>NW_027507764.1:563595015-564256682 GCF_037356315.1 Lithobates pipiens | reverse complement strand
TGGTTCAAATCCCGACCACGACACTATCTGCCTGGAGTTTGCATGTTCTCCCTGTGCCTGTGTGGGTTTTCTCCGGGTGCTCCGGTTTCCTCCCACACTCCAAAGACATGCTGGTAGGTTAATTAGACCCTGTCCAAAAAAAAATTAGCCATAATATGTGTATGTGTATGTCAATGTTGTAAGTGTGTCGGGACTCTACAGGTTAAAGGACCGCATAAATAGCTGCAGATGGACACCGGTGGAAAGAAAGCGCCCTGAGGTGATTCAGTTCATATAGGTAGCGCTATACAAGTCATTCATTCATTCATTCAAACCCCCCCCCCCAAAAAATGCATTTCAGCCCTTAAAAAAACAAAAAAACAAAAAAAAAAACAAGAAAAAACACATACTTCCTCTGTAACAAAAAAGATGTCTTGCTCTGCCATCTTGTGGAAAAAAATAGGAACAGCTAACTGTGCATGCATTTCATTTTAGTGACTGTTCCATCTTTTTTCTGTGCAAACTGAACATTTTTGTTTCAAATTTGTGCCAAAAGAAAATTCTAAGAAATTTGGAGGTAAATGAGGAGGACCAATTCCCAAATTTAAAAAAAATGCTCTCAAAAGGAAAAAAATCCCCAAAACTAGGGACATCACCTTGTCTCCAAAACGATAATAATGGTATAACAATCTATAAAGAGCTTAAAGTGTTACTAAACCCACAACAGTAAAATCAGTCTGTATATGTAGTAAAGCATGCTTGTTATACTCACGTTGGCATCTAAGGGGTTAATCCTGCGCATTGCGTAAAAAAGGCTGTTTAGTCCTGTCTTTCTGATCCTCCCCTTCTTCCACTGTCCCCAAGCCATCTCCTGATAGTACAGAGCCTTGGGTGCACTCTGCACATGCTCAGTTTGGTGTGTTTAGTGAGAGAGTTTTTTTAGAGGGTGCATGTGATCAGCTCAGGGCAAATCAGCACTGTCCAGACAGAGGTTCAGGGGTCATGCAGCCTCATAGGACAGCCAGAGGAGAATTAAAACTCCTCTTGCAAGCTTTAACCAGATACTGATAGAAGTCATAAGACTGCTGTATACTGCTGATGAGTAGACATGTGGAATTCGTTTTGTTTCAAATTCGTTTTTTAACAAATTTTGCCAAATTCGTTAATTCGGAAATTTCCGAAGTAACAAAAACCCATTTAACTAATTTTTCCAAATATTCAGAAACTCGGAAACCAGAAAACCTGAAAATTTGAAAATCTGAAATAGTAACTAACTAATAACTTAACTATTACTAACTATTAAATCATAGGTATAGGAATTTCCTTTCAAATTTGGCTGTTAGGGAACGTAACGAATACGAGTTTATCTGAAGTTACGAATTATCCAAAATAACAAATACCGTGTGTAAACGAATGGAACGTAATGAATAATAAATAACAATAATAAAAACTTTTTATTATTATTATTATTTTTATTAATTCATTTCATTCCATGTGTTTAGATGCGACATGCGTTATTTCGGATAATTCGGAACTTTGGATAAATTCGTATTCGTTACGTTCACTAACAGCCAAATTTGAGGAAATTCCAATACCTATAATTTAATAGTTAGTTATTATTAGTTAGTTAGCTATTCTTTCAAATTTTTCTTTCTTATTTTTGGATTTTCGGATTTTTTAATTTACGAATTTATGAAATTGTGATCATAACAAACAACCCAAAAAACAAAAACAAAAAAAAAACAAATACATTTTTCGTCAGTGCACATGTCTACCGATAATAAAAAGTATTTAGGGGCGTGGCTTGGTGCCTGAAGAAGATGGACGCTTAACTCTCTTCTCCCGTTCCCAGAGGCCCAGCTATCTTTCGCTACGACTCCCTAACCGCCTAAACATGGGGAGCACACAGCAGAATATCCCCCCGGCGAGCTCCAGACCGTCCAGGGGTCAAGAACTCTCGCCGGCTCAGCACATCCCGGAGATATTCAGAGCCAGACCCCGTGGCACCGCGCCAGACTCACAGGCCGCAATGCACGAGGCCCCACCAGCAAGCAGGCCCGCACGCAGGTCACGGAGCCGCAGCCCGCCGACTCCCGCCGCCGCTACCCCACCGACCTCTCAGGCTTTGAGCATTGCAGACCTACGAGCAGTGGCGGCTGACATCAAATCCACGCTTTCTGCAGCCATCTCCGAACTCAGAGAGGATCTACACACGATGGCGATTCGGGTAGAAGAGGTTGAGGAAGCTCAGGCCCGACAAGAATCCGCGCTCTGCCACGTTCAGCAGGTCTCGGAATCACATGCGGTCCACCTCAGGGAAATCAACCGCCACCTGGAGGACCTCGATAACCGTGGGAGACGCCGCAATTTACGGGTGAGAGGCCTCCCCGAATCTTTTGAGGCACAACACTTGTCCCGCGAAGTGTCCCTCATCCTTAACGATTTGCTTGACAGACCACCGGATACCGTGGTTTCCTTCGAACGCATTCACAGAGCTCTCCGTCCCAGAGGAAGAGAAGCAGACCCGCCGAGAGATGTGATATGCTGCCTCACGGACTTTCTAGTAAAAGAAGAAATTATGAGAAAAGCAAGGGAGAGAGGTAGAATTTTACACCATGGCGCCGAAATCAAAATTTTTCAGGACCTGTCCGCCATCACGCTCCAACGGAGGCGGGAATTGAAGCCATTACTGGACGTCCTTCGGGCTCGTGCAATACCGTACCGTTGGAAATATCCTTTTTGCTTGTCTGCATCAGCCAACGGCCATACCGTTAATCTTCGTGTACCCGAAGATCTGGATCACTTCTGTACCGTCCTCAACCTGCCCTCAGTGGATGTCTCGGACTGGTACAGTGACTTTCGCTTACCTACCATGCACAGGGCCACCTCCATGGATGGTGTAAATGAAGCTGGCAATTTTAACATCGGCCGTCGCCGAAGAGCACACCCGCTCCCAACCTCTCCACGTCCGTCGGGCAATCTACGAAACCAAAGCCCTTCGGCCTCTCCGGATTACAGGAGACAAAGACGTTCGTAGGATGTTGTCGAAGGATTCCGCACACGACGCTTATCTACCCTGCTCTACCTGATCTTCTACAGTTCCCTGGACGTTCGTCGATCGACTCGTCAGAACGGATCCTCCCCATCCCCTGTTCCGAGGGCCCCCACGACTACTTCCCGCTTGCGAAAACAAAACTTCCACGTTGATCAATCGCCTCCCAATGGCACGTCAATACGCTGTCTATTCGATCTACCTTCACTGTGAATTCCACGACAGGATCGGTGAGTAGACGTTTTTCTTGCTCCCCACCAGTACCCTGCCCACCCCGGCCGGACCGCATATACGCCGAAGAACATACTATAAACGATCGGACGGCCGTACGATAGTCAAACTGGACGCTTCCGAAGATCTTGGGTATTCACCCATCGATCGCCTGTGGATGCCGGTTCGGTCGGATGTACTGTCGTTTTGATCATCACACTCTACGCCTGATTGTTCCAACCCCCCCCCCCCCCCCCCCAAAAAAAAAAAAAAAAAAAAAAAAAAAAACTTCTCCTCCCTAGTGCTCTATTTTATCTCTTTTTTGTCTCCAGCCTTGAGGTACTCGGTCTCTCTCCCCTCCACACACTGTTGAACCCGGTGTGTCTTCTAAACCACATATGATTAATCTACTCTCCACTGGGCCATTTGCATTGCCATCAGACGCCCAAAATCACAACACTTCCCCCAGGAAATTCAGTTGTCCAGCTCCCTCATTTTGGGGTGAGCCTTGATCTATCATCCCCCTTCCCCTTGCAAGAGACCGAATACCTCTGAACTGCATATTGATCAAGCTGTATTGAATGCTCTCTTCCCTTTCTCTACATACACGCGCTTCCCTCATTTTACGAAGCCCTGTCTGTAAGTTTACGCCCTCAGTATTGCACAAATGAGAAGCAGGTGTGGTGAGCAGATTTCAGTTTCTTGTTACTGTTACTGTTACTGTTACTGGTTAATTTTGTTTTTGTACTTTGCCGTTACTGTTCACTAATGTTTTCCTCCGCAGCAGCTTTCACTGTGGGCCCTCGATTGCCTTACTATGCTCAAATTGTTTATTACATGAAACCCTCCCTTAATCCTATAGTACAGTATTGCTTTCTGTTCAGCTGCACACCAAACGGGGACATCCTCCCCCCCCCCCCCCCGCACACATTTTCATCTAACCCACCTGCCTACCCAGAACACATGCTGGCTCTCTGGTCCTGTTGGAACATTCCCGGATGTGTTTCCCCCTACCGCCATTCCTCCCTCAGCTCCGCTAGCACACTAGAGGCCGTTCCTCCCGGTATCCCCTGATGTCTGCAATCTAACAAAGACTTACCGAACTTTAGTACTCTAATCCCCTGAATACTTTCTCCACTATGGTACAATGCTATTTTCCTCACCTCCGCTCTCTCTATAACTGGTTGACAAGACTACCACCAAATCCCCCTCCATGTTACACACTTGGTTTACATCAGATAGTCGCATATATTACCACCTTGACCTCATGGGAACTCGGTCACTGAACTGATTCGACTTCGACACCAAACACCCCCCACCCACAGGGCTCTTTCGTTAAGAAATCCTTGACCCAACCTGGTTTAATATTTTTGTCGGGTGTAGCTAGTCCAGTTACCCCGACCCCAGTTTTTGTTTATTTTCCTCCAGCTGTGTACTTCCCCGAATACACAGTTGGGCCCACTCTAGCTCCCGCGGAGCTCCCTTTTAGAACCCTTCCTCTTCCTCCTTCCTCACCTCTCCCTCAACCTCTCCCCTTCCCCCCCCCTCAAGCCGCTCGCCGCTGTTCTCCGATACCATTGCTATACCCACCGATACTGGTACCCTTCTGTAGAGGTCATCTTTGGCTTTAAACGATGGCCTCTTCCCACACCACCTCAAACCATCCTAAGCTCAAAATAGTCTCTTTAAACGTAAAGGGCCTTAATATCCCGGAAAAAAGAAAGCAGACGCTAATCCACATGAAAAGCCTGAAGGCAGATATAGTATTTCTACAAGAGACGCACTTCAGCACCCGAAACACACCGAAATTCTCCAATGATTTCTATCCACATGGCTATCATGCAACAACACCAAACTCTAAATCTAAAGGCGTGTCAATACTACTTTCAAAACATGCCCCCATACAAATTTCGGATACTCTAGTAGATGAACAGGGCAGATTCCTCTTCCTCAAAGGCACGTGGCACACAAAGCCGATAACTCTAGCTAATATTTACAGCCCCAACAAAGCACAAGTGCCTTTCTTTAGAAAGGTCCTCACTACTCTGCTCGACTTTCAGCACGGAATACTACTGCTAGGAGGAGACTTTAACGCCCCGCTAAACCCACTCATAGACACGTCCACAGGCACGTCCCACCTCCCATACAGCGCCCTCCGACAAATCAAACTGCTTCTCCAAAAACTCTCCTTACATGATACCTGGCGCACTTTACATCCTAAAGAGAAAGACTACACCTTTTTTTCTACCCCCCACAACCGATACTCGCGACTAGACTACCTCTTTCTGACTCAGCCTGACCTCTCTTACCTGACGGCCTCCAGTATAGAACCAATGACACTATCAGACCACCACCCTATCTCAGTCACGCTAGCACTCCCTGACTTACAGACATTCACACGAATCTGGCGTCTAGACCCCTCTCTTCTCACAGACACGATACACGTGACAGAACTTAGGAAGTGTCTAGTAGATTACTTTAAAGAAAATGACACCCCAGACATATCGAGCATGACCCAATGGGCCGCTCACAAATGTGTAATAAGAGGAAAATTGATCTCGTTGACCGCCAAAATTAGAAAGGGGAAAAAAATTCACCTTCAGAAACTCTTTGACAGATTAGCACTCCTGGAAGCGACCCACAAACGAACTTTAGCTTCACAGACCCTCCAGGAGCTTCTGGATACCAGAACTTCCATTAAGGAAGAACTGGGAAAATCCATCCGGAAGAACTATATGCTTTCCCAAAAGCAGTTTTACGAATTCGGTAACAAAAGCAGTCGCCTCATGGCTAGGGCCCTTCACACTAGACACGCGAAATATACCGTGCACAGCCTGCACTCCTCCTCTGGTGATGTCTACACAAAGAACACAGAGATTGCTAGGGAATTCGAAAAGTTCTACACCAAACTGTACAACCTTGACGGTCCACCCGCTCCTCACCGCCCTCCCCAAACCAGGTCCCAAGATATCGCGACCTTCCTACACAAGTACTGTCCTCAACTTCCATCAACAGAAACACTTCAGGGACTTGATAGCCCTATCTCACAACTGGAATGGGACACCGCACTCAAGCAAACTAAATCTGGTAAAAGCCCCGGCCCGGATGGTCTTTCATCGATTTATTACAAAACATTCTCTGACATTCTACAACTCCCTTTTAGGAAAGCCTTCAACTCCCTCTCCAACTCCAGTGACCTCAATGCTGATATGCTTGAAGCTCACATCGTGGTGATCCCCAAAGAGGATAAAGATCCCACACAAGCGGCCAATTATAGACCGATTTCTCTATTGAATGCAGACATCAAAATTTTCGCGAAAATAGTAGCCAATAGACTCCTTCCCCTGTTACCTGTCCTCATTAAAAACGACCAGGTAGGGTTCGTCCCTGGCCGTGAAGCCAGGGACAATACCATCAAAGCCATTAACCTACATCACCACATCTCAAGTTCTAAACAAAAGGGTTTCTTCCTGTCCTTAGATGTGGAGAAGGCATTCGACAGGGTGGCATGGGATTACATGCAGGCTGTCCTTCGAACCATAGGCCTCGGACCTAGATTAACTGCTTTCATTCACTCACTCTATCTCAATCCCACGGCCAAAGTTAGGGTTAATAACACCCTGTCGGATGCCTTCCCTATTCGCAATGGAACCAGACAGGGATGCCCACTATCCCCTATCCTCTTCATACTGACCTTAGAACCACTTTTGAATAGTATAAGACAAAACCCTGACATAAAAGGTATCCAAAATAAAGTTAAAGAATATAAATTGGCCGCATTTGCTGACGACATCCTCCTATTCCTCACACAACCCCACACCACAATTCCAATCCTCCTGCAAGAATTCCGCAATTTCAACCACCTATCCAATCTTAAAATAAATTTTACCAAGTCATATGCCCTCAATATTTCCCTTCCCCCAGATGACGTCACCCTCTGTAAAGCCAATTTCCCATTTCACTGGCAGGAAGACCACATCACCTACTTAGGTATAAAGATCACAACAGATCTGTCAGATCTTTATGCACGGAACTATTTACCCCTGATTAGACAACTCTCGCTGGACTTGAAACGTTGGGACAAGCCGACATTTTCCTGGTTTGGTAGAGCCGCAATATTAAAAATGAATGTACTTCCACGAATCCTCTACACCCTTCAGGCTTTGCCGATACATCTCCCCCAAACTCTTTTCAAATCCTACAGAAGCATGTGTACCGGATTTCTCTGGAGTTCCCACAGGCCCCGAATCAAATATGACCAACTGGCCCTACCCAAACACCTCGGCGGCATAGGACTCCCGGATCTATCTAACTACCACAAAGCAGTACATTTGACTAGGATAATAGACTGGAATGTCCACACAGATAATAAAGACTGGGTATCCCTAGAATCCTCATTCACGTCCCTCCCACTTAGATCTTTACCATGGATTCGGTCCTCTCTTTGCCTCAAAGAAATCAAACTGCACCCCTTACTAGCCCCAACACTACGTTGCTTCCAGAAACAGTGCGCACACTCCTCCCTCTCTACCATCCCGGGACCATTAACGCCACTGACCCTGAATCCAGACTTCCTACCGGGATCACATCGAACTTTCCTACAAGCCCATTGGTCACAACCACAAATCCTAATACAACACTTCTATCAGAATGGACACCCGCTGACACGAGACCAAATTGCTAATATTATGCAAAAACCACGTATTCCAACCTGGACATTTCTACAAATTACCCACTACCTACAGTCGATAAGGAAAAAAATGGACTGCTCCCGCGCACTTACGCCATACGAATCCTTATGCTCTTCGACTGCACCCTTATCACATCTTATTTCCCAGACGCATTCCCTGCTATTTCAAGACCATGACATCACGACCTCCAAGTTTTGCTCCTCTTGGGAGAAAGACCTGGATGTCCACCTCACGCCGGCAGATTGGGAAACAGCTTTCTTTAATATCCACAAAGGATCTGTAAACGTTTCCACTCAGGAAAACAGTTACAAAATACTAGCAAGATGGTATAGAACGCCAGACAGACTACACAAATGGGACCCTTCTGTCTCGGACGGTTGTTGGCGGTGTCACCAACATAGAGGTACATTTCTTCACGTCTGGTGGTCCTGCCCCCTGCTCCAACCCTTCTGGAGGTCTATCCATAAACTGATTCAGGACATTACAACCTACGAATTGCCTTACACTCCGGCCCAATTCCTATTACATCACACTACTCTGCCACAAACGTCCTATCGTAAATCAATAATTATCCACTTGATTAATGCTGCTAAACAATGCATCCCAACCCTCTGGAAATCACAGACTGTCCCCTCTCTCAAAGACTGGTTCCACAGAATAAACAGAATTTCAGAAATGGAGGAACTGATCCACATAGCAAAAGACACCCCTGCCAAATATAACACGAGATTGGCGTGTTGGAAACACTTCAAAACTACACCGGGTTATAACCACACTCAAAGTCTCTTAGTTTAATTCGTCGATCCTTGTCCCACCCTCCTCTGTATATTCGGGCGCTGCCACTGTAGTCCATGCGCCTCTACTCCAACCTGTCTCTCTTGCCCAGATTGACTGCTTTTTGTATCTCTCCTCTATATCTTAATCGCCTATTTGGTCTGGCCCTGGGCCACAACAGACACTACATCTCGCATATCACTGTGAGTTTCTATAAGCCCAGTATGTGCCATGGAGAACATCGGTGAGCGGACTCCACTCCCCCCCACTCCCTCCCACCCTTACTACCCCTCTGTCCTACCACTTCCCACCCTCCCCATCCCCATCTTTCTTATGGGTACTACTTTATGTTCCAGGCATTGTACACGGGGGTTCCACCCCCCCCCCTTACCTCAACCTCGGCCCTTACATCTGAGTTCTCCCTGTTGAGAACCCTCACAAGTTGTCTCTTTTTGGTAGCTATTTCTTTTCCCGACTAGCCTTCCTTACACGACCTTGACTGTTTTCTCCCATCTATGTGCTGTTGCTCATGCATTAATATACTTCTTCTTGCATTGTTTTGTATCCCAAGTGATCTTTGTTATATATGGGCCATACGAATTTTCTTTGTATTTCCCTGCTTCTTACATGCCTTTATGTATGCTGTTGTTTTTGTACCCTCTTCTTGATTCAATAAAATATTTTGAAAAAAAAAAAAAAAAAGTATTTAGCGCTTTATATTTACTGAAATAATTGCATTTTCATGTGCTGTGTACTGTGGCAGACTAGATATAGTGAATGCAGAGCCCTGGGTTTAGTAACTTTTTAAGGCATCATTTTAAAGACCTTTAAGTGCCTTGGCAAAAAATAATCAAATATATATACAAAAAATAAACAAAAAAATCCATAGAAATATTCACTATAACAAGTGACTTAGACATTTTATACATAGGTATATCCTATCCCAAAGAACAAAAAAAGTGTTGCTCTTAAAATAAATGATAGATAAAAAAAAAAAAAATTATAAAAAAAATATATATATATATATATATATATATGTTATAAAATAAAATATAAAACAGTCCAAAAATGTCAGTCTCTCAGACCATATTTACATCAAAATATTATCAATATTGATGTAAAATAATCAACTGTAGATAAGAATGCATCCAAATCCCTCCACCAGGTGAGTATGCCACCACCACAGTAAATTGGACTTTTACCAGAGAGACTGGATCCATTATTATGAAGGGTCAAACAGGCTTGATGTAATAATACCAGTAGAGATCACCAACAGGGGATGTATGAAGGAACCATGTCAGGAACAGTTCCAAAGTATCCAAAGGACTCCGCCCACACAGCGACCATATAGCCGGTTTCAGACAAAACATAAACGCTGTAAAACCTCTTAGCCCTTGTATACACGGTAGGAACTACCGATGGAAAATGTCCAATCGGACCGTTTTGTCGGATAATCCGACCGTATGTGGGCTCCATCTGACTTTTTCCGTCGGAATGTCTGAACAACAAAGTTTGAGAGCTGGATATCTCATTTTCCGACAACATGATCCGATCTGACTTTGTCCGATTGTTTGTAGAGAATTCCGATCCGACATGCTCAGATCAAATTACAAGACCAAAGCTATTGGCTACTAGCTACAACGTAGTCCTGTTGCAACGAACAAACGTCATCACGTTCTGAACGATCGGATTTTCCGACAACTTTGTCCTACCATGTGTATGCAACACCAGTTTCGGACAAAATCCGTCTGAAAAAATCAGACGGATTTTGTTGTCGGAATGTCCGACCGTGTGTACAAGGGCTTGAATTTATTAAAAAGTATTGCACAAGTATCCAAGTTAAAACCAGCATTGCATAATGTAAGAAAGGCGCCACAGGACATCCAGACACGTGAAGGAATGCGCAATAGCAGGAACGGTCAGCTCAGTTCCTGCTGTGGTGAATCACTTTTTGTTATTTTTCTTTCTTGCAGATATTTTTGTCCTGGTGGCTTCCATTCCTGTGGTGGCTGTGGGGAAAAATCAGGGAAATGTCTTGGCCACATCTCTTCGAAGTTTGCGTTTCCTTCAAATCCTGCGGATGCTGCGTATGGACCGGAGAGGAGGGACCTGGAAGCTCCTGGGTTCAGCCATCTGTTCACATAGCAAGGTCAGTGCTGCCAGGTGGAATCGGGGGTCAGCAGAAGTTGTAATAGGGGTGAGCCAACCTAAACTGAGACTCAGAGGTTGTCACCGCAAAAAGTGTTCCCACTGGACGATTTTTTTCTATTACTGTTCAGGTGACATCTAAAAATTGTTATAGCGGAATCGGGGGTCAGCAAAGATCCTAATAGGGGTGAGCCAACCTAAAGTAGTGGAAGATGCCTCAGACTTGGTTGTCACTGCAAAAAGTGTTCCCATGGGATGATTTCCTTCTATTACTGTTCAGATGACCCCCCCCCCCCCTAAAAATTGTTATAGCGGAATCGGGGGGTCAGCAAAGATCCTAATAGGTATGAGCCAACCTGAACTGGTGGAAGATGCCTCAGACTTGGTTGTCACTGCAAAAAGTGTTCCCACGGGACGATTTCCTTCTATTACTGTTCAGATGACCCCCCTAAAAATTGTTATAGTGGAATCGGGGGGTCAGCAAAGGTTCCTAATAGGGGTGAGCCAACCTAAACTGGTGGAAGGTGCCTCAGACTTGGTTGTCACCGCAAAAAGTGTTCCCACAGGACAATTTCCTTCTATTGCTGTTCAGATGACACCCCCCCTAAAAATTGTTATAGTGGAATCGGGGGTCAGCAAAGGTCTTAATAGGGGTGAGCCAACCTAAAGTGGTGGAAGATGCCTCAGACCTGGTTGTCACTGCAAAAAGTGTTCCCACAGGACAATTTCCTTCTATTACTGTTCAGGTGACACCCCCCCCTAAAAATTGTTATAGTGGAATCGGGGGGTCAGCAAAGGTCCTAATAGGGATGAGCCAACCTAAAGTGGTGGAAGATGCCTCAGACTTGGTTGTCACTGCAAAAAGTGTTCCCATGGGACGATTTCCTTCTATTACTGTTCAGGTGATCCCCCTAAAAATTGTTATAGTGGAATCGGGGGGGTCAGCAAAGGTCCTAATAGGGGTGAGCCAACCTAAACTGGTGGAAGATGCCTCAGACTTGGTTGTCCCCGAAAAAAGTGTTCCCACAGGACAATTTCCTTCTATTACTGTTCAGGTGACACCTAAAGAATTCTATAGTGGAATCAGGGGTCAGCAAAGGTCGTAATAGGGGTGAGCCAACTGAAACTGGTAGAAGATGCCTCAGAAGTGGTTGGCCAAGCTTGGCTTCATCCAACATAGTGAGGTCTGATGATCCGCTGATAAAATTATTAATTGAAAGGTCATCCTCTGGTTGGAAATGCATTTTTATTTTTTTTGTTTTTGTTTTTTAGGGAAAAGGTCAATTTTATTACTTGATTGTATATCCTGTACTTGGTGGGTGGCTGTTGCTAGTTTTTGTTATTTCCTGTTGTGATCTGAAGACACTGACATTTTGTCTAAAATTCTAACATTTTAAATCCGCTAATTATCAAATATGTTTCATATTTACCACTGGCAGCCAGCGAGTAGCAAGCCTCAAGTAGTACAGTACACTTTTAAAGGTGTTCGTCATCCTGTTTAAAAAAAAAAAGAAAAAAGTTAGCAGCTACAAATACTGTAAAAATAGAAATAATTAGAGTGAACAATACAAATAAAAAAGAAAATACAAAAGAAAAAACGAAAACAGCAGCAACTCAATATGGGATACACATAAACAAATAAAGATAAAAATGGAAAAATTTACCGCAGATTGATAAAACGCACAAAAAATGCAAATACTGTGCTTATATGTTGAAATTGCTCCCAACACCACAAGAGGTTATAGATTAGTCCATAATTATAAACATGTGAAATCTTGATATAACTTGTGACAACACCACAAACTCGTGCTCCTCCACCACATAGATCGCGTGCTTACCAGAGGCAAGCTAAAAAGGGCTTGCGGCTATTAATTCCACCGGGGCCTGGTTCTAAAGAAATGGCGATGACAGCTCTCAAGTGCTTGCTGTAATGAAGCAGGAACACATGGCAAGGGGACTCGATCATCCAGTGATCTCAACTGAGAACCAGAGGGTAACCCAAAATGAAGAGGAACTCACCATAGTGTAAATCACATTAAGAACATTTATTAATGATAAAAGATTGCACTTACACGCAGTAAGCAGTAAACTTGCAAAGATTAAAAGAGCCGGTTGGCAAGTGAACACTCGTCCACTAGGGTACACAGCGCAATGGCATCAACACACCACTCCTCCTGACGCGCGTTTCGTCACACTCTGACGTCATACTATAGCTTCTGACTTTTCAGTAAAAAAAAGTACCTGTCCAGGGATCCAGCGCCGTCCTCACCCCAACCGATTCTTCACCAACAGGTTTACTGTTGGCAGCCAGCTGTGATTCCTTGCGGCTTCACATCCAGCTTCCCAGTGTGCATGCGCAAGCCGCTTCCTGCACTGGGACCTGGGACATGTCCCAGACCATTGCGAGCAGG
Organism: Lithobates pipiens; assembly: GCF_037356315.1. NCBI lineage: Eukaryota > Metazoa > Chordata > Amphibia > Anura > Ranidae > Lithobates > Lithobates pipiens. The sequence continues at coordinate 564,243,417 of NW_027507764.1, read as the reverse complement.
GGGGTGGTGGTTGTGTGAGGACTTCTGGTGAAGCTGTGGTGATCTGACCAGAAGTATGAATGGGTACCTGTCAAAAACAAGTATCTGCCCCCCCCCAAAAAAAAATAATAGAAGAGGAGGGGGGCATAAAGTGGAAAGTCCCCATTTAGGGTTAAGTTCTGCTATAATAGGCTCAGATCATGCACTGCTAATATATAGAGCTGCATAGCAGGGGAGATCAGATTACATAGACTGATGAGAATGGCTCATAGGATGGACACTACCTTTCCCTCTTTCCTAGCAAACACATCTTCAAGTAGAACTATAGGCAAAACCTTTTTTTGATCATTTTTGGATAGAGTAAGGGAGGGTTATTATAACCCCTGACAGTTTTTTGTTTCCTGCCATTTTCATCCATTTGGAGATATTTTCCTTCACTTCCTGTCCTATAACCAAAACAGGAAATTAAAGGAAATCCCTCCTAAGTGAGGCAATCCCTTGTTGTCCCCATTGGAAAATGTCCCCTCTGTTCCTGTTCTGATGACAAACAAAAAGTTAGAATTTTCTTTCACTTGATAACCGTAAACAGGACAAATAGAGAGGGTGAATCTTCGGGGAGACAGGCGGCAATAAAAACCCGACAGATCTTCTAATCCCTCTCCATGGCATACATTAATCGGTAAGTTACATGGGCGGCCAACAAGCGCACGGGCACTGCTGGGCTTGCTTAATAGAAAGCCAAGCATTTCCTGTAAAGTGAACATCCTGCATGCTCTGTGTATTAAAGTAGAAGTCTAGCCTAGGCTCCCTGTCCTAGGGGGACAACGGTCACTGTACTGTACTACGAAGGAGCAGCGTGGTCATGGTAGGACAGGAAGTGCATTAAAGTGGTTGTACGGCCTGTACAACCACTTTTACCTACAGCTAAACCCAGGGGCGGACATGCCACTAAGGGGCCCCATCAGGATTGCCAGCCTCAATAAAACCAGGGACAGTATAAAAATCTTTTTTTTTTTTTTAAATCCCAAGATTATAGCTGCCCCACCTCTCCAGTACCTTTTCAGTGTGTTTATGTGTATTCTGTGTGTGTACTGTATGTGTGTGTGTGTATACTGTGTGGTCCCATAATCTCCTATTGCCTGGGGGCCCCATAATCTCCTATTGCCTGGGGGCCCCATAATGTTCTATTGCCCGGGGGCCCCATAATCTCCTATTGCCCGGGGGCCCCATGAGTTGTCAGTCCACCCCTGGCTAAGCCTATATTAAGACTACAGAACATCTCCCCCTCTCCTCTTCTCTATAACATAGGCAGTAGGTGTACTGGGGTCCAAAGAAACAGAGTTAAAAAGGAAAAAAGTAATAATTCTGCTTGAGATTTCAGTGAAGTACGGGCAAAGAAGACCGAAAATGACAAGTGCACCTCATTTCTGGCAGGATGAACATGTATCTTTCTGTACCTGCTGTGTTATAACCCCTTTGCGCCGGCAGAGGTTTTTAGATGCCGGGAGGCGGGTATTTATGATCACGTGATTGCTGTGATTGATCACATGATCGCTTCTTGCGATCGGGATCTTTCCGTTAGCCACCGGTAACTGCGTCGGTAGCGCGCAGCGCGCACGCTCTCCTTACAGCTGTGTCTGCTAATTGGTACGCAAAATATACGGCCGCTCGTCGCCAGGCCCACCCACCTAGGGGGTTAAAGAGAGAAAAACATTGAAATGATCACATATTGTGGAGACTTACTGTGTTTTAACCTCTATTTTAACCCCTTCCCGTCTGCCCCTGTGTGCCGCTAAAAAGTTCTGAATGCCCAAGGGGGCGGGAACGATTGGCGACCATGTGAATACTGTGATTGGCTTTCACAGTGGTCACATGATCTAGAGCCAATAGTGGGGACTGAGAGCTGTCTTTGACGTTGCCTTATTTTTAGTGGTTATATTACAATTTTTTTTTTTGCATTTATTGATTTATATTTTGCATTTCAATGTTATTGCTATCAGAAGGGGTGTGACAAGCTCCCTATGTGATATCTTGGGTAGGCGACACTTGTTCGCACCCCCCCTCCCCCCTACACTGCCACATTTGCCACTTTTTTGGTGGGGGGAGTGGGTACCTGTCCAAAATAGGTACCCGCTCCCACTTTTAGGTAAGATGCGGCGATCTATAACATTTCCAGCCCCTCCTCCTTCCCCCCTATTGCCTTCTGGGAAACGCACACAGGTCCCAGAAGAAAGCAGGGACCATCCAGAAAGCGCAGCGCGACTCACGCATGCGCAGTAGGAAACAGGATTTGAAGCTGCAAGGCTTCACTTCCTCTTTACTTTAATAAGGATGCCAACACCTGCACCTGTAAACAAGGGACGGATCGGCTAGGGGTGAGGACATTGCGGGATTCCCGGGCAGGTAAGTTTCCTTATATGAAAAGTCAGCAGCTACAGTTTTTATAGCTGCTGACTTCTTTTTTTTTTTTTTTTTTTTAATACATGCTGGAACTCCGCTTTAAGAAAGCAGCTGCAGAGCAGAAAAGCCCAAACTCTACCAGCATGCTGCTGAGGAGAATGCTTACACTTGATGTGGAAGCAGCAATCTCTCTGCTGAGGTCCAACACACCATGGGCGTGTTTCTTCATTTCCCCAAAAAATTGTGACGAAAGCAACTTCAAAAACTCGCCATGCATTTTACTAAATACCTCGGATTGTCTACTTTCCAAAAAGAGGGTCATTTGGGGGATATTTGTACTGTCCTGAAATTTTAGGGCCTCAAGAAATAAGATCGGCTGTCAGTACATCAGGAACGATACATTTCAGATATATGCCATCGCTTGTGGACTCTATAACGTTTACTCAGACTAAATAATATATACTGATTTGGGTTATTTTTTTTAACCACGAAATGTAGCAGAATACATTTTGGCCTCAATTAAGGGCCGGTTCACACTGCGGGCGATGCGAGGCGACTCTGACTTGCCTCGCCGCGACCTGCCGCGACCTCGGCGGCAACTTGCAGATGACTTCTGTATAGAAGTCAATGCAAGTCGCCCCGAGGTCGTCCAAAAGTAGTACAGGAACCTTTTTTCTGAGTCGGAGCGACTCGAGTCGCTCCTCTCAGAACGGTTCCATTGTACAGAATGGGGGCGACTTGCGAGAGTGAGGCGAGGCGAGTCGTGTCGCCTCGCATCGCCCGCTGTGTGAACCGGCTCTTACAAAGAAAGATTATTTATTTGCAATATTTTATAACAGAAAATGTTCAATTTCTTTTGTTTATATAGCAAAAAAAAAAAAAAAACAAGTGATTAAAGTGGTTGTATACTCAAATTTTTAACTTTTACCTACAGGAAAGCCTATAATAAGGCCTATAATAAGGCTTACCTGTAGGTAAAAAAAATATCTCCTAAACCTGTACGGTTTAGGAGATATTCCCCTCGGTATGCGCCGCTGACTGCAGCGGCGCATGCGCACAAGGGGATTCTCGGCCTGAAAATCCGGCAGTGGCCGACCGGCCAGAATGAAATCTCCCACGCGCATGCGCGGGAGTGACGATACCCGGAAGAAACGCCGAGGGAGCATGTCGGCTCCCTCGGCGTGGATCGGGCCAGATGTCGGGGCCTCGTTCTAAGGTAAGTATTTCAGAATGAGCTAGTATGCGGTGCATACTAGCTCATTATGCCTTTTGCTTTGCAGGTTTAAAAAAAAATATAATAATTTGGGGGTTTACTACCGCTTTAAATACCACCAAAAGAAAGCTCTATTTGTGTGAATACAATGACATATTGGGGGTTATTTACGAAAGGCAAATCCACTTTGTACTGAAAGTGCACTTGGAAGTTCAGTCCTTGTAAATCCGAGGGGGACATGCAAGGAAAATAAAAAAACATAATTTTAGCTTGTAGATGATTGGATGATAAAATCAGCAGAGCTTCCCCTCATTTCAGATCTACAGCGACTGCACTTCCAAGTGCACTTTCAGCGCAAAGTGGATTTGCCTTTCGTAAATAACCCCCATAGTGCCTTGAAAAAGTATTCATACCCCTTGACATTTTCCACTTTTTGTCATGTTACAACCAAAAACGTAAATGTATTTTATTGGGATTTTATGTGATAGACCAACACAAAGTGGCACCTAATTGTGAAGTGGAAGGAAAATGATAAATGGTTTTCAAAATGTTTTTGACAAATAAATATGTGAAAAGTGTGGGGTACATTTGTATTCAGCCTCCTTTACTCTGATACCCCTAACTAAAATCTAGTGGAACCAATTACCTTCAGAAGTCACGTAATTAGTAAATAGGGTCCACCTGTGTGTCATTTAATCTCAGTATAAATACAGCTGTTCTTTGAAGCCCCCAGAGGTTTGTTAGAAAACCTTAGTGAACAAACAGCATCATGAAAGCCAAGGGACACATCAGACAGGTCAGGGATAATAAAGTCGTGGAGAAGTTTAAAGGACTGTAAATGTAATTTGGGTAGAGTGTTGCATGACCGCACAAATATCAGTTAAAGCAACGCAGTGCTGAGTAGCAAAAAATGGACTGGTCATGAAGGGGGTAAAAACTTCCCGGAGGTCAAGTGGTTAAAACTGTTAGGCCTCTTGCACACTGCAGCTTAAAAAAAGCTCAGTACAGCTTTTTTTTTTTTACTGAGCTAAAATCTAGCCTATTAATTGTAATGTGCCTATGCACACGGGCGTGTAAAGAAGTTATAATCATTGAAAAATCTGCATTTTGGGTCAGTAATTTACGCCTCATGTGTGCACATTCGCACAGATTGTCCATTGACATTGACAACATGAGAACAATCTTCTGCGCATGTGCGGCAACCTTGCGCGAATTTGCGCATATGCGCGAAAAAAAAAGCCTGAATGAAAAGTAGATGCTCAAGCGTGTGCAAGAGGCCTTACATTAAAACGTTGTTGTTTTTAATGATATATATACATACATGGGGCCGCTATATACAGTATGCTTATTACATACTCAAGTTCTGATGCCGGTTTTTCGGTGCTGCACAATGGTTGTGCTTTACTGCTCTTTCTCACAATGCAAGTCTATGTATAAATAGTTTTATGAATAAGTGTGACACACATCTGCACCGCTACAGCGAATATTTCTGTATTCCGTGTTTTAGAACCACAGTATATGATTTGTAGGCGCCCTCTAGTGGCCAAAACTCCTAACTGAGGTATTTAAAAACAAATACTGCATTATGGCCACTAGATGGCGCTTACGATCACACCTGCCAGTTCTATACTGTAACACAGAATACTGTAAGTTTCATTGGGACAGCACTAGTGTGTGTGTCAGGTTCGTTCAGGGAACTTTTCATACCTCTGTAACTTTTTTTTATAGCTCTGTGAGTCAACTGATTCACTGAAAAAAATGTCTGATATCCGAATTGCAGAACAGGTAAAATCAGTAGTTACTCCGCCTCTAGTATCGAACCTTCAAATCTCTAAATGTAATACATTGCTGAGCAAGTATAGAAAAAAAAAAGTGAAATTATTCCAAAACTATTTTTTTATAACCATAGAATAGGTGAGGTTAGGTTCACACCGATTTTGTTGGGAACACGCAAAAAATCAGAAATCTGCTGTCCTTTAGCAGACACATGGTGGGGGCCATGGATTGTTAGTGCCCCCACGCATCTGTTAACAGGCGTGTTTTCACAGGCACTAAACCACATGATGTTGCCGATTTTTTGAAAAGGGTCAGGGGCTTCTTTTCTCCGTTACTTGCATGTAGGGCAGCCTGTTGAAATTAATGGTCTGTCCTACACGCGACGCACATGGAACACGCACATGCGCCTGTATTCCAGCCTAACTCTGGATGGTGAGAATACACTATAATTAAATCCATGTGCAAAATGTTTTTTGTGTCCTTGGAGTGACAATATAGTTATGAATGGTGGTGTTCTGATTGGCGTGATGTCTCCAGTATGCACGCATGGGCATCCCACAGCGCAATTCTAATCATGCAAAACATTTTATTTTCAGGAACTCATCACAGCCTGGTATATCGGATTCCTGACACTCATTTTGTCCTCCTTTCTTGTCTACTTGGTGGAGAAAGACGATCATGAACTGAATGAGAAAGGGGAAACCAAAGAGGATTTTGAAACCTACGCTGATGCCCTCTGGTGGGGTTTGGTAAGTAGTGCAATTGAGTGAAAAGTTCATTTTATGTTCTCGTCACTTTTTCGCAATATTAAAGTAGATCTTCAGCCTCAAAACACTCATCCCTCCTATCCACCCCTTCTCCTCTCCTCTACACAAATAGCACTGTGTTTATTTTCCCTTTAATTGCTTTGTTTTTTAACCACTTGAAGACCAAGCCTTTTCTGTCACATTTTGTTTTCAAGTTTAAATCAGTATTTTTTTCTAGAAAATTACTTATAACCCCCAAACACACACACACGCTTTATATAGTGCCAACAGTTTACGCAGCGCTTTACGATGTATAGGGGGGGGGGGGGGAAACAATATCAATATCCACCTATATGTGACTCAGATCAATGGGAAAAACGGCAGCAGGTGGGGACTGGACGGGATACATACAAGCCGGGAGCTCCTTGTTGAGGTTTGGGATTTCCTCAGAAATAAAAAAAAAGGAGAAAAACAGGGTGCCAGGTCAGTGTAAGTACAACCAAAAATACTTTATCTCAATATCCACTTACATCTAAGAAACTTGCACACTACATGTAAAGATGCTGTGATATCGTGTGTGATGATCCAGGTTGGAAGACAAGGTGGACTGGAGGGCTTCTGTGAGTGTCCACACTTGCTGGTGAAGACAGTTGAGGCTGACAGCCTCAGCAAACTCCAAAAGACACCCACTACCGAAAAACGAAGGTGGTCACACTCGATGAAGGAACCACCGCCCCCACTCTAACCAGGACCTGCCGCATAGGAGAGCAGAAGCCCGGCGGCGTCAACGGCTCTCACGCATCTCCTAGGAGCTGCAGCAAACACAAGACACTCAAGGTGTAGAGGGGGCGGGCAGCAACGCGTTTCCGAGGCTCTGCCTCCTTCTTCAGGCTAACTCGCCCCTCGTGGAGGGGGAGAATATATACTCTCGCACAGACAGCGATGGGGCTAACCAGGGAGGGAATGGGCCAGGAAAGACTGCCTAGCAGAACGCTCAACAGAAGAACTCCAGAATGCTGAGAATCGCATAGCAATCCAGACAGAGAGTGTGTGCTTTGTGGATCGCAAAGGCAATAATGTAAGATTGATAAAAATTCTGAAAGTTATATGCAAAAAGAAACAAGAAACAGGTGGACTTCCATAGCCCCCCAATCCACCCCAATCTCGTAACTAAAAAATATAACTAAAAACAGCATGATCTATACAGACATTAAAGTGATTGTAAAGTCTCATTTTGTTTTTGTTTTTTAAATAAAAAACATGTTATACTTACCTCCTCTGTGTGGTTTTGCACAGAGCAGCCCAGATCCTTCTCTTCTGGGGTCCACCTTCTGTGTTCCTGGCCCCTCCCTCCTGATGAGTGCCCCCGCAGCCAGCAGCTTGCTATGGGGGCACCCGAGCTGAGCTGCAGCCCTGTGTGTCCATTCAGACACGCAGCTGCCGTTTGGCCCCACCCCCTTTCTCCACTGATTGGCTATAACTGACTTTAATTGACAGCCATGGGAGCCAGTGGCACAGTGGCTGTGCCCCAGGCAATCAGGAGGAGAGTCACAGACGGCCAAGGGAATCGTGGACATCGCTGGAGAGAAAAGGGGCTCAGGGTAAGTGTTGGGGGAGTGCTGGGGAGCCTGCTACACACAGAAGGTTTTTTTTTTTATCTTTAATGCATAGAATGCATTAAGATAAAAAAAAAAAAAACTTTTGCCTTTACAACTCCTTTAATTATCATATGACTATTTTGGTGTGTGAGTATACAAAAAAACACACATATGTACCCATATGAATATCTAAAAAAAAAATGCAAAGGCAATAATAAATAAATAAAAGCTGCTTTGGTAAAATTTTGCAAATCATTGCATTATTAATGTACATGTAGGATATTACTCTGAAGATAAATACCCAAATGGGAAAGTGACGAAAAACATAAGGGACTTCACAAGATTGTATTGATCTCTATTTCATCATTTAACCCTCTAGGTGCCAAAGAATTGAGGGTGAAAATCCAAAAAGTTTCTCTGTGACACAATTTCTGAAATCGCTCAACTAGAGAGTCGCAGGAGGGAATGGTTTCAATTACCCAAACTTGCAGCCCCTTGGTGGACTGACTGTGATGAGAAAGGAAATGCCTGGGGACACTGTGTGGTCCTCAGACCCCTTCTCAATCAGCCTCCCGTGGTCCCCAAAATGGGCCCGCACTGTGTGTACAGTGGGGCCCATGTATAGGTGGCCAAATTGACAGGACAGAGAGTACACCACAAACTCTGTGGAGCAACTGTAAAATACTTTGAGGCGATAAATCTTCCCTGAATGATCTAGAAAGCTTTTTTAAAGAAGTAGAAGGTAGAGAGGAAAGAGAGAAAGTGATGAGAAAGCATATTTCTCTTTCTAAGACTAAATTTTTCTGCTGCTGATAAGCCTTGTGAGTTTAAAAAATGGACTGTGTAGTCCCAAGAAACAAGTGTCCCAAAATCATGTTAATGACCTCAAATATCACAACTAGTGGAGCATGCGGGCAGATATGGGAAAAAAGGACATTTAAAGAACTAATACCCTTTTGAATTAGACATGGAGTAAATATTGAGGCAATTTCTAGGCTAATGCAGCACAGCAGCAGGCCAATGCAGAACAAAGCCTGGCCAATGTGTCACTCCAAAAAAGTATGGAGGGTCAGCAAAGTAACACAGAGGCCCAAATAACCACAGGAGGCCACAGCAGCACAAGAACATATTTTTAGACTGGGGCAGTACAATTACTTTCTCAAACGTTTTGAACCAATCATTGTTGCCCTAGCTAGTTCAGGTACCTGAATATGTATTTAATTTAGCTTTCTGCAGTCCCTTGTAAAGAAGGGCTGGGAGGATCGGCAGTGCTGGGCTCTGTTACATTGTGACATGGTGTCAGTCTAAGCCCCTGTACACACGGTCGGAGATTCCGACAACCAAATCCATCAGAGTAATTCCGACGGATTAATTCCGGAAGAGGTCCGGAAGTGATGTTGCATACACACGGTCGGACTAAGTTGTCGGAAAATCCGATTGTACATAACATGATGACGTTATTTCATTACGACGGGACTACGTTCAGGCTAGTAGCCAATAGCTTTGGTCTAGGAATTTGATCTGAGCATGCGTGGCACTTTGTCCGTCGGAGTAGGCTACACATGATCGGAGTATGTCCGATCGGAGCATTTTGTCGGAAAATTTTACCGGCAAGTTGGAAAAGTTGGTCCGTCGGATATTCAGACGGAAACAGTCCGATGAAGACCACACACAGTCGGAATATCCGACAAAACGGTCCGATAGGACACATTCCGTCGGGAATCTCCGACCGTGTGTACAAGGGCTTATACTGCTGAGAGGAGTTAAAAGTAGTTTGGTTTAGTTTTTTAAAGGGGTGGGTCTGTGACCTACTGTATTTCTCAACTGCAGTAAAGAAAACATAGGCCACCAATCTACCAACGTAAGCCAGCAGGGTGCCAGAGTCTCAAGACTAAACAGGACTTCATTTTTTTTTGTGCTAGGCACAACAGTTAACATATATGTAGTTATAGGTGTGCACAGCCTATTGCATTAGAGCAGTGCTTCTCAACCTTTCTAGTGCCGTGACCCCTTGATAACATTTCCCAAGTTGTGGGGACCCCTAACAGTAACATTATTTTCATAGCGTGAGTTGTCCGCACCCAAGGCAAGACAAGTAATTTGCGCCCCTAACCCATGAACATTTAGCAATCCCTGTGCCCCTTCCACTAGTACAGTATTAAAACCCCTTATGGTACATTTTAGGATGAACCACTCTCTTTGTTCTCCTTTCTTTCCCTTTTATCTCTCTCTATCCTAATTTCTTGTCCCCCCCCCCCCCCCCATTCCTCTCTCTAGCCTTCTTTCTTGTTCTTTCTCTTATATTTTTTCTCTTATTCTTTCTTTCCCTTTTTTCTTTGTTCCTTCCCCTCTTTTCCTCTCCCTTCCATGTATTCTCCATTTTTTTTCCTTCTCTTACTCCTTGGTGAGGGGTGGGGTTGGGGGGAATGGGACCATTAGCTGTGCTGGCGGGGAGTTGGGATGAGTACCAGTATTGGTGGGAGGTGGGATCAGTGGCAGAGTTCTGATCAGCCAACTGAGGTGCTCTTGATCAAGGGCATCTGCTGATCTGAGAACTGTAGTAAGGACTTTTAATGGCAACTATAATCACAGGTAGTGTTACTCACTGTGTCTCCGACTTTGTGGTGTCTCGTAGCAGTGACACCTATGCAGAGATCAGGAGATAGGGTCTCCTTTAGCCCCTCCCACTTTACATTCCTCACCAGTTAGCTGACCTCTAGTCTCTGCCCCCCAGCCATACCGTCAACTGAATGGGTGGCTGCGAAGAGGCTGAGTGGGCGGCTGTGGGCTCCAGGAATAGTCCAGCTGGGCGGCCACAGGCTCCAGGGACAGCCCTGCTGGGTGGTTGCAAAAATGCTGGGAGAGCGGTGAGGGATTCAGGAACAGCCCAGGATTCGGTGGCCTCTGGCAAATGGTCTTTCGACCCCCAGGTTAAGAACCACTGCATTAGGGTGTGCACTCCAAAGCTACAATACACATATGTCAGTAGGGTAGAGGTTGGTGTCAGTATGACAGTGGACTTGGTGAGTAGAGAAGAGGGTGGCGTCAGTAGGGCAGGGGACGGTATCAGTTCTTTTATTTTTGTTAATTTAAAAAAAACATTTTTTTTACCTTTTTTCTTATGTTTTTTACAATAGTATTTTTTTGTATTTAAACATTTTTTTTAGGAGCCCTGTTGGGGAGCTTTTGATGAAACATCAGGGGTCTAAAGAGACCCCTGATGTCTCACTTTTGAGACAGAAAAATTATATACATATATACATCTCTTCAGCCTCAGCTTTACTATGCTTCAGTTATGAATGAGCACAGTAAGTGTTCGGTATTGCCATTCAGTATGTTGATTCAGAAAAAATAAGGGGCTGGTAAATGACACTGCGTTCCTTCAAAAAAAAAAGCCAGGGACCGACCCCTGAACCTACGCAAGTGCGCACAGGGTGATTAAGCACATCCGACACACCCCATGCACCAGTGGCAGCTGGTGCTATATTTTTTTTTTGGGGGGGGGGGCATCACACAATCCACCCACCAAACACCCCATCCCTGTTCGGTCGGATAAGCCACACACATCCTCTCCCCCCCTCAGGTCGGTCACCAGCCCCGCACTTACCCCATCTACGTCGCAAGCAGCACTTCTTCCAGGCGGCGGCTTCACCCGGCTACTGCTTCTCGAGTTCATAGCGGCTTCCCCTGCATCTCCTGCTCTTCTACCTCTTCTCCAATATGAGCGCTTCTCCTCTTGGCCATTCAGGTCTCCAGACCCGCTTCCTGATTGGCCGGGAGGAGAACCAGGAAGACAATAGCGAATATTAATTTGCCATTGTCAAACAACTGGGTGGGCTCAGGGCGCAGTGCTCTGCGCCCCAAGCTCGTCCACCTTTTTTTAAGCCAATTAGAGCCTGGGGCCTCGTGTGCTTCTAAAAAATAAAAAAATAAAAAAACGATTGAATCAATGCATCCAGCACCCTGCATGTAGGTTAGGGGCCAGGGGCATGGATTACGGGAGCTGCGCCCGTGCACACACCTATATACAATACATAGTTTACCTATGTGTGTATTTGTTGGCTGGCATTCAGTTTTAGGCCAGACATATAATAGATTTGGGCTGTTCATAGTCATTCCCCTTTATATGTGCCCAAACTTGGACAGCTGCTAGGTAGCATAGACAGGGACGAGTGAGTTTATTGAACACAGAAACCAAAAAAGGTGTACTGGCAAGCTGTGATGTCTATCAATTTAGGACATCTCACGCTAACAAATGGTCTGTCATTTACTTGTATGAGGAATTTGAATATGATGAGGCTGGCCTCTTGCACAATTCCTGTCGAAGAACCCCTGGAAGATGAGCTGGGTCTGCTAGGGCAATGGAAGAGTGCAGGTGCCAGGAAGCTGGAAACGCTGGCTTGAACTTGAGAGCACTGGTATCAGGTAAGCAGAAGTGCAGAGATGAGGACACTTCACCCAGATCAGTAGAGAGCAGAATAGGGTCACAAACCAATTTCGGTAAGAGACATGCAGGAAGGTACCAAATCACAAGCAGGATCAAGGTTAGAGATGAGCAGAGGTTTGCAACATGTGGGCAATGATGAAAACCGTTGATCAAGAGTCTAGGCTGGTAACCATTGGTTGCCAGTCCATAAGGGACGCAGGGGCACCGCCTCCTAATTTCCATGCAGGACACCAGACTCTTAGGTTTCTATGAGGTTTTTTTTTTTGGAAGCACATGATTAAAGCCTTAGGTTGCCACCTCATCCCTTTAAACCCGAACACATATTATTTACACAAGTTCTGTGGCCGATTAAGGTGGTAATTAAACTCACTTAGTGCCTTATCTGCATTAAATTAGACTCAGAACCTGTGTAATTAATATGTGTTCGGGTTTAAAGGGATGAGGTGGCAACCCTATTAGAGCCCAAGGGTCTAATTGGCTTCAAAAAGGTTGGGCTCCACCCACCCGTGACATTAGCGAATCAATATTCGCTATTGTCTTCCGGGTTCTCCTCTCGCAAATCAGGACAGGAGGCGGATCTTAAGACAGGATTAGCTGGCCGCGGCCGTGGGTAGGGTGAGTGCGGTTCTGGCAGGAGCAAAAAATTGAGCATTAGCCACCACTGCCCCGGAGTAATCCAGGGACAGGTCAGATGAAAGTCAGGTAACTAATGGAGTCAAGGATGAAGGATAACAGAGATACAAGCTGAAAGACCATCCAGAAATAACCCCATGTAGGGCCCAGGTTTAAATAGGCCACTAAGCACTGGTACCGTGGTGGATGTACCCATGCATCCACATGTACGCTGTTATGTGTGTGTTTCTGTGCATATCCTTGCACTCTTAGGCTCCCATGCCTGGAAAACACGTGCATGTTTATGTGCATGAGCATAAGCCTTACGGCTGGCATGATCTCTCTGCCAGCTGGCCCAATGATTCTGGAAGGTCCCTTATGACAGCACATCTATCATAGTATTGTAGTTTTTGTATTTAGAAAATTTGGTAGTATTTGAAATTATACAAAGTTTGAATTATTGCAATTGTTTTGTAGATCACTCTCGCTACAATTGGCTATGGGGACAAGACTCCGAAGACCTGGGAAGGACGACTGATTGCGGCCACCTTTTCTTTGATTGGTGTTTCGTTCTTTGCACTTCCTGCTGTAAGTTCTCTCTCTACATAAGTGTTTAGAAATGAAGCATTGCTACAGAGGGATAATTTGTCTCTTTGGCAGTCATTCTAGTTCAGAGATTGCAATATTTTGTTTAAGTATACATATTTGTTCCTCGGTTTAATATTTTAACCAATATATAATAGATCCAGGTTAGTATTAAAAAGAGATAACTGGGGTTGCCCCAAACATGCACCACCCCCGGAAAAATGGAAGGGATTGGACTATTTTGGTACCTAAGGATTAGGCAAAAGGTATGATAAAATATAACAATTTATTAATAGAAAAACATGGTTAAAATAGGGAAAGAAGACAATTTACAGAAGGGGCTATGTGCAAACAGTAGTTACAGCCGTGCATTGTTCATTCAAGAGGATGAGCCCCAAGGATCACAAGCGGCACCGAAATGTAGATCTTGACACGGTCTTCTTGACTGTGTTCAAGATCTACATTTCGGTACATAGCCCCTTCTGTAAATTGTCTTCTTTCCCTATTTTAATCATGTTTTTCTATTGATAAATTGTTGTAATTTACCATACTTTTCACCTAATCCTTGGGTACCCTTCCATTTTTGCCGGGGGGGGGGGGGGCAGCCCCAGGTATCTCTCTTTAATACTAAACCATTGTAGACGATGGTACCCACCCCTATCTCTAGATTATTCAGATTGAGGCACTCCTCCAAATTATAGATCCAGGTTAGTGATGGTAACTAGTGTGCCACATCCCTTATTGTAGAAAATAATACATAATAGGAGGATGGGATTTTTTTTTTAGGCACCCAATAATAACAAGTATATAAAAATCACAAAATATTATTAAGAATAGCATATTTAAAAACATATATAAATGTAAAATGACCAATATAGTTTGGTACAATATACAGACAAATAGTAATTGCCTCCAACATGTTTCGATTCAATTGATCTTCATCAGGGGGATAGATAATGGGTGGTGTAGCCTGCAACATAGATAAATACATATTAAAATATATAAACAAAAAAAAAAAATATCAAAAGTATGCATACCATATGCATTACAACATAATTTACAAAAACTTCAACTTACAAAATCTAAATGAAGAATTGGAGTGGGCATGCATCCCAGCCAAACAGCCTCCACTGAAGCCTAAGGTGCACATCCCACTAACAGACAACACAAAAATATAATTTCCAAATATGGTGTTTATATAAAGTTTGTCAAAGAGTCAAAGCATCAGATACTCATGATATAAGATGGCGTATTTCAGAAGAAAACTGCAATGTGTTGAAACTTCTGCAAGGCTGGGATTGTTGGCAAATGTTTGTTTCAACCAAATTGTTATTTTTTAACCTAATCTATATTTTGCATGTATTATTTAGTTCTTTTTTTACTCTAGTTTGGTCTTACTTGCGCTCTCTTTAGTAACTATTGCTAGCCATAGTCATATTTTAATAAATCTTAACCCCTTCCCTCCGTGTGTATGTATATATGTGTCCTTAAGGAAGTTGTTTTTTTATCTGTAAGGCTACATATAAACGTTGCTGTCTTGTACTGAGAGTGTGCTGCACAGTCCACTCTCAGCACAGAGACCAAGCTGCCAGTGTCAACTATGGGTCCTGACCTGGAACTGGGAGTCCTGGTTCCTAGCCACCTGATTTTTGTGTTAGCCTCTGATTGGCCATCACAGTGATCAGTCACTGTACAGCCCACCCCTGTGTTGTTTTCTCCTTTTCAATAGAGAAAAAGATGCATTGTATCTTTTTCTCCTTGCTAGACGAGAAAATGGTAAAAAAAAGTGTGTGGGGGGAAAAAAAGATATATAAAATATCTAGAATCAGAACAGCACTCTAGAATTTCCTGAAGAAGCTCACTTGAAGCGAAATGTGTAGAGTGGTAGTGTCTGTTCAAATATATGTTTTGAACTCCACATGCAAATAAGGGATTTTTTATGAAAATGTTTTTATTGACATTAATAAAATATATATTTTAAAAAAAATACTATAGTCTTAATTTATTGACACCTTAAAAGTCCCACAGTTGGCCGTTTTTTTTAAAATGTATTCTTCATAAAAAAAATGGGATGTGGTGTCCTCTCTGACCAGGCAACCCTTCATCTTTCCGATATCTAGAATCAGGGTTTGAGCTAGGTCAGTGTCAGAGTTAGAGCTAGGTTCAAAGGTAATCCTCCGAGGCAGTCAGGGTCAGTTTATTTTAGGATCAAGAATAACTTTTAGCTTTTTTTGCTTTGTTTTTTAGGGTATTTTGGGCTCCGGTTTGGCTCTTAAGGTACAAGAACAACATCGACAAAAACATTTTGAAAAGCGAAGGAAACCAGCAGCTGAGCTCATCCAGGTCAGACATATATATATATATATTTTTTGTTTAATGGTATATAATAAAGTAGTGTTAACTACTGGAGAGACTATTGTGTGACTGAAAATGGTGAACCAGCAGTAAAGCCCAAGCCGATCTATAAGCACGGAGAGCCTATTTACATTTCTATGCTACATGCATTGCTGTGTCACAGTGCCATTCAATTTTAATGTCACCCCAAAGCACAAAAGCAATGTAACTGCATCTTTGTGCTCCAAAATACATAGTAGTGTGTGTGTTGCATTACAAATAAAGAGTCACGTCCACTTTTTGGGACTCAGGTGGGGGTGGTCCTCAAAATTTCTGAAGTTTGTTTACATTGACTGTTGCAAGCCTTCCTTGTCCTGGCCGCGCCTGCATTAATGCCCCATAGACCTCTCTTGATCTGTGTCATAAGGCCAAAGATGATATGAGTATGATATGATAATCGAATAGGGTTGCCACCTGTTTGGGATTCACTGGGACAGTTCGGGTTTGGAATCATGCGTCTGGGTTTCAGACTGTCTGAGACCAGGACACATTATTCAGACTGGACTAAGTCTCCCCCCTTCTCTCTCCTGCCTATAAGTGAGTACGCTAAGGTAAATCAGGATTCTCAGAGCACTCTTTACATCAGAGCTCCCCCTTACATCAGAGTCATCTTTGTACAAAAGGGCATCCCTTATGTTAGAGTCCCCAGAGTTCTCTCTTACATCAGAGTCTGCAGAATCCCCCCCTTACAGTGAAAGGGAATTCTGCAAGTTCAGATGTAAAAGGGAAACTCTGTGGACTATGATGTAAGGGGGAACTCTGTGGACTATGATGTAAGGGGGAACTCTGTGGACTATGATGTAAAGGGGGACTCTGTGGACTATGAGGTAAGGGGGAACTCTGTGGACTATGATGTAAAGGGGGACTCTGTGGACTATGAGGTAAGGGGGAACTCTGTGGACTATGATGTAAAGGGGGACTCTGTGGACTCTGATGTAACGGGTCACTCTTGTGATTAACTACATATGATTAGAAATGTTATTTAATAGCAATATCTATGCATAGTTTATCTATGCATACTATGTAAAAAAATTGCTGTGCGAAGCTGAAGTGTTCGGGTTTGACTTGAAGAAAAGGTGGCAACCCTACTTGAGACAGTCTAATAGAAATCTATGGGGCACTAATGCGTAGGTGCGATCACAGTGTAGCTGGATGTTGGGTGTTGTGGTGCTGTGTTGTGGTGCTGGTATGTTACTTTGCCCAGCCGTGCCATTCTGCCATTATGTGCTGACAGCGGTTGGCAAGTGGTTAACTTGGGCCCGGGGATAGAGTGGGGCAAAAAGAATAAATGTACATTGTTTGAAAGGGCTCTTCCCCTTTAAAGGAGTTGTAAAGGTTTGATTTTTTATCTTTTAAATAGGTTCCTTTAAGCTAGTGCATTGTTGGTTCACTTACCTTTTCCTTCGATTTCCCTTCTAAATGTTTTTTTTCTTTGTTTTTTGTCTGAATTTCTCACTTCCTGTTCCCCCCCAGTAAGCTGTTCAGTAAGCTGTTCTGGCTGACTAAACACCGATCGGATGATGGTGTGAAGTTTACTGAGGAGGAACAGGAAGTGAGAAATTCAGACAAAGGAAAAAAAAACATTTAGAAGGGAAATCGAAGGAACCAACAATGCACTAGCTTAAAGGAACCTATTTAGAAAATAAAAAACAAAGCTTTACAACCCCTTTAAGCACATGGTTTAATCCCTTTAACCTTGTAGGGCCCTAGGAAGTCAAAACACCTCTTTGCAGGCGCCCCACAAAATGTACACATGTATAATGTATTACAGCTAAAGAAAGCATCGTTTTTTTTCCAACTTTGTTGCTTTTGTGTCACTTTAGTCTGCCTGGAGATTTTATGCTACAAATCTGACAAGGCTCGATCTCACGGCCACATGGAAGCACTACGAATCTATCGTCCAGTTTCCGTATTTTAGGTAAGTAGAAGAGTTCATATCATACCCTTTCTATAACTTTTACTTAAAGTCTTTAGGTGGCCTCATCCTTCAACCAGCAGTTTGCTAGTTTCTTATTCTTAAGTTTCATCCATTTCCCGTATTTATGAAGAGTAGTGGTGGTGGTGTCGGGCATGCAGTGTTTAGGCTGCAGCTGCCTATTGTTTTCTTTGGCTTGGGTAAAACTTCTTCTTCTTTGGCTTGGGTAAAACTGCCTACAAAAAATGCCCTGCTTAGGTCCCAGCTGCTAACGCTGCCAAGGTTGGGTACTTGGGAACAAATACAAGCTGATAGAGACTGTTCCCACCATGGTTCCCACCATGGTCCTTAATGTAACTACCATGGTCCTAAATGTAACTACCATGGTCCTTAATGTATCTACCACAAGGAGATCTAACTGAGTCATGTCTGAATTGGCGTTCCAGCGCTGTGAGGCTTGGTTCACACTATTATGAATTTGAGGCGGGTTCCCCGCCTCGAATTCGCAATAGCAAGAGATTTCGACCGTCTCTCTATGGAGCGGGTTGACACATCTCCACTGCGGTTCCGGTGCGAATTTGCACAGGAGCCCTGTGCGTCTTTTGGTCCATTTCAGGTCTGAATTCAGCCAAAAAGTCAGGCTGAAATCGGACCTGAAACGGTGAACGGGGACGCTCCGGACCCCTGCTTGGAGCCGTATGTGAAGATCGTGTGAACCCAACGGGATGACCGTTCATTAACTTCCTCTCAATATTTAAAGTAGTGGGTAGGGCTTATAGCAAGTGGGTAGGGCTTAGTGTAGACAATACCCAATAAATATATGTAATGTTTGATTATAGGAATGTATTATTATATAAGTATCAATATTCTTATGCCCTGTACACACGGTCAGAAATTTCAGACGGAAAAGGTCCGTTTGGATTATGTTGTCGGAAAATCCCATTGTGTGTGGGCTCTGTCAGACTTTTTCCGTCAGAAAAAGTTTGAGAGCTGGATCTAAAATTTTCCAACAACAAAATCCGATCTGACTTTTTCCGATCGTGTGTAGAGAATTCCGACGGACAAAGTGCCACGCATGCTCAGATTAAATTACGAGACGAAAGCTGTTGGCTACTGGCCTCTACGTAGTCCCATCATATGCAACGAACGTCACAGAACGATCGGATTTTCTGACAACTTTGTCCGACTGTGTGTATGCAAGTTTCGGCCAAAATCCGTCGGAAATTTTTTTTACAGGGCATTAGTATTATTGTCATTGTTTTGTTTTTTTTGTTCTTGTATAGTTTACAATTGTACAGTCAGATTGTATTATGTATGGTTCTATTAATACACTTATCATTTTTCTCATCTTTTCATATATTTATTCCTTTCAGGTTAATTTATTACGGAGAATATGTCATTTTAATAGTAGTGATTATGTTTATTATTATGCTATTATTTTTAATATATATATATTTTTTTTATCATTTTACAATTGCACAATCAGATGGTACAATGTATGGTTCAAATTATACACATACCCGTTTTTCAGATATATTTTACACATTTTTTTATTTTTTATTAATATTTTAGTCTGATTAGGTTATCATATCAACCAGAATGTAAACTTTTAATAATAGGGATAATTATTATTGTAGCGGCCATAACTCTTGGTAGGACGGCCTTGACTTATTGGGCTTACCAGTTACCTCCGCTTGGCTTGTTCTTCCAGGTCTGGGGGTTCCCAGGGTTGATACCCAACAACCAGGGCCGGGACAAGGGGTGGGCAGGAGGAACGGCTGCCCCTGGCGCAATGGTTTATTGCAAGGGTAGGGGACACCCTGACCCCAACCCTAAGGGAAAGGGGGGCGCAGCTTGGCATCTTTACCCTGGGTGCTGGATGACCTTGTCCCAGCACTGCCAACAACTTGGACGCTGACACCAATAAAGCCCTTTTGAAAGGTTTTATTTGCAGGGGTAACATCCAACAACACAGTCTCGTATGGGAACAGAGGGCAAAGGTGAAGAGCTCAGGCACCTTGAACTGCAGACATAACAAAGTCTCTAATACCACCCAGAGAGCAGCCACTCGCAGCTGGGCACTTCAAGGCTGAACAGATCTCTAGCCAGAGGTCATGGCAATCAGAAAAACAAAGAAAAGGCGCCTCTAAGTGTAGAATTAAAAGCTGTTTAATTTCCCCAAAAAGGGTTAAAAACACTTACAAGATATGTAGACTGGCAGAGCATATAATTAATATCCATGTAGGTGGTCCGGCATGAATGCAGTGGTCATTGGCATATACCAGTTCTTTAGGCTGTGTGTGTCCAGTAGCAGGGAGGTCCAGGGGATGCCAACAGGAAAAACAGCAGGGAGCTCCAAGAGAACTGACAGACCAGTCCGCAATCACAGTCTCAAAACACGAGGATCCTGGAAGTGACATCAGCGGCAGGAGACAATAACCAGCAACCAGCATGGACCACAAACAGGAAGCAAAACAGGAAGCAGTCATCAAAGAGGGACGCCTGGGCATGCTGATTCAGAACTTGTAAAATTTCTGAACGTGTACAAGTTGTAACTGAGAGTGAACAGGAACCTTTTTCCTCAGTACCTGGAACGTTCTCTGTCTCCTTGATAGTACTGGAAAAAGCGTGGATTTGTCAATGTCCTTCCCAGCTCAGCAACCAGGCACTTCTCAGGATGCCAGCTTGTTGGCCCTCCTCCGAAGAGTCCTCCCCCAGTCACTTCCACGAGCTGTGGTGCCCCTCCAAGCCGAGAGCACACCCGGACACCTTAAATCCTCCCTCAGTTACTGCGCCTCGGACCAGCCGGTTCCGAGACTCGGGAACAGACGGATCCCTACCCCAGACCAGGCGGGTCTATTGGGGGTAACCCATAGAAGCATGTTGCGGGATGTCGAACACCCCTTGACCGGGACCCCTCGCAGGGCTACCCCGGTCCTGGAACCAGAACAGAACCCACGGGCCTCACAAACTCCTCTCCCTAACACGGGACCTCAACATCTTAAGTACCCCTTTCCAGACTCCTCAGCAGGGCCCGGCACACCCACTGATTGGTTCCAATAAGGCTGATACCTAAAGCGTCCAACCAGGCCTGGTTCTGGCTTAACATGTGCATCACACTGTACACATGACCAGGCAGAACTTCTAACACAACCCAGCCAGACTGATGTCAAAGTTAACCTACAAAATTAACCCCTTAGAACCCCATTACCGTTCTGAGACAAAAACTAAATTTACACATGAATGACACTTTGTCCAAAATGTCATCCGCTACATTATTATTATTGTTTTCCTCTTCTCTCTTTTTCGAATGTTCAGCACTTTTTTAACATTAAAGTAGAACTAGAGGGAAAACTTTTTTTTTAAATTTTGGATAAAGTAAGGGAGGGTTATCACCTCTGTCAGATTTTTTTTTGCGTCATTTGTGTCCTATTATTTATTTATTTATTCCAGGTACTTATATAGCGCTGTCAATTTACACATATATATACAAATATATTGTACGTTCACATCAGTCTCTGCTCCCAAGAAGCTTACAATCTAAGGTCTCTAATTCACATTCATACATACACATACTAGGGCCAATTTTAGATAGGATCTAGTTAATCTTGCAGCCTATCTTTGGAGTCTATTTGTGGAGATTTCCCTTCACTTCCTGTCCCATAGCCAAACAGGAAGTGAGAGGAAATCCCTCTAAATTAAGTGAAATCATTGGGGATTCCCCCCTTCCCCAGGTCATCGGAACTAATGTCCCCATTGGAAGATTTGCCCTCTCTTACTTTTCTGGGGATAACCTAAATTGGGGATTTTCTTCTTCTTTCAATGATAATGGTAAAGGAAAAATAGAGAGGGGGAATCTTTGTAACGGGGGACAGAGAGAAATAAAAACTGATAGGGGTTCTAATCCCTCTCTACTCTATCTAAAAAAAGTTTTGCCTTTATCTATACTTTAATTTTGACACTCCCTTTACGTTTGGTTTTAGTTATGACCCCCTGAGGATATTGTATCGATATCAGATTAACCACTAGAGATCCGCGCTATAGCCAAATGACGGCTACAGCGCGGACCTCCTTTGCCGGGACTATGTCTATTGATGTCATCCCGTGCACGAGCGGCCTGCGCGCCCCCTGAGGGGTGCACGCGCTGTGTGATCGGCGAGTCTATGAGACTCGCCTGATCACGGATCCGAGCAAGGGGTCGATCCCGACCCCTTACCACGTGATCAGCTGTCAGCCAATGACAGCTGATCATGTGATACAACGGAGCCGGTAATCGGCTACTTTTCCTCCTCGCGCTGACAGCGCGAGGAGAAAAAAAAAGAGCCGATCACCGGTGGCCGTGATCGGGACATCAGTCCCGATCACGGCCAGCTTACCAGTGCCCATCTGCCCCCTGCCAATGCCACCTCAGGAATAAATAAGTGCCCCCCATCAGTGCCACCCATCAGTGCCCATAGTGCCACCCAGCAGTGCCCACAGTGCCACCCATCAGTGCCCACAGTGCCACCCATCAGTGCCCACAATCTGCCTCAACAACGGTGCTGCACCCCAGTGCCACATATCTGTGCCCATCAGTGTCATCTACCAGTGCCACCTATCAGAGCCACCTATCAGTGCCACCTATCAGTGCCCATCAGTCCCATCTATCAGTGGTACCTATCAGTGCCCCTTAGTGTCACCCATCCTTGCCACCCATTCGTGCCATCTTATCTGTGCCCATCTTTGCCCATCAGTGCCGCCTTATCTGTGGCCATCAGTACTGCCTTATCTGTGCCTATTAGTGCCGCCTTAACTATGCCTATCAGTGCCCACCAGTGCAGCTTATCAGTGCCCACCAGTGCAGCCTATCAGTGCCGCCTCATCAGCGCACTTCAATGAAGGAGAAAAATGACCTGTGTGCAAAATTTTATAACAAACTATTAAACATGATTTTTAATTTTTTTTTATTTTGCATCTTTTTTTGTTTGTTTAGCAAAAAATAAAACTCCCAGCTGTAATTAAATACCACCAAAAGAAAGCTCTATTTGTGGGAAAAAAATGATAAAAATTTAATTTGGGTACAGTGTTGTATGACCGCGCAATTGTCATTCAAAGTGCATCAGCGCTGAAAGCTGAAAATTGGTCTGGGCAGGAGGGGGGTTTAAGTGCCCAGTAAGCAAGTGGTTAATATAGAAATTGATTGATATAGAAATCCTTTTTTCTTGATCATACATCACGGGACACAGGAGCTTCATTACATAGTGGGTTATATAGGCACCTCTGGTGATTGGACACTGGTTGACCCTAATTAAGGAGAATTCCTCCCCTATATAACCCCTCCCATCCGGGAGGCACCTCAGTTTTTTCGCCAGTGTCTGGTCGATGGTCACGTAAAACTTAGCTCTATGCGGGTCCCGGCGAGGGCCGAAGGGCTACAACAAACCGGATCCATACCTCGGGCCGATAATTGACTCCCAAGATGGTATGGTACCCGGGCCTCCTCTGCCGAAGACACGAGGTTTTGCCTGTAAGTCCTCTCCATTGGAAGACTGGACTCTGGGACAACCAGACTTGGGGTACTGTTTACTCAGGGCGCCCGTAAGTTTCTGGCAGAGTTTTTTACAAGGCCCAGGTAGGAGGATCTTTTCGTAAGAACCCCAGATACGCCTGAAGGTTGGCTAACAATACCCGCCGTGATGGGTGAAGGCTGGAATTGGTCTGAAATCAGCAATTCCTGCGGCGGGGAACAGGTATGGGAAGTCATCCTATATATTTAATATATGAATGGATTTCTTCATTGTGAGTAGTTGTATGTCTTACCTGGTTTCCACCACTTGAGGGAGTAAGAGCAGCCTGATGCATACTTACATGCCTTTCAATACAAACACGCTAAGTGAAATGCCTGGTTCTCCCAGCTACTCACGTCTCCTTGCAGTCCCTGCCACAATAAAGGTAAAAGAGGGGTCCCACGCAGATCAGGGGGTCCCATGTCACTCCTTTTGGGTTCTCCCCCCCCCCCCCGGATCCCGCAGTCCTCGTGCACGCGCGCGGGCGCGCTCCCGGCCTAATGGGGAAGGGGGGGGGTTGTGGTTGCCAGCTGTGCACAATCAGGTGCTCTATGCTGCAGTGCAGGCGCCAAAACGGCCGTTTTAAAAGCCCAGAGCGTCAGGGGACTGTAAGGTGAGACACAGGAGCTGTGGGCTGTAAGCATCCGTGGGATTGGATCCAGGCGAACCTTAAGACACCTACTCGGCATCATATTGTGCAGTTAAGCTTATATTGATTTATTGTGAGACTTTAAGCACAACAAAGTGATTGCATTTTACACTAGTAACTCTGCTTTGTAGCTCAGTACTATGTCTCCTCGTAAGAGGGTTTCAGGGGCAGGTAACAAAAGCACTGGCAGATCACCGCCTAGGTCCAGGGGTTCCAAAAGTGCATGCAGATTACCATCCCCCTCTGCAAGAGTGGAGCCTGCATCTCAAGACGAGTCAGTGCCCCTTTCAGGCTTTGCAGCCTCTCCTAATGTCGCAGCCCCGGTCTATGTCACTGAGGACTCCCTTAGGGCTTCATTGGAGAGTTTTGAAGGGAGGATAATGAATTTTATTTCTGCTTCCCTAAAAGATAGCAGAAAAAGGGGTAGATCCCCTCCCTCTGCTGAAATCCCTCTCTCAGACAGTTGCTCTGAAAATGAGGAGAGATCCCTATCTTTGGAAAGGGATCATGAGCAGTCGGATCAGTCAGAGGATGAGGAGTTAGTCCCCTCCTCCCAGGCACTCAGAAAGCAGGTGCAGTATTACACTGAATCAGGGCTGGTGCAAGGATTTTTGGCGCCCTAGGCGAAACCTAATTTTGCCGCCCCCGTTGGCTCCGCCCCTTCACTGAGACTTTTGCGGCGCCTCTTCACCCATTTCTTCAGCTGTGGTCCACAGGCCTGTACCTGTGCATCTGGACCCGGCCCGAAAACAAATAGTGGATGGCACCGGCTTGCTTAATCAAGCCAGCTGTGGTCCACAAGCTAGGGCAGTATACAGACAGGCTAACTGTATAATTGCCTGTCTGTACGAGTATACAGATACACTTACTTACCTTGCTTTACAGACACCTACTAAAAATAATAATAAATGCACATTTTTGTACCTTTTTTGTATGCAAAAGGATCTTAATTTCTTAATTTTTTTTACAAAGGTGGACTTGAACCTCCACACCTCAAATCACCCCAATTTCTTTATTTTCAAGTTTCAGATCACCACAATTCTTCCATCTTCACACGTCAGATCTCTCCATCACTTTCACTAGATCACTATCACCCTGAATACTTGTTCCCCTCTGCACCCCTCCTCTGTATCTCTGTTCATCTCAAACCCCCCACACATATCAGTTCCTCTCACACACAATCTACCCCTCTGTACCCCCCTGAACGTCTGTCCACCCCACACACACACCTGTTACCCCTCTGTACCCCCTGCAAGTCTGTCCCCCCACACACACCTGTTACCCCTCTGTACCCCCTGAAAGTCTGTCCCCCCCCCAAGACATACACCTGTTGTCTTTCTGTACCCCCCTGCAAGTCTGTTCCCTCCCCCACACACACGTTACCCCTCTGTACCCCCTGCACATCTGTCCCGTGTCCACACACATCTGTTCCCCCCTCTATACCTCCCTGCATGTCTGTTCCTTCCCCCCCCCCCCACACACACACACACACACACACACACACACCTGTTCCCCCTATATACCCCCTTGCACGTCTGTCTGCCTCCCACACACACACACACACACACCTCTGTTTCCCCTATGTACCCCCACACACACCTCTGTTCCCCCTATGTACCCCACACACACACACACACACACACACACACACACACCTGTTCCCCCTATATACCCCCTTGCACGTCTGTCTGCCTCCCACACACACACACACACACACACACACACACCTCTGTTTCCCCTATGTACCCCCACACACACCTCTGTTCCCCCTATGTACCCCACACACACACACACACACACACACACACACACACACACACCTGTTCCCCCTCTGTAACCCCCCCACATACATAAACACACACCTGTTCCCCCTATGTGCCCCCCCCCACACACACACACACACACACACACACACACACACACACACACCTGTTCCCCCTCTGTAACCCCCCCACATACATAAACACACACCTGTTCCCCCTATGTGCCCCCCCCACACACACACACACACACACACACACACACACACACACACCTGTTCCCCCTCTGTAACCCCCCCACATACATAAACACACACCTGTTCCCCCTATGTGCCCCCCCCCACACACACACACACACACACACACACACACCTGTTCCCCCTCTGTAACCCCCCCACATACATAAACACACACCTGTTCCCCCTATGTGCCCCCCCCCCACACACACACACCTCTGTTCCCCCTATGTACCCCCACACACACCTCTGTTCCCCCTATGTACACACACCTCTGTTCCCCCCTATGTACCACACACACACACACCTCTGTTCCCCCTATGTACCCCCCCACACACCTCTGTTCCCCCTACATACCCCCCTGCACGTCTGTTCCTAATCCCACACACACACACACACACACACACACACAGCGAAATAAACTATAAACTTGACAGAGTACATTTTTTTATTTCATGTGTTTGCAGGCTGCAGAACTAAGCATGCTGCCTGAGCTTCCACTATACCTGAGCCAGCGGCGGTGATGCCTTTACTCCAGGAGAGTGGTGCTGCTGCCTGCCTGTTCTTCTATAACAGATGCCGAGCGGCCAGGAAGAGGGGGAGCGGATATCGGCAAGCCCAGAGTTGCATGCCATCTCATCCGCTCCAGCCAGTTCCACCG
Source organism: Lithobates pipiens (assembly GCF_037356315.1). Lineage (NCBI taxonomy): Eukaryota > Metazoa > Chordata > Amphibia > Anura > Ranidae > Lithobates > Lithobates pipiens. Next base: position 564,216,900 of record NW_027507764.1, on the reverse strand, counting down.
ATCATGCTGTACTTCCGGATCGGTCGGCTGTCTCCCCTCATCTTCTCACTGCTAGGGCGGCTTCTCACTGCTAGGGCGGCACTGCAGGCTGGGGACAGAGCGGTCCGGGATGTCTCTTCACAGGCGCAATCGCCCTCTATGAGGCAGCATGTATTTAAAAAAAATTACAATCCTGGATATATTTTAATAATCCGAATCACAGCGAGTGGCTGGGGATCCGTATTTTGCCGCCCCCCCTACCCGGGCGCCCTAGGCAGCCGCCTGACCCGCCTATTGCTAGCGCCGGCCCTGCACTGAATTGGTGCGTACCACGTTCAGAATGCCAGCTGCTGAAGTCGCTACATCCTCTGTCTCTTCCCTGGGAGTCAGGAAAGCCCCACAGACTGCTTGTTCCTTCCCAATTCATCCTTTAATGGCTGACTTGATGTATGAGGACTGGGGACATCCCGATAAACTGTTTACTCCTCCCAAGAGGTTTTCTATGTATTATCCCGTGGAGGAAAGTTTCACCAAGAAATGGGGGGCCCCATCTGTTGATGCGGCTATCTCTTGTGTGAATAAAAACCTAACTTGTCCTTTGGATAATGCGCAGGTATTTAAGGATCCAGCTGACAAAAGGCTGGAAACCTTGTTAAAAGCCTCCTTTTCCATGGCCGGCGCTGTGGTGCAACCTACAGTCGCAGCCGTGGGGTTGTGTCAGTTCCTTAAGGAACAGGTCAAACAAATGTTTGAACTCCTCCCCAGCGAGGAAGTAGAGAAATATGCAGAGATGCCTCACATCCTATGTTTCATAATTGATGCGATTTTGGATTCTGTCCAACAAGCATCACGTTTGTCCCTCATGTTGGTACACATGCGTAGGGCTCTATGGCTAAAAAATTGGGCCGCTGAGATGTCATGCAAAAAGCATTTGGCTGGGTTCCCATTTAAAGGGGAGCGTTTGTTTGGAGAAGAATTAGATAAATTCGCCCAAAATATTTCAGGAGGTAAATCTACACTCCTTCCAGTCAAGAAGAGTAAACGTCCCTCATTCAGGCGTACTCTTTCTCCCGAAGCGTCAAGCTCTAAACAGTGGCGACGGCCTTCCCAGCCCTCCGCTGCTAGAAAGCCTCAGGGCCGAGCCCAGGGACAGAAGAGGACTTGGGGGCGGAAGCCTGCCAAGCAAACCTCCAAGACCTCCTTGTGAAGGGGCGCCCCCGCTCGGCCGAGTGGGGGGAAGGCTCCTGTGGTTCGCAGGCGCCTGGCGGGAGGAGATTCAGGACAAATGGGTGATCTCTTCGGTATCTCTGGGCTACAGGCTAGAGTTTCAGAAGATTCCACCCTCTCGTTTTCTAAGGTCAAGGATCCCCAAGGATCCGATAGAGCGGAAACCGCTACTCCTGGCCTTAGATCAGTTACTATCCCAAGGTGTGATAGTAGAGGTGAGCCCGAAAGATCAGGGTTCAGGTTTTTATTCGAATCTCTTCACCGTCCCAAAACCAAACGGAAGTGTCAGACCTATCTTGGATCTGAGAGACTTATGCCCCGTACACACGAGAGGGATTAAGTCTGACAGACCTCCAAAGGAGTTCCGCCGGAGTTCCGACGGAGTTCCGACGGAGTTCTGGCGGACTTTTCGACCGAACGGACTTGACCACACACCATCACACCAAACTCCGACGGAGTCGAACGTGATGACGTACGACTGGATTCGACGTAGGAAGTTCATAGACAGTAGCCAATAGCTGCCCTAGCGTCGGTTTTAGTCCGTCGGAGTAGCACACACACGAGCGAATTTTTCGAAGGGACCGGGTCCGGCGGAGTTCCGTCGGGAAAATTTGAAGCATGCTTCATTTCTAAAGTCCATCAGACTTTAGCGAAGCTAAAGTCCGTTGCAGCCCACACACGATCGAATAGTCTGACGGACTCAGTCCGTCAGACTTTGGATGTCGAAAAGTCCGCTCGTGTGTACGGGGCTTAAAATCGGTTTCTACACATCCAGACCTTCCGGATGCAGTCTATACGCACTGTGGTTTCCTCCCTGCAGGGAGGAGAATTCATGGCATCAATAGATATCAGAGATGCATATCTCCATGTGCCAATATTTCCCGCACATCAGAAGTTTCTAAGGTTCGCGGTAGAGCAGCGCCATTTTCAATTTGTGGCCCTGCCGTTCGGCCTAGCTAGATTCTAGACCCTCTCTTAGCAACTTTAAGAGTTCAGGGCATAGCCATCATGGCTTACCTAGACGACTTGCTTCTCGTAGAGAGAACTACAACGAGCCTAAGTCGCAGCGTCACCAAAACGCTAGAACATCTGGGCCGCCTAGGTTGGATTATAAACCTAGAAAAGTCGTCTCTGCAACCGACCACCAGGTTGGATTACCTGGGTCTCATTATCGACACCGCTCAGGGCAGGGTGTTCCTTCCAGGGCCAAAGGCCTTGGCCATTGGAGATCTGGTGCGCCTAGTTCTGGGCAGAAGATCTCCCTCTATTCGCCTATGTATGAGACTGTTGGGAAAGATGGTCGCCTCATTCGAGGCTGTCCCATTTGCCCAGTTCCACTCAAGGCCCCTGCAAAGATGCATCCTTGCGATTTGGAACAGGAAGCCCCAATCTCTGGATCTTCCTATGCGTTTATCCCCCCGGGCACGCAAGAGTCTTGTCTGGTGGTTACAAACCAGAAATTTGCTAAAAGGCAAAACTTTTCTTCCCCTCTCATGGAAGATTGTCACAACGGATGCCAGCCTGACAGGCTGGGGAGCCATATTAGAGGGAACATGCTCGCAGGGAAAATGGCCTGCGACCAAATGTCTGCTGCCCATAAATATCCTAGAGATTCGGGCAGTTTACATGGCACTCAGAGAGTGGTCTCACAGACTGCGAGGCTTCCCGGTTCGGATTCAGTCCGACAATGCCACCGCGGTGGCTTATATCAATCACCAGGGCGGTACCAGAAGTCTGGTGGCCCAAAAGGAGGTGAATCGCATACTTGTCTGGGCAGAAGAGCATGTTCCGTGCCTCTCTGCAGTCTTCATCCCAGGAGTGGAGAATTGGCAGGCGGATTATCTCAGCCGCCAGCAGTTGTGCCCAGGAGAATGGGCTCTGCACCCCGATGTGTTTCGAGACATATGTTACAAGTGGGGCACTCCAGACGTGGATCTTTTTGCGTCCAGATTCAACAGGAAACTGGACAACTTTGTGTCAAGGACAAGAGATGCACTTGCTCAGGGGTCAGATGCTCTGACGGTTCCCTGGAATCAGTACAATCTGATCTATGCCTTCCCCCCGAGCCCGCTACTGTCACGGTTCCTGGGAAGGGTCAAGAGGGAGGCGAAGTCGGTCCTTCTAGTGGCTTCGGCTTGGCCCAGGCGACCATGGTTCGCAGAAATCATGAAGCTAGCAGTGGGCAGGCCATGGACCCTCCCTCTCCGGCCAGATCTGCTCTTGCAGGGCCCAATTTACCATCCTGCTTTACGCAGTCTAAATTTGACGGTCTGGCTGCTGAGACCCACATATTGAAAGGCCGTGGTCTTTCGGGGCCAGTCCTTTCCACTCTGGTCAATGCCAGAAAGCCGGCCTCCAGGCGTATCTATTACAAGATCTGGAGGGCATATGTTTCCTGGTGTGAATCCAGGAGATGGCATCCCAGAAGGTATGTCATTAGCAGAATCTTGGCCTTTCTCCAATCAGGCCTTGAATTGAATTTGGCCATAAGCACCATCAAAGTGCAGATTTCGGCCCTGTCGGTCTTTTTTCAAAGACCGCTTGCATCACATTCCCTGGTACGGGCCTTTATCCAGGGGGCTATGCGGATAAGACCGCCAGTCAGACCTCCGGTATGCCCATGGGATCTGAATTTGGTTCTCTCGGCCTTAGAAGCCCAACCATTTGAACCTTTGCATCTCGCTTCGTTAGTCCTCTTGACAAAGAAGCTAGTCTTCCTAGTAGCCATATCCACGGCTAGAAGGGTATCAGAATTGGCAGCTCTTTCTTGTAAAGAGCCCTATTTAATTATCCATAAGGACCGGGTGGTTATGCGTCCCAATAGGTCCTTTCTACCTAAGGTGGTTTCAGGTTTTCATCTGAATCAAGATATAATCCTACCATCCTTTTTTCCAAATCCTCAGTCCATAGAGGAAGAGTCCTTACACACTTTAGATGTGGTTAGAGCAATCAGTCTTTATCTTCAAGCAACTGCTCAGATAAGAAAAACTGACTGCTTATTTATTCTGCCAGAAGGCCCTAGAAGGGGTCAGGCAGCGTCAAAGTCCACTCTCTCGAGGTGGATCAGACAGGTTATTTCTCAGGCCTATAGCTTAGAGGGGAAGATTCCTCCTTTTCAGGTGAAAGCGCACTCTACTAGGGCTGTCAGTGCTTCTTGGGCAGTGCATCACCAGGCCTCCCTGGCTCAGATCTGTAAGGCTGCGACTTGGTCATCAATCCACACATTCACCAGATTCTATCAGGTGGATGTCAGAGGGCAAGAGGATATCGCCTTCGGGCGCAGTGTACTGCAGGCTGCAGTTTAGGTCCTCAGGTCCCTGGCGGTCTATGTTTATGATCTGTGTCTCCCTCCCCTCAACCTGAGCATTGCTATGGGACATCCCACTATGTAATGAAGCTCCTGTGTCCCGTGATGTATGATCAAGAAAATGGGATTTTTATATACAGCTTACCTGTAAAATCCTTTTCTTGAGAGTACATCACGGGACACAGGGCTCCCGCCCCTCTTGGGTTTTACGTGGTTCTTATTGCTTTGCTACAAAACTGAGGTGCCTCCCGGATGGGAGGGGTTATATAGGGGAGGAATTCTCCTTAATTAGGGTCAACCAGTGTCCAATCACCAGAGGTGCCTATATAACCCACTATGTAATGAAGCTCCTGTGTCCCGTGATGTACTCTCAAGAAAAGGATTTTACAGGTAAGCTGTATATAAAAATCCCATTATCTTCTTTCTAACCCTGATGAAGGGGGGTCTTGGACCCTCAAAACATGTTGGCTAGTTTTTTGGATTGTACCTCTGACTTTTAATAGAAAAAACTTGTATCTGGACCTCCTTGCAGTGGTGTGGTGCTTCAATTTCAATTCTCCCAATGAATATACACTTATTAGGTACACTTGCTAAATGATTGGTAATAGTGATGGACGAACTTCCGACGGGACGTTTCGCGAAAGCGGACCAAGAACACGGCCAATAGTTCGCAAACCGGAACGTTCGCGGCGGGCCCCATTGACTTCAATGGGAGGCGAACTTCGCAAACCTACAGGTCAAATTTGCAAACATTTGCCACAAAATAATTAATAGCTGTGCAAACATAATCCCACCACATGGCCAATGACATAACACATGTATGAGGTGAATTTGGTATCGATAACTACAAGCATTCTTTTTTTATATGGGAAATTGTTGTGACAATTCAGGACTGTGGAGCGCATGAAGGCAATGGAGGAGAGGGAAGGTCAGGGACCAGGGTAGGCAAAGAAGAGGGTGCAGGAGATGATCACCAGCAGCGTGACATACAGCAATGACACATGCACCGTGATAGAGGCATCTGACAACAGCACCGTGATAGAGGGCACTGACATCAGCAGCGTGACATACAGCAATGACACCTGCACCATGATAGAGTCATCTGACAACAACACCGTGATAGAGAGCACTGACATCAGCAGCGTGACATAAAGCACTAACACCAGCACCGTGATATACAGCACTGACAGCAGCACTGTGATAGAGAGCACTGACATCAGCAGCATGACATAAAGCACTAACACCAGCACCGTGAAATACAGCACTGACAGCAGCACCGTGATAGAGAGCACTGACATCAGCAGCGTGACATACAGCAATGACACCTGCACCGTGATAGAGTCATCTGACAACAGCACCGTGATAGAGAGCACTGACATCAGCAGCGTGACATAAAGCACTAACACCAGCACCGTGATATACAGCACTGACAGCAGCACCGTGATAGAGAGTACTGACATCAGCACCGTGATATACAGCACTGACACCTGCACCGTAAGCAGCCCCAGGAGGAAGTCAGCATAGCACAGGGATGGTGGGAGCCCCTCATAATGAGCATAGCACAGAGATGGTGGGAGCCCCTCATAATGAGCATAGCACAGGGATGGTGGGAGCCCCTCATAGAAAGCAGTCCCAGGAGGATGTCAGCATAGCACAGGGATGGTGGGAGACCCTCATAATAAGCAGCCCCAGGAGGATGTCGGCATAGCACAGGGATGGTGGGAGCCCCTCATAATAAGCAGCCCCAGGAGGAAGTCAGCACAGCACAGGGATGGTGGGAGCCCCTCATAATAAGCAGCCCCATCGAGGAAGTCAGCACAGCACAGGGATGGTGGGAGCCCCTCATAATGAGCATAGCACAGGGATGGTGGGAGCACCTCAAAATATGCACAGCAGAGGTACAGCCCCAGGAGGAAGTCAGCACAGCACAGGGATGGTGGGAGCCCCTCATAATATGCACAGCAGAGGTACAGCCCCAGGAGGATGTCAGCACAGCACAGGGATGGTGGGAGCCCCTCACAATAAGCAGCCCCAGTAGAAATATGACACCGCTCAACCTCTTCAAAGAGGAGGGTACGGGCATATAGTACGGTGTGCTTTTTTTGGACAAGGAAGTGAGCCAAATAAAGAAAGAAGGTCTCTGTGCTCGATTAAAAAAATTGTTTATAGACATATACATGGTCTACTGGTCACATGTGTTGAATTCCTCCGAGATCCATGCCTCATTCATTTTTAGAAATGTGAGGTAGTTAACACTGTCGTGAGCTAGGCGAGTACGCTTATCGGTCACGATCCCCCCTGCTGCGCTGAACGTCCTTTCGGACAGGACACTGGACGAGGGGCAAGCCAACAGTTCGATTGCAAATTGGGCAAGCTCTGGCCAGAGGTCAAGCCTGCCCACCCAGTAGTCCAGGGGTTCATCACTCCTCAGAGCGTCCACATCGGCCGTTAACCCGATGTAGTCGGACACCTGACGGTCTAGGCGTTCCCTGATGCTGGATCCGGATGACACCTGTCGATGGGTCGGCTGAAAGAATGACCTCATATCCGAAGTCACCAACACATCTTCAAACCGGCCTCTTCTTGCAGGCGCTGTTGGATTGGTACCCGCAACTCCTTCTCTGGGAGTGGGAATTGCTCCTCTGCCAGCGCACGCAAAGGCAGAATGCAGCATTTCTCGAAGCAAGGCCTGGAAGTGCTCCATTCTGCCAGCCCTCTGTGATGGCGGTAACATTTCCGCCATTTTGTGTTTGTACCGGGGGTCTAAGTACATTGCCACCCAGTACTGGTCCTTGACCCTTATGCTTTTTATACGGGGGTCCCTATTAAAACACTGGAGCATGAAGGCCCCCATTTGCACTAAAGTGGAAGCGGTGTGGTGGCCTGGCTCCTGCTCATCATCCAGGATAATGTCGTCCTCTTCATTCTCCTCTCCCCATCCACGCACAACAGGGATCCCAGAAAGGTTTAAAGCATGCTCTTCTTGCTCCTCCTCATCCGCCCCAGCACCATCCTCCTCTGACTCCTCATCAGACTCCTGTTGTTGACTTGTCTCAGATAGAGTAGCCCCCCTGGGAATTCATCCAGCATTGCGACTTCCTCATCTTCCTGCTCCTGCTCCTCCACAGCTTGATCAATGACACGACGCAATGCACGCTCCATAAAGAAGGCATAAGGTACCATGTCACTGATGGCGCCATGGCTGCGACTGACCAGTTTGGTGATCTCCTCAAATGGCCGCAGAAGTCTGCATGCGTCGCGCATGAGCAGCCACTGGCGCGGTTAAAAAAAAAACAGCTCCCCAGAACCGGTTGTGCCGCAGAGTTCATACAGGTAGATGTTAACTGCACGTTTCTGCTGGAGCAGCCTATCAAGCATATAGAAGGTTGAGTTCCATCACGTCGGGCAATCGCAAATAAGACGTCTGACCGGCAGATTGTGTCGCCGCTGAATGTCAGCAAGGCGAGCCATGGCCGTGTAATATCTTCTGAAATGGGCCGAGATTTTCCTTGCCTGCCGCAAGATGTCCTGGACCCCAGGGTATTTGACAAGGAATCGCTGCACGACCAAGTTTAAGACTTGTGCCATGCATGGCACGTGCGTGATTTTGCCCTGTTTCAATGCGCTAAGCAGATTGGCACCGTTGTCACACACCACTTTACCAACTGTCAAATTGAGCGGTGTTAGCCACTGATCTGCCTGTGAACGCAAAGCTGAAAGGAGTGCCGGGCCAGTGTGGCTCTTGGCTTCCAGGCACAACAGATGCAGCACGGCATGGCAACGTCTCACCTGGCATGTCGAATAGGTTCTGGGGAGCTTGGGCGGCGCAGTGGAAGAGACGCTAGCAGCGGAAAAGGAGGAGTCAGCCGAGGAGGAGAGGGAGGAGGATGGAGTAGGAGGAGGAGGAGAAGAAGAGTCAGGCCTGCATGCAATCCGTGGCGGTAAAACCAAATCTACACGGGTGCCACGGGTTACATGCTTGACGGCCGTCAGAAGGTTCACCCAGTGGACAGTAAAAGTGATATACCTTCCCTGCCCGTGTTTGCTAGACCACGTGTCTGTGGTCAGATGTATCTTGGCACCGACACTGTGTGCCAGAGATACATTCACTTGCCGCTGAACATGGCCATATAGCTCTGGGATGCCCTTCTCTGAGAAATACTTCCTTCCTGGGACCTTCCATTGTGGTGTTCCAATGGCCACAAATTTGCGAAAGGCCACCGAGTCCACCAGTTTATATGGCAGTAGTTGGCGGGCTATGAGTTCCGACAAGCCAGCCGTCAACCGCTGAGCAAGAGGGTTATCCGGCGTCATCATTTTTTTACGCTCGAACATTAGGCCCACGGAAGCCTGCCTTTTTGCAGAAAAACGTGAGCTTGGCGTGATGGAAGGTGCAGTGGAGGACAATTGTGAGGAGAGAGGAGAAGGAGAAGTTGAAGACGAGGCTGGATGGTGAGAGCCTGCAGTGTGGTTTTGTGTGTTCCGTTGCTCCCACTGGGCTCGGTGATGGCTGCTCATGTGCCTTCTTAAGGCGGTCGTCCCTAGGTGAGTGTTGGGCTTACCGCGACTAATGCGTTGACTGCAAAGATTGCAGATGGCAACGCTATTGTCAGCAGCGGACACGTTAAGAAAAGCCCACACTGCGGAGCCATGTGCCGGTGTCCTGGGAGCGCCAGATGTGACTGTACATGGTCGATGACTCGCTCCTGATACATTTGCAGTCTGCTTTGTCCCTCCTGTGCAATGTAAGTTATTCCTGCTTCTCCTCCCTATCTGCTGGTCCATATCTCCCTCTGAACTCCCCTCCTCTTCCTCTCTTGTGGGCACCCACGTGACATAACTAGACACGTCATCATCAATGTCACCTTCCCCATCGCTATAAGTAGAGGTCTCGGAGTAGGCAGCAACACCGGGGACCAACCTCCTCCTTGGGCTGATCTGGGTACTGTCGTCAGACTGCTGAGTAGCGGTTGTTGCTACCTCCTCTTCCTGATCCAATACCAAGAGTGGCTGCGCATCAGAAATGTCCTCTTGATATGGATCGGAAAATAATTCCTGTGACTCAAGCGGAAGTTATGTGGTGGTGGTGGTGGTGGTGTTGTTGGTGGTAGTGTCTTTGGGGGTGCACATAGCAGAGAGTGAAGAAGAGGGTGCAGATCGAGAGGATGAGGAGGGTGCAGAAGAGTAAGGCTGAGTGAGCCACTCAACCAAGTCTGGTGCGTCCTTTAAAGTAATTGAACGCACCTTCTGCAACTTCCCACTTTGGCTCAAGCCTGTTGCTCCTGCTCTACCCCTACCACCCCTGCGGAAGGGCCTGCCTCTTCCTCTGCCTGTCATTTTTTAAATGACCCTGTGACAAAACCCTCAGTCCCTATACCGATGAAGGACTGCTGCAGTATAGGGCAGCGGTCAGCAGTAGTGCACCTCAACCCTATGTATTGTGGACCTATACCAGTCCTTATAGAATAGCAGACTGTACCTCACTCAACCCTATGTACTGTAGTACCCTATACCTTACCAGTCCTTATAAGGACCTTTGTGGAACAAGTAGGTTGTGTGACTGATTAGCAGACTGTACGTCAGTCCCTATACTGATGAAGGACTGCTGCAGTATAGGGCAGCGGTCAGCAGTAGTGCACCTCAACCCTATGTATTGTGGACCTATACCAGTCCTTATAGAATAGCAGACTGTACCTCACTCAACCCTATGTACTATAGCACCCTACACCAGCTTATTACCAGTCCTTATAAGGACCTTTGTGGAACAATTAGGTTGTGTGTGAGTGATTAGCAGACTGTACGTCAGTCCCTATACCGATGAAGGACTGCTGCAGTATAGGGCAGCGGTCAGCAGTAGTGCACCTCAACCCTATGTATTGTGGACCTATACCAGTCCTTATAGAATAGCAGACTGTACCTCACTCAACCCTATGTACTGTAGTACCCTATACCTTACCAGTCCTTATAAGGACCTTTGTGGAACAAGTAGGTTGTGTGACTGATTAGCAGACTGTACGTCAGTCCCTATACCGATGAAGGACTGCTGCAGTATAGGGCAGCGGTCAGCAGTAGTGCACCTCAACCCTATGTATTGTGGACCTATACCAGTCCTTATAGAATAGCAGACTGTACCTCACTCAACCCTATGTACTATAGCACCCTACACCAGCTTATTACCAGTCCTTATAAGGACCTTTGTGGAACAATTAGGTTGTGTGTGACTGATTAGCAGACTGTACTTCAGTCCCTATACCGATGAAGGACTGCTGCAGTATAGGGCAGCGGTCAGCAGTAGTGCATCTCAACCCTATGTATTGTGGACCTATACCAGTTCTTATAGAATAGCAGACTGTACCTCACTCAACCCTATGTACTATAGCACCCTACACCAGGTTATTACCAGTCCTTATAAGGACCTTTGTGGAACAAGTAGGTTGTGAATAATTAGCAGACTGCAGCAGAAGGGCAGCAGTCAAGTATAATATTCTTTCTATATTTGGAAGAAAGAATATTATACGTGTACAAGCCTATTACCATACCACTGATACCAGTCCTGAAAGGAACCTTTGTGGACCTAATATAGTAACAGCTACTGATTAAACTGACCCTCACTGCCTCACACACTGCTTCCTGCCTGTCCCTATATAAACTGACAAAACAGACGCTACTGGAACAATAACTAGAATAGCACTTTTGTGGACCTGATAGTAACAGCTAATGACTAAACTGACTGTCCCTACAGCAGACACCGTCCTGTCCCTTTCTCTAAACTGACAAAAGACACTCAGGCTGCTGCAACAATCAGTAGCACAGCAAACCTATATACACCTAACACCTATACCAGTCCTGAAAAGAACTTTGGTGTACCAAATAGCTAGCGATTTGGGTCACTGTAATCTCTCCCTGCTCCACACAGCAACCTCTCCCTATAGTGACAGAAGAAAGAATGTAAAATGGCCGCCGGATCGGGTGTATTTATAAGTTAGGGGGAATGTCCAAGTGTCCATGTGCTGTAATGTCTCAATTGGCTGTCCTGTACCCCATGATGGATGTGTCATCATAGGTCAAAGTTCTTTTACACAGTAAACACGGAAGTCCGCCGGGCGAACGGCGCCAATAGTCCGACGAACGGGCGGACCGCGAACAGCCGAAATTCGCCACGAAACGACCGCCGGGCGAACCGTTCGGCCATCACTAATTGGTAACACAAATTGCTAATCAGCCAATCACATGGCAGTTACTCAATGCATTTAGGCATCTAGATGTGGTGAAGACAACTTGCTGAAGTTCAAACGTGACTTTGAAGGTGGCATGGTTGTTGATGCCAGACGGGCTGGTCTGATGATTAAAAAAAAAATGCTGATCTACTGGGATTTTCACACACAACCATCTCTCGGGTTTACAGAGAATGGTTTGAAAAACAGAAAATATCCAGTGAGCAGTGTTTGTGTGGAGGAAAATGCCCTGTCAGAGGTCAGATGAGAATTGGCGGACTGGTACAAAATGATAAAAAGGCAACAGTGACTCAAAAAATGAATTGTTTACAACCAAGGTATGCACAACGCATTGAACCTTGAAGCAGATGGGCTACAGCAGCAAAAGACCACACCGGGTGCCACTCCTGTCAGTTAAGAACAGAAAACTGAGGCTACAATTCGCACATGATCACCAAAATTTGACAATAGAAGATTGCAAAAAAATTGCCTGGTCTGATGAGTCTTGATTTCAGCTGCGACATTCAGATGGTCGGGTCAGAATTTGGTGTAAACAACAGGAAAGCATGGATCCATCCTGCCTTGTATCACCGATTCAGGCTGGTGATGGTGTAATGGTGAGACAGATATTCTTTTGGCACACTTTGGGCCCCTTAGTACCAATTGAGCATCGTTTAAACACCACGGCCTGCCTGAGTATTGTTTCTGACCATGTCCATCCCTTTATGACTACAGTGTCCCCATCTTCTGATGGCTCCTTCCAGCAGGATAATGCCCCATGTCACAAAGCTCCAATCAACTCACCACTGGACAATGAGGTCCCTGCACTCCAGTGGTCTCCACACTCACCAGATCTCAATCCGATAGAGCACCTTTGGGATGTGGTGGAACAGGAGATTCTAAGCATGGATGTGCAGCCGACAAATCTGCAGCAACTGTGTGAAGCTATCATGTCACTATGTACCAAAATCTCTGAGGAATGTTTTCAACAACTTGTTGAATCTACAGTGCCCTGAAAAAAGTATTCATACCCCTTGAAATTTTCCACATTTTGTCATGTTACAACCAAAAAACGTAAATGTATTTTATTGCGATTTTATGTGATGGACCAACACAAAGTGTCACATAATTGTGAAGTGGAAGGAAAATGATAAGTGACTTTCAATTTTTTTTTATAAATAAATGTCTGAAAAGTGTGGGGGGCATTTGTATTCAGCCCCCTTTACTCTGATACCCCTAACTAAAATCTAGTGGAACCAATTGCCTTCAGAAGTCACCTAATTAGTAGATAGAGCCCACCTGTGTGTCATTTAATCTCTGTATATAAATACAGCTGTTCTGTGAACCCCCCAGGGGTTTGTTAGAGAACTTCAGTGAACAAGCATCATGAAGGCCAAGGAACACACCAGACAGGTCAGGGATAAAGTTGTGGAGAAGTTTAAAGTAGGGTTAGGTTATAAAAAAATATCCCAAGCTTTGAACATCTCACGGAGCTCTGTTCAATTCATCATCTGAAAATTGAAAGAGTATGGCACAACTGCAAACCTACCAAGACATGGCCTTCCACCTAAACTGAGAGGTCGGGCAAGGAGAGCATTTATCAGAGAAGCAGTTAAGAGGCCCATGGTAACTCTGGAGGAGCTGCAGAGATCCACAGCTCAGGTGGGAGAATCTGTCCACAGGACAACTATTATGCCGCGTACACACGATCAGACTATCCGGCAGACTTGGTCCACAATCCGCCCGCGTGTGGGCTCCAGCGGACTTTTTCTTTCCAAAAGTTCGGCAGACTTAGAAAGAAGTTTTGACTCAAAATTGTCCACCGGACTCGGCAGTCCAGCGGACAATCCGGCCGTCTGTGCGCTAGTCCACTGGACTTTTGAAATTAATGGACTTGTCCACACACGGTGGAAAGTCCGTTCATTTTGAACGCGGCTCCAGGTAGACGGGACTTGTGAAGGAAGTCAATGTCGCCGCCTTCAGCGGCGAGATTGACACCTTGATGGCCCCGTCACCTGGTATGGACTTAAAGGGGAAGCCCTACGCCGAAAAAACGGCGTGGGGGTCCCCCCAAGGTCCATATCAGACCTTTATCCAAGCACGCAGCCCGGCCGGTCAGGAAAGGGGGTGGGGACGAGCGAGCAGCCCCCCTCCTGAGCCGTACCAGGCTGAATGCCCTCAACATGGGGGGGTGCTTTGGGGAAGGGGGGGGCCCTGTGGCCCCCCCACCCCAAAGCACCTTGACCCCATGTTGATGAGGACAAGGGCCTCTTCACGACAACCCTGGCCGTTGGTGTTTGGAATCTGCGGGCGGGGGGCTTATCAGAATCCGGGAGCCCGCTTTAATAAGGGGGCCCCCAGATACCGGCCCTCCACACTATGTGAATGAGTATTGGGGTACCATGTACCCCTACCCATTCACCTGGTGAAAAAAAGTGTAAAGAAAAAAACACAACACATGTTTTTAAAATAATTTATTGCACAGCTCCGGTGGCCTTCCGTCTTGGGGGGTCTTCTCGCCATACTCCTCCACTATCTTCTGCTAGCTCTTTTACTAGCGGAGGAGCCCGACTTTCTTCTTCGTCACCGCCCCCGTCCGGGGGTCTTCTTCCAACGTCGGGAGTCTTGTCCCCCTCTTTGGTTCTTCTTGCCGGGCCACCGCTATCTTCTGCTAGCTCTTTTACTAGCTATGGTGAACCTGTATCGAGCCTTCCTGGATCAAGCTCTACAGAAGTCAAAACCCCCGACAGTCGATCCAATTTCCAGAATTGGTGATTATGGAGAACTGAGGATCGTGACGGTCAACCCTGAGGAGATTTACCATCTGGCTGGGAATCCTGCCTTTCGGGCCATTGGACCCTCTCTGAGCCTTTATGACACATTACTATATGCAAGTTGTGTCCAACCTATCCAGTAAGAGTATCCACCTCTTCTAGCGATTATCCTGTAGTTGGTCGCAAAATCTGCAGTACTTCGGACTGTGTGAAAATTTGAATTTTTATGAATTCGATTGTTACTAGTGGACATTCATTTATCCATCAGTGCTAGAATTCTGGTCATTGTTGTTCATGCATTTAGATTGACTTCACTTATTCTTTATTTATGTAATTAGATTGATTTCACTTGTATTCTTTATTGTTTGTACACACCTAATGACATATATAGGTGTATCTTAGCGCTGCACTTTTTGATATATTATATTGTAAACTTGGTTTGTTTGTGTGCCAGCAGCTGGTCTGTGTTCACTCATGGATAGTACTTATTTAGTATTTGAATCATTTTTAGTTTTCTCACTTATAACTATAAGGTAGCGCGGTGTTTCCCCTTTACACTTAAAATGTGGAAAATGTCAAGGGGTATGAATACTTTTTCAAGGCACTGTATGCTACGAAGAACGAAGGCAGTTCTGAAGGCAAAAGGGGGTCCAACCCGGTACTAGCAAGATGTACCTAATAAAGTGGCCGGTGAGTGTATGTCTGGTCACATGACAATAATTGTATTATAAGAATTTTTTTCCACGCCGTAGTAGCTAAGTCATTCTTATGACAGTTGCTGCTGCAGCCCTGTGGACAGATCCAGACAATACTTTGATACATGAGGCGCTACTATTTTCCCATAGGACAGTGCCGTGCAGACATTCTACAAGTGCCTGCTTGCTCTTGTGCATTGCATAAGGTGCGTTTTATTTTTGAGCAATAAAAATGGCAGGGGTCTTTTAAGTATTGTGGACCTAATAATCTATGATTGGTGGTTTGGACGAATGAGAATTGTTGCATGTTGGATATGATTTCGCTGCATTTCAAAAAAAATAAAATGTAAAGGTGAGCTAACATCGTACAGCCTGCCCCCCCCCCCCCCCCGGTCCCCACTGTACTCGTCTCCTGGGATACTGAGCTGTCAGTGCCCACGCAGCCGGTCCAGCGTTCTGGGGATTTGAAATCTCCACTCTTGGTTGGGGGTTGTTTACTTTTATGGGACTCCACTGAGCAAGGCTCAGTGATTGCTAGAAAACTGCTACCACTTCCCCCCCGCCATTCTAACGCTGGAGGTGCCTGCAGAATTCCTCTCTCATCTTTGTCTATAGGCTGAACAATGTGAAAAGATCAAGCTAGAAAAGATACAAGAAGAGAATAGGGCTGTATAAGGGGTACCTCATCCATATGGAATGTATACCAAAAAACTAGGAGATATTGGACTTTACTGGTACCAAGAGAAGGACAGCCACATTTAGTTTGGATAAAAGAGCAATATTTATTACAAAAATGTAAAAAAAACATTAATAAATCCATGCATTCATGTTAACATAGGTCAATATCCACCATATATTGAAAAACCAACATGTCTTTGCTAAACATTCCAAGAGGTAGACACGTTTCGCATAGTCGCTTCCTCAGGACCCCAATATCTTGGCAGCAAAGAGATTTGGCCTATCCAAGAAAAAAAAAATTTTAAGTAATCAATACATTGATATACGTCAGAGATCTAGGCAACATGCTGTGTCTCGTATATCCACTTATGCATCATCACAAGAGTGTTGCAAAAAGATGGTGGAACATCATTTGTGGACAAATTATATTATGTAGGGCTGCAAAATAGCATATATGGTATACACAAGTATAGCCCTATGTTCAAAAAGATAAGGACAGATAAGTAGCTAATGGATAACAAACTAACTGTGTACACATTATAACTATGCCCCAATATTCACACTTATCTGTCCACAGATAACTTGTGTATACATATATGTTATTTCTCAGTCCTACATAATATAATTTGTCCACATATGATGTTCCACCATCTTTGTGCAACTCTCTTGGGATGATGCATAAGTGGATATATGAGAAACAGCGGGAGTTATTTACGAAAAGCAAATCCACTTTGCACTACAAGTGCAAACTTCAGGTGCAAAGTGCACTTGGAAGTACAGTCACTGTAGATCCAAGGGGGACATAAAAGCAAAATGAAAAACAGCATTTTAGCTTGCACATGATTGGATGATAAAATCAGCAGAGCTTCCCCTCATTTCAGATCTACCCCTCAGATTTACAGCGACTGCACTTCCAAGTGCACCTTTAGTGCAATTTCAAGTGCATCTTGCATTTGTAGTTTGCACTTGTAGTGCAAAGTGGATTTTCCTTCGTAAATAACCCCCAGCATGTTGCTTAGACCTCTGACATATATCAGTGTATTGAATATTGTAATTTTTTTCTCTTGGATAGGCCAAATCTCTTTGCTGCCAAGATATTGAGGTCCCGAGGAAGTAAATATGCGAAACACGTCAACCTCTTGGAATATTTAGCAAAGACATGTTGGTTTTTTTAATACATGGCAGATATTGTCCTATGTTAACATGAATACATGGTCTTATTAATCTTTTTTAAATTTTTTTAATATATATTGTTCTTTTATCCTAACTTAATGTGGCCGCCCCTCTCTTGGTACCAGTAAAGTCCAAAATCTCCTATTTTTTTTTAAGCTAGAAAAGATGCCAGAGGACAGAGGGGTAGTATTGTCTATGGGCTGACTTAAAGCAAATGTATGTATTTCCAGTTTCTACTTAGCATTATGGATGGGGTTCACCTTTGTGTCTGCTCAGGAGTCATGCAAACCTTAGTTGTTTGCCAAATGGAAGAACTAAAAATAATGTTTGGGCCCGCCCCCTTCCCCATCAAAGCGAACCTCTGGCTGCCGCAAATCATTAATTAGGTAGCTGTGTTACTACCCCACTAAATGAGTACTTCCCGTTGTGCAGATGCACAGGGGCCTTTGGATGCTAGAGCGCATCCAGAAATAGGTGGGCCCAGATATATTTTAGATGATGGTAACTCCCCCCCCCCCCCCCGCAGACCCCCACATTGATTGAGCCAAAGATGTGGAGAAGAGGCCCTTGTCCTCATCAACATTGGGGCAAGGTGCTTTGCCAGTCCATGCTGGCAAGGTACCCTCCCCATGTTTAGGGCATGTGGCCTGGTATGGTCCAGGAGGTGGGGGGGCACACACTCACAACCCGCTTCCCTTTCTTGGTCAGCCAGGCTGCATGCTCCGATAGATATCTGATATGAATATTTCGTGGGCTCCAGACGAGATCCTCAGTGAAATCCCCTTTTAGCTGCAGAGATTCTCAGCAAGTAGCCCAGTCCCGACTGCTGAAAAACACCCCCACAGCATGATACTGCCACTCACCACCATGTTTCACAAATTTTAGCCTCATCAGACCAGAGCACCTTCCTCCATACATTTTGGGAGTCTCCCACGTGCCTTTTCGCAAACTCAAAAGGTGCCATTTTGTTTTTTGCTTAAATTAATGTCTTTCTTCTGGCCACTCTGCTATAAAGCCCAACTCTATGGAGCATACGGCTTATTGTCGTCCTATGTACAGATACTCCAGTCTCTGCTGTGGAACTCTGCAGCTCCTCCAGGGTTACCTTAGGTCTCTGTGCTGCCTCTCTGATTAATGCCCTCCTTGCCCGGTCTGTGAGTTTTGGTGTGTGGCCGTCTCTTGGCAGTTTTGCTGTTGTGCCATGTTCTTTCCATTTGGTTATGATAGATTTGATGGCGCTCCTAGGGATCATCAAAGATTTGGATATTTTTTTTTATGACCTAACCCTGACTTGTACTTCTCAACAACATTGTCCCTTACTTGTTTGGAGAGTTCCTTGGTCTTCATGGCAGTGTTTGGTTAGTGGTGCCTCTTGCTTAGGTGTTGCAGCCTCTGGGGCCTTTCAAAAAGGTGTGTATATGTAATGACAGATCATGTGACACTTAGATTGCACACAGGTGGACATCATTTCACTAATTATGTGATTCTGAAGGTAATTGGTTGCACCAGAGCTTTTTATGGGCTTCATAACAAAAGGGGTGAATACATATGCACATGCCAATTATCAGTTTTTTATTTCTGAAAATTAGTTTTATGTATATATTTTTCTAATTTTACTTCACCAATTTAGACTAGTGTGTTCTGATCCATCACATATAATTCAGATTAAAAAAACATTGAACTAAAGGCTGTAATGTAACAAAATAGGTAAAAAGCCAAGAGGGGTGAATACTTTTGCAAGGCACTGTATGCAGACCCTCAGCCACCTACTGAGCTTTCTCCCTCAGGGATTGACTGAGACTACATCCATATTCAGGCTGTGTGTCTGTCCCTTGCAGCCCACTACATTCTAGAATCCACTAGAAAGCCTGGAGAAACAGCTCAGCCTACAGCCAGATATATTTACACTCAAACTACAAACAGAATGTGACACTGCAGAGAAAGTAATCACACACAACCTGACCCTGCAGGATTCAGCCAGATACTTAAAACGTAATAAATCCAAAACCAAAAATGTAATATATTGCAGCTTACCAATCAGCATATGTAGTGGCTGCATTAGTTTTCTTTTTTTTTGGCTTTTTTTTCACCTGGTGATCTGTCCGGTAACACACCACCTGTATTAAAGTGCACCCCCCTGGAGGAACAAGCACAGGTGGCACAGCAGACAGCAACATTGTCAGTCCTGGGGGGAGGGGAGTGTTATGCCGCATACACACGATCGGATTTTCCGCCCGTGTGTGGGCTCCGGTGGACTTTTTCTTTCCAAAAGTCCGGCGGTCTTAGAAAGAAGTTTTGACTCAAAATTGTCCGGCGGACAATCCGCCCATCTGTGTGCTAGTCCGCCGGACTTTTGAAATCAACGGACTTGCCCACATGGAGAAAAGTCCGTTCATGTTGAACGTGGCTCCAAGTAGCCGGGACTAGCGAAGGAAGTCAATGTCGCCGCCTCTATCGGCGAGATTGACACCTCGCTAGCCTCGTCACCTGGTATGGATTTAAAGTGGAAGCCCTACGCCGAAAAAACGGCATGGGGGCCCCCAAAGTCCATACCAGACCCTTATCCGAGCATGCAGCACAGCCGCTCAGGAAAGGAGGTGGGGACGAGCGAGCACCCCCCCCCGATGGAGGGGTGTTTTGGGGAAGCACCTTGTCCCCATGTTGATGAGGACAAGGGCCTCTTCCCGACAACCCTGGCCGTTGGTTGTCGCAGTCTGCGGGCGGGGGGCTTATCGGAATCCGGGAGCCCCCTTTAATAAGGGGCCCCCAGATACTGGCCCCCACCCTATGTGAATGAGTATGGGGTATAAAAAAACGTATAAATAAAAAAACAACACAAGTTTTTAAAATAATTTATTAGGCAGCTCCGGTGGTCTTCTTTTCTTGGGGGGTCTTCTCGCCGGACTCCTCCGCTATCTTCTGCTAGCTCTTTTACTAGCGGAGGAGCCCGGCTTTCTTCTTCGTCATCGCCGCCGCCATCCGGGGGCCTTCTTCCGACTTCGGGGTCTTGTCCCACTCTTCGGGGGTCTTGTCCCACTCTTCGGTTCTTCTTGCTGGGTCCCGGCTATCTTCTTATAGCTCTTTTACTAGCATTGGGCCGGGCCTTCTGTCACCACCACCGCCTTCTTCTCTTCTTCTTTTTCTTCCTTGCGATGCTGACACAACGTTCTCTCTGCCTGCAATGGCAGGGACGCGCTGTGCGGCGACTTATATAGGGACAAGGGGCGAGGTCACCGGGTGATGTCACATGGTAATCCCACCCCCTTATGCCTAAAAAAAGCTAGCATAAGATAGCGGAGGAGTCCGACGAGAAGACCCCCCAAGACGGAAGAAGAGAAGACCACCGGAGCTGTCTAATAAATTATTTTAAAAACTTGTGTTGTTTTTTTATTTACACTTTTTTTCACCAGGTGAATGGGTAGGGGTACATCGTACCCCATACTCATTCACATAGGGTGGGGGCCGGTATCTGGGGGCCCCCTTATTAAAGGAGGCTCCCGGATTCTGCTAAGCCCCCACCCGCAGACCCCAACAACCAACGGGCAAGGTTGTTGGGAAGAGGCCCTTATCCTCATCAATATGGGGACAAGGTGCTTTGGGGTAGGGGGGCTGCAGGGCCTCCCCTTCCCCAAAGCACCCCCCCATGTTGAGGGCACGCGGCCTGGTGCGGCTCAGGATGGGGGGGGGGGGGCGCTCGCTCATCTCCACCCCCTTTCTTGACCGGCAGGGCTGCGTGCTCGGGTAAGAGTCTGCTATGGACTTTGGGGGGACCCCCACGCCGTCTTTTTGGCACAGGGCTTCCCCTTTAAATCCATACCAGGCGATGGAGCTAGCGAGGTGTCAATCTCGCCGATGGAGGTGGCGACATTCACTTCCTTCGCTAGTCCCGGCTACCTGGAGCCACGTTCAAAATGAACGAACTTTTCTCCGCGTGTGGGCAAGTCCGTTCATTTCAAAAGTCCGGAGGACTCCCGCCATGGTCCGGGTCTAGCTCGCCGGAAAAGTCTGGTCGTTTGTGGGCATGTCCGCTCGTTCGTAAAGTCTGGCGGACCTCAGCTGCAAAGTCCGTCGGTTCGTCCGCTGGATTAAGACCGCCGGATAGTTCGATCGTGTGTACGCGGCATTAGATGTACTAGAAGATTTAATTAAACTAACAAATTGAGGCCAAACTCCAGCTCGTGCTTTATAATCAGTTACAGCAGCAGTTTTTTCTTTTAAGACAAAGGTTTTGTATTAATAAATGTTAAATAGGTTTGTCTCATCCATGTAAACTGATAAATTCTGCCGGAGAGATTGAGTTTTTGAAAAACATTAGACTTGCTGGCCAGATCACCAGATGAAAATTCAAGAAAATTAATGCAGCCTTTGCATAGGAATTGGTAAGCTGCAATATAAAAAATGTTTGCTTTTGGGTTTTATACTGCCTTCAAGAGATGTCACACTGGAAATGCAGAAACATGTTAAAGTGGTTCTGCACCTAAAAAAAAAATATTAAAAGTCAGCAGCTACTAATATTGCAGCTGCTGACTTTTAATAAAATCACACTTACCTGTCCCAGGGTCCAGCGATGTCGCGGCAGATGACAAGCGATCGCTCGTCTCGCTGCTGCCACCACCGCCATTCCTCTGTCAGGGAATCGGAAAGTGAAGCATGACGGCTTCACTGCCCGGTTCCCTACTGCGCATGCGCGAGTCGCGCTGCGCATCTCTTCAGATCCCCCGCTGTGTCCTGGGAACTGTGTGTGTGTGTGGGGGGGGGGCGCTGCGGGGGTCTGCAGCGGTCTGCCCGGAAGTGGGTGCAGATACCTGGATTATCCAGGTAACTGCACCCCCCTCCCCCCTGAAAGGTGCCGATTGTGGCACCGGAGGGGGGGAGGGATCAGATTAGTGGAACTTCCCCTTTAGGGTGAAGAACCGCTTTAAAACACAGCAGAATGAGGACACAAAATAGTCACCTGCCTACAAGCTGAAGTAAAATTGAATTGGATTAAACTTCTGTGTTTGGTTGAAGAATTAAGCTGTCTGTGGATGGTGCCAAACAGAGCTGTCATAATGCATGGGCACCCTCGGGCATTGCCCAGGGGCCCCAGGTGCATGGGGGCCCCGTGACAATCTTGCATTACATCATACTTGTCAGCTGTCCCCAGATTTGCCAGGATAGCCAAGTATTTTTTTACTAAGCTGTCCCGGTGTGGTAATGTCTTGGGCAGTGTCCCAGAAGCTGTACTGTGCCCTCCTGATCCCAGTATTGTGCCCTCCTGACTCCCCCTGTACTGTGCCCTCCAGATCCAGTATTGTGCCTGCCTGACTCTCCCTGTATTGTGCCCTTCTGATCCCAGTATTGCGCTTGCCTGACTCCCCCTGTATTTTGCCCTCCTGATCCCAGTATTGTGCCCTCCTGACTCCCCCTGTACTGTGCCCTCCTTATCCCAGTATTGTGCTCTCCTGACTCCCCCTGTACTGTGCCCTCCTGATCTCAGTATTGTGCCCTTCTGACTCGCTCCATACTGTACCCTCCTGATCCCAGTATTGTGCCCTCCTGACTCATTCCATACTGTACCCTTCTGACTCCCTCTGTACTGTGCCCTCCTTATCCCAGTATTGTGCCCTCCTGACTCCCCTTATACAGTTTACCTTTGCCCCTGCCCCCCATAATGTGCACTTGATTAGTCTTTGATTGATGGCATGTTTTCTTATTGTTTAAATTCAATTTTATTGAAAGTACTAATACATGTATGTTTAATTCTATCAACCATTTATACTTTAATTCTTGAGAGTAGGTGTGTAAATTGGGGCAGGCTGGTAGGGGCCCCAGTGCATTACTTTGCCCAGGGGCCAGCCCATAATGCTATTAAGAGGGCCCGGGTGCCAAGTCAGCAGGTGACCATACTTTCCAGGCAGACTGGGTCTAAGGAGGTATGTCACCCCATGGCATTTGAAACAGAACCATGATGATGGCTGGAATGTGTGAATCATGAAATTAGCCAAACAGAACCGTTTTTATTGAGTATTCAAGTAAAAATGGAAAACCAATATAAAATGGCAATATCAAATACAGTAAGGAACTGCCATTAGACAGAGTGTATTAGAATGGTGGCCAAACAGAAATCGTAGTCCTTTTTGCATTCCTGTAGATGTATTTCAGCTGTCTATTGCAGTTTAGCTTCAAAACATCTTTTATTTCTCTACCCAAAACAGACAGCCGGTAGCAAAGCAGCTCATAGATTGTCCGAATCTCCCCAACATAAAACAGACTTTTACTTTTTATGTTCAGTATTGTGCAATCCCACAGGGGTGTTGGGAGTGCGGCAGATCTTCATATTGCACATAGAAGCATATGGCGGCAAACCCGTGGATGAGCTGGATTTAACGTGTGTGTTTTTTTCCCTTTTCTTGCTTTCGTCTGAAGGAAGGAGCCGATGGATGGAGCTGCTAGGTATGTCAGTGAACTTCATTTTAAATGATTTATGTTTCCCAAAGCTGAAAATGTTCTTTATTCTTGGCTTTGTGCTATTCTGGTTATAAATAATTGACATAGCCACAGCAAGGAACCAAATGTACATGTGATGTTTGGCAATATTTACAGCTCAGAGTTTTGGAATACAAGATTTCCACTGGAACTGTTCTTATGTCTATAAATACTGTATGTGTCTATTAGTCCGGTGTACCCCCGCTACTGGCCACTAGGTGGCATTCTGCCTCCATGCTCATTAATAAAGGGATTTTCATCAGTTCTTTTACATCCTTTACATTATCTATCTATCTATCTATCTATCTATCTATCTATCTATCTATCTATCTATCGATCTAGAAGAATATCGATATCAAATGTAAAAATAGGTAATTATTTGTAATTAGACCATGCTGAGGGATTTTTAGAATGAATGTATAATGCCGTGTACACACGACCGGACTTTCCGACAGAATAGGTCAGACGGAATCATCGGAATCAGTCCTTTTCTAGTCCTGTCGTACGTCATCACGTTCAAAACAAACGGACTTTAGTCCGTTCGTGTGTGGCCAAGTCCATTCGTTTGGAAAGTCTGCCGTAACTCAGCCGAAAGTCCGTAGGGAAGACCGTCAGAACCTTTTCTGCCTGAAAGTCCAGTGGTGTGTATGTGGCATTACTCTATCCCCCCTCCATCCTTTCACTTCATCATCCTCCTTCTTTTTTCCGTCCTTGCCTCTCTACTTTCCCTTCCTTTATTTCTCCTTCACTCTTCTCCTTCTTGTGCTTCCTCTCCCTCCCCCTCGCTCCTATTCTTTCTCCCTCTCTCACTCCCTCTTTCCTCCCTTTTCCTCTGTTTGCCTTCTTCCTCCCTGTCTCTCTCTCTCTCTCTCTCTCTCTCTCTCTCCCTTGCTTTCTCTCCTTCCTTCCTCCTCCTTTCTTTTTCTCTTTTCCTCCTCCCTCCCTCTCCCTCCTTCTTTCTCACCTACTTCTTTTTCATTCTTTCTTTCTAATTATTTCTCTCACATTCCTTCTCTCTTCCGTCCTATCCCCCTCCCCCCTCTAGCATATTTTTTTTCCCTTTCTCTCCCGTTCTCTCTCTCTGTCCACCCCCCTCTCTCTCTCTCCTCCCCCCTGTCTGTTCTCTCTCTCTCTCTCTCCCTTCACCCCCTCTCTTTCTCTCCACCCCCCTTCTCTCTCTCTCTCTCTCTCTCTCTCCACCCCCTTCTCCCTCTCTCCACCCCCCTGTCTCTCTCTCTCCACCCCCTCTCTCTCTCCACCCCTTCTCTTTCTCTCTCCACCCCCCCTTCTCTCTCTCTCTCCACCTCCTTCTCTCTCCACCCCTCTCTCTCCACCCCCCTCTCTCTCTCCCTCCACCCCCTCTCTCTCTCTCCACCCCCTTCTCTCTCTCTCTCTCTCCCGCCACCTTCTCTCTCTCTCTCTCTCCATCCCCCTTCTCTCTCTCTCCCCTCCCCCTCTCTATCTCCCCATCCTCGTTCTCTCTCTCTCCCTCCACCCCCTTCTCTCTCTCTCTCTCTCCCGCCACCTTCTCTCTCTCTCTCTCTCTCTCTCCACCCCCCCTCTCTCTCTCTCTCTCTCTCTCCCCTCCCCCTCTCTCTCTCCCCATCCCCCTTCTCTCTCTCTCCCACCCCCTCTCTCTCCCCCTCTCTCTCCCCATCCCCCTTCTCTCTCTCTCTCCCCATCCCCCTTCTCTCTCTCTCTCCCCATCCCCCTTCTCTCTCTCTCCCTCCACCCCCTTCTCTCTCTCTCTCTCTACACCCCTTCTCTCTCTCCCCATCCCTCTTTCTTTCTCTCTCTCTTTCTCCCTCCTTCCCTCCCCCTCTCTCTCCATCTCTCCCCCTCTCTCTCCATCTCTCCCTCCCCTATCTCTTTCCATTGCTTTCTCTCTCTCTCTACATCCCTTGTTCTCGCTCCCTATTTCTCCCCTTTCTCTCTCTATATCCCTCTCCCTTCTCTCCCCCCCCCCCTCTCTCTCTCCATCCCGCTCTCGCTCCCTCGCTCTCTCTTTATCCCTCATGCTCTCTATCCCTCTCTCCATCCCTTCCTCTCCCTCCCTCTCTCTCTCTCTCTCTCTCTCTCGATCCCCCTCTCTCTCTGCATCCCTCTCTAGCCCTCTTTATTCATCTCTCACGCTCCCTCCCTCTCTGCACCCCTCCCCTTCTCTCTTCATCTCTCTCTCTCTCTCTCTCTCTATATATATATATATATATATATATATATATATATATATATATATATATATATATATATATATATATATATATATATATATATATATAATGTGTGTATCCTTTTCTCTTTCTCTCTCCATCTCTCTCTTCATCCCTCTTTCTTTCTAGCTCTCTTCGCCCTTCCATCCCTCCTTTTATCACCCCCTATCGCTCTCTTCTCTCTTTTTTTTTTCTATTCCCCAATCCAGCTAGCCACAAGGTGGCACTCTGGTTCCACTTCTCATTAATAACAAAATATATTTTATTTTCATCTGAGATTTTGCAGACAAGATATTCTGCTTCTTGGCTTGGAAAATAAAATACATAATTACTTTTGGAGTTAGATCTTAATTAAGAAATTGAGCCCTAGTTAGGATGACAGTGACACATTTCCTGACAATGGGGTTATTTCCTTTGAAGGCCAGGTCTCCTCTGCTGTGATAGGTCTGATCGTTATCCAATTGATTAGTGATTGAAATGTAATTAAGGGGACATGTTCTGACATTTATCCAGAAGTTTAAGCAAAGGCACTTGGAAAAGTCATTCTTCTGTCTAATTAAGTCTTTGTATGTTGCACGCAGCCTTTCACATAGCTGGACATTTGAAAATTATCTTTTTTTTTTTTTTTTTTTTTTTTTAAAGTGGCTGACTGGTTAAAGTTGGTTTCATATATATATATATGTATATATATATATATATATATATATATATACACACATATAAATACAAGGTATTGGGCATTGATAGTCGCCACTACTGGGCACTGATAGGCAGCACGGATAGTTGGTACTGTTTGGCACTGATGGCAACACTGATGGGCATTGATGGGCAGCACTGATAGGCGGCACTGATAGCCAGCACTGACTGGCATCACTAATGGGCACTGATTGGTGGCACTTGTGGGCAGTGATTGCTGACACTGGTTTGCACTGATTGCTTGCACTGGTTGGCAACGGTGGGCACTGATTGGTGACACTGTTGGCGCTATATTGTAATCAGAGCACTGATGATCAGTGCCCTGATTACATGTGTAGATGTCCACCTGCGAGGAGATGCCGCTGATCAGCTCTCCTCACCACACACTCTATCAGCATCTCCGTGTTTACATGTGACCGGCTGTGATTGAACACAGCCGATCACATGGTTAAAGAGCCGCAGACTCGGCTCTTTACAGAGATCGGGGTCACGTCATGTCCTAGCCACACGGCGCTGCCGCGATGTGCTCCTCCACGGGTGCGCAAGACCGGCCATTCTGGGGCGCTGTCATATTACGTCGTCCCAGAACAAGAGCTGCACTGCCCCACCGTCATTTGACCGCGGGGCGGGTGGCAACTGGTTAACTGATAGACACAGACTATCAACCAAAAATCCAGAAAAAACACATAAAACAAATGCTATAAGTTAAGTTGCAGTTCAGTGAGTAAAATAAGTATTTGATACCCAAGCAAAACATAACTTAGTACTTGGTGAAGAAACCCTTCTTGGCAAGCACAGAGGTAAGACGTTTCTTGTAGTTGGTGACCAGGTTTGCACACATCTCAGGAGGGATTTTGGTCCACTCTTCTTTACAGAGCTTCTCTAAATCCTTAAGGTTTCTTGGCTGTAGCTTGGCAACTTGAAGTTTTAGATCGTGCTATAAATTTTCTATAGGATTAAGGTCTGCAGACTGACTAGGTCACTCCATGGCCTTGATGTGCTTCTTTTTGAGGCACTTCTTTGTTGCCTTGGCGGTATGATTTTGGGTCATTGTCATGCTGGAGGACCCATCCATAACCCATCTTTAGTGTTCTGGCTGAGGGAAGAAGGTTCTCATCCAATATTTTACAATACACGGCCCCATCCATTGGCCCCTCAATGCGGCAAAGTCAGCCTGTATCTTTAGCAGAGAAAAAGCCCAAAAGCATAATGTTTCCACCATTCGTGCTTGACTGTAGGGATGGTGTTCTTAGGGTCATAGTCTGCATTTTTTTCCCTCCAAACACAGTGAGTCCCCCTCCTCAAGAAGGCACATGTACAGTTATGCCAATGAACATCTAAATTATTCAGAAAAGGATTGGAAGAAAGTGCTGTGGTCAGATGAGACCTAAATTGAGGTCTTTGGCATTAATTCAACTTGCCGTGTTTGGAACGCAATCCCTACAGTCAAGCATGGAGCAAGGCAAAAAAGGAGTGGCTCCAGAAGAAGCACATTAAGGTCATGGAGTGGCCTAATCAGTCTCCAGACCTTCATCCTATAGAACATTTATGGAGGGAGCTGAAACTTCAAGTTGCCAACTTGCCAAGCGACAGTCAAGAAACCTTAAGAATTTAGAGAAGATCTGTAAAGAAGAGTGGACCAAAATCCCTCCTGAGGTGTGAAAACCTGGTTACCAACTACAGGAAACATCTTACCTCTGTGCTTGACAACAAGTGTTTCTCCATCAAGTACTAAGTCAGGTTTTGCATGGGGATCAAATACTTATTTCACTCACTGGACTGCAACTTAATTTATATAAAGTTATTCCGAATGGCACCCCCATGCATCTCAGTGTGATCGCGGGTGCGCAAACTGTATGGTCTTTTTCATGGTTCCCCTGCGGGCGTGTTTTTAAAGGGTGCGTTTCATGTGGCACAGCAGCCCATTTAAATGGATAGGCTGCAGTGCCCAAGCAAACATGGGCACTAGTGCACGACCCGCACTAGTGTGAACTAAGCCCAAGTCTCATGCACACAGGAGGCTTTTGCTATCTCTCCTAGACAGTTTCCTCTTGGCAGCAGTGTTTTAGCAGAAAAAACGCTTGACATTTGGAAATGTATATAACGTGTTTAGGTGCTGCAGGTGTTTATTCATTTACTTGGCCAAAATAATATTTTTCTCTGGCTATTAAAATTAAGTAACACTCAATTGCTAAATGCACCTAGCGCTAACACATGTTTAGATGGAGATCTGAATGGCCGATAACTACTGGCAATACCTGGGAGGGTGAAGTCCACCAGTGTGTTTGACTCATATGCTGAGAGTCAATTATTTCTGGAGAGCCCTGAGAGCACAGTGGGAGCACAAGAGGTTTGCATGAAACACAAAGAATACATACAGTACAGTATCTCACAAAAGTGAGTACACCCCTCACATTTTTGTAAATATTTTATTATATCTTTTCATGTGACAACCTGAACCTGTGAAGCTCTGGTGAACTCCATGCCCAAGAGGGTGAAGGCAGTGCTTGAAAATAATGGTGGCCACACAAAATATTGACACTTTGGGCCCAATTTGCACGTTATACAGATGAACTGGTATGGGTTACTGATGAGCAGCTGCAGTCATAAATGCACATAGGTTATTGCATTAGCCAGTGAAGGAACTACCAGAGTCCCAAAGGTCACACTTCCAACCAGTCCCTGGCATTGCATCACTGTTGGGGGGCAGTGGGGTTTCTGACCACAGGGCTCTGAGCTGAGAGCGTCTCTCTCATACAGCCCAGAGCCTGCACTGACAGTTCCCCCTCTCCTCCCTCCTCACATGGATGGGAGAGGAGAGAGCCAATCTGCTCCTTCTCCTTCCACCCCTCTCCTCCTGTGTGCACTGCGGGAAGTGTGAAGCTAAGCAGCTGAATTTGATCATTCAGCTGCTGGGCTTCACACTTCCCACTGTGCACACAGGAGGAGAGGGGTGGGAGCAGAAGGAGCAGATTGTCTATCTCCTCTCCCATTCGTGCGAAGGAGGGGGGAGGGGGAACTTTCAGTGCAGGCTCTGGGCTGTATGAGAGGTCAGAGCCCTAGAAACGCCACTGAGGCCCCCCGACAGTGGCGAAACACCAGGTCCCGGTTGCAAGTGTGACCTTTGCAGCTCTAGTAGTTCCTTCACTGGCTCATGCAATAATCTATGTGCATTTATGACTGCAGCTGCTCATCAGTAACCCATAGCAGGTTGGCTTGGCTGTGTGAATCGCCATCATTGTACATCGGGAGCGTACACGGTAATCTGTGAGCTTTTACCCATTCACCAGCGGGGGGAGCCAATCAGTGGGTCTGGTGGACTCGATGTCTGCCGGCCACTAGAGATCGCTCCACAGAGAGGCAGAACGGGGATCTGCCAGTGTAAACAAAGCAGATCCTTGTTCTGTCGGGGGAGTAGAGTGAGATTGTCTGTTTCTAGTGATTAGGAAAAGCTATCTCTCTCTACTCCCTGTCAGTCCATCACCCCACACACGCACACACGATCAGACTTTCCGACGGAAAATGTTCGATTACAGGCTGTTGACGGTAAATATGACCGTATGTACACTCCATATGCATCTTGGATAGCAGGTTTTCAAATTTTCCGCGGACAAATGTCTGTCGGATTTTCCGAGCGTGTGTACACAAGTCCATTGGACAAAAGTCCAAAGTACAAACACGCATGCTTGGAAGCAAGGACGAGCCGGAAGCGGACGATCTTGAAAACTAGCATTCATAAATGAGAATTAAAATTCGTGGCGTGGTAAATTATGAATTCTCAAAATGCAGCGCACAATTCTCTTCTTCTTTAATGGGATAATAATGAAGCTGCTTTGCTGGTGATACTGATGGAGTTATTGCAAACAAATTTTCAAAGGCATTTTTTTTCTAGTCATAATCAAGAATAATATTATTATGATTTTTTGCCTTTTATTTGGGCAAGTTACCACAACACCATTATCCCGTAGTTTTTAAGATCAAAGATACAACTATGTTGGTGTCCATTGTCAATTTTCCATTGTATTTTATTAAATATAACTGCCTACTCCCAAACTGTCATTTGAAGTAAAACACATAGCCAAATATTATTCTCCACAATTTTTTTATTGTGCATTAAAAAAAGAAAACAAATAAAATTAGGCATGCTATCTGCCAATAGAACTTAACTAAAAAGTGCATTCTATGCATCCAAAACCTAGAAAATATACCAAATCAAATCATTATTCAACCAAAAAAGTGTCAAAGCAATAACTCCAAGACCAATAATAAATAACACGTTATCTCCTCCGATTCCGCAACATGGCTGGTTGACGAACGGCCGTTCAGAAACAAACCGAACAGTGCGAAATGAAAAGTGCGAAAAGAAAAACAGGTATCAACACTCACCAAACTTCTACTAACACAAAATTAGCAGAAGGAGCCCAAAAGGTGGTGCTAAAAAAACACCTAGTACATCACTACATTCGTAATTGTTGGCCAACAATTGTGTGGCCAACATCCTTCGGACAAAATTCCACGGTTTTGTTGGCCAACAATCTGATTGTGTGTATGAGGCTTTAGAAAACGTTTAGAAACCTCTCTATGGAACATTTAACCCTTCAATCGCCCCTGGTGTTAATCCCTTCCCTGCCAGTGTCATTTACACAGTAATCAGTGCATTTTTATAGCACTGATCGCTGTATAAATGTCACTGGTCCGCAAAAAAGTGTCAGATCTGTCTGCCGCAATGTCGCAGTCCCGCTAAAAATCGCTGATCGCCTCCATTACTAGTAAAAAAAACAAAAATAATAAAAATGCCTTAAATCTATCCCCTATTTTGTAGACACGACAACTTTTGCGAAAACCAAACCAGGAAGGGGGTACATTTTTCACAGGCTGAAGTGGTTAAAAAAAAAAATGAAGGCTGCTATAGTTAACCTCTTCTGCAAGTGCTGCTTGCCTGGCTGTCATGCCTTTACAGTGACTTCAGTGCTTTCTGAATCAATGACCTTCCACAAGTATGCAGATCTGGAGCTTTTACTTCACTCTGACTTTCTGCATGCTTGGTTAGGGTAAGGATGTCACATTTTTCTATGAAAAAAAAAATCCTGGTCCCATTAGCAACAAGGGCGCAACCTTAGTACCTGGTCAGTAGCTTTGAAAGAACTGAAACCAGACACTTAGCCCTTGTACGCACGATCTGAGATTCCGACAACCAAATCCGTCGGATTTTGTCCGACGGATTTTGTCCGAAACTGTTGTATACACACGGTCGGACAAAGTTGTCGAAAATCCGATCGTTCAGAACGTGATGACATTATTTAGTTACGACGGACTATGTTCAGGCTAGTAGCCAATAGCTTTGATGTAGGGAATTTGATCTGAGCATGCGTGGCACTTTGTCCGATCGGAATTCTCTACACATGATCGGAGTATGTCCGATCGGAGCATTTTGTCGGAAAGTTGGAAAATTTGGTCCGACGGATATTCCGACGGAAACAGTCCGATGCAGACCACACACAGTCAGAATATCCGACAAAACGCTCCGATCGGACACATTCCGTCGGAATCTCCGATCGTGTGTACAAGGGCTAACAGGCAGGCAAGAGCAAAATTGGCCAATTGCATAGTCTATTTTTTTTTTTTATTTATTCATTTATTTATGTATTCGTAGTGTTATTTAAGGCTGCTTTCACACTGACCTCTTCTTCCACTTTTGTGTAAAAAATAAATAAATAAAATAGCGGAAGAAAAACTCATAACCAATAAATCCTATTGAACTCTTCACGCCGATCGGTCGCGGGTCTGCAGCATTTAAAAAAATCCACATTTTGGTGCATGTTTGGTGCGGTAAAAAAAATCACCAAAAACACACCTCCCGATTGAAATAATTAATTAGAAAGTGCATCAAAAATGTGACAAAAACGCATCTGCGGTTGTGTTTTTGGTGCTGTTCTTGAGTCATGTCACTTTTTTTTCACAGGTGCAAAACGCGCCAGAACTCAACATTGCATTTTTACAGAGTTTTTGCAATGGAGCAGTGTGAAAGTTGGCACACATTATTAGATGTTGCACAATAGTAGGGATGAGCTGGGTGTTCGAGTCAAATGTATGTTCGACTCGAACACCAGCTGTTCGCCCGTTCGGCAAAGCCAGAACTTTGTGGGCCGTTCACGCCATATTCGTGTGCCGCTCACGGCCCACAATGCACTGCGCCATCGCAGTGCATTGCTGGGTGATGATTGGCCAAGCATGTACTGTGACCCGCATGCTTGGCCTATCGCAGCGCCAGCAGCGAGGAGAGCCATAATTGGCCACAGGCAGGATTATGCTGGTGTTGTTCTGTTCCTATACCACAAGCATCTGCAGCAGTTACAGTGGGTGTATTGTGCCACCTGCACAGTATACACCTGAAGCTACCCCCAATTGCTGGTGTTGTTCTGTTCCTATACCACAGGCAGCTGCAGCAGTTACAGTGGGTGTATTGGGCCTCCTGCACAGTATACACCTGAAGCAACCCCCAATTGCTGGTGTTCTCATCTCCCTGCAGGCTATTAGTATGTCTGGAAGGCCAACAAGGAGAGGCAGACAGTGGCGAACCAATAAAAGAGGGCAAGCAGGCCCTGTGTCTAGAGGCAACAGTGCTGGTCATGGACGCGGTGCATCGTCATCAGCACATGGCCATGGGACACGCTTGTCCTTATTTTCGGCAGCTGGACATGTTGAGCCGCAACATGCTAAAGACTTGGTAGATTGGATGACCAAGCCCTCCTCGTCCTCCTCATCCTCTCTCACCTAGGCTCAGGGTACTGGCAAAGAAGCTGAAAACGCGTCCTCTTCCCTCGTCTCAATGTCATCAGTCACTCCTTCCCTAGACCCACCATATCCTCCTGAGGAGTCCCCCAAACGGTTTGAGCACAGTGTTGGGTACATGCTCCAGGAGGATGCCCAGCGTTTTGAAGGCTCTGATGATGATACCCAGCTAGAGGAAGGCAGTAGCATGAGCCCAGAGAGAGGGGATGCTCAAGAAGGACAGCAATCTGGCAGTCATGTTCCACCAGCTGCAGCATACGGCCAGGTTTGCTCCAGTGATGAAGAGGGAGGGGATGGTGAGGTCACTGACTCCATGTGGGTGCCTGATAGGAGAGAGGAGGAGGCACATCTCCAATGAGGCAGGATGCCCTCCGGTGGCCAGCTTAAGGGCAGCACACCGACTGAATCGCACCGCAAAGCTCCGCCTGTGCAGAGCGCTGCCTCTGAGCTTTAATCCAAAAGTTCTTTGGTGTGGGCCTTTTTTGAGACGAGTGCATCAGATCGCACAGCTGCTATTTGCAACATATGTCTCAAGCGTATCTCGCGTGGCTAAAACATCAGCTGCTTGAGCACCACATGCTTGACCAGACATATGTTGACCTGCCATGCAGCTCATTGGCAAACGTACCTTAAAGACCCACACCAAAGAACAAAGCGGACCTCTCCTTTCTCCTTATCACCTGCGATCTCCAACCCCACTATACATTCAGTCCTCTCTGACACCTACACTGAGAGGAATGAAGGTGTAGAATTAAGTGTGTCACAGCCAAGTACTTGCGGGCACTCTGCTAGCAGTACACCCACGTCCGATTCTACAGGCAAATTTCCCAGCCCCAGTTGCTGGACCTTAGAAAGAAGTTCACTCCCAGCCATTCACATGCCCAGCGGTTGAATGCTAGCTTGGCTAAATTGCTAGCACTTCAACTGCTATCTTTTCAGTTGGTAGACTCCGCCACCTTCTGTGAGCTTGTGCAATGTGCGGTTCCTCAGTGGCAGGTTCCCAAATGCAACTTTTTCTCACGGAAGACGAATCCGGCTCTCTACCGGCATGTGGAAGGCAATGTCCATGCCTCGCTGGACAGGGCGGTCAGCGGTAAGGTGCATAGAGGCGATTCAGTTCGCATTGTGCGCTATACAAGTATTTCATTCATTCATTCACTCATGGTCCAGCAGGCATGGACAGGGATGTTACCTATCTTTCACGGCGCATTGGGTCACTTCTGGCAGCTGGGAAGGATGCAGGACAAGGTGCAGTGTTGGAGGTTGTTCTGCCACCATGCCTGCAAAATGCTACTACTGGTTGTGACACACCTCTGTCTTCCACCCCCTCCACTTCTTCTTCCTCTAGGGCCTCTTCCTGTGCTTTATCCTCATAATCAGCGGTGCTCTGTAGGTGTTCAAGGGGCTACGCAAGTACGCAGGCAAAAAGATGCCATGCCATGCTTGCGCTGGTGTGCTTGGGGGACAGGAGCCACACTGGGGCAGATATTTTGTCAGCTCTGCAGGGGCAGGCTGAGAGGTGGTTGACGCCACACTAGCTTAAGCCAGGAATGGTGGTTTGCGACAATGGCACCAACCTCCTCTCCGCCCTCCGAAAAGGGACAACTGACCCATGTGCCAAGTCTGGCTCACGTCCTTAACTTGGTGGTGCAGCGGTTCTTGGGCAGGTACCCGGGCTTACAGGATGTCCTGAGGCAGGCCAGGAAAGTCTGTGTGCGTTTCCGCCGATCATATAATGCCAGTGCTTGGCTGGCTGAGCTCCAAAAGGAGTTGGACCTGCCCAAAAACCTCCTTCCGTGACATGCCCACCAGGTGGAACTCAACGTTGGCCATGCTGCAGTGGCTTCACATGCAGCAGAGGGCAATCAATGAGTACCTGTGTGACTACGGCACCAGGACAGGGTCAGGGGAGCTCGTTTTTTTCTCCACGCCAGTGGGGCATGATCAGGGATGCATGCACTGACCTGTCACCATTTGAGGAGGCCACGAGGAGGGTGAGCAGTGACAGTGCATGCATCAGTGACACTGTACCTCTTGTCCACCTGTTGGAGCATACGCTGCGTGGAATAATGGACAGGGCACTTGAGGGAGAACAGAGGCAGGAAGAGGAGGACTTCCTTGTCTCTCAAGGCCCCCTTTATCCAGACAGTGTTCCTGCTGTCCCGCCGATCTCACAGGAAGAGGATGAGGAGGAGGAGGATTGTGTCAGCATGAAGGTGGAGCATGGCACTCAGCATCAGCAGTCTTTTAGGGATGATTTACAGTCCCAAGAAACCTGTGGACTTGTACGTGGCTGGGAGGAGGTGGCTGCAGATCATGTCGTCCTTAGTGAACCAGAGGACTCCGGACCGAATGCCTCAGCTAACCTATGCTGCATGGCCTCCCTGATCCTGCAAAGCCTGCAGAAGGATCCTCGTATTCTTTGGATCAAGGAGAGGGAACATTACTGGCTGGCAACTCTCCTTGATCCACGGTACAAGGGTAAGGTTGCGGACCTTATCTTGCCGTCGCAGAGGGAGCAGAGGATGAGACATCTCAGGGAGGCCTTGCAGAAAGGTCTGTGCAGCGTGTTTCCAGAGACTGGGAGGTTACAAACTCCTGGTCCTGGACAACGTGTTGCTGAGGCTTCGGTCAGTCACAGAACAGTGGAGAAGGTGGCCGTCTGACCGATGCGTTCAGACAATTTTTTAGTCCGCAGCCCCAAGGTATGATCAGTGATCAGTTCCAGCAACCATTGCCAGCGTCTGATTTACATGGTGCAGGAATACCTAGGGGCAAGGTCAGACTTGGACACCTTTCCCGCTGAAAATCCTCTGGGTTACTGGGTCTTGAGGATGGATCACTGGCCAGAGCTTGCACAGTATGCAATTGAGCTACTGGCCTGTCCTGCATCCAGCGTTCTTTTGGAACTCACATTCAGTGCTGCTGGAGGCTTTGTAACCGATCACAGGGTGGGTCTGCCCACCCACTCGGTTGATTGACTGACTTTCATAAAGATTAATCAGTCTTGGCTCACCACCAGCTACCAAGCACCTGAATCATTTTTTTTAAAATGTCACATCCCTTCAAGACTGCTTTGCTGAGTGACTATCCTGTTATGTTAACTGACTATCCTATTCCTCCTCAATGATCCTGCTGATAGCTTGGAAGAAAATTTTTGGTTCTGGGTGCCGCCACCAGTGGCTAAGGCCCAATTTTTCTGTTTAACAGGGGCATGTAATTACAATTTTTGATGCGATACTTTACAGCAGGGCTCATTCCTGCTCTCCAACTAGAGTTTCTGTGAGGTGTTGCAGTGTTGTGGCACCAGTGCCTAAGGCCCAATTTTTCAGCCCCTGTTTAACAGGTGCAAGTAATTACAATTCTTGATATAATATTTCACAGCAGAGCCTGTTCCAGCGCCCACCGAGAGTAACTGTGAGGACTTACAGTGTTGTGACACCAGCACCACCACCACAACCACCAAAGGCAAACATTTTCTACCACTGTTCAACAATGGCATGTAATTACAATTCTTGATATAATAGTTCACAGCAGGGCGCTCCAGTGCCCATCAAGAGTCACTTTGAGGGCTTACAGTGTTAACTTGTGGCAACACCAACATCTTAGGGCCAAATTTCTGCAGAGCATATAGGGCAGGCCCCTACTTTCAAACATCCAACTTACAAACGTCTCCTACTTGCAAACGGAAGGAGACAACAGGAAGTGAGATGAAAAAACGACGGACGGCCAAAAAAATTATACAGGGGTGATAACCCTTCCCTATGTTTTCCAAAAAGCTTAAAAATAGATTTTTTGACTGGAGCTACACTTTAAAAATGTACCACTTCAAAATTACAAACAGATTCTACTTAACACAACAAACCTACACAGTCCCTGTCTTGTTTGCACCGCCCGTATACTGCTGTTCTGAGTATATAGGGCCTGGGGGCCACACGCCTTTCCTTTTTTAAATTTGGGTACGGGGTTCCCCTTAATATCCGTACAAGACCCAAAGGAGCTGGTAATGGGCAGGGGGGCTACCCATGACATTTTTTTCACTGATTTTCATCCATATTGCTGGAATCAGACATTACATTGACACATTGACTTTTTTTCTGTTAAATGTCATTTTGTGCAGGGACTGTTCTAAACACGGGAAACATGTGCCACTTCACAGGCATACTATAGACACCCCCCCCAGGCTTGATATTTAAAGAAATATTTCACTTTAAGCGTCATTAAAATCAGTGCTACCGAAAAAACGGCCGTTTTAAAAAATACATTTTGCATTGATCCATGTCCCCTGGGGCAGGAGCCGGGTCCCCAAACCCTTTTTAGGACAATAATTTGCATATTGGCCTCTAAAATTAGCACTTTTGATTTCAAACATTCGAGTCCCATAGACTTTAATGGTGTTCGAAAGTTCGTATGAATTTTCGGTCCGTAATCACTGCTATATAAATGCAGTGATTCTTGTGTAAATGACACTGGCAGTGAAAGGGTTAACCAGTGGGTGGCAGTGTAGGGGTTAAGTGTTCCTAGGGGTGTGTTACTAACTGTGGGGGGGCTGGGCTTTCATTTAGGGAACACTGATTTGAGATCAGCGTCACTAGTTGCTAGGCAGAATGGAGGAAATGCTGTTTATACGGCATTTCCTCCATTCAGCCGCCCCGTGAGATGATCGCGGGTATGCCCACGGCAATAGAGTCCGCGGGACCCGCGACCGCACTCACAGGGGTCCCGACCGGCACGCGATGTCGCCGCCGGCGGCGCGCTCGCTATGGCAGGGCGGTATTGAAGATTGGACGTACCTGTACGCCAATATGCCTGCCCGTGCCATTCTGCCGACGTACATCGGTGTGCGCCAGTCGGGAACCGGTTAAGAAAATACATTTCTTGGCCATTTTTCAACACTAAAACTTTTCTTTCACTCATGTTTGGTTGAAGCCATTTGTTATCACTCAACTGGGTTTTTAAATCATAATCACAACAGAAACTATCCAAATGACCCTGATCATAAGTTTACATACCCTGGTGATACCATGCACACAAGTTAAAACAGAGGGGTTTGAATGGCTATTAAATGTAACCATCCTCACCTGTGATCTGTTTGCGTGTAATTAGTGTGTGTATAAAAGGTCAATGAGTTTCTGGACTCCTGACAGACCCTTGCATCTTTCATCCAGTGCTGTACTGACGTTTCTGGATTCTGAGTCATGGGGAAAGCAAAAGAATTGTCAAAGTATCTGCAGGAAAAGGTAGTTGAACTGTATAAAACAAGAAAGTGATATAAAAAGATATCCAAGGAATTTAGAATGCCAATCAGCAGTGTTCAAACTCTAATCAAAGAGTGGAAAATGAGGGGTTCTGTTGAAACCAAACCACGGTCAGGTAGACTAACTCAAATTTCAGCCACAACTGCCAGGAAAATAGTTTGGGATGCAAAGAAAAACCAACAAATAATTTTGGGTGAAATACAGGACTCTCTGAAAACATGTGGTGTGGCTGATTCAAGATGTACAATAAGGAGGCATTTGAAGAAAGATGGGCTGCATGGTCGAATCGCCTGAAGAAAGCCATTACTACGCAAATGCCACAAAGTATCCCATGCACATTACGCCAAGCAGTACAGAGACAAGCATCAAACCTTCTGGCACAAAATCATTTGGAGTGATGAGATCAAAATTGAGCTTTTGGGCCACAACCATAAACGCTTCATTTGAAGAGGAGTCAACAAGCCTATGAGGAAAGGTACACCATTCCTACTGTGAAACACTGAGGTGGATCGCTGATGTTTTAGGGATGTGTGAGCTACAGAGGCACAGGAAATTTGGTCAAAATTGATGGAAAGATGAATGCACTATGTTATCAAAAAATACTGGAGGAACATTTGCATTCATCAGCAAGGAAGCTGCGCATGGGACGTACTTGGACATCCCAACATGACAACACAAGTCCAAGTCGACCTGTCATTGGCTACAGCAGAATAAAGTGAAGGTTCTTGAGTGGCCATCTCAGTCTCCTGACCTCAATATCATTGAGCCACTCTGGGGAGATCTAAAATGTGCAGTTCATACAAGATAGCCCAAGAATTTACAGGAATTTGAGGCTTTTTGCCAAGAGGAATGGGCAGCTTTACCATCTGAGAAGATAAAGAGCCTCATCCACAAATACCACAAAAGACTTAAAGCTGCCATTGATGGTAAAGGGGGAAATACATGGTATTAATAACTGGGGTATGTAAACTTTTGATCAGGGTAATCTGGGGGATTTCTGTTGTGATTATGATTTAAAAAGAGTAAACACAGTTGATTGATAATAAATGGCTACAGCCAAATTCTAACCATGAGTGAAAGAAACATTTTTGTGTTATCATTTTATATTCTCTGAAAAATGTATGTAAACTTATGAGCACAACTGTATCAGTGAGATGTAAAAAAAAATGAGGCATCTGGGGTGAATTTTAACACCCATCAATCACAACAAAGAACACGCATAGTGTATCTGGGGTGAATTTCTAATGTGCCTCTAACATGCATTAAACACACCAAACAACGTGCATTTACGCTATAGGTGTGTTGGTTGAAGGGGTTGTAAAGGTAAAAGTTTTTTCACCTTAATGCATTCTATGCATTAAGGTGAAAAAACATCCGACACTGCCCCCCCCCCCCATCCCCCTCATTTTACTTACCTGACCCCTCGAAAGTCCCGCGCTCTCCCCTGACATCCTCTTCGCCGCTCACCCTGGCCATTGATTGGCTAGAGTGGATGGATTGAAAGCAGCACAGCCATTGGCTGCTGTCAATCACATCCAATGACGCGGCTTGCCGGGGGGGCGGGACCAAGTGATGCAGCGAGCAGCTACGGCCGCCAGCTTTATCATGGGAGCGCTCCCGCAAGAACTCCACATCATGCGAGGGAGCTCGTGTGAAGTTGTGGAGTCCTTGCGGGATTGAGCCGAGACAGCCGCCAAGGGACCCCAGAAGACCAGGTTCGGGGCCACTCTGTGCAAAACAAGCTGCACAGTAGAGGTAAGTATAGCATGTTTGTTATTTAAAAAATAAAATAAAAATTCCTTTAGTGACCCTTTAAGCATCAGTATTGTTATCAATAGACATGTGCATTTGTTTTCGTCCGAATGCATTTTCATCCGAATTTCTGGTTTTTTCGAATGTGCCTAACCTTAGCTCTATTAGTCCAAGATTATTCTGCATAGAGAGAAAAGATTTGACATTATAGAGACAATAGCAAAAAAGGTTGAATGTGCCTAACCTAACTCTATTAGTCCAAGATTATTTGACATAGAGAGAAAAGATTTGACATGAAGATTTGACTAAGCAGTCGCCGCGAGTGGACATTTATGGTCAAATGCTCCGCCCATAGGCTATAGAAGAATTCTAATGTTGGTTGACTAGTAATAATAATTAATAAATATAATTTTTACTAGTGTCATACAACATTAGAATTCTACTATAGCTTGTAGGCGGCACATTCGACCGGAAATGTACGATTGCGGCGTCGTACAGTTCAGCTGCTTCGTCTAATCTTCTTAGAACATTTGACAGACACCATAAGCTTTCAATGACAGATTCGACCTTAATTATTTCGGATTTTCTGAAGAATGCATTTTTTAACTAAACAAAATAAATAAAAAACAATTTCGGGAGTAACTAAATAAATATATTTTTCGGAAGAAAACAAAATTCCGAAACAAAATATTTCAGTGTGCACATATCTAGTTAGCAAGTGTGAACAAAGCCAAGGTTTTTTTTTTCCATTGTCTAAAAAAAACTTCAACAAAAAACAAAATAAATCTACAGTAAAAGGCATAAACTTATTTAATTTTTTTTAAATGAATTGGGTCCACTGTTTATCAAAGGTAAGGCTTTTACCAAGCTAGCTAGCTCTGTTTACCAAGCATTGACATAAAATACAAATCCATAAAGGGAACCAACCCTTATGTACATTGTAAGCTAGCACCTCCTTGGGCCAAACATGCATATGGTCAGCAGGAAAGCCTGTCTATGGGAACTCTATGAGGGTATTTTATATATTCCCTTCATTGTGACACCACGCAAGGCCAAAGTTAAAGCTTCCTAGTGGGAAAGTAAGCGTTGCCCCCTTACCTGTGGGGTGGAGAGCGGGACCTGGCAAGACCTCCCCACACGCCCTCACCTGCATCACATCTTTCTTGTCCACCTGCCATGTCACTCAAGTGGTGGCACCACCCTTTCTGTGCAACTGCTGCCATCTTGGTGACCAGTGGACAAACAAGGGCAGAAGCTCTGCCGCCGCCATCTTGGTGACTGACCAGCCTGGATCCAGGGATTTCTAATTTCCGATTGGACTCGCACAGGCCAGATAGGGACAGCCAAAGGGCCAAATGTGGCCCGGAGGGGCCATAAAATACCCAGGTCTGGCATAGAGCCTGTAATGTATGGCATTGAATTACCTGAACAGCAGATTTACTTTGCTCACCAACAAACCCCATTTTAATAGGTGGGGTGGCACTAAAGTTTTGTCCGGAGGTATACAAGCCTTGAGCATGCAGGCTGATCCCCCTTGTCTGAGTCTAATTTCCAGTTTTGGCCGAGTGTATCTTTAAGCCTGACCACTTTTAGCTGTATTAATAGAACTTAACCTTTATGTTATTTTTAGTGAGATTGAAAATGATATATACAATATTTCAGTTTAATTAGTTTATAAAAGGTCACTTACTGCCTCTGCCTAATCTCTGCAACTAATTTTAATTTCATGGACCAGTCCTCATCATATCTTGGTTAATATATGCATTAATCATTTGATAATTGGCAACATCATTATAGTATACTTGTAAGTAATTCCTGGAAGGCATCAAAAAGAAAAGTCAGCGTGGCCGTGTTAATAAAGGGGTAAAGAGGGCATTTACCTCTGACTTCAGTGTCTGCTACAATGGATCTTGGATAGCTGAGCCTGTGAAGCAACTCTTATTTCAGGATCTTGGGTCCTTGGAAGACAAAAAGTCCCCTTGTTCTTCTGGGGGGGGGGGGGGGGGGGGCGCGGCAGAATGAAAGGACGTGCTAGACACATTCTGTCTACAATTATTTCTTTGTCATGTGTAGCAGTCCAAAAGTCTGGAACTAGTTAATAAATGTCCCCGCTTTGAGAGCTTTTAGCCAGAACTTTGTGCAGCTGGTGGCTCTAAACCCTGGCTGTCATTGAAAGTTGGTGTCCACATTGATGATGGGGAATCTATCAGAGTGACTCCCAATTATGTGATGGCTATATCAGCAATGATATAGTGGTCACATGAAGCCTGGAGGCTTCAGCTTTTACCTGTCTCCCGTCCGCAGCACTCAGCCGTAGGGTCCACAACCTTGCGGTGCACTCCTGATCCCTATGGTGTGCATCTGTCACCTCACCTCAAGGTGACCTGACACAGCTCCTATATATACAGTGCCTTGAAATTTTCCACATTTTGTCATGTTACAACCAAAAATGTAAATGTGTTTTATTGGGATTTTATGTGATAGACCAACACAAAGTGACACATAACTGTGAAGTGGAAAATGATAAATGGTTTTCAAAATGTTTTAAAAATAAATATCTGAAACGTGTGGTGTACATTTGTATTCAGCCCCCTTTACTCTGATACCCCTAACCTAAACCTAGTAGAACCAATTACCTTCAGAAGTCACTTAATTATTAAATAGAGTCCACCTGTGTGTAATTTAATCTCAGTATAAATACAGCTGTTCTGTAAATTCCTCAGAGCATTGTTGGAGAACCTTAGTAAGCAAACGGCATCATGAAGGCCCAGGAACACACCAGGCAGGTCAGGGATAAAGTTGTGGAGAAGTTTAAAGCAGGGTTAGGTTATAAAAAAATATGCCAAGCTTTGAACATCTCACGGAGCTCTGTTCAATCCATCATCAGAAAATGGAAAGAGTATGGCACAGCTGAAAACCTACCAAGACATGGCCGTCCACCTAAACTGACAGGCCGGGCAAGGAGAGCATTCATCAGAGAAGCAGCCAAGAGGCCCATGGTAACTCTGGAGGAGCTGCAGAGATCCACAGCTCAGGTGGGAGAATCTGTCCACAGGACAACTATTATGCCGCGTACACACTGTATGGCCGCGTACACACGGGCGGACTGTCCGCCCAACTAGGTTCGTCAAACAGTTTGACAAACAGTCCGTTCAAAATTAGCATGAACGGACTTGACCACACACGACGAACGAACAGTCTGTTGAAAACTTGCGCGATGACGTGAACCGCACGTACGACGGGACGAGAGATTCGAAGTCCAATACACTGCAATGCAACCTTCGCCGTGTAAATTCTTTCTGAGCATGCGCGAGACTTAGTTTCTCGAACAAGCCTACACACGAGCGGACTGCCCGCTCAAACTAAGTTTCAGCGGACAGTCTTACAGAAATTCCGAAAAACTTTGTTCGTCAGACTGTCCGCTGAAACTGTCCACTGAAGCCCACACACGAGCGGACTGTCCGCTGAAACACTGTTCAGCGGACAAAGTTGGGCGAACAGTCCGCCCGTGTGTACGCGGCCTATGGCCTACTTAGTCCGCCGAAACACATTTCAGCGGACAGTCCGCTCGTGTGTGGGCTTCAGCTGACTTTTTCAGCGTGCAGTACGGCGGACTAAGTATTTCGGAATGTTCAAAATACTGTCCGTCGTACTCGCATTTCGGCGGACAATCCGCCCGTGTGTATGCCAGTCCGCCGTACTTTTGAAATGAGCGGACTTTTCCCGCCCGGAGAAAAGTCCGCTCACTTCGAGCGGGTATCCAGGTAGGCGGGGCCCGCGAAGGAGACGTCGCTGGCCCCGCCGCCTGGTATGGACTTAAAGGGGAACCCCAACGCCGAAAAAAAACGGCGTGGGGGTCCCCCCCCAAGTCCACAACAGACCCTTGTCCGAGCACGCTACCCGGCCGGCCAGGAAAGGGGGGCGAGCGAGCGCCCCCCCCTCCTGAGCCGTACCAGGCCGCGTGCCCTCAACATGGGGGGTGCCTTGGGGAAGGGGGGGCCGCGCGGCCCCCCCACCCCAAAGCACCTTGTCCCCATGTTGATGAGGACAAG
Source organism: Lithobates pipiens (assembly GCF_037356315.1). NCBI lineage: Eukaryota > Metazoa > Chordata > Amphibia > Anura > Ranidae > Lithobates > Lithobates pipiens. Next base: position 564,172,625 of record NW_027507764.1, on the reverse strand, counting down.
GGCCTCTTCCCGACAACCCTGGCTGTTGGTTGTCGGGGTGTGCGGGCGGGGGGCTTATCGGAATCCGGGAGCCCCCTTTAATAAGGGGGCCCCCGGATACCGGCCCCCCACCCTATGTGAATGAGTATGGGGTACAATGTACCCCTACCCATTCACCTGTAAAATAAAAGTACCAAAAAAAACACAACACACGAGATAAAATACTTTATTGCACAGCTCCGGGGGTCTTCCGTCTTCGGGGGTCTTCTCGCCGGACTCCTCCGCTATCTTCTTGTAGCTCTTTTGCTAGCGGAGGAGTCCAGCTTTCTTCCTCGCCGCCGGCCTCTTCTCCCGACTTCGGGGGTCTTGTCCCCCTCTTCGGTTCTTCTGCCGGGCCACCGCGCCTTCTTATAGCTCTTTTACAGGCGGTGGCTCGGTCTTCTGTCGCCGCTGCCGCCGCCTTCCGTTCTTCTTCTTCTTCTTCTTCTCCAGGAGATGTTGCCTCGACGATCTCTCCGGCCGGAATGCCAGGGACGCACTGCGCGGCCACTTATATAGGGACAAGGGGCGGTGTCACATGGCTTTATGTCACATGGGTTGGTCACATGGGTTGATGTCACATGGGGACTATGACATCGTAAGGGGGCGGGGTCACCATGTGACACCAACCCATGTGACATAAAGCCATGTGACACCGCCCCTTGTCCCTATATAAGTGGCCGCGCAGTGCGTCCCTGGCATTCCGGCCGGAGAGATCGTCGAGGCAACATCTCCTGGAGAAGAAGAAGAAGAAGAAGAACGGAAGGCGGCGGCGACAGAAGACCGAGCCACCGCCTGTAAAAGAGCTATAAGAAGGTGCGGTGGCCCGGCAGAAGAACCGAAGAGGGGGACAAGACCCCCGAAGTCGGGAGAATAGGCCGGCGGCGAGGAAGAAAGCCGGACTCCTCCGCTAGCAAAAGAGCTACAAGAAGATAGCGGAGGAGTCCGGCGAGAAGACCCCCGAAGATGGAAGACCCCCGGAGCTGTGCAATAAAGTATTTTATCTCGTGTGTTGTGTTTTTTTTGGTACTTTTATTTTACAGGTGAATGGGTAGGGGTACATTGTACCCCATACTCATTCACATAGGGTGGGGGGCCGGTATCCAGGGGCCCCCTTATTAAAGGGGGCTCCCGGATTCCGATAAGCCCCCGCCCGCAGACCCCGACAACCAACGGCCAGGGTTGTCGGGAAGAGGCCCTTGTCCTCATCAACATGGGGACAAGGTGCTTTGGGGTGGGGGGGCCGCGCGGCCCCCCCTTCCCCAAGGCACCCCCCATGTTGAGGGCGCGCGGCCTGGTACGGTTTAGGAGGGGGGGCACTCGCTCGCCCCCCTTTCCTGGCCGGCCGGGTAGCGTGCTCGGACAAGGGTCTGTTGTGGACTTGGGGGGGACCCCCACGCCGATTTTTTTCTGCGTTGGGGTTCCCCTTTAAGTCCATACCAGGCGGCGGGGTCAGCGACGTCTCCTTCGCGGGCCCCGCCTACCTGGAGATGCGCTCGAAATGAGCGGACTTTCCTCCGCGTGTGTGGGCGAGTCCGTTCATTTCAAAAGTAGGGTGGATAGTATGGCGGACTTAGTACGCCGTATTAGTCCGCTCAAAAAGTGGTGTGTGTGGTCAAGTCCGTTCATTCGAAAGTATGACGGACTGTCCGTCAGATTGTCTGACGGACTAAGTTGGCCAGACAGTCCGCCCGTGTGTACGCGGCTTTAGTCGTGCTCTCCACAAATCTGGCCTTTATGGAAGAGTGGCAAGAAGAAAGATATTGTTGAAAGAAAGCCATAAGAAATCCCATTTGTATTTTGCGAGAAGCCATGTGGGGGACCCAGCAAACATGTGGAAGAAGGTGCTCTGGTCAGATGAGACCAAAATGGAACCTTTTGGCCTAAAAGCAACATGCTATGTGTGGCGGAAAACTAACACTGCACATCACCCTGAACACACCATCCCCACCGTGAAACATGATGGTGGAAGCATGATGTTGTGGGGATGCTTTTCTTCAGCAGGAACAGAGAAACTGTTGATAGGAAGATGGATGGAGCCATATACAGGGCAATCTTAGAAGAAAACCTGTTAGATTCTGCAAAAGACTTTAGACTGAGGCGGAGGTTCTCCTTCCAGCAGGACAACGACCCTAAACATACAGCCAGAGCTACAATGGAATGGTTTACATCAAACCATATTCATGTGTTAGAATGGCATAGTCAAAGTTCAGACCTAAACCCAATTGAGTATCTGTGGTAAGACTTGGAATTTACTGTTCAGATGTTCTCCATCCAATCTGACAGAGCTTAAGATATTTTGCGAAGAAGAATGGGCAAAAATGTCCCTCTCTAGATGTGCAAAGCTGGTAGAGACATCCCCAAAAAAGACTTGCAGCTGTAATTGCAGCGAAAGGTGTTTCTACAAAGCTTTTGCTTGTAACATGACAAAATGTGGAAGATTTCAAGGGGTATGAATACATTTTCAAGGCACTGTATGAATTTCATCTGCAAATTTGGCTCTTTGATTTTTTTGTTCTTTATCGAATTAATATAGCACCAAAAAGTTTGATCCTTTTGTTGCAGCAGCTTTCTCCTAGCGAAGACCTTGAAATTCTTACTTTCAATTCTGAACATATTTGTGAAGGATTTTTCAATGGGAACCTTTCAGTAATCCAAATTATTTCATTTCTAATACAAATTTAGCACTTTACTGCTAAAACACAGTCCTACAAAATCCAACAGTGCTTTTAAAATTGTATTTCTTGATCATACATCACGGGACACAGGAGCTTCATTACATAGTGGGTTATATAGGCACCTCTGGTGATTGGACACTGGTTGACCCTAATTAAAGAGAATTCCTCCCCTATATAACCCCTCCCATCTGGGAGGCACCTCAGTTTTTTCGCCAGTGTCTGGTCGATGGTCACGTAAAACTTAGCTCTATGCAGGTCCCTGCGAGGGCCGAAGGGCTACAACAAACCGGATCCATACCCCGGGCCGATATTTGACTCCCATGATGGTATGGTACCCGGGCCTCGTCTGCCGAAGAAACATGGTTTTGCCTGTAAGTCCTCTCCATTGGAAGACTGGGCTCTGGGAAAACCAGACTTGGGGTACTGTTTACTCAGGGCGCCCGTAAGTTTCTGGCAGAGCTTTCTACATGGCCCAGGTGGGAGGATCTTTTCGTAAGAGCCCCAGATATACCTGAAGGTTGGCTAACAATACCCGCCGTGATGGGTGAAGGCTGGAATTGGTCTGATATCAGCAATTCCTGTGGCGGGGACAGGTAAGGGAAGTCATCCTATATATTTAAATATATGAATGGATTTCTTCATTGTGAGTAGTTGTATGTCTTACCTGGTTTCCACCACTAGAGGGAGTAAGAGCAGCCTGATGCATACTTACATGCCTTTCAATACAAACACGCTCAGTGAAAGCCTGGTTCTCCAGCTACTCACGTCTCCTTACAGTTCCTGCCACAGTTAAAGGTAAAAAGGGGTCCCACGCAGGTCAGGGGTCCCACGTTGCTCCCTTTGGGTTCTCCTCCCCCCCCCCGGATTCCGCGGTCCTCGTGCACGCGCGCGGGCGCGCTCCCGGCCTAATGGAGGAGGGGGGGGGTAGTTGCGAGCCGTGCACGTTAGGGTGCACAGCGCTGTACTGCGCAGGCGCCAGGCGGCAGTTTTAAAAAGCCCAGAGCGTCAGGGGACTGTAACTAGAGACACAGGAGCTGTGGGCTGTAAGCATCCATGGGGATTGGATCCAGGCAAACTTTAAGACACCTACTCAGCATCAGGTTGTGCAGTTTAAGCATATATTGATTTATTGTGAGACTTTAAGCGCAACAGTGATGGCATTTGTACTAGTACCTCTGCTTTGTAGCTTAGTACTATGTCTCCTCGTAAGAGGGTCTTAGGGGGAGGTAATTAGAGCACTGGCAAGTCACCGCCTAGGTTCAGGGGTTCCAAAAGTGCCTGTAAATTACCATCCCCCTCTGCAAGACTGGAGCCAGCCTCTCATAACGAGTCAGTGCACCTGTCAGGTTTTGCAGCCTCTCCTAATGTCGCAGCCCCGGTTTATATCACTGAGGACTCCCTTAGGGCTACATTGGAGGGTTTTGAAGGGAGGATCATGAATTTTATTTCTGCTTCCCTAAAAGATAGCAGGAAAAGGGGTAGATCCCCTCCCTCTGCTGAAATCCCTCTCTCAGATAGTTGTTCTGAAAATGAGGAGGGATCCCTATCTTTGGATAGGGATCATGAGCAGTCGGATGAGTCAGAGGTAGAGGAGATAGTCCCCTCCTCCCAGGCACTCAGAAAGCAGGTGCAGTATTATACTGAATTGGTGCGTACCACATTCAGAATGCCGGCTGCTGAAGTCGCTACATCCTCTGTCTCTTCCCTGGGAGTCAGGAAAGCCCCACAGACTGCTTGTTCCTTCGAATTCATCCTTTAATGGATAAATTGATGTATGAGGATTGGGGACATCCCGATAAACTGTTTACTCCTCCCAAAAGGTTTTCTATGCATTATCCTGTGGAGGAAAGTTTCTCCAAGGAATGGGGGGTCCCATCTGTCGATGCGGCTGTTTCTTGTGTGAATAAAAACCTAACTTGTCCTTTGGATAATGCGCAGGTATTTAAGGATCCAGCTGACAAAAGGCTGGAAACCTTATTAAAAGCCTCCTTTTCCATGGCTGGCGCTGTGGTGCAACCTACAGTCGCAGCCGTGGGGTTGTGTCAGTTCCTCAAGGAACAGGTTAAACAGATGTTTGGACTCCTTCCCAGTGAGGAAGTAGAGAATTATGCAGAATTGCCTCACATCTTGTGTTTCATAATTGATGCGATTTTGGATTCTGTCCAACAAGCATCGCGTTTGTCCCTCATGTTGGTTCACATGCGAAGGACCCTATGGCTAAAGAATTGGGCTGCTGAGATGTCATGCAGAAAGCATTTGACTGGGTTCCCGTTTAAAGGGGAGCGTTTGTTTGGGGAAGAACTAGATAGATTCGTCCAAAATATTTCAGGAGGTAAGTCTACTCTCCTTCCAGTCAAAAAGAGCAAACGTCCTTCATTCAGGCGTGCTCTCTCTCCCGAAGCATCAAGCTCTAAACAGTGGCGACGGCCTTCCCAGCCCTCCTCTGCTAGAAAGCCTCAGGGCCGAGCCCAGGGACAGAAAAAGACTTGGGGGCGAAAGCCTGCCAAGCAGACCCCCAAGACCTCCTTGTGAAGGGGCGCCCCCGCTCGGCAGATTGGGGGGAAGGCTCTTGCAGTTTGCAGGCGCCTGGCGGGAAGAGATTCAGGACAAGTGGGTGATCTCTTCGGTATCTCTGGGCTACAGGCTAGAGTTTCAGGAGATTCCACCTTATCGTTTCCTAAGGTCAAGAAACCGCTATTCCTGGCCTTAGATCAGTTACTATCCCAGGGTGTGATAGTAGAAGTGAGCCCGAAAGAGCAGGGTTCAGGTTTTTATCCAAATCTCTTCACCGTTCCAAAGCCAAACGGAAGTGTCAGACCTATCCTGGATCTGAGAGACCTAAACCGGTTTTTACAGATCCAGACCTTCCGGATGCAGTCAATGCGCACTGTGGTCTCCTCCCTGCAAGGGGGAGAATTCATGGCATCAATAGATATCAAAGACGCATATCTCCATGTGCCAATATTTCCCGCACACCAGAAGTTTCTAAGGTTCGCGGTAGAGCGGCGCCATTTTCAATTTGTGGCCTTGCCGTTCAGGCTGGCTACGGCCCCTCGAGTCTTCACGAAGATTCTGGACCCTCTCTTAGCAATCTTAAGAGTTCAGGGCATAGCCGTCAGGGCTTACCTAGACAACTTGCTTCTCGTAGAGAGAACTGCAGCGTGCCTAAGTCGCAGCGTCATCAAGACGCTAGAACATCTAGAGCGCCTAGGTTGGATTATAAACCTAGAAAAGTCATCCTTGCAGCCAACCACCAGGTTGGATTACCTGGGTCTGATTATCGACACCGCTCAGGGCAGGGTGTTTCTTCCAAGGCCAAAGGCCTTGGCCATTGGAGATCTGGTGCGCCTGATTCTGGGCAGAAGATCTTCTTCCATTCGGTTATGTATGAGACTATTGGGAAAGATGGTCGCCTCATTCGAGGCCGTCCCATTCGCCCAGTTCCACTCAAGGCCTCTGCAAAGATGCATCCTTGCGGTTTGGAACAGGAAGCCCCAATCCCTGGATCTTCCTATGCGTTTATCCCCCGGGACACGCAAAAGTCTTGTCTGGTGGTTACAAACCAGGAATTTGCTGAAAGGCAAAACTTTTCTTCCCCTCTCATGGAAGATTGTCACAACGGATGCCAGCCTGACAGGCTGGGGAGCCGTATTAGAGGGAACGTGCTCGCAGGGGAAATGGTCTGCGACCGAAAGTCTGCTGCCCATAAATATCTTGGAGATTCGGGCAGTTTACATGGCACTCATAGAGTGGTCCTACAGACTGCGAGGTTTCCCAGTTCGGATTCAGTCCGACAATGCCACCGCAGTGGCTTACATCAATCACCAGGGCGGTACCAGAAGTCTGGTGGCCCAAAAGGAGGTGAATCGCATACTTGTCTGGGCAGAAGAGCATGTTCCGTGCTTTTTCTGCAGTCTTCATCCCAGGAGTGGAGAATTGGCAGGCGGATTTTCTCAGCAGTTATGCCCGCCAGCAGTTATGCCCAGGAGAATGGGCTCTGCACCCCGACGTGTTTCAGAACATATGTCACAAGTGGGGCACTCCAGACGTGGATCTGTTTGCGTCCAGATTCAACAGGAAACTGGACAGGTTTGTGTCAAGGACAAGAGATGCGCTTGCCCAGGGGTCAGATGCTCTGACGGTTTCCTGGGATCAGTACAATCTGATCTATGCCTTCCCCCCGAGCCCGCTGCTATCGCGGTTCCTGGGAAGGGTCAAGAGGGAGTCGAAGTCGGTCCTTTTGGTGGCCTCAGCTTGGCCCAGGCGACCATGGTTTGCAGAAATCATGAAGTTGGCAGTGGGCAGGCCATGGACCCTCCCTCTCCGGCCAGATCTGCTCTCACAGGGTCCAATCTACCATCCTGCTTTACGCAGTCTGAATTTGACGGTCTGGCTGCTGAGACCCACATTCTGAGAGACCGTGGCCTTTCGGGGCCAGTCCTTTCTACTCTGGTCAATGCCAGAAAGCCGGCCTCCAGGCGTATCTATTACAAGATCTGGAGGATATATGTTTCCTGGTGTGAACTCAGGAGATGGCATCCTAGAAAGTATGTCATTAACAGAATATTGGCCTTTCTCCAGTCAGGCCTAGAAATGAATTTGGCCATAAGCACCATCAAGGTGCAGATTTCGGCCCTGTCGGTATTTTTTCAAAAACCTCTTGCATCACACTCCCTAGTACGGGCTTTTATCCAGGGGGCTATGCGGATAAAACCGCCAGTTAAACCTCCGGTATGCCCATGGGATCTGAATTTGGTTCTCTCGGCCTTAGAGGGCCAACCATTTGAACCTTTGCATCTGGCTTCTTTAGCTCTCTTGACTAAAAAGCTGGTCTTCTTAGTAGCCATATCCACGGCTAGAAGAGTATCAGAATTGGCAGCTCTTTCCTGTAAAGAGCCCTATTTAATTATCCATAAGGACCGGGTGGTTATGCGTCCCAACGGGTCCTTTCTACCTAAGGTGGTTTCGGGTTTCCATCTGAATCAGGATATAATCCTACCATCCTTTTTTCCGAATCCTCAGTCCATAGAGGAAGAGTCTTTTCACACTTTAGATGTGGTTAGAGCAATCAGTCTTTATCTTCAAGCAACTGCTCAGATAAGAAAAACTGACTGTTTATTTATTCTGCCAGAAGGCCCTAGAAGGGGTCAGGCAGCGTCAAAGTCCACTCTCTCAAGGTGGATCAGACAGGTTATTTCTCAGGCCTATAGCTTAAAAGGGAAGATTCCTCCTTTTCAGGTGAAAGCGCACTCTACTAGGGCTGTCAGTGCTTCTTGGGCAGTGCATCACCAGGCCTCCCTGGCTCAGATCTGTAAGGCTGCGACTTGGTCATCAGTCCACACATTCACCAGATTCTACCAGGTGGATGTCAGAGGGCAAGAGGATATCGCCTTCGGGCGCAGTGTACTGCAGGCTGCAGTTTAGGTCCTCAGGTCCCTGGCGGTCTATATTTAGGATCTGTGTCTCCCTCCCCTCAACCTGAGCATTGCTATGGGACATCCCACTATGTAATGAAGCTCCTGTGTCCCGTGATGTATGATCAAGAAAATGGGATTTTTATATACAGCTTACCTGTAAAATCCTTTTCTTGAGAGTACATCACGGGACACAGGGCTCCCGCCCCTCTTGGGTTTTACGTGGTTTCTTATTGCTTTGCTACAAAACTGAGGTGCCTCCCAGATGGGAGGGGTTATATAGGGGAGGAATTCTCTTTAATTAGGGTCAACCAGTGTCCAATCACCAGAGGTGCCTATATAACCCACTATGTAATGAAGCTCCTGTGTCCCGTGATGTACTCTCAAGAAAAGGATTTTACAGGTAAGCTGTATATAAAAATCCCATTTTCAATAAACGCAATTCGTTGAACGTTCGGCGTCAGCGGGTGACGCAGCAGTGACGCAGTCGGAAAGTTTATAACGTTACACAATGCATCATTAAACGGAAAATGATTTTATTTCGAAAAAAGTGTCCAGGACATGGCGTGGAGTCACGCGGCGGTCATGGAGTAATCAAGGTCTGGAGAGTTGTTACTATCATTAGCTGGAAGGAACAGACTGTGCCGCGGGCAAAACCGCAGGCAATCGCACTTTGATATTTTGAGCCCGTATTGATTAACCTTCCGCCAGCAGAGAAGGAGCTATTTACAGTAAAACTGGGAGTAACGAAGGAATGGGTTTACTCGTTACAGTGGTTCACTTGCTTGTTCATCAGAACGCTTTTTTTTTTTCCAAGAAAGTTTTTTTTTTTTATGCGCTTCAAACCTGGAATTGTTTATTTGGGAGAGGCACTCTAGGCACTAAGACAATATGTGAATTTTACTGCGATCACCAACAACCTCCTATTCCAAACATTTGCCGATAGTTCTACTTTAAGGCGTTTGTCGAACGTATAACTTGCACATGCAGCGGCAAGGTGGCACTCCTGTACTGGGTACGTATGACGTGAGTGCGCGTGCTGCCGGCAACCCGGCTGGGCTGTGATTATACACAGCAGGTGCCAATCGGTGGGGTGCCGGCCAATGGATGACCTGCCTACACCCGCCAATCGTCAGGAAGAAACACAGGACAGAGCCCTGCCTATGTCAGTGGGGAAGTCATTGATTTTCTTTCCCGCAAAGCAGGGAAGTATCTATTACTTCCCTTAGTAAACGCACTAACCCTAAGTATCTATTACTTCCCTTATTAAATGCACTAACCCTAAGTATCTATTACTTCCCTTAGTAAACTCACTAACCTTAACCCTAAGTATCTATTACTTCCCTTAGTAAACGCACTAACCCTAACCCTAAGTATCTATTACTTCCCTTATTAAATGCACTAACCCTAACCCTAAGTATCTATTACTTCCCTTAGTAAACGCACTAACCCTAAGCCTAAGTATCTATTACTTCCCTTATTAAACGCACTAACCCTAACCCAAAGTGTCTATTACTTCCCTTAGTAAACGCACTAATCCTAAGTATCTATTACTTCCCTTAGTAAACGCACTAACCCTAAGTATCTATTACTTCCCTTATTAAACACACTAACCCTAAGTATCTATTACTTCCCTTAGTAAACGCACTAACCTTAACCCTAAGTATCTATTAGGGATGAGCCGAACACCCCCTGGTTCGGTTCGCACCAGAACTTTCGAACGGACCCCAAGTTCCAACGAACGTTAGAACCCAATTGAAGTCTATGGGACTTGAACGTTCGAAATGAAAAGTGCTAATTTTAACGGCTAATATGCAAGATACTGTCCTAAAAAGGGTTTGGGGACCTGACTCCTGCCTCAGGGGACATGGGTCAATGCAAAAAAAAGTTTTAAAAACGGCCGTTTTGGCGGGAGCACTAATTTTAATGACGATTAAAGTGAAAAAAAAAAGTGAAATATTCTTTTAAATATCTTGCCTGGGGGGTGTCTGTAGTATGCCTGTGAAGTGCCACGTCTTTCCCGTGTTTAGAACAGTCCCTGCACAAAATTACATTAAACGGAAATAACACCATTTAAAACTGCTTGCGGTTTTAATGTTATATCTGGTTCCTGCAATATGGTTGAAAATCATTGAGAAAAATGGCATGGGTAGCCCTCCCTGCCCATTACCAGCCTATTTGGGTCTTGTACGCATATTAAGGGGAACCCTGTACCCATATTAAAAAAAGGAAATGCGTGTGGCCCCCCAGGCCCTATATACTCAGAACAGCAGTATACAGGCGGTGCAAACAAGACAGGGACTGTGTAGGTTTGTTGTGTTAAGTTGAATCTGTTTGTAATTTTCAACTGGTACATTTTTAAAGTGTAGCTCCAGTCAAAAAAACTATTTTTAAGCTTTTTGGAAAACATAGGGAAGGGTTATCACCCCTGTATAATTTGTTTTGTCGTCCATCTTTTTTCATCTCACTTGCTGTTGTCTCCTTCCGTTTGCAAGTAGGAGATGTTTGTAAGTTGGATGTTTGAAAGTAGGGGCCTGCCCTATATTCTCTGCAGAAATGGCGGAACAAGGTGTTGGTTTTGCCACAACATTGTAAGCCCTCAAAGTGACTCTTGGTGGGCGCTGGAGCGCCCTGCTGTGAACGATTATATCAAGAATTGTAATTACATGCCATTGTTGAACAGTGGTAGAAAAATTGACCTTTGGTGGTTGTGGTCCTCACCGTTACTCTGGGTGGGCACAGAAAGGGGACCTCCTGTGAAATATTATATCAAGAATTGTAATTACATGTCCCTGTTAAACAGGGGCAGAAAAATTTGGCCTTAGGCACTGCTGCTGGTGCCACCACACTGCAACCTCTCCCATATACTCTAGTTTTATTGCAGGAATTAGCCCTGCTGCAAAGCATTGCATCAAAAATTGTACTTAAACGCCCCTGTTAAACAGGGGCAGAAAAATTGGGCCTTAGGCACTGGTGCTGGTGCCACCACACTGCAACCTCTGCCATATAATTACAAATGACATTTGTTCTGCCTATGAAGCAATAAAATATTAATTTAAGTGGGAGTTTAATGTAGTGGTACTGGAGAAAAGAAAGAAGAATGCAATAGGAAAATAATTAGAATGCATAATTTGCTGGATCCATTGGGCTCCCAAAATGTTTTCTCTACCTCTTCATTATTTGACTTAAATACCCACTATCTTTTTCTATTAGGCCTTTTCCCCCTTACTGTGTGAAGCCAGATATACCCACGTAAATCCCCAAACTAGTTCCCACATCCCCACTGTTAGGAGTACCACCAACCCAGGGGACCACCAGTCTCCTCCAATCCTCTCTGCTGACGTCCACCTTTTTTTTACCATAGCCCATCCAATAGGAAGTGGCTACAACAGGCAGGGGTGTGGATTTTATCTCTGAGAGGGGCTTTAAATGAAAAGTATAACATACAGTGGCAGTGCGTCCGTAAAGGGCGCAGGAGCGCTGCCCCCTCTCTTCTGTCACCGCTCTATCACCATAGATAGATTCATGCCTTGCATGAATCTATTTATAGTCCCCGCTGACACCCCCTATTCAGGTGTCTGGCCCCTTTTCTGGCACTGGGCACCTGAATTATAGTGATGTTTTTGTTTTTTTTTGGAAGCACCTGATTAGAGCCGTAGACTCTAATAGGCACCCAAAAAGGTGAACAGCGGGTGCAATGCTGTGCGTTTGCTGCTCACTCAATTGTTTGTTAGCAAAGCGAAGGAATTCACTTTGCTAACACTGAACCACCTCTCAGCCAATCAGGTGCTCGGGTCTGTTATCTGTCACCTGATTGGCTAAAACATCAGACGCTGTGATTGGACGCCTGATAGAGAGGACGGAAGAAGACATCAAGGAGCACGCAGGACACCGCCACTGACCCGCTGCGAGACAGACAAGTGCCCGGGTGATACACACTGCCAGCATTTGATGGGGCACAGTTGCAGCGGCAAATGATGGGCACACTGGCAGCATTTGATGGGGCACAGGAGCGGCAATTGATGGGTACACTGGCAGAAATTGATGGGCATACTGGCAGCAATTGATAGGTATGGTAGTTGGCACAATGGCTGCTCTTGATGGGCACAGTAGCTGCCTTTGGGCACAGTGGCTGCGTTTCATGGGCATAATGGCAGCATTTGATGGGCACAGTGGCTTGCGTTTGATAGCACAGTGGCGGCGTTTGATGGGCACAGTGGTTGCATTTGATGGGCACAGTGGCTGCGCTTGATGAGCACAGTGGCTGCGTTTGATAGACACAGTGGTTGCATTTGATGGGCACGGTGGTGGCAATTGATGGGCACAGTGGCTGTGGTTGATGGGCACAGTGGTTGCATTTGATGGGCACAGTGGCTGAACTTGCTGGGCACAGGGGCTAAGCTTGATGGGCACAGTGGCTGCGTTTGATAGACACAGTGGTTGGGCTTGATGGGCACAGTGGCTTAGTTTGATGGCACAATGGCCGCAATTGATTTTCTTTTTTCAGTTTGTTTGCGCCTCCCCAAAAATTTTGAGCACCAGCCGCTAGTGGCACCAGTAGCTGCGTTTAATGAGCACAGTACTTGCGTTTGATGGGCACAGTGGCTGCGCTTGATAGGCACAGTGGCTGCGCTTGATGGGCGCAGTGGCTGCGCATAAAGATCAAGTAGGCTTTGTCCATTTAAGGGGTACATGAGACAGCATTTGCAGAGCGATCCAATTGATTGATATTGCAAAATCCTACTCTAACTCAGCATGCACTATCTCCTAACACTACTGACTGCAAGCTCTATTATAAAAGATAGATCACTAGCTATATAGGTGAGGTGAATATAGCGGTGTATACTGCGGTCAGGGCACAGACAATAACCACTACACATCAGCAAGATAGAAAAATCGGCCGAAAACGATCGGTGTGTACTGTGTTGAAGGTACACAGAACACCCACTGCTTCAGACGCCAACACACTACATGAGGCCGCCGCGATGGCGGCCTTATATAGTGTGGGGCGTGCACTACACAGCCTGAGCTATGATTGGCCACAGGCATCCTGCCTGTGGCCAATCATGGCTCTCCTCGCTGCTGGCGCTGTGATTGGCCAAGCATGCGGGGTCACAGTGCATGCTTGGCCAATCATGAGCCAGCAATGCACTGCGCCATCGCACACGAATTTGACGCGAACGGACTAAAATGTTCGGATTTCGCCGAACGAACGAACAGCCAATGTTCGAGTCGAACGTACGTTCAACTCGAACACGAAGCTCATCCCTAGTATCTATTACTTCTCTTAGTAAAAGCACTAACCCTAAGTATCTATTACTTCCCTTAGTAAACACACTAACCCTAAGCCTAAGTATCTATTACTTCCCTTATTAAACGCACTAACCCTAACCCTAAGTATCTATTACTTCCCTTAGTAAACGCATTAACCCTAACCCTAAGTATCTATTACTTCTCTTAGTAAACGCACTAACCCTAACCCTAAGTATCTATTACTTCTCTTAGTAAAAGCACTAACCCTGAGTATCTATTACTTCCCTTAGTAAACACACTAACCCTAAGCCTAAGTATCTATTACTTCCCTTATTAAACGCACTAAACCTAACTCTAAGTATCTATTACTTCCCTTAGTAAACACATTAAACCTAACCCTAAGTATCTATTAGTTCCCTTAGTAAAAGCACTAACCCTAAGTATCTATTACTTCCCTTATTAAACGCACTAACCCTAACCCTAAGTATCTATTACTTCCCTTAGTAAACGCACTAACCCTTTAGTTCAGGATTAGGTAACACTCAGGGGTCAGGATTAGGTAACACTCAGGGGTCAGGATTAGGTAACATTCAGGGGTCAGGATTAGGTAAGGCTCAGAGTTCAGGATTAGAGAAGAAACAACCCCCAAACAAGTGTGACTTTAAAGAGTGACCAAAAACACATAAATGTAAAAAAATATATATAAGTATCTTTATTATATAATATTGTACAATACTATTTGATTCTATTTCTCTGAATGTAGGAAAAAAGGGGTATATGTGTTTGCTACCCTAATACCTTAATACCCTCTATATACCCGGGATGTGGTGACTGAAAACTATTATCTTTCTGTGAATGTGGGATTTCTCTTCTATATATTAGGGTAGCAAATACCCATCCCCCATTTTTTCCTACATTCAGAGAAATAGACTCAAATAGTATTGTACAATATTTATTAAATAATAAAGATACTTATATATATATATATTTTTTTTACATTTATGTGTTTTCGGTCACTCTTTTAACGTCCCACTTGTTTGGGGGTTGTTGCTTCTCTATATAACCGGGATGTGGTAACTTAAAACTATTATCTTTCTGTGAATGTGGGATTTCTCTTCTAGAGTCCAGTGTTAGGTAACATTCAGGGGTCAGGATTAGGTAACGCTCAGGGGTCAGGATTAGGGAACGTTCAGGGGTCAGGATTAGGTAACGCTCAGGGGTCAGGATTAGGTAACGCTCAGGGGTCAGGATTAGGTAACGCTCAGGGGTCAGGATTAGGTAACGCTCAGGGGTCAGGATTAGGTAACGCTCAGGGGTCAGGATTAGGGAACGTTCAGGGGTCAGGATTAGGGAACGTTCAGGGGTCAGGATTAGGTAACGCTCAGGGGTCAGGATTAGGTAACGTTCAGGGGGTCAGGATTAGGTAACGTTCAAGGGTCAGGATTAGGTAACGTTCAGGGGTCAGGTTTAGGTAACGCTCAGGGGTCAGGATTAGGTAACGCTCAGGGCTCATGATTAGGTAATAAACAGAGCACAGGAGTCAGGATTAAAGTGGAGCTCCAGTCATATTTGTAAAAATTTTAAGTCAGCAGCTACAAGAACTAAATAAGGGGTTAACAAGGGGTTAAAAGCGTCCGAAAAAGCACCGCTGCTCCAAAAACACTGCTTGCAGAGATTTTTTCCCTGTCCTGCAAGCGCACCTCCCCAGTGTGAACGCACTCGGGCTTTCACTCCGGGGAGGCTTGAGAGGCGCTTTTTAGTCGCTTTTTAGGCACTTTCAATGCGCTATTTTTAGTGCTAAAATGCCTGAAAAGCGCCTCAGTAAAAGGGGTCTTAATAAACAGACACTCACCTGTCCCAGGATCCAGTGCTGTGCTCACCCGAGCCGTTTTTTCCACCTGTCTTATGTCACGGCGTCACCATCTTAACTGTGGGCTCCCGGCTGTGACAGCTTGTGGCTTTACAACAGGGCGCCCATTGCGCATGCATGAGTCACGCTGTGCATTGTGACCCAGAAGACTGCAGGGAGGAGGGGGGGGATCAGGTACCTGCCCCCCCCCCCTCAAAAAAAATGCTATTTCTTAAAGAGGAGCAGGGAAGGAAATCTTAAAGCAAAACTTCCCCTTTTGGGTGAAGCTCCGCTTTAAGGAACACAGAGTTCAAAGTTCATGATTACTTGACTCCCAAAGTTCAGGAGAAAGACCTAAGTAACAGATAGAGTTTATGGGTTAGGATTCAGTGATGCACAGAGTTCAGGGTTCAGGATTAAAAAGGAACTGCAGTCTGCTCACATAATTTGTAATAAAAATATATTTTCCATTCTGAAGCTTCCCTCCAACCACTTTGCATATTATTTTATATATACTGCAATTCTGTACTTACCAAATATGCTGCAGAAATCTCCCCCCACTGAGTCTGGCTGCAAACATTTTAACTGTGGGCAGCTGAAGCTGCTGCCTGTTCACTTCCTGGATTTACACAGACACACAGAGGCACACCTCCAGCTCTGCAGGTCTCATTGTCCCTCTTATGACTCATCAGGAGTGAGAGAGAGAGAGCTGTGCATGATGAAACAGGAAGTGGGCTGTATAAGGGATCTACTGGAAGAAAAATAAATGTTTTACTATCCAAAGTTAAAACAACAACAAGGGCAGAAGATTTAATAGATGGAAAGATGAAAAAAAGACTGTTCCGCTTTGAAAATGAAGTTCCGCTTTAATTAGCACAGGGTTCAAGGGTCAGGATTAAGTGATAGAGGTCACCATTGTGCAGTTACTCAAAGATTGCAGCTTTTGTATGTGTTCCTTAGGGCAGTGTTTCTCAACCATTTTTCAGTCAAGGCACCCTTTAAAATTATGGACAATCTCAGGGCATCCTCCAAAATTATAGACAGTCTTGAGTAGTGGTGCAAGGGATCGTCATCGATCCGTGATCCGAACGTGTCGACCTGTTCGGATCGGCACACCGTGTGATCCGCAGAGTGCTCCGCTGCATCAGCCTTAGGAAAGGCTGTGGCTTTGGCCTAGCTCCGGAACGGTGGCCATCTTGGTACACCCAGTGGCTGTCTGTGGATATACAGTGCGGGAGATGTCTGTGGATATTACAGTGAGTGGGAGAGATGTCTATTACAGTGGGGGAGGTGTCTATTACAGTGGGGGTGATGACTATTACAGTGGGGGAGATGTCCATTACAGTGGGGAGATGACGTGGTTATTACAGTGGGGGAGATGACATGGATATAACAGTGGGGGAAGATGACGTGGATATTACAGCAGTGGGGAAGATTGTGGATATTACAGTGGGGGAGATGACGTGGATATTACAGTGGGGAGATGACGTGCATATTACAGTGGGGGAGATGACGTGGATATTACAGTGGGGGAGATGACGTGGATATTACAGTGGGGAGATGACATGGATATTACAGTGGGGAGATGATGTGGATATTACAGTGGGGGAGACGACGTGGCTATTACAGTGGGGGAGATGATGTGGATATTACAGTGGGGGAGATGACGTGGATATTACAGCAGTGGGGAAGATTGTGGATATTACAGTGGGGGAGATGACGTGGATATTACAGTGGGGAGATGACATGGATATTACAGTGGGGGAGATGACGTGGATATTACAGTGGGGAGATGATGTGGATATTACAGTGGGGAGATGACGTGGATATTACAGTGGGGGAGATGATGTGGATATTACAGTGGGGGAGATGACGTGGATATTACAGTGGGGACATGACGGTAATATTACAGCGGGGGAGATGACGTGGATATTACAGCGGGGGAGATGATGTGGATATTACAGTGGGGAGATGACGTGGATATTACAGTGGGGGAGATGACGTGGATATTACAGTGGGGGAGATGATGTGGATATTACAGTAGGGGAGATGACGTGGATATTACAGTGGGGGAGAGGACGTGGATATTACAGTGGGGGAGATGACATGGATATTACAGCAGTGGGGGAGATTGTGGATATTACAGCAGGGGAGATGACGTGGATATTACAGTGGGGGAGATGACGTGGATATTACAGCAGTGGGGGAGATGACGTGGATATTACAGTGGGGAGATGACATGGATATTACAGTGGGGAGATGACGTTCATATTACAGCAGTGGGGGAGATGACGTGGATATTACAGCAGTGGGGGAGATGACGTGGATATTACAGTGGGGGAGATGATGTGGATATTACAGTGGGGGAGATGGCGTGGATATTACAGTGGGGAGTCTTTTTTTTTATTTGCTGATCCGAAAAATTATCCGATCCATGACTCTGATCCGAGGAAGGATCAGAACCGTGAGTTTTTTGATCCGTTGCCCCCTTAGTCTTGAGGCGCCCCATTCTAAAATGTAAAAACTTTTCTGATAGTTTTACATAATGCAGCATTAATACACGTAGGACATCCAACGTTAAAGAGGATTTATTCTTCCAAAGCAAATACACTTTTGCAAACTGGCACTGACTAGTATTCCAAGGTTTCTCTTCTCCGTCAGTTTTCCTCCATCACTTGGCCAATGAGACCCCAAAGCTGATGGAGAGAGGCAAGGGAGGGTCAAACAAATATGATATGCAGGCAACTTGCATCCTCCTTCTCAACAGATAATATCATAGATCTTGAGGAGGTTGGCAGCTAGAAGGTTATTATGGTGCGCAATGAAAACTGTGGCTTTGTGTAAATAAAAGGCAGGTTTCATTCACCCACTAGCTTGTATACAATTTTGTGGAAATTTTTAGCCATTTTGCCAAGGCACCCCCGTAGAAACCTCAAGGCACCGCAGGATGCCTGGGCACCCTGGTTGAAAAAGGCTGCCTTAGGGCCCAGCATCATTTTGAGGGCAAGGTAGACTGTGAAATTTGCAGTGCATGAGCTCCAACGGATCATATTGTGCAGGCATCAATCCAAAATGGCACAGCTTTGGCCGTCTGCATGTGTGCAGCAGTATGCATGGGTATGCACACATCTATCAGCGCCATTTTTGAAATGAGGCTTGTGCAGTGTGGTGTGTTGAAGCCTGTGTAATGTAAAATTTACGGCATAGGCTCCCATGGACAAATCTGGGAATGCCCGTTAGAACAGCAAAAGATGACTGCTCATTGTTCAATGGGTGACTATACTTTGCACATTGCCTTATGAAACAAACCAGCCATTCACAAACATCAAATCATGTCATTGCTTTCATTGTCTGTCCATTACATTGTGTTGTGTTTCACTGCCATCCTAACAACTTCTCCTTCACTTTTCAGTAAAGTCATTGTTAGCGATACATTCTTTGGATCAAGCATCAAAAGAAAACTTAGGTATATGTGTACTGATCGCACATTGTCATTCATTGCATGCTTGCCTTTGCTTGCTCCTTTATGTGTAGTTGCATCACTTAGTTAGTAGACCACATCTCAGCATGGCCACAACACTGCATACGGTTTGGGGCTCTGGTGACATATATGTGTGGTATTGAGGTACGCTTGTAACTAGATTCTTTTTTTTTTAAGACATTTGAAGCATTGTCTCCATATTTAAAGTTTACCTATAGTGAAAATGAAATATTGGAACATCTGGACTGGGTAGCTGATGGCATTAGCTGTCAGCACATACGTCTTACCTTAAAGCTGAACTCAAGAAAACCTGAAAATTGTCCCTTGCAATGTGGTTGCTCATTTAGCCTAGGGCAGGGGTCTCTAAACTTTTTAGTACAAGGGCAGCATTATATATTTTACAAATAATCGTGGGCCAAAAAAAATCTAATTAGGGTCCCCATCGGAGTACTCCCTTACATCAGGGTACCCATTGGATTCCCCTCCTATATCAGAAGCGGAGACCATAGGTAGACCTTAATCCTCAATCAGTGCCCATTGAGGAAATGCCACTGACCCTAGCTGATTACTGGAAAAAATACCTTGTAGCAGACCAGTTGTGGCCCATGGGCCAATAGTTTGGAGACCCCTGGTCTAGGGAATAGTAAAAGTTGTTTTTCTTGATCTTCTACTCCCCACCAGAAGATGGGTGTCCCTTAATGCTCCAGCGATGGAGCCCTCACATCCAATGCACCAGTACCTTGCTTCGGTCTTGATGACACCAGTACCTTAGGCCACCGAAGCATGGGAAAGAAGATGCTACAAGGACCCATCGAGTAGCCTACAGGAGCTGAGATTTCATGCCCCCCAGACCTAGACAAGCAGTCAACCCTTGAAGTGTGGGTACACTCCACTGCATAGGAGAATGTTTTACGTTTCCTGGAGTTCAGCTTTAACTTTTGTTATCCCAGAGCCTTTTGGAAGTGGCTTCTATGTAAAATTGACCGATGGACGTTATTTGTATCTATACCCATCCAGGGTCTGGCCATGCCTAGGTGTACTGATTGAACACTCAGCCCAAGCATTCATTGTGGAATGGACGTGGATCCTGCCTATACCCCTGCCATGTGTTTAGTCCAAGGCCAACCAATGTGGTCATTTGTGCCACACCAATATTCAGCTGCTTAAATGATTGAATGTAAGCTCCTAATATTTTAGAACAGGCAAGTCTGTTCACAGCTTAATAAGAACCACTCTGATAGGCATTTTTAATTATATGCATCTGCCCTCCTAATTTTAATAAGATCACTTTATTGTTTTAGGACATCGCATTATGGGGGGATTGGGGCTTCCTCCTTTTCAGGGCTTTGGCAGTTTTATATCTTTTTGTTGTGGGCACTGCGGTCTGTGCCCTAATATGATAATAATGTTTTGGGGTGTCTTTAGTGCCTGCAGTGGCAAAATAGCCTCTAACGCTACCAAAACACCGAAGAAGGGGGAGCCCTTACCTCCAGAAGCATGTTAGCTATTTTGTTTGTTAGACACTAATAAAGTGATTGTATTTTTAAACCAGCTGGAGTTTTGAAGACTTTCTATTTATGCGCAGTGTTCCTCACCCATGTTCACAATCTTCTGCTTGAAGGGACCCAATTCGAGCCACCACAGAGCTACTCCTACTCACCACCAATAAGGTCTAGCCCTACCTAACACATACTCCAAAGAGTTCTTGGATTATAACTACAGACCAATCACATTTCTCAAACATTGGTGTCTGACCCATGTCCACCTTATTTCCTGCCTCAGTTGATTGCTGATACCAGACTCAAAGTCAAATAGTTAAGGATCTTCACTGGTTCTCTTTAATATGGACTTTTATTATACATTGGATTGCTTCTCCATCCTGAGCACCCTAACCTTTTAAAGTGAATGGTATAAAAGCTCTTGCACATGCTCTAAAACCTACAGCGGCTGGTCAGAAGATCATATGACTATACAATGGGAAATGATCGATGCCCATATAAATCCAACTATTCATCAGCCTTTTTTTCCCACATTTTGACAATCCCCTTCAGCTGAGATCACCTGCCCAAATTCCTAGACATATAAACATATAATCATGTGACCAGCCATGGTGGGAGCCTGGGGTATGGGTAAGTTATATATACAATGGTTTTTATACCATTTATTTTCAGAGGGGCAAGGTGGTCAGTTTGGGGGGGGGGGGGGTCCATAAACCATCCCTTCTCTGTGCCCCCTCTTTTCTATCAGGGGGAACTAAGTCCTCTATCTTTTCCAATGACATCTTCCGGTCAACATTCTGAAACGCTCATGCATAGAATATTGTCCTAGGCAGTCATCTTCTAATGTTTGTGGGAACCATAGTAAAAACTGGACTTATCCCATGACCACAGTTGGAAAGGGACGGATCCGATTCTGTTTTTTCTTTTTTTTATAGCAGATCAGATTGGAGGTAGGTGGTTGTAAACGGACACAAGTTCGTTTACATCTGCCGCTTCATAGAAGTAAATAGAGGGTCTGATTGGGTCTGACCCGATCCCACAGTAATTGGGTCAATCTTGATATATCCTCTAATTTCTAATTTAATTTCTTTAGCTGTAAATTTTGGCCAAATTGGATGACATCACTTGGACAGGTGAGAAAACCTGCCATGATCACAGGCAACATTGGCAGTATGTCCCAGTGTCTCTCTCTTCCTCCTTTTCCTTACATATTGATGCCAACCTTGGAAGTGTATGGGTCACTTGGCAGGGCTCTGTATATTTGCTTCTTTGAGAGTTTTGCTGCCTACATATATGACCACCCCTTAATGTCTGCAGGTTGCCTTACCAATCGGTTTTCTGACCAAACTGCAAAAAAGGTGATACCTCTTTGGTTTAGCTTGGAACATGTGGTGAGAGTACCAGTACTAGACTAAATATATCTTGCTGCTGGCCCTCAACTACTATAGATCCATGTCCACAAGGTCTGAGCAACATCAGCGTGGGCTTTTTACATCATCATTCCACCCATATGGAACTAAACTCATTCAATTGTCCCTATTATTCAATACATTTCTTGTACTCTCACAATGAAATATTCTAATTAGAGATGCTTTACTGGAGTGGTTTGCTGTATCTGCCTTGGTCTTTTATGATCAGACTGTCCAAAACCAATCATGATCTCATCTGTGTTTAAAGTGGAGATTCAGGCAAAACCTTTTTTCTAAATTTGGATAGAGTGAGTTAGGCCCCATTCACACCTGAGTGTAGCATTTTCAGGCAGAAAGTTGCACGATTTTGCTGCAATTTTGTACAGGTCAAAGGGTCATCAATGTAAAAAGCAGAAAAACTGCCAAATCTGCCTAAACAAAAAAGTTCCAGAACTTGTTTGAGCTTCAGGCGTATTGGAGCTTCTGGCTTCAGGCGTTTTGGAGTGGAGATGTGAACCATCTCCACAGAGAATAATGATTTTTTCCCCTCCAGCATTTTGCAGCTTCAGGCTTCAAGCTACAAAACGCTTAGGTGTGAATGGGGCCTAAAAGAGTTAAAATGTCTTTTGGGTTTTTATTGCTTAGGTAGATTTCCCCCATAACTCTTTGCCCTGAAAGCATAACAGTAAGTCAGAGTGAAATTTAGAAGACATCTCCCCAAAGTCCAAAGGCATCTCCTCAAAGTCAGAGGACATCCTATTTTTGACCGTTTTTACCAGAAAAGGTGTCCCCTTTGGCAGTTTCCCCCTCTACTAGTGTTCTGGTGACCAATGTAAAATTGATTCCCCTCCCACATTTTGTCCTGATGACAGAAAGGGGTTGATTAACTAAAGGCAAATAGACTGTACCCTCTCCAAGAGCAGTTGCTCCAGGACGTAGTAAATGAGTAGAAGAAGCTCTGCTGATGTCCATCATGCAATTCAATGGAAGTAAAAATGCTTTTTTTTTTAAAGAATTTTCCTTGCATGTGATTGGGTATTCTTTGCAAAGTGAAGTTTTACCTCATTTACTAAGCTCTGGGGCAAATGCACTTCCAGAGTGCAAAACAGCCTATTTGCCTTTAGTAAATCAACCCCAAAGTGAGAGTGAATATACCAAGCTAAAGGGTTGCCCGTGGGATTTTTGAATGAGTTGCACCACACAAAAGTGAATCAAAAATGTCTGAAAAAAATATAAACTTTCATTGAGATACAGAATAATAAAAAATCTTGTCAAGAACCTTGCAATCATTGGCGGCTGAATGGTCGCCATGGATCCCAAACCAACCAGGAAACCAAATGTTTTTTTTTTTTATGTACTAATAGGCTTGGTCTCTCTGCAGATGTCCTATATAAACTGTCAGTCC
This sequence comes from Lithobates pipiens, assembly GCF_037356315.1. Taxonomy (NCBI): domain Eukaryota; kingdom Metazoa; phylum Chordata; class Amphibia; order Anura; family Ranidae; genus Lithobates; species Lithobates pipiens. Next base: position 564,149,619 of record NW_027507764.1, on the reverse strand, counting down.
TCCTGATGAAGTGAACGTTGCTTCATGAAACGCGTTGAGATTTTAGACTCTGACTGTTTTCTGTTGCTTACTTATTATAATTATGTATGATTGTGTAGTGTATTTTATGCTATCTTGAAAAAAAGATTGTTTTATTATTATGTATCTCAATAACATTTTATATATATTTTTAGAAATGTTTTATATATTTTTATGTTGTGCAACTCATGCAGCCCTTTAGTATAAGATACATTGCTTTCTGGGCATGGAACTGCACCAGTGTCCTCTAAAAAAACTATTTTTGCTGACATTTCACTTTTACTACAAACAGAAGTAGTGGGGGGCCTTTCCTTATCAATCTCCCATTTACATTAATGTGAAGTCTATAGGAAAACAATCTAAAACAAGGTGTGACTGAGAACTCCGGGGTCTATGGCAAATTACACGTATTTATTTTTAAATGTTCTATTTCATTAACAGTTCGTTTTCTGTAGTGCTGGTTTTTGGTACTTGAGCTGCCTTTTAATGGATATCAGTGAAACAATTCACCTGCTTATATAACAGAATATAATGAGCATAAAATAATGGTTTAGACTAAAGGGAATGTTTAGGTTTGATCAGCCTGTATAATATTAAAGTTACTTTAGTGCATGGGCCTGCTAAAATGTTCCTTAGTAATGCATGTTTTTTAACGGTTGCCTGAAAACTTTTGGTTGCATGTAGTAGCTATTTGACCTTTAATAAATAAGATCAAAGCAGCATGATTCAATATACCATAACCTATAGCAATTAGACAGACGTGATTGTTGGTATGCAAATGCTGGTTCATACATACACTATATTGTCAAAAGTATTGAGACACCTGCCTTTACACGCACATGAACTTTAGTGACATCCCAGTCTTATTCCGTAGGGTTCAATATTGAATTGGCCCACCCTTTGCAGCTATAACAGCTTCAACTCTTCTGGGAAGGCTGTCCACAAGGTTTAGGGGTGTATCTATGGGAATGTTTGACCATTCCTCCAGAAGTGCATTTGTGAGGTCAGGCAATGATGTTGGACAAGAGGGCCTGTCTCGAAGTCTCCGCTCTAATTCATCCCAAAGGTGTTCTATCAGGTTGAGGTCAGGACTCTGCACAGGCCAGTCAAGTTCCTCCACCCATAACTCACTCATCCATGTCTTTATGGTCCTTGCTTTGTGCGCAGGTCTAAATCATTTGATGGATGGGGCATTATGGTGTGGGGTTGTTTTTCGGGCGTTGTGCTTGGCCCCTTAGTTCCAATGAAGGGAACTCTTAAGGCATCAGCATACCAAGAGATTTTGGACAATTTCATGCTCCAACTTTGTGGGAACAGTTCGGGGATGTCCCTTTCCTGTTCTAACATGACTGCACACCAGTGCAGAAGCAAGGTCCCTAAAGACACTCCTTAACCTTGTGGCGTTTAAGAGAAGAGTTGAAGCTTTTATCGCTGCAAAGATTAGGCCGACTCAATATTGATCCCTACGGACTAAGACTGGGATGTCATTAAAGTTGGGTGTCACAAAACTTTTGACTATAGTGTATGTGTTAACTCCTATGGTAGACCACTATTCAATACCAACTTAAGCTAGCCCAGTGTTTCTCAAATCCAGTCCTCAGGCCCCCCCAACAGGTCATGTTTTCAGGATTTCCCTCAGATGAAACGGCTGTGGTAATTGCTAAGGCAGTGAAACTGAGCAAATCACCTGTGAAAAATAATGGAAAACCTGAAAACATGACCTGTTGGGGGGGCCTGAGGACTGGATTTGAGAAACATTGAGCTAGCCATAGGTGAGTCAGTTATTTTCTTTCAGTCATCGTGTGGGTAGGTGTAGCATGATGCGGCAGGGAGTCCAAGTGCAGCTACAGAAGTCCAGCAATACAAACAGGCCCAGTGGGAAGGTCTCCCTAAATCAGGATCCTCTGCTCCCCACAGTAGTGCCCCCCCCCCAATTAGTATCCTCTGCCCCCTCCCCAAAGCATTGTCCTCTGCTCCTCCCACAGTAGTGACTTCTGCCCCACAGTGTCCTTTATCCCTCTGCCCCCACAGTAGTGTCCTTTGCCCCTTCCCCCCAAAGCAGTGTCCTCTGCCCCTCCAAACAGTGTCCTCTGCCCCCTCAGTAGTATCCACTGCCCCTCTGCCCCCCAAGCAAAGCCCTCTGCCCCTCACACACAGTAGTGTCCTCTGCCCCCCCAAAGCAGAGTCCTCTGCCCTACCTCCCCACAGCAGTGTCCTCCCCCACTGTAGCGCCCTCTGCCTCCCTGCCCCAAACAGTGTCTTCTGACACCCCCCACACTAGTGTCCTCTGCCCCGCCCCGCCCCCAAACAGTGTCCTTTGTCCCCATAAGTAGTGTCCGTTGCTCCCATCACATCACCCCCCTTACACAATTCAATGTACTGTCCTACCTTACAAGGGTTGTACAGCAGATCAGAGAGTGGAGAGAGGCAGCAGAGTACTGGAGGAGGGCGGGAGCGGGAGCTGCTATAGTTAACTTTTTATATTAACAAGCTGGTGATTGGTTGCTAGGACCACCAAAGGGAAAGCTTGCTTCCCTTTGACGCATATGTGTGGCCAACCCTCTTTGCTGCCATACATTTGTGTTACTTGGGTAGCAATTAGTTAAATAATTAACTTCTGTCTGGTGGGGGTTGGGGGATGACAGAGGCCACTCACTGATTGAAATTCTTCTAGTCCCTACTGGCCAGCTTGCCTAGCCCTTCTTTGCTCTACCCAACAAAAATCCAAATTCTGGCTGGAGTTTGCTTAAAATGACTGTTACTAAAAATAAAGTTTGGGAAAAAGCTGCTCCTGCAAAAAAAAGGTCAGTTACAACTTACCTTTTCATACATCTGCACTGCCGGAAGGCCAACCTAAAGAAAAAGGACTGTTCGCCTGAAGCCTTTTCAGAAACTGACACGTCTGAGGGTGCCAGTTTCCTATGTCCCCCGCTGTGATAATGTGGTTGTTCCCACTATCTCCTTTCTCACAACAACATTGCCACAGGGTCGGAGGAACCAGTGAGCACAGCAGGGAAAGGAGATTGACACTCCCAGAAGTGTTGGTTTCTGAAGAAACTATAGAGGCGAATTCTAATCTTTAGCAAAAGCCTCATGCAAAGAACTAGGGATTTTCTAGGACAAAGAGGGATTATTTCTATTCTGTGGATCAGAAAGGGAGGAGGTCTTCTACAACACTATCATCTTGTGACATGGAAGCATTATGTCCTGGACCTCTCTATCCTTTAGTTCATGGGTCTCCAAACTGTCTAAAAAAAGGGCCAGTCTACTGTCCTTCAGAATTTATGGGGGCAGGACGTTGGTGTTAGTGGGATGAATAGTAACCCATTGTTGGTGTCAGTGGGAGAAATCGTGTCCCATCATTGGTGTTAGTAGGAAGAATAATGCCTCATCATTGGTATTAGTGGGAGGAATTATGCCCCATCATTGGTGTCAACGGTTGGAATAGTGTCCTGTATCAGTGAGAGGAACACTACCCCAAGGGCAGTATAAAGGAAGGCAAAGGGCCACATTTGGCCCCCAGGTCGCAGATTTGAGACCACTGCTTTAGTCACATACAAAAGGGACCCAGTAGCTTTTTCCTTGTGGAAATACATATAGCCTTAGATTTCTGTTTTTCTGTGATGCCATAAAGTAATTATGACCACCATAATGAGATCAGTAGAATTGCATGGATGTCTTGTAGCCGTCCTGACGAAGTGGAGTTATTTATAAAATGCATTTACCACAGTCTGCCTGTGAAAGGGGACATTCATTCTAATAAAATATGATGTGATTAATAAATCTAGATTTTTTTATATTATTATATATATGTGTTGAATTTATGTCCTTGGATACCATCCTAGAATGTCCCTAGTTCTTTGCTGTAATCATTTGCTTGTTTGAGATGATAACACTTTAAGGTTTTAGCCTAGTGTCATCCTCTTTCTCTCCCTTTTTTTTTCAAAACAATTCTTCTGAAAATTGTGTTAGTCGCCAAACTTCCCTTCCCTTGTACCTCTGCCACTTTTAGTCTGGGTTCACGCCATCACCGCATGTGGCTCACAGTAGGAGTCCAGTGAGTCCTGGTTCACTGCTTCATCAGCGCAAACTCTTTTTTCTCTTTTAACAGTGTGCTTCATACAAAGCCTATTTTTTTGTAATCTAGCTATTATTTTTTTTATAATCATATTTTTTTCAAGGAGTAAAGAAATTGACATAGACGCTTTCTGTACACTCCCTGACCTAAATTAAAGCGTATTTAGTTTAATGTGCAAAAGTTGAGTAGAGTAGAAGAACATAGGAAGTTATGAAGGTATGGTACACATGGACGTGTATTTTCCTTCATTCAGCTCACTTCTTTGAAGACTTTGAAGATTTTGTAAAGGACACAATCAAGAACACTATTAACCTTCACTGCTCATGTCTGCTGATACACCCATATTTACACCTTTGTGACCAATTTGCATAGGTGTGAACTAGGGGTGTTGAATATAATTGTAGCCTCGATGCATCGCGATTCAGGTGTCCACGATGCGGCATCGATGCTACGACCGGCATAATCGACTTGCGGGTGACATCATCCTTGCCCCACCCCTCCTGGGAGAGCGCTCCCATCATACTCTACAAGTTTAAAAAAAACTGTGTCTTAACAAGTCTCCTCTTATAATACATTAAGTGCCCTACTGTTCAAGTGTACATGCCTTTTAAAAAATATGTAGCGATATACAGCATATTTCAAACTGTTCCTCTGCACTCATGTGACTGCCTGGTGCACAGCTCTCCTCTCTCCATCTAACAGCTACAGCGGCTGAGGCTGAGAATCCTCTGCTGATGTCAGCCAAGAGCAGAGCAGCAAGTGACCAGCTGGGTCTGAGTTACATGTGAGCCGAGGAACAGTCTGAAATATGCAGTATATAGCTACATATTTTTTAAAAGGCATTTACAGTGGGGCACTTAATGTACAATAAGAGGGGATTTGATAAGGCACAGTTAGTTTATCATGAGTAAGGACAACTTGTACTGACTATGTGGGAGAGTTCAGCTCTGTCTTCCCCGTTCACAAATTCCACTATGTTAACTTCTAGTGTGCTGGAGAATACAGTGAACTTCACAGATCTGTTTGTCAGCAGCAGATTCCTCCCGGCAGCAGTGTGTTTTTCTACTATGTGAATGCCTGTACCCTGAGTGCCAGTGTCAATGATCCCACTACCGTCTGCATGATCCTACCATCCGTCTGCCTATGATCCCATCATTTGTTTGGCTCTCATCCCACCATCCATCTGCCACTGATCCCACCATCCGTCTGCCTCCAATCCCACCATCCCTCTGCCTCCGATCCCACCAATCGTCTGCCTGATCCCTCTGCCTCTGATACCACTATCCATCTGCCTCTTATCCCACCACCCCTCTGCCTCTGATACCACCAGCCATCTGCCTGATTCCATTATCTGTCTGCCTCTGATCCCACCATCCGTCTGCCTGATCCCATCTATCCCTCTGCCTCTGATCTCATCTATCCCTTTGCCTCTGATCCCACCATGCCACTGCCTCTGCCTCTGATTCCACCATTTCTCTGCCTCTGATCCCACCACCCCCTGCATGATCCCCTCTACCCCTCTGCCTCTGATCTCATCTATCCCTCTGCCTCTGATCCCACCATTCCTCTGCCTCTGATCCCACCATTCCTCTGCCTCTGACCCCACCATCTGTCTGCCTCTGATCCAACCATCCATCTGCCTGATCCCATCTATCCCTCTGCCTCTGATCCCACCATCCCTCTGCTGCTGATCCCACCATCCCTCTACTGCTGATCCAACCATCCCTCTGCCACTGATCCCACCATCCCTCTGCCACTGATCCCACCGTCCCTATGCCACAGATCCCACCATCCCACTGCCTCTGATTCCAACATCTCTCTGCCTCTGATCCCCAAATCCCTCTGCCTCTGATCCCAACACCCCTCTGCCACTGGAGAAACATTTAGTTTTTCTGACTGCTTGAATTTTTGGATAAAAAGTTTTTAACCATGAACTGTAATCGTGATGTATCGTGATGCATTGCAGAATCAAATCGTGGACAGGATAATCGACAAGTTAATTGTAATCAAATCATGAGACCAGTGAAGATGCGCACCCCTAGTGTGAACACAGCCTTAGAGGAATAAAGAAAAATGGCCTTGGGTTAGCTCCGGTCCCTTCTGGTTGGAGCTTATGAAGAGTTAAATACTCTTTCCTGGCCCTCAAGTGACAGGACTGGTGACTGGTCAGGATGGGGGAAAGTGTGATGTGACCAATGAGGAACAGCTCAATTTTCCTGATTTTTGAAAGATAGTTTAGAGTTTTTGAAAATGCCTTGCCTTGTGGCCATTATAAGGGTGGCTTCTACAAAGGTACAGTAGCTGGCAAGTGCAGTCCTTCTCTAGTGTCCATGGCCAGCATCATTTTCTATCAAAAAAGGAGGAAGAAAGGCATAGATGGAAAATAATGGGGAAGGATAAAAAGAAAGACTTGTAGAACGACTCATCTTCAAGTGTTTGGAGCACCTCTGTCCTTTTTGTATCCTTTCCTTCCTTCCAAAATAAAATTTAATTTGGCGGCAGTGTAGATGAGAAATTTTCTGCTGCAGAAAGTCAAGGATAAAGAAAAGTAAATTTGCATTCATATTGCTCTGTAATGTTGCGTGGCCTGTTTTAATTTTCATGAAAGAAGATGTAATTGCAGTGTTTAATGGAAAACAAAGATAAAACGGGGATTGCTACATTGTTGTTTATCAGCACAAACTCTTTTCTCTCTTTTAACGGCGTGCTTGTTTACTGCATATAAAGCCTCAAGAAGCTTTTAATCTATTTTTTTTGTAATCTAGCTTTTATTTTTTTTATAATCGTATTTTTTTCAAGGAGGAATGAAATTGGCATAGACACTTTCTGTACCCCGCCTGACGTAAATTCAAGCGATTTTAATTTAATGTGCAAAAGTTTTAGGACAGTAGAAGGACATAGGAAATTACGAAGGTATGGTATACATGGACGTGTATTTTCCTTCATTCAGCTCACTTCTTTGAAGATTTTGTAAAGGACACAATCAAGAACACTATCAACCTTCACTGCCCATGTCCGCTGATACACCCATATTTACACCTTTGTGACCAGGTTAGTAATGCTTATGGCGCCACTCAAAGCAAAAGAGGAGCCTCTTCCCTGGATCCTCAGGATAGTAGAGTGCCATGATGTACTGATCCAGAGAGTAAAGCCTGATGCCGCGTACACACGAGCGGAATGTCCGACAGAAAAAGTCAGACGTAAGCTTTTCATCGTATATTTTGATCGTGTGTATGCCTCATCGGACTTTTTTTAATGAAAATTCTGACGGACCTAGAAATAGAACATGTTTTAAATATTTCCGACGGTTGACTTAGCCTTAAAGAAGAAGTCCAGGCAAAGTTAAAAATAATAAATAAATCTCCCCCCAATCAAGTATATACTGTTTAATTTTCTGGGGCAGATTGCTGGACTGCATTACCTTTTGTTACCTCATCTCCTATACCAATAGTCCCCGAACTACAGCCCGCGAGCCAGATGTGACCCTTTGCTTGCCTTTATCTACCCCTTGAGGCACCATTCCATTCACTGACACCAATGATGGGGGCACCATTCCTCCCACAGGTACCAATAGTGGGGCACTGGTCCTCCCCTAAATACAAACAATGGGGAACCATCCTCCCACCGATGGAGCACTATGTCTCCCAATAAACCAAATGATGGGCCACTATTCCTCCAACTGACACCAATCATGGGCACTATTCCTCCCACTGATACTAATGATGGGACACTATTTCTTCCACTGACACCAGTGTTGGGGGTACCACTCTCCCCACAGATACCAATTTGATGATGCACTATTTTTCCCCCAAATACCAGCAATAGGACACCATTTCCCCCACTTACACCAACAATGGGGCACTATTTCTCCCATAAAAACCAGTGATGGGGCACTATTCCTCCCACTGACACCAATGATGGGGCACTATTATTCCCACTGACAAAATTGATGGGACACTATTGCTCCCAAGGACCCAATGGTGGGGCCCTATTCCTACCACTGATATCAGTGATGGGGCATTATTACTCCCACTTATGTCAGAGTTTTTTCTAATCCAACTGGCCACAGTCTGGTCCCTGTAAAGCCTGAATGACGGTTAACTTGGCCTTTACTTAGAAAGTTTTGAGACCCCTGACCTGGACAAACAAGCAAAATATTCTATCTGCTGAGGGGGGGGGGGGGTTGTAGTTATATTATTTTTGTACTGCCTGAATTTAGAATTTAAAGAGACTCTGCTGCTAAGACAACAAAAATCTTCTTCAGATAAAAATTGTAGAGATCTAAATACCTACAGCAACCTCCAAGTGCCTTCAATCATGGGTAATACCATGGATGTTCTGAGGAGCAGATCTCCACCCGAAGGGAAGGGGGTTAAGTAGCAAACGTTGACATTTTACGTTGCATAGTAGGCCCTTTGCGGTGTTTATAAAATGGTGATTCCGTGCTATAGATTTATGGTCTGGCTGCTGCCAACTCTCCTACCAATTGGTAGAGTATGGTATAAATAAAAAAAATAAAGAAGGATGTAAATGGCACTGCCAATTGTTAGTGCTAAAAATAGACGACAATGTGCAAACTTTAAAGCATAATAACAATAATTAATACATTAATAGATATACCTTAAAAAAAATGAAACAGAGAAAACAAAATGTGTTTGCAACCTTATTGTAGTGCACTCCAAATGTGTAAACAAATATATTCCCCTCTGGGAATAATATTACGTTTTATAGTGTAAAATACATAAATAACACATAGTAAGGGAAAATGTCCATCCAAAAAAAAAAATATAAATAGCATATGCATAAATATGAGTAAAAATAAAAGTTCATAGGCCCATATAAAGTCCTCCAACTCCAAGTGCTTGGTGCTCTAATATTGGTGCGTTGTATTACTGGTAGGTGAACAGGTGAGGCCACTCGTGCTCCCCCCTCCTCCAAAACTGTACTCACCAAAAGGTTAGACATGGGTTAGAAGGCACCATGGTTAGATGTCCAAGGTCCCTTGTATGGCATTGAATATCTCTTCTCCGTATAGGGTCTTTGTATCAGTGGGTATGCCCATATAAGGGGTAAATGGGCAGAGGCAAACCTCATAGCGTGAATCCGTAAAACATTTATTCAATATATATAAGCCAAAAACATTGACAGGAAGTAAAAGGCTTGTAGTATTTAATGTGTCCAGGATACTATGTGTTCTATGGACTGAAGAACCGGGAATCACGTGATGCTGCTAAACCCCACTCTGTGCGTTTCGTCAGATATCTTTAAGGTGTCTGAATGTACCCAAATGTAGGATGGGGGAGGGTACTTAAAAAACAAGTATTTATAAAAAAATTGAAGATGCAATTATATTTGATTGTAAAAGTTCCAGGCTGTCCTACCCCTGTCTTTTATACCTAGGGAGCCGCTGATTCCAAACAAAGGTGCACAGAAGGAATCCAAACTTTTTAGTCTCCACTGGCTGTATGTTTGCACCATGTATGTGTTATACTAGTTATTGACAACAGTAACTAGAAGTCGGCACAGTGGTGTAGTGGTTAACACTCTCACCTATCAGTAAAAAGGGTCGCTGATTCAAATCCCAACCATGACACTACCTGCCTGGAGTTTGCATGTTCTTCCTGTGCCTGCGTGGGTTTCCTCCGGGTACTCCGGTTTCCTCGCACACTCCAAAGACATGCAGGTAGGTTAATTGGCTTCTGTCCAAAATTGGCCCTAGTATATAAATGGGGACCTTGGATTGTGGGCTCCTTGAGGGTAGGGACCAATGTGAGTGTGCAATGTACAGGGATAGGGGTAGACACTCACTCAGGTTAAACTGGATGGACTGGTGTCTTTATTCAACCTTACTAACTATGAAACTATAAGACAAAAGCAGTTATTATTTTTATCCTTTATTTTTTATTACGCTAACATTTAATACAGCTCTGTATATTAAATCGCTAAAGGGTTAAAATAACAGACTCCAAGCCAAAATATAAGCACAGAAGCATGGGGCATTTGGAAGCTGTTTTATCTGGCAAAATATTTACATTTCTGTAGCGAAAATGATCCGCACTCCAGTTGTTGCTCTTAATATGTCTTCATTTTATTGAATATCCACAGTGAACAAACACAGATTAAGTCAGTTGACGTGTTTCAGCCTTTAAAGTGGAGGTCCACCCTAAAGTGGACCTTCCGCTCATTGGAATCCCCCCCCCCCCTCCGGCGCCACAATTGGCACCTTTCAGGGGGGAGGGGGGTGCAGGTACCTGTACAGTACAGGTATCTGCACCCACTTCCGGGATGGCTCTCTGCGGAAAGGGGCGTAGATTACACCCCTTTCCGAAAGTTCCCCGCTGCCTGCTGGGAAACACAAAGATCCCAGAGGCAGCGGGTCCATCCTTATTGCGCAGCGCGACTCACGCATGCGCAGTAGGGAACTGGGAAATGAAGCCAAAAAGGCTCCACTTCCTGATTCCCATACCCAAGATGGGGGCGGCAGCACCCGAGAGACGATCCAGAGATCGGCTTCGGGTGCCGACATCGCGGGCGCGCTGGACAGGTAAGTGTCACTATTTTTAAAGTCAGCAGCTGCAGTATTTGTAGCTGCTGGCTTTAAAAAAAAAAAAAACGCGGACTCCCGGTGGACTCCCTCTTTAAGGCCTTTGCATTTCAGAGATTTACACATTGCTGCTGGACAAAGCAATCATATTGATGACTTTATTTTTCTCTGTTGTGTTTAAAGTGGTTGTAAACCGTTATAGACCACTTTTACCTTCAGGTAAACCTAGATTAAGGCTTACCTGTAGGTGCAAGAAATATCTCCTAAATCTACACGGTTTAGGAGATATTTGCAAAACACAGGCACTGCTGTCTACAGTGCATGCGACATAGACAGCGGCGCGCAGGCACACTGAGCATGCCACTGCTAACGCCGATCATGCCGTTAGTGGTGGCTCTTGCACACATGCGCGGGATTGACGTCATCGCGGCTCTGGCCAGTCACATCACCAGAGCCACAATACCCGGAAGTCACTCGGGGATAGATGGCGACGCCGGAGGAGGACAACAAGGGTCGCTTCAGGGGCTTTCATCTCAGGTAAGTTATTCATAATGAGCTAGTATGTTTTGCATACTAGCTCATTATATCTTTGCCTTGCATGGTCTATTTTTTATTTTTTTTTAGTTTGGATTTACCGTACTTCCTCTTTAAGCAATGTCAGTGTAGCCTTGCCCCCTCACTGTACCCAGCTTGTAATTGGACAATGAAGGAATAGCATCAGACTGATGAAGTTGTCTCTCTGTTCCTCCTGCACTCTTCTATTGTCGGGTTCCATGGCAGCACATGTTGCACTGCAGCACACCTGGCTTCTAGTACTGAACCTCCCTATCCCTTTCTTCTTTTTAGAGGTCTTCAATAGGCTGAAATTGAGTCATAGCCAAGTATTTACTTTAGTTGCATTTAAAATAATTAAAATCAACTAATAACTAATAAATCTTTTTTCTAAGCATTGCATGTGATATCCAATTAACATAGACGCCCACAAGCATCAAATGCTAGATCAGTAGAGCATGCCTCTGGAGGTCTGGAGTGCTGCACTAACACAAGACTCTGCAGTCCAGATCTGTAGCGGTCCAACTTGCCTCCCGCATGTTGGACCAAATGCTGCTCATGGAGGATGAAAGTGGAGCATTGTACCAATGGGGTGTCAGACCGCTGGAGATATGGACCACTACAATCTGCATGAGAGCTGCAATCTGGATCCGTATGCGCAGGGAATTTAAACAAAGGCTGCAGGACATCAGTACAATAGTAGGTGAAAAAGACAGATACATTCTTTACTCTCAATGCAGTCTAACTACATTACACTAATAAAAAAGAAAGGTTCAAGCCAGGGGCGGACTGACCATTCGGCCTCTCGGGCAGTGCCCGAGGGCCCAGGGCCACTAGGGGGCCCCATCAGGGTTGCCCCCTAGTGTAAAAATCTGTGTTTTTCTTTTTACATGATCCCGAGATTATAGCTGCCCCACCTCTCCAGTACTTTCTCAGCCAATAGAAACATGTCTGTGTGTACTGTGTGATTGTATACTGTGTGTGTGTATACTGTGTGGCCCCATAATCTCTGATTGCCCGGGGGTCCCATAATCTCCTATTGCCTGGGGGGCCCCATAATCTGCTATTGCCCGGGGGCCCCATGAGTTGTCAGTCCGCCCCTGGTTCAAGCAGTATTAAACCCAAAACCAAAAATTATATTGGAGCTTACCAATCCTTAGATGTGGTCCCTGCATTCGTTTTCTTTTTTTTTTTTTTTTTTGCTTTTTTCACCTCTGTTTTCACCTGGTGATCTTAGAGCACCTCCACTCTGGATGGAGGAGCACAGGGGGCACCTTTGGACAGCAGCATTGTCAGTCTGGGGGGAGAGGATTGTTAGTTGAAATACCAGATTTAGATACACTAGCAAATTGAAGCCAAACTTACATACAGTATAATACATTAGAAGTATGGGATAATGGGATTTTTATATACAGCTTACCTGTAAAATCCTTTTCTTGAGAGTACATCACGGGACACAGGAGCTTCATTACATAGTGGGTTATATAGGCACCTCTGGTGATTGGACACTGGTTGACCCTAATTAAGGAGAATTCCTCCCCTATATAACCCCTCCCATCCGGGAGGCACCTCAGTTTTGTAGCAAAGCAATAAGAACCACGTAAAACCCAAGAGGGGCGGGAGCCCTGTGTCCCGTGATGTACTCTCAAGAAAAGGATTTTACAGGTAAGCTGTATATAAAAATCCCATTTTCTTGATCATACATCACGGGACACAGGAGCTTCATTACATAGTGGGATGTCCCAAAGCAATGCTCAGGTTGAGGGGAGGGAGACACAGATCATAAGCATAGACCGCCAGGGACCTGAGGACCTAAACTGCAGCCTGCAGTACACTGCGCCCGAAGGCGATATCCTCTTGCCCTCTGACATCCACCTGATAGAATCTGGTGAATGTGTGGATTGATGACCAAGTCGCAGCCTTACAGATCTGAGCCAGGGAGGCCTGGTGATGCACTGCCCAAGAAGCACTGACAGCCCTAGTAGAGTGCGCTTTCACCTGAAAAGGAGGAATCTTCCCCTTTAAGCTATAGGCCTGAGAAATAACCTGTCTGATCCATCTCGAGAGAGAGTGGACTTTGACGCTGCCTGACCCCTTCTAGGGCCTTCTGGCAGAATAAATAAGCAGTCAGTTTTTCTTATCTGAGCAGTTGCTTGAAGATAAAGACTGATTGCTCTAACCACATCTAAAGTGTGTAAGGATTCTTCCTCTATGGACTGAGGATTTGGAAAAAAGGATGGTAGGATTATATCTTGATTCAGATGAAAACCTGAAACCACCTTAGGTAGAAAGGACCTGTTGGGACGCATAACCACCCGGTCCTTATGGATAATTAAATAGGGCTCTTTACAAGAAAGAGCTGCCAATTCTGATACCCTTCTAGCCGTGGATATGGCTACTAGGAAGACTAGCTTCTTTGTCAAGAGGACTAACGAAGCAAGATGCAAAGGTTCAAATGGTTGGGCTACTAAGGCCGAGAGAACCAAATTCAGATCCCATGGGCATACCGGAGGTCTGACTGGCGGTCTCATCCGCATAGCCCCCTGGATAAAGGCCCGTATCAGGGAATGTGATGCAAGCGGTCTTTGAAAAAAGACCGACAGGGCCGAAATCTGCACCTTGATGGTGCTTATGGCCAGATTCAATTCAAGGCCTGATTGGAGAAAGGCCAAGATTCTGTTAATGACATACCTTCTGGGATGCCATCTCCTGGGTTCACACCAGGAAACATATGCCCTCCAGATCTTGTAATAGATACGCCTGGAGGCCGGCTTTCTGGCATTGACCAGAGTGGAAAGGACTGGCCCCGAAAGACCACGGTCTTTTAAAATGTGGGTCTCAGCAGCCAGACCGTCAAATTCAGACTGCGTAAAGCAGGATGGTAAATTGGGCCCTGCGAGAGCAGATCTGGCCGGAGAGGGAGGGTCCATGGCCTGCCCACTGCTAGCTTCATGATTTCTGCGAACCATGGTCGCCTGGGCCAAGCCGGGGCCACTAGAAGGACCGACTTCGCCTCCCTCTTGACCCTTCCCAGGAACCGTGACAGTAGCGGGTTCGGGGGGAAGGCATAGATCAGATTGTACTGATTCCAGGGAACCGTCAGAGCATCTGACCCCTGAGCAAGTGCATCTCTTGTCCTTGACACAAAGTTGTCCAGTTTCCTGTTGAATCTGGACGCAAAAAGATCCACGTCTGGAGTGCCCCATTTGTAACATATGTCTCGAAACACATCGGGGTGCAGAGCCCATTCTCCTGGGCACAACTGCTGGCGGCTGAGATAATCCGCCTGCCAATTCTCCACACCTGGGATGAAGACTGCAGAGAGGCACGGAACATGCTCTTCTGCCCAGACAAGTATGCGATTCACCTCGTTTTGGGCCACCAGACTTCTGGTACCGCCCTGGTGATTGATATAAGCCACCGCGGTGGCATTGTCGGACTGAATCCGAACCGGGAAGCCTCGCAGTCTGTGAGACCACTCTCTGAGTGCCATGTAAACTGCCCGAATCTCTAGGATATTTATGGGCAACAGACTTTCGGTCGCAGACCATTTTCCCTGCGAGCATGTTCCCTCTAATACGGCTCCCCAGCCTGTCAGGCTGGCATCCGTTGTGACAATCTTCCATGAGAGGGGAAGAAATGTTTTGCCCTTTAGCAAATTTCTGGTTTGTAACCACCAAACAAGACTCTTGTGTGCCCGGGGGGATAAACGCATAGGAAGATCCAGGGATTGGGGCTTCCTGTTCCAAATCGCAAGGATGCATCTTTGCAGGGGCCTTGAGTGGAACTGGGCAAATGGGACGGCCTCGAATGAGGCGACCATCTTTCCCAATAGTCTCATACATAAACGAATAGAGGGAGATCTTCTGCCCAGAACTAGGCGCACCAGATCTCCAATGGCCAAGGTCTTTGGCCCTGGGAGGAACACCCTGCCCTGAGCGGTGTCGATAATGAGACCCAGGTAATCCAACCTGGTGGTCGGTTGCAGAGACGACTTTTCTAGGTTTATAATCCAACCTAGGCGGCCCAGATGTTCCAGCGTTTTGGTGACGCTGCGACTTAGGCTCGTTATAGTTCTCTCTACGAGAAGCAAGTCGTCTAGGTAAGCCATGACGGCTATGCCCTGAACTCTTAAGGTTGCTAAGAGAGGGCCTAGAATCTTCGTGAAGACTCGGGGGGCCGTGGCTAGGCCGAATGGCAGGGCCACAAATTGAAAGTGGCGTTGCTCTACCGCGAACCTTAGGAACTTCTGGTGCGCGGGAAATATTGGCACATGGAGATATGCATCTCTGATATCTATTGATGCCATGAATTCTCCCCCTTGCAGGGAGGAAACCACAGTGCGTATAGACTGCATCCGGAAGGTCTGGATGTGTAGAAACCGATTCAAGTCTCTCAGATCCAAGATAGGTCTGACACTTCCGTTTGGTTTTGGGACGGTGAAGAGATTCGAATAAAAACCTGAACCCTGATCTTTCGGGCTCACTTCTACTATCACACCTTGGGATAGTAACTGATCTAAGGCCAGGAGTAGCGATTTCCGCTCTATTGGATCCTTGGGGATCCTTGACCTTAGAAAACGAAAGGGTGGAATCTTCTGAAATTCTAGCCTGTAGCCCAGAGATACCGAAGAGATCACCCATTTGTCCTGAATCTCCTCCCGCCAGGCGCCTGCAAACTGCAGGAGCCTTCCCCCCACTCGGCCGAGCGGGGGCGCCCCTTCACAAGGAGGTCTTGGAGGTTTGCTTGGCAGGCTTCCGCCCCCAAGTCTTTTTCTGTCCCTGGGCTCGGCCCTGAGGCTTTCTAGCAGCGGAGGGCTGGGAAGGCCGTCGCCACTGTTTAGAGCTTGACGCTTCGGGAGAAAGAGTACGCCTGAATGAAGGACGCTTACTCTTCTTGACTGGAAGGAGTGTAGATTTACCTCCTGAGATATTTTGGATGAATTTATCTAGTTCTTCTCCAAACAAACGTTCCCCTTTAAATGGGAACCCAGCCAAATGCTTTTTGCATGACATCTCAGCGGCCCAATTTTTTAGCCATAGAGCCCTACGCATGTGTACCAACATAAGGGACAAACGGGATGCTTGTTGGACAGAATCCAAAATCGCATCAATTATGAAACATAAGATGTGAGGCATCTCTGCATATTTCACTACTTCCTCGCTGGGGAGGAGTTCAAACATTTGTTTGACCTGTTCCTTAAGGAACTGACACAATCCTACGGCTGCGACTGTAGGTTGCACCACAGCGCCGGCCATGGAAAAGGAGGCTTTTAACAAGGTTTCCAGCCTTTTGTCAGCTGGATCCTTAAATACCTGCGCATTATCCAAAGGACAAGTTAGGTTTTTATTCACACAAGAGATAGCTGCATCAACAGATGGGGCCCCCCATTTCTTGGTGAAACTTTCCTCCACGGGATAATTCATAGAAAACCTCTTGGGAGGAGTAAACAGTTTATCGGGATGTCCCCAGTCCTCATACATCAAGTCAGCCATTA
Organism: Lithobates pipiens; assembly: GCF_037356315.1. Taxonomy (NCBI): domain Eukaryota; kingdom Metazoa; phylum Chordata; class Amphibia; order Anura; family Ranidae; genus Lithobates; species Lithobates pipiens. The sequence continues at coordinate 564,132,930 of NW_027507764.1, read as the reverse complement.
AAGGATGAATTGGGAAGGAACAAGCAGTCTGTGGGGCTTTCCTGACTCCCAGGGAAGAGACAGAGGATGTAGCGACTTCAGCAGGCGGCATTCTGAACGTGGTACGCACCAATTCAGTGTAATACTGCACCTGCTTTCTGAGTGCCTGGGAGGAGGGGACTAGCTCCTCATCCTCTGACTGATCCGACTGCTCATGATCCCTTTCTAAAGATAGGGATCTCTCCTCATTTTCAGAGCAACTGTCTGAGAGAGGGATTTCAGCAGAGGGAGGGGATCTACCCCTTTTTCTGCTATCTTTTAGGGAAGCAGAAATAAAATTCATTATCCTCCCTTCAAAACTCTCCAATGAAGCCCTAAGGGAGTCCTCAGTGACATAGACCGGGGCTGCGACATTAGGAGAGGCTGCAAAGCCTGAAAGGGGCACTGACTCGTCTTGAGATGCAGGCTCCACTCTTGCAGAGGGGGATGGTAACCTGCATGCACCCTTGGAACCCCTGGACCTAGGCGGTGATTTGCCAGTGCTTTTGTTACCTGCCCCTGAAACCCTCTTACGAGGAGACATAGTACTGAGCTACAAAGCAGAGTTACTAATGTAAAATGCAATCACTTATTTGTGCTTAAAGTCTCACAATAAATCAATATTAGCTTAACTGCACAATATGATGCCGAGTAGGTGTCTTAGGGTTTGCCTGGATCCAATCCCACGGATGCTTACAGCCCACAGCTCCTGTGCCTCACCTTACAGTCCCCTGACGCTCTGGGCTTTTAAATCGGCCGTTTTGGCGCCTGCATTACAGCATAGAGCACCTGATTGTGCACAGCTGGCAACCACACCCCCCCCCCTTTCCCCATTAGGCCGGGAGCGCGCCCGGCGCGCGTGCACGCGCCCGCGCGCGTGCACGAGGACCGCGGGATCCGGGGGGAGGAGGAGAACCCAAAAGGAGTGACCTGGGACCCCCTGATCTGCGTGGGACCCCTTTTTTACCTTTATTGTGGCAGGGACTGCAAGGAGACGTGAGAGCTGGAGAACCAGGCACTTCACTGAGCGTGTTAGTATTGAAAGGCATGTAAGTATGCATCAGGCTGCTCTTACTCCATCTAGTGGTGGAAACCAGGTAAGACATACAACTACTCACAGTGAAGAAATCCATTCATATATTAAATATATAGGATGACTTCCCATACCTGTTCCCCGCCGCAGGAATTGCTGTGTTCAGACCAATTCCAGCCTTCACCCATCACGGCGGGTATTGTTAGCCAACCTTCAGGCGTATCTGGGGTTCTTACGAAAAGATCCTCCTACCTGGGCCTTGTAAAAAACTCTGCCAGAAACTTACGGGCGCCCTGAGTCAACAGTACCCCAAGTCTGGTTGTCCCAGAGTCCAGTCTTCCAATGGAGAGGACTTACAGGCAAAACCTCGTGTCTTCGGCAAACGAGGCCCGGGTACCATACCATCTTGGGAGTCAAATATCGGCCCGAGGTATGGATCCGGTTTGTTGTAGCCCTTCGGCCCTCGCCGGGACCCGCATAGAGCTAAGTTTTACGTGACCATCGACCAGACACTGGCGAAAAAACTGAGGTGCCTCCCGGATGGGAGGGGTTATATAGGGGAGGAATTCTCCTTAATTAGGGTCAACCAGTGTCCAATCACCAGAGGTGCCTATATAACCCACTATGTAATGAAGCTCCTGTGTCCCGTGATGTATGATCAAGAAAAAGGCTTTACGTAATTAAAAGCTGATCAATGTAAGAACCCCTGTTAGTGGTAAATGGTTTGTCTCTACACTCAACTAATACATTTGCAGGAGAGCTTGTTCTGTTGAAAAACAACAGCCTTAATGGCCAGATCACCAGGGGAAAAATAGAAGAAACAAAGCTTAAAAAAGAAAACGAATACAGCCATCACATCTAAGATTTGATAAGCTGCAAATAAATCTTATATTTTGGCTTTAAAGTGTTACTAAACCCAGGGCCCTGCAGTCACTATATCTGGTCTCCCACAGTACATAGAGCATGGAAATGCAATTAATTTTAGTAAATATAAACTGATAAATACCTTTTCTCATCAGCAGTATATAGCAGTCTTGTGACTTCTATCAGTTTCTGGGTAAAGCTTGTAAGAGGAGTTTCCATTCTCCCCTGATTGTTCTATGAGGCTGCAGGACCACTCACCCTCTGCCTGGAAAGTGTGGATTGGCCCTGTGCTGATCACATGCACCCTTCCAAGAAAAAAAAATCTCTCTAGCAATACATACCAAACTGAGCACCCGACATGTTTCGCAATAAACTTGCTTCAACTGGGGCAACCCCAGTTTTCTTGAATCCCTTGGCCCTCTGGGAGAACCTACAGTGGTGTGAAAAAGTGTTTGCCCCCTTCCTCATTTCCTGTTCCTTTGCATGTTTGTCACACTTAAGTGTTTCGGAACATCAAACCAATTTAAACAATAGTCAAGGACAATACAAGTAAACACAAAATGCAATTTGTAAATGAAGGTGTTTATTATTAAAGGTGAAAAAAAATCCAAACCATCATGGCCCTGTGTGAAAAAGTGATTGCCCCCTAAACCTAATAACTGGTTGGGCCACCCTTAGCAGCAACAACTGCAACCAAGCGTTTGCGATAACATGCAATGAGGCTTTTACAGCGTCCTGGAGGAATTTTGGCCCACTCATCTTTGCAGAATTGTCCTAATTCAGTTACATTAGAGGGTTTTCGAGCATGAACGGCCTTTTTAAGGTCATACCACAACATCTCAATAGGATTCAGGTCAGGACTTTGGCTAGGCCACTCCAAAGTCTTCATTTTGTTTTTCTTCAGCCATTCGGTGGTGGACTTGCTGGTGTGTTTAGGATCATTGTCCTGCTGCAGAACCCAAGTTCGTTTCAGCTTGAGTACACGAACAGATGGTCGGACATTCTCCTTCAGGATCTCTTGGTAGACAGCAGAATTCATAGTTCCTTTTATCACGGCAAGTCTTCCAGGTCCTGAAGCAGCAAAACAGCCCCCGACCATCACACTACCACCACCATATTTTACTGTTGGTATAATGTTCTTTTTATGAAATGCAGTGTTCCTTCTACGCCAGATATACTTGGACACACACCTTCCAAAGAGTTCCACTTTTGTCTCATCGGTCCACAGAATGTTGTCCCAAAAGTCTTGGGGATCATCAAGATGTGTTGAGAAATTGAGACGAGCTTTGATGTTCTTTTTGCTCAGCAGTGGTTTTCTCCTTGGAACTCTGCCATGCAGGCCATTTTTGCCCAGTCTTTTCCTGATGGTGGAGGCATGAACGCTGACCTTAACTGAGGCAAGTGAGGCCTGCAGTTCCTTGGACATTGTTGTGGGGTCTTTTGTGACCTCTTAGATGAGTCGTCGCTGCGCTCTTGGGGTAATTTTTGGCAGCCGGCCACTCCTGGGAAGGTTCACCACTGTTCCATGTCTTCGCCATTTGTGGATAATGGCTCTCACTGTGGTTCGCTGGATTCCCAAAGCTTTGGAAATGGCTTTATAACCCTTTCCAGAATGATAGATCTCAATTACTTTCTTTCTCAATTGTTCCTGAATTTCTTTGGGTCTCGGCATGATGTGTAGCTTTTAAGGATCTTCTGGTGGACCTTACTGTGTCAAGCAGCTCCTATTTAAGTGATGCCTTGATTGTGAACAGGTGTGGCAATAATCAGGCCTGGGTGTGGCTAGAGAAATTGAACTCAGGTGTGGACAACCACAGTTATAGTATGTTTTAACAAGGGGGGCAATCACTTTTTCACACAGGGTTTGGATTTTTTTTCACCTTTAATAATAAACACCTTCATTTACAAATTGCATTTTGTGTTTACTTGTGTTGTCCTTGACTATTGTTTAAATTGGTTTGATGTTCCGAAACACTTAAGTGTGACAAACATGCAAAGGAACAGGAAATGAGGACACTTTTTCACACCACTGTATATATTGCAGGGAAATGAAGTGATCTATGTTCTGTGCCCCCTGGATGGCTTTCTGGGTGGACTTGTGTCATGTGCTCTGGGCTGCTAGGGCGGAGATTGGGCCTATCCCGGGGGAATCAGGCTTTGTGAGGGCCTATCCAGAAGTAGGAGAGCAGCGCAGGGTTTGCACTGCGGCTTGCAGTCCAACCAGAAGTGATGGTTCTGTCGGCCGGAGAACCTGTCGTTGTCGGAGGTAGAAGGGAAGCTATAGCCACAAAGGGCCCAACCACCTTTACCAGGGACCACAGTGAGTAACTTACGCAAGTACTGGAACCATATTCTCACTGAAAGGGCGCGGTGGAGAATCGGGAAACTTCAGGCGGTGATCAAGCCAGGGACCAAACCCATGGAGGAAACGCTTGCAGAGCAGACTTGTGAGTCAAGCCAGGCATCTCAGCGGTTAGCAGGGGTGAAGCTTGATGCCGCGTACACATGACCGGACTTTTTGACAGCAAAGGTCCGACGGACTATCTTGTGTGGGCTCCATCGGACCATTGCTTGCCAAAAATCCGGCGGACTTTAGAAATAGAACATGTTTTAAATTTTTCCACCAGAACTCCGCTGGACTGAGAAATCTGTTCGTGTGTGTGCTAGTCCGACGGACAAAAACCGACGCTAGGGCAGCTATTGGCTACTGGCTATGAACTTCCTTATTCTAGTCCAGTCGTACGTCATCACGTTAAAATCCATCGGAATTTGATGTGATTGTGTGTGGCCAAGTCCGATCGTTCGAAAAGTCAGTCGGAACTCCGCCGAAAGTCCGTCGGAAAGACTGTTGGACCTAGTCCCTCGAAAAGTCTGGTCGTGTGTACGCTGCATAGGAAGTATTCAGAGTGCAAGGCTAGAGACCCAGCAGAGAAGCCGGAGTGACGCTTGAGGGAGATACCATCGCAAACCCTGGAGGAGCTTAAGGGATTCAGAGTCAGTAAATCAGATGGTCTAGTGAAAGACCGGGAGCTCAGTGTTGAAGAACTACAAGAGGCAGTTTGAGTTTAGCTGAAAGGGCTGTTATGTTTGAGTTGGGAACTGTTAAAGACTGTTACCATAGGACACAACATTCCTCCATGTGCAGATGTGGCTTCTTGCTGGGGCCTTTCCCTGGCTGTTCTTTTATTGACATCTCGGAGTCTGCCAATTGAATTAGCAACTATCTAAGGGTGTCCTGACCCTAACCCCCTTTCCCCCAAAAATACAGAAAGGACTGTTAAGAGAAATAAAAACCTCTTTTACATCCAAGAAGTGTCTGGTGTCCAATAACTTTGTCCACCTTGCGCCCACTATGCTTCACAACCCACCACATACAGAAAGATGTCAGCTATCTTTGGCTGTCTGTGTAGATTGGAAAAGGACAAGAAAAATGTTTTGCCTTCTTTTGGCTAATGTCCAAAAAATCATTGCAATTTGCGGTTAGCTTACTTGATAAAAGAAGTGCAGCGCTCTGATATCTAAGGGTTGAACATACAGCATATTTAAGTTTCTTTGTTACAGTAAAATTGTAAAACATCATGCACACGATCAGATTGTTCGCCAACAGAACCGTGGAATTTTGTCCGAAGGGTGTTGGCCCAAACTTGTCTTGCATACACACGGCCATACAATTGTTGGCCAACAATTACAAACGTAGTGATGTACTACATTGTTTTTCAGGTCTTTAGCGCCAACCTTTAGGCTTCTTCTGCTAATTTCATGTTAGTAGAAGTTTGGTGAGTGTTGATTTGTGTTTTTCATTTCGCGCTTTTCAGTTCGTTTCTGAACGGCCGTTCGTCAACCAGACATGTTGCGGAATCTGAGGAGATAACATGTTATTTATTATTGGCCTTGGAGGTATTGCTTTGACATTATTTGTTTGGTTGAATAATGATTTGATTTGGTATATTTTCTATATTTTTGGATACACAGAATGCACTTTTTGGTTAAGTTCTATTGACAGATAGCGTGTCTAATTTTATTTGTTTTCTTTTTTTAATGCACAATAAAAAAAACTGTGGAGAATAATATTTGGCGATGTGTTTTACTTCAAATGACAGTTTGGGAGTAGGCAGTTACATTTTAAAAAATACAATGTAAAATTGACACCAACATAATTGTATCTTTGATCTTAAAAACTACGGGATTGTGGTAACTAAAAGCATAATAATATTATTCTTTGCAATAACTCCATCAGTATCTGCTGCAAAGCAGCTTCATTATTATCCCATTATAAAGAAGAAGAGGATTGTGCGCTGCATTTGGAAATTTCATAATTTGCCGCGTCACGAATGTTAATTCTCCATTACGAACGACAGTTTACCAGACTGACCGCTTCCGGCTCGTCCTTGCTTCCGAGCATGCGTGTTTGTACTTTGGACTTTTGTCCAACGGACTTGTGTACACACGCATGGAAAATCCGATAACATGCATTTGTCCGTGGAAAATTTTAAAACCTGCTAGACAACATTTGTCTGTGGGAAGTCTGACAACAATTGTCTGATGTGGCATACAAATGGTCAGATTTACCGCCAGCAGCCTGATATCCAACATTTCCCGTCGGAAAGTCCGATCGTGTGTACAAGGCTTTAGGCTCCATGCACACTAGCGTTTTTTTCAGCTCCTGTAAGCTGATATTAGCATTTTTTCTGCTCCTAGAAGCAAAATAGTGTTATCCTATGTGTCCAGGCACACTAGTTTAGGCTATTAGCTTTTTTTTTGAGCTTCAGCATCTAGGAGCAGAAACAAAATTGTTTTTGTAGAGGGTTGTTGGAGCGTTTTTTTCCAGCAGAAAAAAAACACTGAATGCCCCTAAATGCTTCTAACAGCTTTCTTTTAGTTTTTTTTTTTTATCTGTACATGTACTCTAAAGCGCTAATAAAATACTAATACTCCTAAATGCTCCTAAAAGCTTCTAAATACTTCAAAAAGCTACTAAAAGGCTACTAGAAGCTGGCACAAAAATGCTTTTATCCGTATTTGTCATCCAGCATTCCTTTTCAGCTTTCTTTGAGCTTCTGAAAAATGCTAGTGTGCATGAAGCACACTTGGACAACTGAGCGTCTGATTTTTGTCAAACGGGCGTGTGCCAGGATCTTGTCTTGCATACTAATGTTCCACAAGTTATTGTACCACAAACATGAATGTAGTGACGTACTACGAGGAATTTCAGTTCTTGAGCACCACCTTTGGGCCCCTTCTGCTAATTTCGTGTTTGGTGAGCATTGAGTCCAAGCATGCGTGTTTGTACTTTCGACTTTTGTGTGACGGACTTGTGTACTGACCATCCAAAAATCTGACGTGGAGCTGTCGTTTGACAAAAATGTACTAGCCTGTCATCCGAAAATTGGAAAACACTTGTTGAAAGGAGGGTACTAACGGTAAGAACTTCGGACAACAGCCTGTCAAACGACAAACCCCTTCTGATTTTCGTACCTTGTGGCTTTAGACTGTAGACATACTACAAGAGATGGTTCGAGACTGCATATCTACTACGGGAGGGGTTTGAAACTGTAGGCTTGCTACAGGAAGCAGAGACTGATGACATGTTATATGAGACTGTTAAAGGGTAAGTTCACCTTATATGTTTCAACCATTCTGTGAATGGAAAACTACAAGTCCCGACATCCTTTGCAGTAGTTTCCAATGAACTACACTGACAGATCTGCAGGAGACCTGCATGGCATCAGCGATCTGCTGACCATTGGTGCAATGCTAGAGGCTCCAGAAGAAAAAACAAAATGCACATTTTTTTTGTACCTGCAAAAAAGTTTATTATTTTTTGTTAAAAGGGAAACTTATCGTTTAAGCTGGCCACGTAGCAGTAAAATATAATTAAAAAAATGTTTATTTAGGAACATTTGTGTTGTCTAATGGTTAGCGGGGTCAAATCGATGTTTCATTTTAAGAAAATTCAAAGGAGCAAGACTGAAATTTTTCTGAAATGAACGAATTTCTAACAGCACGTGTGTTTTTTTGTTGGGGAAAGTCCATTTACTCCAAAATCGTTTTTTAAACAGTGGCGGCTGGTGCTTAATTTTCCTGGGGGGGGGTGGGGTGACAACCCGTGGCCTCCCCCAGCCAAGAAACCCACCCGCCCCAGTCAACCACCTTCCCCCTCCCCCGCCAGTCGCTCAATCGCCACATGGCCGGGAGGAGAAACAGGAAGACATTAGTAAATATTCATTCGCTAATGTCACACAACTGGGTGGGCTCCGGGCACAGTGCTCTGCGCCTCGAGCACACCCTTTTTTTTAAGCCAATTGGAGCCCCAGGCTCTAATCATGTGCTTCAAAAAAAGAAATAAATAAAAAAACCCATTGGAATCCATGCGTCCATCACTGAATATACTGATGAGAACTTTTGTATGATTGTTCAAATGAACATGCGTCTACTAGTGCAGCCTTTTTCAACCAGGGTGCTGTGGCACCCTGATGTTCCTCCTGGGTTCTTCAGGGGTGCCTTGACGAATTGCCCAAAAATTGTCAACAAGGTGATGGGTGAATCAAGCCTGCTTTTTTTTGTTACCCAAAGCCACGGGTTTTTATTGTGCAGCATTACATCCATGGTCAACGTGCAGGCCAGCTGCCAGCTTCCTAACAACCAGTGCTATCATAAGTTGATAAAGAGGATGTCAGGCTCCTGAGGACATCCTTGTTTGCCCCTCTCCATCCACACTGGAGTCACATTAGCTGAATGAGGGAGAGAAACTGAGGGAGAAGAGAAACACACGAAAAATAGTCAGTACCAGTGTGTAAAGGTATACAGTGCCTTGCGAAAGTATTCGGCCCCCTTGAACTTTTCAACCTTTTGCCACATTTCAGGCTTAAAACATAAAGATATAAAATTTTAATTTTTTGTGAAGAATCACCAACAAGTGGGACACAAGTGTGAAGTGGAACAAAATCTATTGGATATTTTAAACTTTTTTAGCAAATAAAAAACTGAAAAGTGGTGCGTGCAAAATTATTCGGCCCCTTTACTTTCAGTGCAGCAAACTCACTCCAGAAGTTCAGCGAGGATCTCTGAATGATCCAATGTTGTCCTAAATGACTGATGGTGATAAATAGAATCCACCTGTGTGTAATCAAGTCTCTGTATAAATGCACCTGCTCTGTGATAGTCTCAGGGTTCTGTTGAAAGCGCAGAGAGCATCACGAAGACCAAGGAACACACCAGGCAGGTCCGTAATACTGTTGTGGAGAAGTTTAAAGCCGAATTTGGATACAAAAAGATTTCCCAAGCTTTAAACATCCCAAGGAGCACTGTGCAAGCGATCATTTTGAAATGGAAGGAGTATCAGACCACTGCAAATCTACCAAGACCTGGCCGTCCCTCTAAACTTTCAGCTCAGACAAGGAGAAGACTGATCAGAGATGCAGCCAAGAGGCCCATGATCACTCTGGATGAACTGCAGAGAACTACAGCTGAGGTGGGAGAGTCTGTCCATAGGACAACAATCAGTCGTACACTGCACAAATCTGGCCTTTATGGAAGAGTGGCAAGAAGAAAGCCATTTCTCAAAGCTATCCATAAAAATTCTCGTCTAAAGTTTGCCACAAGCCACCTGGGAGACACACCAAACATGTGGAAGAAGGTGCTCTGGTCAGATGAAACCAAAATCAAACTTTTTGCCCACAATGCAAAGCGATATGTTTGGCGTAAAAGCAACACAGCTCATCACCCTCAACACACCATCCCCACTGTCAAACATGGTGGTGGCAGCATCATGGTTTGGGCCTGCTTTTCTTCAGCAGGGACAGGGAAGACGGTTAAAATTGAGGGGAAGATGGATGCAGCCAAATACAGGACCATTCTGGATGAAAACCTGTTGGAGTCTGCAAAAGACCTGAAACTGGGACGGAGATTTATCTTCCAAGAAGACAATGATCCCAAACATACAGCAAAATCTACAAAGGAATGGTTCACAAATAAACGTATCCAGGTGTTAGAATGGCCAAGTCAAAGTCCAGACCTGAATCCAATCGAGAATCTGTGGAAAGAGCTGAAAACTGCTGTTCACAAAAGCTCTCCATCCAACCTCACTGAGCTCGAGCTGTTTTGCAAGGAAGAATGGGCAAGAATTTCAGTCTCTCGACGTGCAAAACTGATAGAGACGTACCCCAAGCAACTTGCAGCTGTAATCACAGCAAAAGGTGGCTCTACAAAGTATTAACGTAAGGGGGCCGAATAATTTTGCACGCCCCACTTTTCATTTTTTTATTAGTTAAAAAAGTTTCAAAAATCCAATAGATTTCGTTCCACTTCACAATTGTGTCCCACTTGTTGGTGATTCTTCACAAAAAATAAAAATTTTATATCTTTATGTTTGAAGCCTGAAATGTGGCAAAAGGTTGAAAAGTTCAAGGGGGCCGAATACTTTCGCAAGGCACTGTATTGCTTTGTAAAGATAAAAATCGCCTCTAATGATGGGTGTCCTACATGTGTAGAGGCCAATGCATTATGTAAAACTATTTAGGTTCATTTTTTAAATTTTAGAATGGAGTGCCGTGAGACTGAAAATAGGTTGAGAAACACTGTGCTAGCCTTTTTTATATATTGGTGCTCTAACATTTGTGCTTCCTACAACCACTAATGCCGCGTACACACGACCGGACTTTTCGGCAGAGTAGGTCCGACGTGATCAGTCCGTCGGACAATCCGATCGTGTGTGAGCTAGTCCAATAGTTTTTCAAAAAAAATCAGACGGACCTAGAAATAGAACATGTTTCAAATCTATCCGACGAACTCAATTCCGACAGACTAAAATTCAGGAAAACCGTTCGTCTGTATCCTGGTCCGACGGACAAAATACGACGTAAGGGAAGCTATTGGCTACTGGCTATTGAACTTCCTTGTTTAGTCCCGTTTACGTCATCATGTTCAAAACGAACGGACTTTCGAACGGACTTAGTCCGTTTGTGTGTGGCCAAGGCAGTTCGTTCGGGAAGACTGTCGGACCTATTCTGCTGGAAAGTCTGGTCGTGTGTACGCGGCATTAGAAATAACGGTGCAGTGTTTTTATATTCCTCTGACCAAGATTCACTACATAGGGTAGTAAAAAAAAAAAAAAAAGAAAAGGGAATGAGCTGCACGAAGTAAAGAAATGTACCTAAAGCAGTCATGGTGAACCTTGGCACCCCAAATGTTTTGCAACTTCATTTCCCATGATGCTCATGCACTCTGCAGTGTAGTTGAGCATCATGAGAGATGTAGTTCCAAAACATCTGGGGTGCCAAGGTTCGCCATCACTGACCTAAACCATTTAGGCAGCAGAAGCTAATCTGAATATTTTTCCTTTCCTTGGCTCCTAGTCAGTGAAAACTTCAGGAGACCAGTCAATGAGTACTAAAGAACTTCATGTGGTCCTCGGATCTGTACGTTGGGCACCATAGCAGTAGTGTGTTTAAGATACAAATTTTCTATGTCCTATTTTCTATGTTCTATATTCTATGTCACCCTTGACATTGTATTCTCCTACCTTTGCACTCCATGCAACTTCTCAAATAATCCTTTTCCTCTTTCCGACCATCACCTAATTAGTTTCTCTCTCTCCCTGTCTTCCAACACCTTTCCCTCCAATCGCCTAACCATCACCCGTAGAAACTTTTGCAACTTCAACGCTTCTCTCCTCTATTCTGCTGCTGACCACCTCTATGACAAAATCTCTCCCCTGTCCTGACCCCAACCAAGCCACTTCCATCTACAATAAATCCCTGTCCACCACCCTGGACAAGCTCACTCCCCTCACTACACGAAGAATCAGGCCTTGACCCCTACAACACTGGCAAACAGATGCCAAGCAGACCTATTTTACAACTCTTATTAACACCTTCTCGTCCAGTCCCCGTAAACTTTTCTCTACCTTCAACTCTCTACTCCGTCCTCCACCGCCTCCACCCACTGACTCACTCACTGCCCAGGAGATTGCTAATCACTTAAAAAACAAGATTGATACAATCCATTATGAAATCTCCACTGTACAGGTATCTCCCCAAGTTAAGACCCCACTACAACAGGTACTCTCAACGCTCCCCTTATTCAAAACTGCTACTACAGACGAAGTTGCTAAACTCCTTTCTAACGCTCACCTAACCACCTGCCCCCTGGATCCTATTTCCTCTCAAACACTACGGTCGCCATCTGACTCTATCCTACACTTTATAACTCACATCTTCAATCTCTCCCTCACCTCTGGCATTTTCCCCAACGCTCTAAAACATGCACTGGTCACCCCCATACATAAAAAGCCATGTTTGGACCCTACCAATCTTAACAACCTACGCCCTATCTCCTTGCTCCCCTTTTCCTCTAAACTCCTTGAACGCCTGGTTTACAACCAACTGAGTGACTACCTCATTAAAAACAACCTTCTTGATCCCCTTCAATCTGGATTTCGCCCTCAACGCTCAACAGAAACTGCTCTTTTAAAACTCACAAATGACCTACTAACTGCAAAAACCAATGGACACTATTCTGTACTCCTACTTCTGGACCTTTCAGCTGCCTTTGACATGGTTGACCACTCTCTCCTCCTCAAAAAACTTTACTCCCTTGGTCTCCCTGACTGTGCTCTTCAGTGGCTCTCATCCTACCTATCCAAATGCACCTTCAGTGTCACTTACAATTCTACTTCCTCCACTCCTCTTCCCTTCTGTGTCAGAGTCCCCCAAGGTTCTGTTCTTGGACCTCTTTTATTTTCAATCTACACCTCTTCCCTGGGTCAGCTGATAGCCACTCACGGCTTTCAATATAATTTCTACGCTGACGACACATAAATCTATCTCTCCACCCCTCAACTCACTCCATCAGTCTCCTCACGCATCACCAACTTACTAACAGACATATCTACATGGATGTCACAGCACTTCCTCAAACTCAACTTGTCCAAAACCGAACTTATAATATTTCCTCCCCCACGCGCCTCTTCCCCTGACTTCTCTGTCAAGAGTAATGGCACAACCATCCACCCATGCCCACATGTCAGGGTGCTAGGTGTTATCCTGGACTCTGAACTCTCCTTTCAGCCCCACATCCAATCACTTTCCAAAGCTTGCCGCCTCAACCTCCAAAACATCTCTAAACTACGTCCCTTTCACATACAATTACGCCACGCACTGAGAGCACAATTCCCCTCAGGAGTAATCTTACACTCCCACATTGTTGAGAAATTCCTCATGGCCCAGGAGGCAGATCGTGTCCTCTCCTCTCTTTATCTTAGGATCTCGACGGGGTCAGCCAGGGGGGGACATAGCCTCTTCCAGAAATGGCAGGAGGACCTCCCCACCCTGGTCGACTGATGATTGGGAAGAGGGGATACAACAATATTTGCCATTGATGATATCAGCTAAGGACAGGTACATACAGTTGAAATTTATTCATAGGGCATACTGTACCCCGCAACGCCTCTCCAGAATATACCCGGGATACTCGGATAGATGCCCGAAGTGTACCACTGAGATGGGGTCTTTTATACATGTGGTGTGGGATTGCCCGGTTATAAGATGATTTTGGGAAGGTGTGGTGCCGGAGATCAACCAAGTTGGGGACCTCTCGTTGGGGTTAGATCCGGTAGTTTTACTGCTGGGCGTGTGTGACAGGGTGGCACCAAATACATATAAACAGCTGTTTGTGTTTTATACAGCGTTCTATGCCAGAAAGACTATTCTTATGCAGTGGAAGAAATCTGACCCACCTAGGGTAGCCCACTGGAAAGCCCTGATTGATTCTGCCCTCCCTCTGTATAAGCTTACTTTTATGAGTCGTAAATTCCCCAAAAAGTTTACTAAGATCTGGGGATGTTGGGTGCAAGAGAGAAGCGTACTATGAGACACAGGGCTGACCTGTATTGATGCGTTGGTCCTCAGTTTCCCGGGCCCTCCCGTTTTCGTGGGCCCCCCTCCCCCTCCTCACCCCGATCTACCGTAGATGGTTGAGTGCTGTATTATGATCAAATAGCCTGACCCTTTATAGCAGCAAATTAAGGAGCTGTCTCCTATGACTACTGGGATAAGTGCTGTGCGGATATGTTCTACGGAATACGACTGCAAATGCCAACCTAATCGCCCACTTCATTGCTCCCAAGACCTCCTGCTCTTCTAGCTCCCTCATCACCTCCTCCCATATCTGCCTCCAGGACTTCTCCCGAGCCTCGCCCATCCTCTGGAACTCACTACCCCAATCTGTCAGACTGTCTCCAACTTTATCCACTTTTAGGCAATCCCTGAAAACTTTCCTCTTCAGAGAAGCCTATCCTGCCTCCATCTAACAACTGCACTATTTTCTCTATTAGCTCATCCCCCACAGCTATTACCCTTTTGTATAACTTGACCCTCCCTCCTAGATTGTAAGCTCTAACAAGTAGGGCCCTCTGATTCCCCCTGTCTTGAATTGTATTGTATTGTAATGTCTACCCTAATGTTGTAAAGTGCTGCGTAAACTGTCAGCGCTATATAAATCCTGTATAATAATAATAATAATGCCCTGAGTTCTCCAGGAGATGTCAAGCTGGTCTAATTTACTGCTACTTATTTTAGCAGTACATTTTTTATTTTTTTATTTTATTATAAAATATATATATATATATTTTTTTTAATATTCATCTTGCTTGCATAACTTTCATTTGAATACTTTAGACCTCTAAGAATGTTCTTGAGAGTTTTTCCAGCTTGTTGGAAAATTTCGTAATAAAGGCATATCCTTCATACTGCTTTGGAAAAAATAGAATGATTAAAAGTTGTGTGTCATACAGCCACCCTTCCTAATATTAGGAAAGATTTTCTCAATGAAGTCATAAATTTAAGCACCATCCGATGTCTCTCAAGCCACCCTTCTGGAGACATCTGCCCATCTGAGAATATTGTAGATAGCTTGGTCAAATTAATTTACAAATATAAGTTCCTTGAGCTTATAGGCCTCTATTAAACTTTATTTTTTTTTCCTTTACAGTCAAAGATGGAGTCTTCTAGATCGAGTACGCCTGTCCAATCCTCGTGGAACCAGTCCAAAAGCCAAAACTTTTTCCCCACTGAACACTGAAGGCGTGGAAGAAAGTCCCTCCAAAGAGCCAAAAAACATTGGAGTGAGCAACAAGGAGCGATTCCGTACTGCACTAAGGATGAAAGCCTATGCCTTCTGGCAAAGTTCAGAAGGTAATCACAGCTTTTTAAAAA
This sequence comes from Lithobates pipiens, assembly GCF_037356315.1. NCBI lineage: Eukaryota > Metazoa > Chordata > Amphibia > Anura > Ranidae > Lithobates > Lithobates pipiens. Next base: position 564,117,804 of record NW_027507764.1, on the reverse strand, counting down.
TAAAGCTTTGAATTTCCACTTAGTCAGCCTATATATTGTATGTAGTATTTAGAGGTGTAGCACTGACCCCCGAAGGTGCGGCTGGTTATTTTGGGCTTACCGTTACCTTCTCCTCCTCGTGCTCGTCTAGGGGTTTCCCGAGGTTGATGGCCCAATAAGCTGTAGAGACCGACACTTGAATCCACTTTAGGGATTTTTATTTGCAGAACGTTGAACAGAACACAGTCTCTCTGTAGGGAATAGAGGGTATGGGTAGTAAAGCTCAGGTACTCTTGGAACTGACGCTTGAATGTCTCTCTCTATACAATCCAGGGAATAGCCATTCGTAACTGGATGTTACCGCTATCGGCTAAATCCCCCTTTGTGGATTTAGTAACCGACAGGTGACTCAAAAAAGCACAGTCTCTGCCACAGACTTGATTGTAGAACTTTAGAATGAGAAAAGTCTCTGCCACAGACTTAGTTGTAACTGAAGGATGAAACTAGGAACTTTCATACAGTAGAATGTGGATTCACCTTGGTGTCCTCTCCAGCTTAGCTTCCAGGCTCTTACCGAGCAGCCAGCCTTATGAAGAGTCCTTCTCTGGTTGTGTGTTCAGTTGCTGGGCTTCTCCAAAACCGAGACGGCACCGAACCACCTTGGAACCCTCCTTCCAGTTACTGTACCTCGGGCTAGCCAGCCCCGAGACTCGGAAATGGAGGGATCCGCACCCCAGGCCATGAGGGCCTCTGGGGGCTGGTCAGGAGGACCAGGACCAGGGATTCAGAACATACTTCTGGACCAGAACCCAGAACCACGTTAAGTACCCCCTCCCGGAATACACAGCGAGACAATGCACCCGCTGATTGGCTCCAAGAGAGAAATTGGTACCCAATACATCCAACCAGACTGCGTTCCAATGCCTGCCATAGGTGACACCCACACCCATGTCCAGGCAGAACATAATACAGTCCAGCCAAACTGATACTGAGACCATAATTTATTGTAATTCACCCTAAAACCCAACTATGGTCTTAGGAACAACTAAATTTACAAAAACATAGCGCGTGCTCTTCAGGAGCCTGGCGCTACAGAGGTCTAGTTATATTTTGCAGAAGCACTTCATCTCTTTTAAGAAGGAACTGATAAAGTTGTGTTCTATAGCACAGAGTTGAGAAATACTGAAGTTAATTTTGAACAAGGGAAATGCACAGCTAATCTCAGATATAGAAGACAGAAATAACTCGGCTCTGTATTTATTAAAGAATATGTTACCCCAACATTTAATCTTCCTGATATGTGTCTGTTGTACCATGAACTTGTTATAAAGAGTATCCTGTTCTCTTTGCATTGCTTCCTTTGTGTGAAACACCTGTTGTTCCTACCAGTCCCCTATTCTCACATTTCAAACTGACCACGAGAGCACATCCTTCTCAGGGTGGTCATTTTTCTGGCTGTGCTGGGAGTACATTCTACCTGTCCTCCATTGGCACAGCCATTTACTGGGAAGATCAGCATGCTGTTGTTTCTCCACCCACAGCTCTCTAAGCCCCTTATGCAGCTGAAAACAGATCACTTATTGAAAAACAAAAAAAAGGTTATTTACAATGTGGTGTATATATATGTATGTGTGTTTTGAATGAATAACCGTGCTAATATTAACCTACTAATATTGCACAGTGTACCACCAAATTAAGTGAATAATATTGAACATACAATGAACCATACAAAATATAAGAAATATATAAAATATATAAAATTCCTTCTGTGTGATGGTAACAATAGTGCAAACTTTTGCCACAGGTCAAAGAATATCACATTCCACTGTGTACAAACCAAAGTCTCTGCCAATAAATTCACATATGTGGGACTAGATAATCAAGCCTTAATGAGTCTTCTGAGTAACAGATGGTTCATTCAGAGATTTCACTGCTAATTCCCATGGATGAACTTCCAACTTTCAGCAGGCTTCCATAACATAAAAAACAAAAAACAAATAAGACCATTGTGCAGATAGTATGATGAAGTCATAGTGTAATGAAGTGATCTTTTACCTGTGGCAAAAGTTTGCTCTATTGTTACCATTACACAAAAGGAATTTTATATATTTCTTATATTTTGTATGGTTCACTATATGTTCAATATTATTCACTTAATTTGGTGGTACACTGTGCAATATTAAGGGGAAATTGTTTGATTCCGCACAGTGGACAATTTATTAAGTACCAGCAGGAAATATAATGTATGAAAATTGAATTACATATATAAATAACTATATAACTATATAACTATATAACTATATATATATATATATATATATATATATATATATATATATATATACTGTATATATTGTAGACATGTCACTGGAGAAGTGATCGAGGGGGTGTACATCTCACCTAGGTTGCGACATAGTGTGAGATGGTAAATCCAGGATGGATCAGTTTCTCAGCAGCGATATGCTGTTGAGTGGTTAAGTAATTTTGCCGGGCCTGGGTTTATATGGAATGGCAGGTAGGTTTGGTAGAGGGACCTGTCATTCCACATCCCCCGATCCAGTTCTGGGTTTGGGATCAGGTGAGCTTTGATCCTAATTAGCCTGGGAAGGTAAAGGCTCTGCAAGGCCTGCAGGTGATTGCTCCCAGCCAGGGAATGAACAGCCTGTATGTTGAAGGAAGCTGCAAGCACAGACACTGCTGGAGCTAAAACCCACCCTGCGATATCCAGACGAAAAGACGCTGTCTTTATAAATGTCAGATAGGTGAGAAGAACCTGTTAGTAAGCGCCCAGCCGGGCTAGGTCTTTTGTTTATTTTGTTGTACTTAGAAAGCACGGTGTTGCTGTATGTTTTGTTTGCTGGACTGTTTGTACCACGAATAAACGCCAAGATCTGCTTCATATATTCCAAGTCTGCTGTGAACTGTGTCCAAACACACCCTACCCCGGGAAGATCCCTTACAATTGGTGTTCGAATGCGGGCAACAGACGGTTGCTAGGGGCAACGGTGTGGACAGACTTGGCTACAGCTGCTTATGTCCTGGGTGAAAGCTGCATCTAAACTCCAAGAACAGTCCAGCAACATGGAGGAGATGCTGAAGCAGTTTATGCAAGTGAGTTTGCAACAACAGCAGGCTCAGACAGAGGCCAATAAACGACATGAACAGTCCATGGCTGAACAACAGCAGATGATGGCTGCACAACAGCAGGCGCAGACAGAGGCCAATAGACGACATGAACAGTCCATGGCTGCACAACAGCAGATGATGGCTGCACAACAACAACTTCTCGAGCACCTGATAGCAAATCGAGAGGCGCCTGTGGTTGCTAATCCACCCACAGTGGAGGGAGCCGCTCCAGAAAATTTTTTTGGGAGAAGGACTGTGCAGAAAGCGCTGCAAAAGATGACTGCTGAGGACGATGTTGAGGCCTTTCTAACAATATTTGAGCGCGTGGCTGAGCGAGAGAAGTTACCAGCCGCTGAATGGGCAGAGGTAATTGCGCCCTATTTAACAGGTGAACCTCAAAAGGCCTACTATGACCTCAGTGAGCAAGAGGTCAAGGACTATACTCGGCTAAAAGCAGAGATACTTGCCCGACTAGGAGTTACTACTGCGGTCCGTGCCCGGAGGGTACGCAACTGGAGCTACAGTCTGGACCAATCAGCGAGGTCCCAGATGTATGACCTAATCCATTTGGCAAGAAAGTGGTTGGAGCCAGACACTTCTACTCCTGCACAAATCCTAGAGAAGATCGTGATGGATCGCTACCTCCGAGCACTTCCTACTGACCTGCAACGCTGGGTGGGACAAGGTGATCCTAAGGATGCAAACGAACTTGTCAACCTTGTGGAGAGGTTCCAGGCGACTGAGGACTACCTCCGTGATGTTCCTGCAGCATCTTCACCTCCCCGGAGCGCCAGACCTGTGCCGTCAGCTGGTAAGAGACTTCCATCTATTGGGGGAGTGTGGAGGGCTGCTGATGGAGGGATAAGGGCTCAAGTGGTGTCTCAGGGACAAAAGACTGGTGATGGTCCCGGGTGGCTAAGGGGCTCTAAAAAGGACTCCTTGCCAAGGAGACCAGCCCCTATCCAGTGTTGGAGATGCCATGAGGCGGGACACGTGTCTGCCCATTGCCCTCTTACCTCTGAACCCATGGAATGTGACGCTAGCCGGCGCCAGTCGCTATTTGCGGAACCATCTTGTGCTGCAGTTCCTGGACTAGAGACTGAACCGCAAATCTGCAACATCACAATCAATGACTTTCCTGTTAAAGCGTTAATGGACTCAGGAAGCCTCGTAACCTTGGTGCATGCTAGCCTGGTGGCTGGGGACTTAGAGCCTAACAAGCATATGAGTGTTGTGTGCATACATGGTGATACAAAAGTGTACCCTATAGTGCGGGCTAAAGTCGGGACTAAACAAGGCACCGTACAATATGAAGTGGGTGTGGTTAAAAACCTCATGCATGATGTAATATTGGGCCGCGATTTTCCGTTATTCTGGGCTCTCTGGGAAAAAAGAGAAATCCCCAAAAGGAGTGAGGATACCTCTAAGGAGGTTGCCTTGTCCGCTGTGAATGATAAAAGTATGCAGGATGAAAATGATTGTTTTCCTTTGCAGGTCCTGGTTGGGGAGGAGGATCCTCCCACTGAGCAAAATATACTAGACTTAGAGGTGTCTAGGGATAATTTTGGGGCTGCACAATTACAGGACCCCACTCTCAAAAATGCGAGAGAGCAGGTTACTGTTATGAATGGGGTACCTCAGGAACCAGATGCTGAAAAAAGATTTCCACATTTTTCGGTGACTAATGATCTTTTCTATAGAGTCAATAAGATTAAGGATGAGATTGTGGAACAGCTTCTGGTACCTAAGCCGTACCGGCGTCAGGTGCTTGACATGGCTCATAACCATGTTCTTGGGGGACACTTGGGGACTGACAAAACGAGAGAGAGGGTTCTCCAGAGATTTTTTTGGCCGGCCATATATGATGACATTAAAAAATACTGTGAGTCGTGCCCCACATGTCAGGTTAATGCCCCAGTGTCTCATTTTCGCAGTCCTTTGGTTTCGCTCCCTATTATAGAGGTGCCTTTTGAGCGTATTGCCATGGATTTAGTGGGTCCCATTGTAAAGTCAGCTAGAGGACACCAGTATATTTTGGTAGTCCTGGATTATGCGACCCGCTATCCTGAGGCTGTACCCTTAAGAAACACTGCATCTAAAACAATTGCACGTGAGTTGTTTTATATGTTCTCTAGGACTGGGATCCCCAAAGAAATCCTAACTGACCAAGGTACGCCATTTATGTCGAAAGTAATGAAGGAGTTATGCAAACTATTTAAAATCTCACACATCCGTACCTCTGTATACCACCCCCAGACGGACGGATTGGTGGAGAGATTTAATAAAACTTTGAAACATATGTTGAAGAAAGTGGTGGAAAAAGATGGTCGTGACTGGGATCATTTATTACCCTACCTCATGTTTGCTATTAGGGAAGTGCCCCAAGCGTCCACCGGGTTCTCACCATTCGAGTTGGTCTATGGTCGTCACCCTAGGGGTCTACTGGACATCGCAAAAGAGACATGGGAGAATGAGTCCACCCCATACAAGAGTGTTATTGAACATGTAGCACAAATGCAGGACCGTATAGCCACTGTAATGCCCCTCGTAAGGGAACACCTCCAGAGGGCTCAAGAGGCCCAAAGTAGGATTTACAACCGGTCCGCAAGAATCAGGACATTCAACCCAGGCGATAGGGTCCTTATACTAGTCCCCACTGTTGAGAGTAAATTCTTGGCGAAGTGGCAAGGTCCCTATGAAATTGTTGAAAAGATCAGTGAGGTGAACTACAAGGTGCACCAACCAGGTAGAAGGAAGCCTTTCCAAGTTTATCACATAAACTTGATCAAGCCCTGGAAAGACAGGGAATCCTTGGTGGCGACAAATACTGTTAATAATTTGTCACAACCAATCCCTCCAGTCAAGGTAGGTGATACTCTATCAGTGTCACAGAAACAGGAGGCTCAGGAATTTCTACAGAAAAACAAAAACAAGTTCTCTGACCTCCCAGGGCGTACACACCTCATCCATCATCACATTGAAACTGAGCCTAGAAGCAGAGTAAACCTTAAGCCCTATAGGATACCGGAGGCACGTAGGGAAGCCGTATCTGCCGAGGTAAAACGTATGCTTGCTCTGGGGGTAATTGAGGTGTCCCAGAGTGAATGGTCCAGCCCAATTGTGCTAATCCCAAAGCCCAATGGAACTTGGAGGTTCTGTAACGATTTCAGAAAGTTGAATGAGATCTCCAAGTTCGATGCGTATCCTATGCCCAGGGTAGATGAGTTAATTGAGAAGTTGGGTAACGCCAGGTACATAACCACCCTCGATCTCACAAAGGGCTACTGGCAGATTCCACTGTCTGCTGAGGCTAAAGAGAAAACGGCATTCTCTACCCCTGATGGACTATTCCAGTATGTAGTGATGCCATTCGGGTTACATGGAGCGCCTGCAACCTTCCAGAGGTTGATGGACTTAATTCTGCGACCACATCGTGATTACTCAGCTGCCTACCTCGATGATGTGGTCATTTTTAGCCCTGATTGGGAAAGTCACCTCTGTAAGGTACAGGCCGTGTTGGATGCCATAAGTGATGCGGGGTTGACCATAAATGCCGAGAAGTGTGCTCTAGCCCTAGAAGAGGCCAAATATCTGGGCTACATTATTGGGAGAGGGTTGATTAAGCCACAGCTAAATAAGATTGAGGCAATACAGAATTGGCCTAGACCCCTGACAAGGAAACAGGTTAGAGCTTTCCTGGGTATTACGGGGTATTACCGTAGATTTGTGCCGAACTTTGCCACAGTTGCTGCTCCACTAACTGACTTGACAAAGGGCGGAAAGACAGCAATGGTCACGTGGACCCCAGAGGCCGAGAAGGCTTTCCAAAGCCTTAAGTCTGCCTTGTGCCAACCACCTGTGTTAATCACCCCCGATTTCAGGCGAGAATTTCTGGTCCAGACAGATGCCTCTAACACAGGCTTAGGTGCAGTACTCTCACAAGTAGTGAATGGTGAGGAGCATCCAGTGACGTACTTGAGTAGGAAACTAACCCCGGCCGAGAAAAATTATGCCATTGTGGAGCGAGAATGTTTGGCAGTAAAGTGGGCTCTAGAAGCTTTAAAGTATTACTTGCTAGGCAGGAAATTCAAGTTGGTGACAGACCATGCCCCCCTAACATGGATGAAGTTAAACAAGGAGAGAAATGCAAGAGTGACTAGATGGTTTCTGTCCCTACAAAACTTTAATTTCACTGTGGAACACAGGCCAGGGAAATTACAGGCAAATGCTGATGCATTGTCGAGGGTAAGTTGTCTGTGGGGACAAAAGGCTCAGCCCTCCGGTCTGAAAAAGAGGGGGGGGATATGTAGACATGTCACTGGAGAAGTGATCGAGGGGGTGTACATCTCACCTAGGTTGCGACATAGTGTGAGATGGTAAATCCAGGATGGATCAGTTTCTCAGCAGCGATATGCTGTTGAGTGGTTAAGTAATTTTGCCGGGCCTGGGTTTATATGGAATGGCAGGTAGGTTTGGTAGAGGGACCTGTCATTCCACATCCCCCGATCCAGTTCTGGGTTTGGGATCAGGTGAGCTTTGATCCTAATTAGCCTGGGAAGGTAAAGGCTCTGCAAGGCCTGCAGGTGATTGCTCCCAGCCAGGGAATGAACAGCCTGTATGTTGAAGGAAGCTGCAAGCACAGACACTGCTGGAGCTAAAACCCACCCTGCGATATCCAGGCGAAAAGACGCTGTCTTTATAAATGTCAGATAGGTGAGAAGAACCTGTTAGTAAGCGCCCAGCCGGGCTAGGTCTTTTGTTTATTTTGTTGTACTTAGAAAGCACGGTGTTGCTGTATGTTTTGTTTGCTGGACTGTTTGTACCACGAATAAACGCCAAGATCTGCTTCATATATTCCAAGTCTGCTGTGAACTGTGTCCAAACACACCCTACCCCGGGAAGATCCCTTACAATATATATATATATAAAGAACTGATTACTCCCACCTAAGTGGGGTAGAAAAATAAGAAAAAAAATAGAGGTAGGTGTGGCGCTATTCATTTAAATATCTTAAATAATTAGTGATATAGTGATGTGCCTAGTACAATTAATTAATGTACATCTTATACTATAATCTTGTGCATTTTTTCTGCATTTTTCTACATACATATTATTGTATATATGAGTTTCTATTTTTCACAAGCTACATTAATTAATTGTACTAGGCACATCACTATATCACTAATTATTTAAGCTATTTAAAACGAACAGCTCCACACTTATTTTCTTTTTTCTTTTTTATGCACATGTTAAAATCAGCATTTTTTTATTTTTTTGCTAGAAAATTATATAGAACACCCAAACAATAAATGTTTCCTGAAAGCAGAGACCCTAGAGAATACAGTGGTGGCTATTGCAATTTTTTATGTCGCACAATATTTTCACAGCCATTTACAAAATGTAAATTTTCGGGAAAAATACATTAACTGCTTCTGGACAGCCTTCCGCACTTTTACTGTGGCAAGGCAGGCCCGGCTGCGCGAAACTACATACCTCTATGTCACTCCGTTCAGTAGCCTCTGTGCCGATTGGCCAGAGGGCGAGCCAGTCAGAGGGTCCGGCCACCCACGATTGCTTCCCAGGGAGGCAAAATGCCCATCTGCCTATGTAAACAAGGCAGATTGCCATTCTGTGACATGGAAAATGTATGTGTGCCACTGAGGCTCGATGGGGAGGGGTTATATAAGTAGTACATCTGCAGCTGCTGCTAAAGTACTGAAAGAGTTGAAGGAAGGAGGAGAAACCCCTATTGTCCTACAGAGATAGATAGAGTGACAACCTCAGCCTGGACTCCAACCAGGCCACGCCCCCAACGCATTTCATTGCGCCCGCCGAGCTAAGCTTGGTGGTGTGGCCTGGTTGGAGTCCAGGCTGAAGTTGCCACTCCATCTATCTCTGTAGGACAATATACTGTAGACGTGAGACTTCCAGGGGTTTATCCTCTTTCCTGCAGATCGCCATTCTGTCAGGGGAGAATATAGAGATCTTGTGTTCCAGGAACATGGATCTCTGTGTTTACCCAGGCAGACCATCCCCCCACACAGTTATCAATCACCTCCTAGGGACACACTTAACCCTTTGATCGCCCCTGGTGTTAACCCCTTCCCTGCCAGTGTCATTTATTCAGTGACAGTGCATTTTGTTTAGCAATGATCACTGTATTGGTGTCACTGGTCCCCAAAAAGTGTCACTTAGTGTCAGATTTGTCCACTACAGTCCTGCTAAAAATCGCTGATCGCCACCATTACTTGTAAAAAAAACAAAAAAGGTCCCTAAATCTACAGTCCCTGACAAAAGTCTTGTCGCTTCTCTATTTTGTAGAAACTCCTGCTATTAACCTGACTTTTAATTAATCAATTGGTGTTAGAAATAGCTCATATGTAAAGCTAAAGCCCTCCCAAATGATGTTTAATGCACTGAAATAAATCTTTTTTCAGTGAAATTAATTTATCATTTAATCAAGACAGACAGGTCAAATTTTGGCCAGACAAAAGTTTTGTCGCCTATACAGAAATTGAACAACTTTACTGAAAATCCAAAAATATGTCAGCAAATTAAGTAGTGGTGCTGTGAGATCCAAATTTAATATCTTTTATGACTTCCGTGAGCTTGAAGGACAGCATCCATGCGGTTTGGCAAGGATTCATACAATTAATGAAGTCATCAGGAATAGCAAAGAAAACAGTCTTGCATGCCTCCCAGAGTTCATCAATATTCTTTGGTTTCGTCTTCCATGCTTCATCTTTCATCCTACACCACATATGCTCAATGATGTTCATGTCTGGTGACTGGACTGGCCAATCCTGGAGCATCTTTGTCTTCTTTGCCTTAAGGAACTTTGATGTGGAGATGGAAGTATGCAATGGAGCACCATTCTGCTGCAAAATTTGGCCTTTTTTATGGTTGGGAATATAAGTGGTATCTAAGATTTCTTGGTATTTTAGACTATTGATGTTGCCTTCCACCCTGCAGATCCCTCGCACACCCCCATACTGGATGTAACCCCAGACCATGATTTTGCCTCCAACAAACTTCACTGTTTTCTGGGTAAATCTCAGCTCCATGCGGGTTCCAGTAGGTCTCCTGCAATATTTATAGCACAAAAAATAAAAAACGCAGAGGTGATCAAATACCACCAAAAGAAGGCTCTATTTGTGGGTAAAAAATGGACATGTTTTTTTTGGGGTACAGCATCGTACAACCGCGCAATTGTCAGTTAAAATAACGCAGTGCTGTATCGCAAAAAATGGCCTGGTCGTGAAGGGGGTAAAACCTTCCAGGGCTGAAGTGGTTCAAATAAATTTTGGCACACACAAACACAATTTAATACCCATTTTTTTACTAATATATAAAATATGATGTTGCTTTGAGTAAATAAATACCAAACATGTCAAGTATTAAAATGATTAGGCAGTAGCACTAGTGTGAACCTATGTTATCTGGAACCATGGATATGTAGCACAGACAGCCTAATATTATAGAACTATTTATTCCAAACTGCAATAACCTTTCTAGGATTATTGTTCATCATTACTACAGTGTACGGAAACCATGGCTTCTATGGGATATGCTTTGGAAATTATAACCCAGAAGGCAGGGCCGCCTTTTTCACTGGGTACGCTGGGCAGTTGCCCGGGGGGCCCCACTTGCTTGGAGGGCCCCACCCAGGGCCGATCCTCAGCGCTGCAATCTGCTGCAGAAGACTTGAAGTTGACTGCACTGCACTGGTTGCTCACTTGCTCGAATCGCCGACTGCCTAGCGTCTAGCTAGCAACCAGTGACGTCAGTCAGAGGCCACGCTGCCCCAGCATTCATAGTGTGCCGCGGCCACCCCAGCATTCATAGCGCGCGGCCTCCGCGGCTAGTGTACAAGCCCCGCCCACCTCTGCCATGTTCTTAAGACAGTGTGGCTCAGAGGGAGCGGAGCGGAGCAAAACTTTCGGTTTCTAAAGAGATTTATCTTGTGCCATCTTGGCATCAAAAAGATGGCCCTGAGATTGATAGCTGCCTTGCTGTAAGTGACTCACTGCACTGCACCAGGCCGGCGGCCTCAAGTAAGTCTAACAATCTAAAACTTAAGTAAGTTCAAGTTGTGCCCATTAAAAGCAGCCACTGTGCCCATCAAACACAACCACTGTGCCCATCAAACACAACCACTGTGCCCATCAAACATGGCCACTGTGCCCACCCAACACAGCCACTGTGCTCATCAAAAGCTGCCACTGTGCCCATCAAACACAATCACTGTGCCCATCAAACACAACCACTTTGCCCATCAAACACAGCCACTGGGCCCATCAAACGCAGCCACTGTGCCCATCAAAACTGACACTGTGTTTGGCCATCAAACACAGCCACTGTGCCCATCAAAGCTGCCACTGTGCCCATCAAAAGCTGCCACTGTGCCCATCAAACTCAGCCACTGTGCCATTAAATGCAGCCACTGTGCCCATCAAATGCTGCCACTGTGCCCATCAAACGCTGCCAATTTCTTGTTTTTCAATTTCTTGCTTTTCAAGCTTGTGTTATATTGTCCAAACATTTTGTTAATGTTTAAACACTGATTTTGTTGGAAGTACCAATAAATATAGTTTTATTGATAATTTGCATTTTTATTCTCGTGTGTGATTGTGTAGACAGGGCCCCAGTGCACTGTATTACCTGGGGTCCTATAATGCTCTTAAGATAGCCCTGCCAGAAGGTTAAAGTGAGATGGACCCACAAAGTAAAAAAGTGATTTCATGCTCTCATCAGGTAGGATGTGGTAAGGCAGCATTCATTGTTCTCTTATTTCTGATAATTATCTTGCTTTCTCTGTAGATGCCGGAACAACAGGGGACCCTATGGCAGATGGCTACAGTAATGAATATCTGTTGGAGGATTTAATCCCTACGATAAAAGTGGTCATCCATGCTTCTAGGTAAATGTCTTTCTTTTTGTTGTAAGCACAGCAAGCAGCACAGTTGTGAAACTGTTATAGCAGCAATGGGATTGATTTACTAAAGGCAAATAGACTGCTGACTTCTATTATCCAATCATGTGCAAGCAAAAAGTGCTGTTTTTTTCCCCGACATGTGATTGGGTATTCATTGCAAAATGGAGCTTTACCTCATTTAATCAACCCCACTGGATGCAGCCACTCTTAGCCCTTGTACACACGGTCGGAGAATCTGTCGGAATGTGTCTTATCGGACCGTGTCGTCAGATAATCCGACTGTGTGTGGTATGCATCGGACTGATTCCGTCCGAATCTCCGTCCGACCCAATTTTCCAACATGTTGGAAATATTTCCCGACCAACTGGGCCGGACGGACCTAATCCGATCATGTGTAGAGCATTTTCATCGGACCAAGTGCCACGCATGCTCAGATCAAATTCCTACATCAAAGCTATTGGCTACTGGCCTGAATGTAGTCCCATCGTAACGAAATTACGTCATCACGTTCTGAAAGATCGGATTTTTCGCCAACTTGGCCCGACCTTGTGTATGCAACAGTTTCGGACACAATCCGTCGGACTAAATCCGACGGGCAAAATCCGACGAATTTGGTTGGCAAAATCTCCGACCATGTGTACGTGGGCTCAGACCTGATCTGTTGTGTCCTATGGGGCTTGAGCTACAGTATGTGTATAGAAAAAAGAACACCAGACCAAAACTTGGTAAAAGAGTCCAAGATCAGTTTATTTGTTGATAAATGGGTCCCATAAAAACAATAAATATGTTCCATGGGTGCCCCCCTTCATCAAGGATCAACACAGGATAACACCTGGGTGGACTTCGTAAATGGTGACTTTACAGGTCTAAAGTAGAACCAGTATTGGTGTCATGTACTTGATGGAGGAACCTGAAGTGATGAGGGTGGTCTTTTTTTTTTACACCTCCAGCTCAGGGCCCTGTTGAATGTGAACAGGTGGTGCGAGGGCACAAAGTGGCACGCATGCCTTGTAGTTCTTGCCAGCAGCTGTTAGGGGTAGTTAGGCTGGACATCAGCAGAGTCAGGCCAGACAGCAGTCAGATAATTAGTGAGTACTGGCTGGGTAGCAGACAGATAATCAGCAGAGACTGTCTGGACAGGTGGCAGATGACCATCAAAGACTGGCTGGGCAGGAGGCAGATAATCAGCAAAGACTGACTGGGCAACGGGTGATAGTGGAGACTCACTGGGCAGCAGGTGATAGCAGAGACTGGGTGGGCAAGAGGCAGGTGGTCAGCAGAGATTTGCTGGGCAGCAACAGATAATCAGCAAAGACTGACTGGCAGGAGGCAGATGATCAGCAGAGATTGACTTGGCAGGAGGCAGATGATCAGCAGAGATTGACTTGGCAGGAGGCAGATGATCAGCAGAGATTGACTTGCAGGAGGCAGATGATCAGCAGAGATTGACTTGCAGGAGGCAGATGATCAGCAGAGATTGACTTGCAGGAGGCAGATGATCAGCAGAGATTGACTTGCAGGAGGCAGATGATCAGCAGAGATTGACTTGCAGGAGGCAGATGATCAGCAGAGATTGACTTGCAGGAGGCAGATGATCAGCAGAGATTGACTTGCAGGAGGCAGATGATCAGCAGAGATTGACTTGCAGGAGGCAGATGATCAGCAGAGATTGATTTGCAGGAGGCAGATGATCAGCAGAGATTGACTTGCAGGAGGCAGATGATCAGCAGAGATTGACTTGCAGGAGGCAGATGATCAGCAGAGATTGACTTGCAGGAGGCAGATGATCAGCAGAGATTGACTTGCAGGAGGCAGATGATCAGCAGAGATTGATTTGCAGGAGGCAGATGATCAGCAGAGATTGACTTGCAGGAGGCAGATGATCAGCAGAGATTGGCTCGGCAGGAAGCAGATGATCAGCAGAGACTGGCTGGACAGCCGTATCGGTAACTGATGGTCAAATCTAGTACAATCATGTAGGCAGATGTGTAGGTGGAATTCAGGTCAGGGAAAGTAATGGATGAGCAGGTCAAGAACAGAAGGAGCAGGTAAAAGCGTAATCTAAGTGCAAGCCATGGTGGGCAGGTGGATATCAGGAGTAGCCAAGGCAGGCCAGGTCAATATACGTTGTATACTTGGATTTTGCAAAATCATACAGTTCTCCACACAAAGCTAATGTATAAGATAAAGTCTACAGGCCTGGAAATATCAGTTTGTAAATGGATAGAAAACCGGCAAAAAGACCTAATTCAGAGAGTAGTGGTTGATGATTCTTACTCTGAATGGTCTAAGGTTCAGTGGTGTACCCCAAGGTTCTATGCTGGGACCCTTACTTTTTAATGTCTTTATAAATGATATTGGGTCTGGGATTAAAAGTACAATTTTAGTGTTTGCAGATGACACCAAACTATGCAGTGGAATAACGTCCTTACAGGATGTCTCCAACTTTGAAGCCGACCTCAATGCTCTGTCTAATTGGGTGACTGTGTCAGATGAGGTTTAATGTTGATAAATGTAAAGTTATGCACTTGGGGGCTAAGAATATGCATGCATCATACATACTAGGGGGAGTGCAACTGGATGAATCAATGGTGGAGAAGGATCTGGGGGTTTTGGTAGATCATAAGTTCAATAATAGCATGCAATGCCAAACTGCAGTTTCCAAAGTGAGCAAAGTCCTTTCTTGTATCAGGAGAGGTATGGACTCCAGAGAGAGAGATATATCATTTTGCCCCTGTACAATTTATTAGTAAGACCTCATCTGGAATATGCCGTTCAGTTTTGGGCACCAGTTCTCAAAAAGGATATTGGGGAACTGAAGAAAGTGCAGAGAAGAGCAATCAGCTATGAGGAAAGATTAGAGGAACTGAATTTATTCTCTCTTGAGAAGAGGAGATTAAGGGGTCCATATAGTGAACCTGGTGTTGATTTAGTCACTTTACGGTCAACACTGAGGACAAGGGAGCACTCTTTACACCTAAAGGGAAAGGAGATTTCATCTCCAAATACAGAAAGATTTCTTCACAGTAAGAGCTGTGAAAATGGGGAATAGGCTCCCTCCAGAGATGGTTCTGGCCAGCTCAGTAGATTGCTCTAAGAAAGGCCTGAATTATTTCCTAAATGTACATAATATAACAGGGTACTAACATTTATAGATAAAGTTAATCCAGGGAAAATCCAATTGCCTCTCTGGGATCAGGAAGGAATTTGTTCCCCTGCTGTAGCAAATTGGATCATGGTTTTCTGGGGGGGGGGGGGGGGGGGGGTTCGCCCTCCTCTGGATCCTTCTGGCATGGTGGGTGTAATGCAAGGTGGATTGATGGGCACCAGACACTTCTTGAATGCAAAGAGATTTATTGTGTCTTAAACAACTGTGGGAGAGAGGGTTGGGGCCAGGGCACCCTTAAGTAGAGGCAATGTTAATTGGCAGACTCAGAGACTTCTATAGGCAGACAGCCATGCAGGGAAAGGTATCCAGCTAGACACCACATCTGCATGGCCAGGAACACTGTCTCATATTGCAACAGTCTTGTAACAGTTTCTAGCAAAGGTTACAATAAACTTTTTCGATTCTTCTACAATCTCCTATTGTAGAACTTCACTCCACCAAGCTCCCAGTCTTTCACTAGACTTCATGATCCACTGTCTCTGGATCCTCTGAGCTCTTCCAGTCTTCTCACTCAGTATCTTCCTCAAACGCCACCCCCCGTGTCCCAACTGGGTCCCTAGATTGGCACTCACAGACACTCCTCAAACGTACTGCTCTGGTACTTGCTTCCCTTAGTGGCGACAGCTTCCCCCTCTTCCTCTGACCATGACAGGTTTTTCAGCTGACAGAACTGTTACTTCTGGTTGGACTAGATTTCCCCAGGATAACCTTATGTTTCTGGCCTAGCAGCCAGGGCAATACAACACACGTCCACCCAGACAGCCGTCCAGGTGCACCCTGACTTCACCCAAATAAATAGGCTCTCTCAGCAGGCCAAGGGACCCAAGAAAATCCCTGCCCATTGGCTGAGACACCCCATTCATTCTTAATCTGTCCTTGCAATGCCCTTGTCTTATATAATGTTACCAGATACCCGGCCATCTAGCGACAAAAGAGAGAAGTGCAGCAATTCCAGAATTAGGGCAAAATCAGTTGACTTCCTAACAATTAGAAAAAATTGGCAACTATCACTTGGTAAATAAATTTAAGAGCAACCCTGCCTAAACATAAGGGTGCTACATCACTAATAACGGATAGTCAAATACAGAGATGCAGATAGCAAGTTACATGGCAATGCTGTACATGAGTCACTGGTCATGTGCAGTAGATCAGTTTAATAAACTCACTTAGACCCCTTTCACACTGAGGTGCTTTACAGGTGCTATAGTGCCGGCAAAGTGCTTTGCCGAAAAGCGCAGCAAAAGCGACAGTAAAGCACCGCTAAAAATAGTGGCACTTTACTGCCGACTCCCGGCGCTGCTCAGTGTGAAAGTGCCCTTAGCGCTAGCTTCAGTGACATACGTATGCACATTTCCACTCATGCATTTGCGCACCTGCATCTGTACCCAGGTATTCAAACCAGTGCACAATTCCGTATACTGGCATGCCAACAGTTGAAATCTCCATATGGAGTAACAACTAAACAGCAGCTGTTGAGCAGCCCACCAAAGTGCGTTTAGCATTCAAAGCATGCCTGATGAAGGCGCACGCATGCTCCGAACGGGAGCGCTATAGCCACGCCCCCATTCTCAAGCCTCTGACGCCTCCCGCTGATGTGCCTGCTGACGTTGTCCATCGTGGAAAATACGCACTCCGGAGCTACTTACCACGCCGGAAACGACCGGGGTCTGAGCCCACACCTCAGCCCAGCAGGAAACATGAGGCCAGCCGAGGACGCCTTAAAGAGAACCATTCCTTGCCTTTTTTTATTTACTCAACTTTTTTATGATTAAAGCCAAGTTTTTAAAATGATTTACTACCCTTAAGCCGCGTACACACGGGCGGATTGTATGGCCTACTTAGTCTGCTGAAACACATTTCAGCGGACAGTCCGCTCGTGTGTGGGCTTCAGCGGACTTTTTCAGCGTGCAGTCTGGCGTACTAAGTATTTCGGAATTTCCGTAATATTGTCCGTCATACTTTGGTTTCAGCGGACAATCCGCTCGTGAGTAGACTAGTTCGATGGACTAAGAATGGCGCATGCTCAGAAAGGATTTACACGGCGGAAGGTTGCATTGCTGTGTATTGGACTTCCTATTTCTAGTCCCGTCATACGTGCTGTAAACGTCATCGCGCAAGCTTTCGATGGACTGTTTGTGCATCCGTGTGTGGTCAAGTCCGTTCATTCGAAAGTATGACGGACTGTCCGTCGGATTGTATGACGGACTAAGTAGGCCATACAATCCGCCCCTTGTGTACGCGGCCTTAGAGCGGTGCTGCTCTATCTCTCTCTTCCCACTGAATTACCTCCTAGATGTCAGCACAAAGATATTTATATATTGCATAATAAAATCCAACGCAAAGGTGATGGATACACAAAAAGTGTTCCCTATCACTAGAGGTCGACCGATATGGGTTTTTCTCTGGCCGATGCCGATATTTAGAAATCATGGCGGCCGATAGCCGATATATGATGCCGATTTTTTTTGGGCCGATATGTTAGGCCGATTTTATTTTATTTATTTATTTTTTTCCTTTTTTATTTATTATTATTTATTTTTTTTTATCCCCTTTGATCTAACACACCTTTCCCACTGGGGCGTTTTTCAGGCGCTTTTGGGCTAAAAATAGCGCCTGTAAAGTGCCTGCAAAATGGCTCCCCTGCAGTCTGTGTCAAAGACAGAGTGCTTTCACACTGAGGCGATTGCGCTGGCAGGATCTTAAAAAAAAAAAAGTCCTGCAAGCAGCACGTTTGGAGTGGTGTATGCCCCTCCTCCACCACTCCTGCCCATTGATATGAATGGGCACCACTGCCGAAGCGCATGCAATGCGATTTGGCAGCAGTGCTTCATGGGCGCATTTAACCTCTTCCTTGGCCGCTAGCTGGGTTATATGTGCCCCACTAGCAGCCAAATAGCGCCGCTAAAACTTGCGTTTTACCATCAACGCCTGCCTGCTCCAGTGTGAAAGCAGTCTTCATAAGTGATACAGAAAATTTCTTACATTTAAACATTTATTAAACAAAACAAACCTCCAATCAGTTTACTTGTATGTATGATTTAGATTTAAAAAAAAAAAAAAACCTATATATTAAATAAAAACCGGTAGTCAAAACTTTTGGACGAAAAAAAAATGGGCTAACTTTACTGTTTTTATTTTATTTTTATTTTTTAAATAGTGTATTTTTTTCCCCAAAAAATGCATTTGAAAGACCTCTGTGCAAATGCCGTGTGACATAAAATATTGCAACAACCGCTATTTTATTCCCTAGGATCTCTGCTAAAAAAATATATATAATTTTTGGGGGGTCTAAGTGATTTTCTGGCAGAAAATACAGGATTTTTACTTGTAAGCAGAGACAGAAAAGATTTAGTCTTTAAATGGTTAAACTGAGAACTCTACACACTGAGATGACTTCATTCATTGAAGTGTAAACATTGTATCTTTCTGTTCTTTTCTTGGCAGCCCAGAGAGGAGGAAAGATGTTTCTATGACGACTCAGGCAACTTACACTGACTTCTATTACAGAAGTCATTTCAAAGTCCTGCTGTAGTTCTAAATCGGCTTTTTATCAGCACAATTGGCCGATGCCGATTATTTAAAAAAACGGCAAATATCGGCCGGCCGATATATCGGTCGACCTGTACCTATCACCCTAAATTCAAAGTCAAACTCTGCTTAGCAAAACCATTTACCATGAGCAAAGTGGTGCCCACAACTGCTAGAAACAGCTTTGCATAAGGTCCTAGCAGACATATTGTGTTACCTGCTTCGAAGTAGGACTTTTACGTTTCTACAGTTAAATTGACTGATGGGTTCACTTTAATGATGTTGCTGGCTGATGTTGAACTGGAATTGCTTGTTTTGTGTATGTTCTTATGTTGGTTTTCTCCAATACAGAATAATGCAGTTCTTGCTACATAAGAAGAAATTTAAGGAGACTTTGCGGCCTTATGATGTGAAGGATGTGATAGAGCAATATTCTGCTGGACATCTGGATATGCTCTCTAGGATTAAATACCTCCAGTCAAGGTAAGGGAAATGTTTGGAATTTAGGAACACTGGTTTGTCTATTTTATGAAATGGTGTGGCTTTCATACATTATATTGTCAAAAGTATTGGGGCACCTGCCTTTACACACACACATAAACTTTAATGGCATCCCAGTCTTAGTCCGTAGGGTTCAATATTGAGTTGGCCCACCCTTTGCAGCTTTGGCAGCTTCAACTCTTCTGGGAAGGCCGTCCACAAGGTTTAGAAGTGTGTCTATGGGGAATGTTTGACCATTCTTGCAGATGTACATTTGTGAGGTCAGGCATTGATGTTGGACTAGAAGACCTGGCGTGCATTCTCCACTCTAATTCATCTCAAAGGTGTTCTATCAGGTTGAGATCTGGACTCTGTGTAGGCCAGTCAAGTTCTTCCACCCCAAACTCGCTCATCCATGTCTTTATGGAGCTTGCTTTGTGCACTGGTCCATATCATTTGGTGGGGGGGGGGGGGAGTATGGTGTGGAGTTGTTTTTCAGGGGCCCCTTAGTTCCAGTGAAGGGAGCCAAGACATTTTGGACAATTTCATGCTCCCTACATTGTGTGAACAGTTTGGGGATGGCCCCTTCATGTTCCAACATGACTGTGCACCAGTGCACAAAGCAAGGTCCGTAAAGACATGGATGAGTGAGTTTGGGATGGAGGAATTTGACTGGCCTGCACCTCAACCCAATAGAACACCTTAGGGATGAATTACAGCAGAGACGGGGGAACCAGACTTTCTCATCCAACATCAGTGCCTGGCCTCACAAATGGGCGTCTGGAAGAATGGTCAAACATTCCCATAGACACACTCCTAAACCTTGTGGACAGCCTTTCCAGAACAGTTGAAGCTGTTGTAGCTGCAAAGGGTGGGCCAACTCAATAATGAACCCTATGGACGCAGACTGGGATGCCATTAAAGTTCATCTGCGTGTAAAGGCAGGTGTCCCAATACTTTTAACAATATAATGGATTTTGCGTATCAACAGCCTAGGCCACCAAAAGAGGAGTAGAGTTGGCCCTCCTGTATGGGGCCTGGGCCAGATCAATTTAGCAGTGATAGAGAGGGGACTGTTCAAATACCTTTGGGTACATGCACAGTCATTTCAGGAGCCATGGCTCCAACGATTAAATAAATGTTCCCCAGGACCCATCAGTTCAGCATCAGGGACCAGGGACAGAGAAGGAACTATTGTATATCTCAATGCATATAGAAGCAATACAGATTAAAGGTAGCCATAGCCCTGCTTGAAGAAAAAAGAGTGTGCTTCACAAATGTGCATTGTTTTCCAGTTGCTTTGGGGCTTTGGAGCTTTGTGTTCCAGTTACTCAGGGAAATGAGAAGGGGTTTTGTAGATGAGTAGGGAGGATGAGGTTACATAGTTATATAGTAGGTGAGGTTGAATAAAAACCTCATAAAAAAGTCCATCAAGTACAACCTATGTGTGTGATTATATGTCAGTATTACATTGTAAATCCCTGTATGTTGTGGTCGTTCAGGTGCTTATCTAATAGTTTTTTGAAACTGTCAATGCTCCCCGCTGAGACCACCGCCTGTGGAAGGGAATTCCACATCCTTGCCGCTCTTACAGTAAAGAACCCTCTACGTAGTTTAAGGTTAAACCTCTTTTATTCTAATTTTAATGAGTGGCCACATGTCTTGTTAAACTAATTTCTGCAAAAATGTTTTATCCCTATTGTGGGGTCTCCAGTACGGTATTTGTAAATTTAAATCATTATCCCCTCTAAAGTGTCTCTTCTCCAGAGAGAATAAGTTCAGTGCTCGCAACCTTTCTTCATAACTAATATCCTCCAGACCCTTTATTAGTTTTTGTTACCCTTCTTTGTACTCGCTCCATTTCCAGTACATCCTTCCTGAGGACTGGTGGCCAGAACTGGACAGCATACTCCAGGTGCGGCTGGACCAGAGTCTTGTAGAGCAGGAGAAGGTTGGGGTTTAGTAGATGAGGAGGGAGGATGAGGTGAAGGGGGGAGATGAGGAGGGGTTTTGGAGATGAGGAGGGAGCATGAGATTAAAGGGTGGGTGGGGGATGAGAAGGGAGGATTAGTTGGGGAGGGGTAGGAAATGAGGGGTTTAGTAGATGAGGAGGGAGGATGAGGTGAAGGGAGGAGATGAGGAGGGGTTTTGGAGATGAGGAGGGAGCATGAGATTACAGGGTGGGGGGGGGGGAATGAGGAGGGAGGATGAGTTGGGGAGGAGGAGGAGGTGAAGAGGGGTTTTGTAAATGAGGAGGAAGGATGAGATAGAGAGGTTGGAGGTGATGAGGAGCGGTGTTTGAGATTAGGATGGAGGATGAGATGAGGGGAGATCTGTGTTCTTTGTAATCCATCAGAAATGAAGGAGGCAGGGCTGACACCACACATCTTAGCCCTTGTACACACGGTCGGACATTCCGACAACCAAATCCGTCGGATTTTGTCCGAAACCATTGCATACACATGGTCGGACAAAGTTGTCAGAAAATCCGATCGTTCAGAACGTGGTGACGTTATTTTGTTACGACGGGACTACGTTCAGGCTAGTAGCCAATAGCTTTGGTCTAGGAATTTGATTTGAGCATGCGTGGCACTTTGTCCGATCGGAATTCTCTACACATGATCGGACAAAGTTCGATCAGATCATGTTGTCGGAAAATTTTATAGCCCAGCTGGAAAACTTGGTTTGTCAGATATTCCGACGGAAACAGTCCGATGGAGCCCACACACGGTCGGATTATCTGACAACGCGGTCATATCGGACATTTTCCATCGGAATGTCCGACCGTGTGTACAAGGGCTCAAGATTTTCAAGCTCAAGATTCCACACTGTATTGTCAGCTCAAACAGGAAAATAGTTAAATGTTTTAATACGTTTCTGGCACATAAACAATTATTTGTCTTTACTTTTAGTGTTTTTATAAGGATAAAATATGGGGCAATGTTTATGTATTGTATATGTATTGCAGAGATGTGCTAAATATGTTTTTTTTTTATTTTGCCTTGACATACACTTGGAGAGAAAAAAATCAGAGGAAGAGATCCTAGCCTGGTCATGTTATCAATAAAAATCACGTGTGATGTGACTAGCCTCTTTTCCAGTCATTGAGTTCTTTCTGCAGCATTAAGCAGAGAGTACTATGCAGGGCACTGCAGGCTCTACATCATGGCCAACATTTTGTAAATGGGCCACAATATTGTAGTTTTGGCTGGATTGTGATATCCGTACTCTGTTTTAAATTGGCCCCTCTGTAGGCTCTGTTCTTTTCTGCTATTATCATGTTCTTGGCAGTTGATATTCATGCAGCAGACCCTGACTGGCTCTTAGTGCTGGATTTCATGTTTTGGAGAGCTCAGTAAGAGTAGGTGGCACACATGAACCTTTGGAGGGAACACTCAAATTCTCCAGGTGGACAGGAAGAAATTTGGGCAGTATCTTGGTAAAAATATAAAACATGCTACTCCCAGGCCCTAAATCCGGGTCACCATCATGGAAGGTCGAGTGCTAAAAGCCAGCAGGGGCTCATCCTATGCCCCACATCCTATGCCCCACGGGCAGCACAGTGGTGTAGTGGTTAGCACTTTCACCTAGCAGCAATAGGGTTGCTGGTTCAAATCCTGACCACGACACTATCTTCCTGGAGTTTGCATGTTCTCCCTGTGCCTGCGTGGGTTTCCTCCGGGTACTCCGGTTTCCTCCCACACTCCAAAGACATGCAGGTAGGTTAATTAGACCCTGTCCAAAAAATTGACCATAGTATGTATGTGTATATCAATGTTGTATGTGTTGTAAGTGTGTCGGGACCCTACAGGCTAAAGGACCACGTAAAAAGCTGCAGATGGACAACGGTGGCAAGAAAGCACCCTGAGGCGATTCAGTTCACATAGGTAGCACTATACAAGTCACTCATTCATTCACAAATCTAAAGGAAAGGACCAGCTGCACTCTGCAGAAAATCCAAAATGCTGGTAACTTTATTTATCCATACAGCATGAACAAAGAGTACCACCGGGAATTCCTTAGAGGAGGAAGTCCAAGGTGTGTACTCTCTGCTCATGTTGTCCTGATGAATAAAGTGTAGCACCTTCTAGTGTGCTACTAGTGTGAGTGTAGGCACATTTATATTTGTGAGTCTTAATTGGGTCATTGGTTTACTGCAGGTCAGGCTGGATGACTCACAAAGGCAGGAATCTGGTGCCTCCTCCTGGTTCTGGAAGTTTGAAGAAATGTCTAGAAGTAATAGTGCAGATGCCAGGAGGGTTAATCTACATACTTAGGGGTTCTTGGCCAATTCGCAGGCAGTGGGCCTGGCAGGGTGGCTGAGCCAGCCCTTAAATATGGATGAGTCATGCCAGTAGGAGAGTCGGGTGGAATATGGAGTGCTGAGGAGACTGTCAGTGGCCTTGGAGGGGACCCCCTTGTCCTTAGCCTACAGCTCTGGCTGGCTTGGGAGGATCCTGACAGCAGTTCCGTTTGAAAGGATTCTTGCCTACGGAGCAAGGGGGACAGTTTGAGTACATCAGCACACCTAGGGATACAAAAGGGAAGAGACTGCCACATGTAGCAAGCCTTTCTGGAGGACAGCGTTGTGCTTAATCTTTCCTTTCCCTTGCCCTGGGAGATCTTCGGAGCAGCCGGGTGGGCTGGTGAAGGAGTAGCTGGGTAGGCTGGTGAAGGAGCAGCCAGGAGGGCTTGTAGTTCCTGCAGTCGGTAGAGCTGGGATCAGTGCCTACAGTGGAGTTGGAGGTACTTCAGTATGCAGCCTACAACACTTTATGCTACTTTCCAAGAGACTGAGAGTTCCTAGTCCTTAACGGGCTCTTGCATCTGTTTATTATCAGACTGTCAGTGTTCAGGAGGAAGTCAGTTCTGGAGCCTGTGTGCATAGGGAGGAAGTTGTCCCTGTTTCTGTTGCAACCAAGTTGGGCATCCCATGATTCATATTCTGCATCCAAGCTATTACCCCTAATAAAACAACAAAAACCAAGCTCAAAGACTGTTTCTTGTGTCTGGAGAAAGTGTGGAAAATGCTTGTTGCCTGGCGGTGTGAGTGATTAAACCAATCATCTGCAACCCCTGTGGGAGTAGTGCTACAAAAGATACCAGAAAATACATTTGAATAAGTGCAGCTTATCTTTTTGTATGACTTTGTAGAGTCAGGCATTATGACAGAGATTGCACTGCTGGACTACAAAAACCTAAACGTAGCTAAAGACTGTCTCTTTAAATTAGGGTCCCCCTATTACCAAAATATTTCTTTGGGGTGGGCTGAGTTTAAATTCTGTTGTTAACTTGTGCTACAGCTAACTTTTCAGATCACATAGAAAATTCCTGTCTTCATTTCTTCTTCTTCAGAATAGATATGGTTTTTGCTCCAGGTCCTCTTTCCACCCCCAAACATAAAAAGTCCCAGAAAGGAATGGGTGGACTTGGTGGAGGATACAGCTATCCATCTCAACAATCTCCAAGGTAATATGGCCCTGATGCTCAAGCCGTTAATGTTATGCAGTTTATTATATGTTAGGATGACCAGAAGAAGTTCTAGAGAATAGTATTTCCTTATTACAAAATGTATTTGAGATCTTGACATGTTTCTTTTTTGAAGTGGTTACTGTTTTCAAGCATACACGCAATATTCCTAGATGAACCAGCCGTTCTCTAGTGCTGTTAAATTTGGGTTCTGTACTAAAGGCCGACTTATCTGGAGCAACATTTGAAAGGAATAGACCCACCAATCAGAGTGTAATGTACAGGACTCTGTCAACCAATCAGGCATTTTAATATTCAGAGTGCTGGCTCGCATCTATTAAGAGCAATGGAAGGGTCCCAATGCTAAACCAGTGTCAGTAACCAAAAACCAAATGGAGACAGAAAGTGCAGTTAAAATCACACCTTTAAAGAAATGGCAGAAATAACACAGTTTAGGAACGTAATCAAAAAACAGAAGCCAGGGTTTGGATGCCAGAGCAGGTAATCAGACGAACCAGGGTTAGGAAACCAGAAGTCAGCATAGTCAGGAGCAAAATTCAGGAACAGAAATTGGAAGGGAAGTCATACACAGGAGCACAGGAAGGAAGTACTTAGAGATCATAGACCACGCAAGGGAAAGGAGGAAATGAGCAAAGCTGCTTAAATAGTAAAGAGGCTGGACTAATGAGGCAGGTTAATGGTAATCAGGTGAGTCACTGTGGTAACGAGTCGCTGGTAATTAACAGACAGCTGAGCAGCTACTGACCACTGAAAGAAAGGAGATGCCCATGAAGTAGCAGGTGCCCAGAACTGACTACCAGCCTACATAGCCAAGGGAAATCATCAATAGGATATTATGTAAAAAAAAAAACGAATTGTTAGCAAGAGAAAAAAATAGAAACAGGTTCTTTTTACTTCACAAAATATCATCCATGGGACTTCATTCTCTTTCAGGCATGATCCCTATAGTTCCAAAGCATCAGAATATGAAGACCAAAGTATGATGGGAAAATTTGTGAAAGTGGAAAGACAGGTACAGTATAAACCAACATTTTAAGCAATGGTGTTTATTTGTGAAATGTTGAAACAGCCTGTAGAAGGACAGGGTTGTTGCTGGTCATACCCAGATATAGGGATGAGCTGGCAAACTCTATTTCACAGTGAACGGATTTAGCATTTGTCAAAACGTTGTCAAAAATTGCTTTTGTTCAAACCAAAGCCATGTTGGACTCCAGAGCTGTGTGACATGGCTATGTTGTTAAGCAAAACCATGCGAACCAGATGTCGATATTAACTGACATGGAATGAGTGGGTTTGGTGATCAAAAATAGCCACATCAATGTCATGGATTTATCAACCAAGCTGTCATTGTATTTCTGATGTGTGCACCACTTTTAATTTTGCTCATTCCTGCATGCAAAGAATTTCTGGCAGTTTCCTTTATAATTTTTGCAATGGGAACAATCAATATATTTCAAGGGAACTTAACACCAACAGTTTTTTGTTGCCTTGATCCATTCAGCCCGTGTTAATTGAAACACCATTTTCAGTCAATTTTTATTCACCAGGAATGCAAATACAACACAAGTAATCAGCAGAGTTTGATCGACCACTGGAATTCAGTTGTTTGGGAAGCTGTAATTGGGCAATACGTTGATAGCTTTAATACAGTTTATTAAATTATAAACAAAAAAACAGTATGGTTAATGTCTTTAAAAGTGACTTGATTTTTTCCAATGGGTTTGATCAGGCTAATTAAATTCCATTGCCTTTCGGTTCATCAAAACCACTATTTTAAGTCTTTGATTGCTTTTTGATTTTGAGAAAAATTGAAACCTAGCTATTTCCATAGTTTGGCCTCCTTACCCCTTTGTCAGCTATCCTGACATTCGACTGACAATCAGATTCAAAAACGTTAAATAGGAGTTTTTTGTCAGTTGCACAATACAAGGGATTCTCAAGGGATAAGTTGTACATGTTACCTTATACAATTAGGTTGTAAATAAGTCTACAGCTGGATGGAGATTCCATTTGTATGTTTATTAAACTATTTATTTTCTGTGTTCATTTTTTTTTCCTTCCGTGAATCCTGGATCAGGTCCAAGACATGGAAAGGAAACTGGATTTTCTGGTTGACATGCACATGCAACATATGGATCAGCTACAGGTCCAAGTTACAGAATACTATCCACTCCCAGAGGCAACAGTTAAAGAAGAAGGAGAAGAAAACCAATACTCTGAAGTCGGGAGGGTAATTTATAACTACACAGAGTCTTGCGCCCATGTGGATCCCTTCAACTTGCACCAAGTTTCATTTAACAAAATGGACCAGTATGGGTTCTTTGAAGACTACCCCGTGGATTTTACTTCACCTATGCCTTTTAATGGTGACAATTGTTCCAGAAGGTCGATGTCCTCTTCAGCCAACTACACTGAAAGGCCAACTGTTTTGCCTATTCAGACTTTAATAGACACACGGGGGGATTTCTGCCACAAAGGAGAGGGATCGAGTCCTTATATCGAGAGGGGTTCCCCCATCCATAGAAGAAGTTTTACAAGGGACAGTGACACCCCTTTATCTTTTCTATCAGTGACCCATGATGAACTTCAAAGGTCCCCCAGCGGGTTCAGCATTTCCCAAGAAAAAGAAGACTTTAATTTTGGTTCTAATGGCTCAACGTGGATGAGAGATAAACGCTTCTTAGCGGAAGGTGAAACGGACACCGATACAGACCCATTCACACCAAGTGGCCCCATGACTTTGTCGTCAACAGGAGAGGGTATCTCCGATTCGGCATGGACACCTTCTAAACCTACTTAAAGAAAATGAGGGGAGAGGGAGGGGGTAATTTATCTTTTCGTATGATGTACTATTTGTACAAGTCACTATACACTTTCCAAAGTTGAATAGTTAAGATCACCGTTGGCTACATACGATGCATGCTTCAATTTGTAGTCACTGCATCGCGCCACTTTTTTTTTCCCCCCTCACTTTTGGTTGCTTACCACTAACAGGAACAGCTTTTAGACTCCAGCATGAGTTGCATGCATTTACACAATATAAATGTTAAAAAAAAAAATAATAAATTCTATTTTATATTTTGTAACTAAAAAGGCACATAACCTTTGGGTGGAACTATGCAGAGGGTAATGTGGTTGTGGTATTTCACCTTTCATTGTAAACATGGCAACTTTCATTTTCAGAGCTGCATTTTTATTTCTTTTTTTCGCCACCTTTGGGTAACTTTATTTGATATTACTAGATACAGGTTTAAAAATACATGTCTGTTTATGTGTACATGGGTTTTTCTTCAAGACTGAAAAGACAGAGGGCAACTAAGTATGCCTTTAAAATATTTGGACTGTAAGGCACCATCAGCCCAGGCACAATAGGCACAAACAATGGGAGAACCTGAGAGCTTTGACATTTGCATGCAAAGTGTCAGAGGTCTTTAAATCGTGCTTAGTGACAGTTGTTGTATATGTAGGTAACAATTGCACTAAAAAAGAATTTATAGGGGCAATCACCCGCTAAGAAGCTACTGATCTAAGAAAAAAAAAATAGCATTCCAAAAAGCTTAAGGCTAGGTTTAAACCTAATAACAATGCAGCTCCCAGCAGGCGTCTTGTGCGTCCCTGTTCACTGTTTCGGGTCCAATTTCAGCATGAATTTTTGGCTGAATTTGGACCTGAAGCAGAACAAAAGACGCACAGGGATCCTGTGCAAATTTGCACAGGAGCCTCAGCCGAGATATGTGAACCGGCTCCATAGAGAGCCGGTCAAAATCTCCTTCTATTGTGAATTGGATTCGCAGTGGTGGGAACCCAGCCTTAATACTGACAGTCACCTGCTGAGAGTATACCAGTAGTAACACCCAAAGCATCTGTGGTCTATGTGTGGTTCCCAGACTACTGCTTTAGGATTGTATCAGCTTGGCTAGTATAAATGAAACTTGCTGCCAATGTTGGTAGGAAATGTTGGTAGGAAACAGAGCATTTTGGTAGTAGTTAGTCACATTCAAGTGGACCAATCATCCAAGTGACTTCTACAGTTCTGTTGAGCGTCAGAAACATAATCCAACATTTAAACTAAAATGGGCAACACGGTTTGTATTAAGGTGCCTACGTTGTCCATACGACTTAAATGTATAGTACAGGGTTGTCCAACCTGTGGCCCTAGATGGTTATGAATGCAGCCCAACACAAAAGCGTAAATTTACCTAAAATTGTTGATTTTTTTTTTTTTGAATTTACATTTACTGTAGCAAACACATGTGGCCCAAGAAATAATTGTCAGTGTCTCTTTACTTGACTTTTAGTTTTTTTATCTTCCCAAAGAAAAATCTCCCACTCTTCACAATCATGCCTTAGTCATGTCATCAGTGTTCGGAAGCACCTATATTTGTGAGCTGTTTTCAAGGATGAAGCACTTGAAGGGCAAAATTAGAACCAAAACTTCTGATGAGCACCTTGAGAATTCATTGAGATTTGCTACTCTATCCATCCAACCAGATATTGATGTGTTCGTTTATCAAAAACTGTGTCAAATATCGCACTCGTTTTATGTTGACCTCTTTTACTTTTATAATAAACAATATCACAACAAAAAATAAATGTATTATTCAGATTCAGGTACATCATCTATATCAGCGATCATTAACTTGTGATCTGCCTGACTTTTTCTGCTCATCATCTGTCCTTATGGTTAGTACATTTTATGTGTGGCCCAAGATCATTCCTCCAATATGGCCCAGAAAGGTCAAAAGGTTGGACACCCCTGCTATAGTAGGTTTCCTACACTCATAACTGAGGAAGCCTCCTGAGTAAGGCCCCTTTCACACATGCAAACAGTATGTCCGTATTTCATCCATCCTTTTGCGGATGAAATACGGACATACATGCATCCCTATGGGATAGCGGGTGTCTGCGGATGAACATCCGCAGACACCCGATATCGTCCGCCTCCGCTATTGTCCGATTCTGCAGATGGAGGGAAATCCTATTTTTTTATCCGTCTGCAGATCAGATCGGATGAACATGGACAGACGGTCTGTGCTCATCCGATCCCCCATAGAGGAGAACGGAGAGCTGACAGGGCGGTCCCTGCACAGTGTGCAGGGACTGCCCTGTTATCCGCCGGCTCAGCGGGGACAATGGAGCGATCCCTGCTTAGCAAGCAGATCATCACGGGGCAGATCATTACTGATCCATCCCGTGTGAAAGGGGCCTATGGTGAGGATGTTTCACTGTTCATCCAAGTTCACTTAAATGTGGCCAACTACTATTCACTAGACCATGACCTAAACAAATAAAACTTATTTATTAGGGATAAGTTCCTAGGCCTGCGTACGTGCTATGGCCATTGCGAGGAGTACCAACTCTCCCTGTTGAATTCTTTATTTTATACTATGAGGAGTAAAATAAAAAGGGAATATAGATTGAAACAAGTTGGATGGACACCCCCAAAACCTCCCAAGTGCATAGGAGCCAAATTGTTAATTATGAGTTCTTGTTGTTGGTATACCAAACTCATCAAAGAAGCCAGAGGCTGACCCTCAGTCTACCAAGTTTCAACTACAACCTTATATTATTACTCCCTCATCCTAAAAATTTAACTGCCTTAGGCTTAGCTTATATCACTTTTGCACGGATACTGGTCCGTAACACAAGTGACGCCCGCATCATCACCGGCAGAGGCCCTTATCAACGTGACATTGTTATGTTTCTGTAGTGAAGCCCGGGTATACAAGGCCTATAGTTACAGGCCCCCTAGACATGACATAGTTCTGCTTTCCTCCATGGCATATAACAGTACCACACAGCATCTCTGTGTCATATCCTAGGGCAATAGAAATGTAAATGTCTACCTTATGATTTAAAGCTTACAGCTTAAGGTATATATAACAGCAAAGTATCTGATATAATTTAAAATAGGGTGTACGTAAGCCAGTCGATTAAAGTTGCCTAAAGAATGGTCTAGCTTCTTCATCTTCATCCCCCTATACCAAAAAAACAAAAACAAAACAAATTCACTGGACAGCATAAAACATATTTATTTTCTTTACTGTATTAATCAGTCACCAATCTGAAATGTATTTAAAATTTCTATTTAGACATGCCAAGGGAAAATTTCTTATTTATATTCTGGAAAGCGGTTATTTTCATTGTGGTCTGAAGTTTACATAAGTACTGTTATATAAAATATAATTTTTTTAAATGTTGTTTTAAGGCTAAATACAACAATTGTCATATCTAATGTTACTTTGGGTTTTTTGACTGATTTGTTTTTTCAGATGCTCTGCAGTACCACCATATTGGCTGCAGGTGTCACTGTTGCTATAAAGAAAAAAAATTGTGTCTTTTTTTTTTTTTAAATAATGAGCTCCTCAGCTGCCGGCTGTAAAAGATATCAGTAAACGTTAATGGAACTTAAAGGGAACCTGTCTGGAGACAAATGTAGGTGCTGCTATTTGAAAACCCTTTGCTGAACATGCTAGTTGCTTGGCTGGCATGTTGACCATCTGAATAAAATTTTTAGTGAGACTGGGTTAGGAGTTCTGGGTCCTGCTACATTCCTGTTTCCTATCAGTGACCCATGAAATTTCAAAGCTTGAACAGCACCATGGCAGCATGCCAGTTAGCAACTTCAGAATGTGTTGAGCATGCAATTGACAGCCTGGTAACTAACATTTTCAGAATTGATCAGCAGTGCCAACACAGTTAATTCTCCAATTGCTGGTCTCCCCCTAAGACAGCTTTTAACAAAATCTGGGACTTCTTTTTTATGGGACTCTCCTTCATGTTCTCCAGGGCATGGCTGCACCAGGAAGAGTGGCCAACTGTTGCCAAAATCTGTCACAGCTGGGAGGATGCTGAGACTTGTAGTTGTTCAAAAGCGAAAAGCTAAAAGGTTACTAGAAATCCCAAAGCGTTTATTTGTATAATATATTTTATTCTGTTTACAGATCGCAAAGTGAGAAGACAAACTATGGGCAGCCATTTCTGAATGGGTCATTCCACTAATGTTTCAGTAATTGGGGTGGCTTGTTATAGCTTGCTGGGAAGAGACATTTTCATCACATGGTGGAGGCCCTTAGGCGTCGATATTGAATATTTTTTAATGAAAATAGAGTGAAGAAAAATGGAAAATATTGTTTGTATGGTATTTTCTCATAATAAGGATCATTGTTGTTCTGCAGCCTCTTGAGGTCAATGTGTACTGGTACCATTAACATTAAGTGTTGTGGAGCAGCTTGGTGATATTGTTTTAGGACTGCGCCAATGCAATTTCCATGCTAGAGCTCACTCCTCACCTTTCATGTCATCCTATAGGTATCTTGTTCAGCTTTAGGGCAGACAAGATCCCCAGGGAACCCTCCTACATGGACTCATTTTAGAATTCTATTATTTTGATCAAAAACATTTGACCATGACTTTGTGTTTGCTCTTGGCTGGAAAAAATATAGGCTTATGAACAACCCACTTGGTCCTTCTGCTTCTAAAAGTCATAAATATGTAGAAGAATAATAAATAGGGAGCCATGTATCGCCACTTCTCCTCTTTAGTATGATATATGTGATCTTGTCCGAATGAAGCCCCATAAGAAATGCTTTGGCTTTGTCATGGACCAATAGAATTGTGTTCTCGTGCCCCCGGTGTCAGTCATGATAATGAAATGGTGGAGACACAGCTTGCCTTCCACTAACTCCCAATAATCTTACATGGATGAGAGTTGGCATAGACAACAAATTAGTATGGGTATCTAGTTTAGGAGATCAGTTAATAGCACCCCTCTCATCTTCAGAGACGGAGAATTATGTGTTATTTAAGTTTAAGTAAACCCTCCTATCGTTTTCAGCCAAGGAAGCTGCCATCTTGGCCTCTGTTTAATCTTCAACTGCCATGATGCATCACATCTGATCAGTTATGGCATCAACCAATGGATGGTTTAATAGTTTGGATGCGAGCACAACCAATGTGACAGTTACATTTCCGACACATGCCAGGGATGTAACTGTTTTTTTAAACTGTTAAATCGATGAGTTTACTTCCTTATACTCTGAGATTTAAATATTTCTGGCAATACAAAACACTGAAAAATGTTGTTTCTTTAAATGATTTGAATTGATAGAAGAGTTTTATCACTTCTCAGAAAGAGAAAGAAATGAAAACTGTTTTGCACTATTAGTAAAAACTACATTCTTTACCTAAAGCAGGACCATGGCCAGGCTATGGACATTCAAGTGTTTACATATTCATTGCAACCAGTATATAAACTATTAAACAAACCCTTAATGACTTCTGTAGCTGCAAATGCCATGGAGCCATTCATCCTCAAAATTCACAAGAGGAGCACCGACCTTGTTCAAGGTGGGTCTTGGCACTCTACTTTCTCCCCTCTTCCTGTGCACCTGCTCTGTGTTTACCTTAGACATTAGAAGGTTGGAAGGCTGGCAAGCCACTACCGGTGGGGGAAACCAATGAACTAGTGATATAAAATGAAAGAGAAAAAATATTTTTCTCAGAGCTTTGAGGATATATTACACTATGGTGTCTTTAGCTAGAAAGGTCAGTGAGCACTAAATAATTTGTACCACCTGTTAGAAGCATGTACATAATTGAATGTCCATAACCTGGCCACAAATCCTACTTTAAGACAAAATCCACGTCTTTTGTGTGCATACTTTTATTGTTTTTTATTTTTTTATATTTTGGCTATATGTTCCAAACAGAAAATCTTGCAAATGTCATTATTTCATGTTCTCTGTATACAAGTTGGTAGGGTGAATCTGATGGTTGTACTTAAGGGTCTGTATGCAATTTTTCACTTGTACTGTAGTTGAAAAGGACTGCTGAGCCAAAGGCACATGTATATTTTGATACTTACTCTTTCACAATTTGTAAAAAAACAGACCATTGGGTGTGATGCTAACGCAACATGATTGATTGATTGATGGGTCTTTGGGCATAGAGAAGGATTTAAATGTTTGTATTAGATAACTCTACCACTTACCGATGCTAGCAAACGATTAGAACTGCTTTTCAGGCTTTGTATATCTGTGCTTTGTTCACAGTTTGATTCATGGAAACTAGATAAAGTCTAGATAAAGTCTACATGGGGTGTTTTGATTTCCCATTTGTTTTAGGGACTTAAGTGATGAGATTCTTGCTCTTAAAGTGTGCACACTTGCTGCGTGCATGATGATTGGGCTACATATGCTCTGCCTGATTGTTAGTTTTTGGCAATAGTACTCCTGATATAGCATGATTCAGGAACTGGTGTCACCTTTGTATCCATCTTGGCTCATCTCACTATACTCTGTCGATAAGGCAAACTCTCTTGTGACATGATTGACCTGTTAAAAAAGAAGTATGGGCTTTTTTTTTTTTTTTGCAGAATCATACTTACCTAGATGGCATCTGTCCCCCACCGGATCTAACACTGAGAACCGATCGATCAAACACTCGTTTTTCAGTGCTCCCTGAGCAAAGAGCTGGTGACTGTCAGCCACTGGCTGTCTGCTCTGCCCCCCCCCCCCCCCACTCACTGCTGGGCTGTGGAGGGGGCGGTAGTGGTTGGCTCAGGCTCTTAACGGCTCGCTGAGAGTCGTAGCCGGGTGCCGGTCCAGGCATGATTGTTGCAATCTTGCTCAAGCCTGGACCGGCCCTGTGAAATCAGCCAACTCTGCTGAAAATGGGTCACAGGAGTGCATAACAAACTGCACTACCGTGATCCATAGGGGGAAGTACAGCCAAGCTAAATTTGGCTGTACTTCTCCTTTAAAGCTCAACTGAATTTTCAGTTTAACTCCTCTTAAGTTTGCCTTACAAAGAAAAAAGCTGCAGCTGCAGTAGAAAGGCCTGTCCCCTGCCAACATATTGTAGCCCCTTTATAGCCCCCTTATAGTAACAAACATAAACTGGCAAAAACACAACAAACACCTCTGCTAAATGATACTGTAGCGGCCACAACCCTTGCTGGGCAGCCTTGACTTGTTGGGCTTTTTACCTCCTCTTGGCCTGCTCTTCCACATCTAGGGGTTCCCAGGGTTGATACCCAACGACT
The DNA here is from genome assembly GCF_037356315.1 of Lithobates pipiens. NCBI lineage: Eukaryota > Metazoa > Chordata > Amphibia > Anura > Ranidae > Lithobates > Lithobates pipiens. Next base: position 564,083,052 of record NW_027507764.1, on the reverse strand, counting down.
TGAACACTGACATAGATGAAGTCCTTTAACAAAGGTTTTATTTTGCAGTAGTAACATCCAATAACAGTCTCTCAGGGGAACAGAGGGCACGGGTGAAAAACTCAGGCACCTTGAACTGCAGGTCTAGCAAAGTCTCTAATTCCACCCAGAGAGTAGCCACTCACAGCTGGGTACTTCAAGGCTGAACAGATCTCTAGCAAGAGATCATGGCAGTCAGCACGTTGACTCAAAACTTGAAGCAGTCCTATGAACGTGTACAAGTTGTAACTCAAGGTGAACAGGAACCTTTTCCTCAGTACCTGGAACGTTTCCTGTCTGCTCAATGGTACTGGAAAAGCGTGGATTCGTCAATCTCCTTCCCAACTCAGGATGCCACTTGCCGGCCCCCCTCCAAAGAGTCCTCCCCCGGTCACTTCCACGAGCTGTGGTGCCTCTCCAAGCCGAGAGCACACCCGGACACCTTGAATCCTCCCTCAGTTACTGCACCTCGGACCAGCAGGTTCCGAGACTCGGGAACAGATGGATCCCTACCCCAGACCAGATGGGTCTACCAGGGGCCTCTAACAGGAACATGTTGCGGGATGTCGAACACGTGATCCACACCTCTTAAGTACCCCTTCCCAGACTCCTCAGCACGCCCTGGCACTCCCACTGATTGGTTCCCGAGAAGGCTGATACCTAAACATCCAACCAGGCCTGTTTCTGGCCTGTCATGTGCACCTCACCGTTCACATGACTACGCAGAACTTCCAAACACAGCCTGGCCAGACTGATGTTAAGGCCAACCTATGTAATTAACCCTCAGAACCCCTACTGTTCTGAGGAAAAAAACTAAATTTACATGCGTATGACATTTTGTCCAAAATGTAATCCGCTACAATACCATGGCTTTTTCTAGTGCCATTTAGACCTTTCAACATAGACCCTAAAGCTGACCATAAAGTAGTAAAATTTGGTTTAAAAATATTTCAATTTTATGAATGATCATTAAATGTTCTAATGGTTAGTGCTGTCAAATCAACGTTCATATTTTACTGAAGTGACATGAAAATTTGAAGGAGCAGAATGGAAAACTTTTTTCTAAAATGAATGAAATTCTAACTTTACGTTGTTTATGTTCAGGAAATTCCATTCATCCCAAATTTGAATTTTAAGCAAACAAAATTTTGAATGACATTCTTCAAGTCTCTGTTGGCATTAACTAATGTACTGATGAGATTTTTTTGCATGAGCATTAGTTGAAAAAAAATCAACCAGTGTATGGCCATCTTAGCTCTCTATGTGCCTGCACACATTCATGCATTTTAACAGTCGTTTAAACCAGTGTTTCTCAACCAAGGTGCCTTCTGAGTTCCCCTGAGGTGCCCTAAGCATTGAACCCAGTTTGCCTCCGATCAGCATCATGAGTTGCCATGGTGCAAGCAGACCTCAGATGTGAAGGGAGGATTTTGATGTGATGGAGGGCTTCTGATGTGAAAGTGGGGTTTAAATGTGAAGGGGGGCTTCTGATGTGAAGGTAATTTCATCAAGGTGGTTGTGTGCATTGTCCCAGGCTCAGGTTTCCCATTGATAAGTAGCATTTAGGTAATCTACATTTTGACTGGGGTGCCTTGAGATTTTTCATACTTTTAAAGGGTGCCGTGACTCAAAAAAAAAGTTAAGTTAAAGTTAACTCTGCTTTAAACGTAGAGCTTAACAGCATAAAATATCTTTGGAATTAGTTCTTCAATTAATTATAAACTAGCTGAGAAAATGTCTCCTTGAAAGCTGTGTATTCATTGCAATGCGCTCCCTTTAAACTATATTTGAAATCCAAGGACTGCAAGTGCCTAGTGCATTTTAAATCAGAGAAAGAAGGCATATTAGACCAATTCTCATCCAATTAGGTCAATAACATTCCAGCTGCTTGTTTTAGTGAGTCTTAAATTCACTGTAAGAATATCAATATGGACCTATTATAGGTAATATATGATAATAACCACTCTGAGTAAGTAGTATAGCCCCTACAGTAGATCTTGAAGCTTTTGCTATGCAGGCCTTGATAAGAGAGTCCTTTATCTGCTGTAAATGATGTAATAAAATGTTATTCCCCTTCAATCTCGTCCTGATTGATTCTAGAGGGCTGCAGAGGTTATAGTTTTGACTTATCTAGAACAATTTGAGTCGCCCTGGGATATCATCTCCTCTAATCTACTAGGGCATAGTTATGAAGCAGTGAAAGATCAATTCCAACACTATTCAATTATTTTCTACTCTAAAAAGATTGTCACTGCCATTCACTCATCAACTTTATTTCCCATTCTTCAATGGGAGATCTAGGTGGCAGCAATATCGGCGATATCTAAAAACCCAACACTTTGATGTCAAAACTGACAAAGTAACAAATACAGTACATGTAAAATATACCCAATTTGTCAGTTGATGCTAATGAAACAGTGACTTTGGACAAGTACATAACCAGTGAAACCCCAGCCTGAAATATTGCTATAATGCAGCAATTCTCAGGCATGTCAAATTGTTGATTTATGGGCCTCAAGCGACCTTCTCGCTTCTTCGTGACTTTCGGTGGTTTAAGGATAAGAACTTCAAATGTTGATCCAGCTTGGCCCAATGTAACTATGTATATGCTATACCCGGCCAATATACCTGGAAGCTGGATATAGGAGGTTGGCATCTCCACATCGTCCAATCAGAGAATGCTTGCATTCATTCAGAAAATGTAAAGCATTATCTGAATGGCGTCTATGCTGAGCAGCCAACCTCCTGTATTCAGAATGCATCAGGCCAGCCACTTAGCATGGACTCAGAAGCAGGTGGAGATCACTGGAGTAGCACAGTCTCCTTCAGTGATTTCCAGCTTCCAATGGCATAGCCATGTGTGGTATAGAAATAGTTACATTGGTTCAAGCTGGACCGCTGTAACTATAACATGTACAAATATACCATACATGGAATTCATCTTCAAGTTCCAAAGTGCCATCATTTGTTTAAAGTAGGTGTGCCCTCAATAGACATACTGTGGCCCCTTTGAAGAATCAGCCTTCTCAGTTCAGCCCACTGTTTCATTTAAATTTGAGACACCTGCCGTAGAGTCTATAGTAGACATGATAGGACCTGCAGCATGTGCATTCCAAAACAAATTGGCAGTGCTAGCCCCCTTATATGTGTTCTGAGTCTGACAAGTTATCCTCAACTGTAGTATACAACTGGAAAACTTTTTTCCTAATTAGTGAAGAAAATTAATTGGCACCCAAAACTGTCAATACTGCATTGTATACAATTATGTTAATAAAGTACTCCATTGAGCTTTCTTTGCACCTAAATTTGACAACATAATGTAACCTTGGTACGGTTTTTGGAAAAAACTGGTACGGTTTTACGTGTTACTGTTTATGGTATCTTCATGCTTCTAACCCTCAGGGATAAAGGGAGAAATTTCAAAAGATTAGGACTTATGGGCACTGCAGCTTAAAAAAACGTATAGATATAGCAGAGCAGAAAGTTATAGTCCTAGAGTGAAAGGGGTGGGTCAAGATATTTGGAGGTGTTGAATGCTGGAATGAAAGTCAAACTGCCCTGAAAGTGGGTATCACGTGATGTCCGATGATTAAGGTGTTGCGTGATACTTGTTGACGGTTGTCATCTAAATCACAATAAACCCTATGATTCTTGGAATGTGATTGAGCTGACCCTTTTCTCTTGGCTGTTATGTTGTTCCTCTAGCTTTAGGTCTTTCTGAGTTGCCAACCAGAAAATATTATGAAGATTGGTGACTCAAAGCATTGAAGCAAGAGTTTCACAAGAGGTCAACAAAGCCAAGCTCTATTGTCTTCTTATGACAGATTTCCTTTACAAAATCTCTTGCATTTCCATTTGACCAAAGTTCTTTAATTGCAGAGCATTTCCGTCAGCCCACCTAGAAGCATTTGGTGCCTTCTGTTTTGTTTGGCCCTTCATTGCAACGTTATGTGTGGTGAAACTGAACTCAGATGAGGTGTGTGGAGACTTTTCTGCACATTGTTGATGTGTGTGGGGAGACTTTAAAGTAGTTTTAACTGTCACCTCAACACACTAAGCACATAAAGGCCTCTTTTACATGAGATGGATTTTGTTCCAATAAGGGGACCAAATCATAGATCCCCTGGTAATTGGAGCAGAAAAGAGGGGTGACACATCCATGTCCGCCCAGTTTCTGAAGAGTTGACACAGAGCCTGCTCTGCTCCATAGGTGGCCAGGATTTAATGGACTCCATTGTCCGTTTACACCCAACTACTCTCCGATTCGTTTCACCTAAACAGAAGAGAACTGATCCCCTTCCTTTTTATTTTTTTTTGCGTACCGAATCAGACCAGGAGGTAGGCAGGTGTAAATGTACACATCTGTTTGAACCCTCCTGTCCATAGGAATGCATAGACCTTCCAATCAGGTCAACCTAAAAAAAGTGAATAAGGGCTTCCATTATTATGGCTGATGATGTCATCATAATTTAAGTGGCTGCAAGGAACAGCAGTATCTTTATAGCATTGAGACTCAAAGTATGTTCCCCACCCATTGTATAGGGAATTAATGGGAAATCTACATGCACAAAATAGGTTTAAATTTTTTTGGAATTCTGACTTGCATATAGTGTGGACTTTACATGGTTTCCATGTGTTCCATTACCTACCTTCTGTCATTGTTTTCACGTTACAGAAAAACAGCAACTGCCATTCCACTGTCCAGTGCCCCAGTGGCCAGTAAGGCTGAAGTCACACTTTTGCTATCTTTTCAGTGGGGATAAGAGTGATAAAAAGTGCTGTGAAAACACCTGTGTCCCTGAGGTGCTCTGTCCCTTGCTGGATGAGTGAAGCATTGCTTCCAATTGATGGAAATGCCGATGAATATCACTCACCAGGGAGAGAGAGACACCTTGTTCATCTAGCCGGCAAGGGAGTGTCCTGTAAAAACGGCAGAGTATTCTTCTGCCCTGCCGTTTACCGGTTCAGGACAGGAAACCAAGTGTGACACTAGCTTATGGGCACTCTCGCTGGACAGGGAAGGGGCAGTGGGTGGAAACTGGTGAAAGTGAAATCAACTTTGGCTTTTTTTGGCCGAAAAATACTACCGTAATTGTGGGTGTTCATTTTTGCCCACTTTTTGCCCGCTCTTAGGCAGATCATTCAAATATAAAAAAAAATTATTATTTACTCAATACCACCTACATTCATTTAAAATTCACTTTAAAGCAACAGGTTGAGAAGTGGCAGAAGCAGATCCCATTTGTGAAGATGGGCTCATTTTTTAATTTATGGTTTTATTTATATCTCTTACCTTCCACAATTTGAAACTGTTTAGCCTTGTATATCATTTTACTGCCAAGTCTGAACTTTTATGTTTTTCTTCTATTCCTAATTGCTCGACTAGTTGAGGACAAGCGTTTTTAGGTTTTCTTTTGGATGTCAGACTGTATTTTTCAAGGTCATATACCAAAGGATGACAAGCTTATTGCTTTTGTGGTCACTAGGCTGTTGTTTCTTCCTCTGCAATTTATTTGGTTTGGAAATGAGACACACGAGATACATTCCGAACAACCTCAGGGCATTCTGTTTATATGAATAGGTGTCAGAAGTTCAGAGACCCTCTAAGCTTCTAATAGAAAACTGCCATGATGCTGTCAGTGCACAGCTTCCTTTATGTCTTCTAGAACTTTACATTGCTAAGGAATGACATTGCAAAGTAATATAGCTTTATAAAATAGCAAAACAGCATAGGTAAATTCCATTGTGATCAGTGGGCATTTATGGGAATTGTCCTATAGGGACCAAATGGAATGCAACTAATTTATTTTTTCTTCCTTGCACTTTCCCTACACTGAAGAACTGAGGTGGCATTAGAGATGTGTAGACTGCTGTCCTAGTATATTCATGCCACAGATGGGGAAGTTTTGGAAAGAGTAGCTCAACCATTTCAACATATGACGTCTTATGATCCTGCTCCATTTCAGGACTTACTTTTAATGATGGTGTGATGGGTGATGGGCGCCAAGTTGAACATAGAGGCCGTCAAAATTAGGATCTCTCTTTTGTACATTGGAAAGGCCTTGCTAAATAAATAATAACCTTTGCATTTTTACTGTGACAATTCTTCAGCACTGCTGTAATGCATCGGCCACCCCACTTTCTTGTGGGTATGTTGGTGATGTCCAACTTGTGATGCAGCCAGGGTACTGATTCCCAAACAAACCTACTGCAGGGTCCTCTAGGGGGGCACAAAGCCTGATGATGAAGAATAAAATACACTAAGAACATTTTTCTTACCATCATTGCTCAGATGCTGGATGGGGGTAGTAGCGGTTGATGATGTGAATTAAACTTTTGTATGAGTTATTGTAAAACACATATTCTGGTGTTAAAGTGAACCAGCGCTATACTCATGCAGAGCAAACAACATGCACAATTTAATACTCCTTCCCCAGCTACTTTTACTTACCTTCCTTTTACTATCCTTCTACTGCATGGGAGAATTTCTGTTTAAGCTCAAAGTGATGAGCTTATAACGGACTAAGGACCCTACCCTTGTTATCATGGGACCGCACTAGGTGCCAATTTGGCCCATCACCAGGGACCACCACTGTCACATGGGAGGAAGGTGAGCGAGTCAAATTTTCCCCATTGCCCAGAGGGACTAAACATAACGCTGGGGGATTGAAGGAAAGAAAATCACACTATATTGTCAAATGTATCGGGACGCCTGCCTTTACACGCACATGAACTTTAATGGCATCCCAGACTTAGTCCGTAGGGTTCAAAATTGAGTTGGCTCACCCTTTGCAGCTATAACAACTTCAACTCTTCTGGGAAGGCTGTCCACAAGGTTTAGGAGTGTGTCTATGGGAATGTTTGACCATTCTTCCAGAAGCACATTTGTGAGGTCATGCACTGATGTTGGACAAGATGTCCTGGCTCGCAGTCTCCGCTCAAATTCATCCCAAAAGGTGTTCTATTGGGTTGAGGTCAGGACCTTCACCCCGAACTCGCTCATCCATGTCTTTATGGACCTTGTTTTGTGCACTGGCCCAAATCATTTGGGGGAGGGGGGATTATGACGTGGATTGTTATTTAGGGGTTGGGCTTGGCCCCTTAGTTCCAGTGAAGGGAACTCTTAAGGTGTCAGCATACCAAGATATTTTGGACAATTTCATGCTCCCAACTTTGTGGGAACAGTTTGGGATTGGCCCCTTCCTGTTCCGGCACAGGGCAAGCTCCATAAAGACATGGATGAGCAAGTTTGGGGTGGAGGAACTTGACTGGCCTGCACAGAGTCCTGACCTCACGAATGCGCTTCTGGAAGAATGGTCAAACATTCCCATAGACACACTCCTAAACCTTGTGGGCAGCCTTCTCAGAAGAGTTGAAGCTGTTATAGCTGCAAAGGGTGAGCCAACTCAATATTGACCCCTACGGACTAAGACTGGGATACCAAAGTAATGTGCGTGTAAAAGCAGGCGTCTCAATACCTTTGACAATATAGTGTATCTCTGGAACATAACAATTAACAAAAATCCCATGAGGTGTACGTTACTATTGCTATTAACTGTTTCTTGGGTCACTTTAGTTGGAATCAAGAGAAGCCTGTTTCTGGTTGAAGAAACCCTTTTAGCCCATTGGATTGATGCACTTTTTTTGTGTTTTGATGGCTGTTGCATTAGGGCATCCAAATCAACTTTAAAGGCAAGTAAAGCTTATTTAAAATAAAAAAACAAAAATGTAAAATATAGCAGTTTATCAGTCCTTAGAAGTAGTGGTTGCATTTGATTTTTTTGTTTTTTTAGGCTATTTTCAATATTTTCACCAAGAAATTTCGCATATAACACACATCCTGTCCCATTATGTGTACACTCATTTCGGAATTTAGTTTTCGTCCGAAAAATAGATTTGTTCAGTTACTCCCAAAATTCGTTTTTATTCATTTTGTTTCATTAAAAAATGCATTAGTCTGAAAAATCCGAAATAATTAAGGTCGGATCTGTCATTGAAGGCTTATGGTGTCTGTCGAACATTTTAAGAAGATTTGATGGAGCAGGTAAACTGTACGACGCTGCAATTGTAAATTTCTGGTTCTGCCTACAAGCTATAGTAGAATTCTAATGTTGTATGACACTAGTAATAATTATATTTATTAATTATTATTACTAGTGAACCAACATTACAATTCTTCTATAGCCTATGGGTGGAGCATTTGACCATAAATGTTCGCTAGCGGTGACTGCTTCATCAAATCTTCATGTCGAATCTTTTCTCACTATGTAGAATAATCTTGGACTAATAGAGTTAGGTTAGGCACATTCGACCTTTTTAGCTATTGTCTCTATAATGTTGAATCTTTTCTCTCTATGTCAAATCTTTTCTCTCTATGTAGAATAATCTTGGACTAATAGAGCTAAGGTTAGGAACATTCGACCACAGGTTCGATGGACACAGATCACTATTGTCAGTGTCATGTCGAATCTCCTATCTATATCGAACTGTTGTCGGAACGAAAATAAAGCATTTGTTTATGTAGGATCTTTCGGTTTTCGGATTCTGCACGTTCGTTATCGTTTGTTAAAACGAGAACGAAAATACCCGAAATTCGGACGAAAATGCATTCGGACGAAAACGAATGCACAGGTCTATTATATGGTAGTTGATGGGATAAGTAGTCTACACAAGAAAGATAAATACACTACACACTTTATTTTTGGCAAGATCTACATGTATTTTCTGTACCTGCCGAAACATGTTCCTAGCCTAAAAAGAGGAAACCAATGCAGCCATCACACCTAAGGAATGGTAAGCTGCAATATACTAAAATTCTTGCTTTTGGGTTTAAGCAATCTTTAATTGCCTTTCATAGTGAATAGACATTACAATTTTTTTCTCTTTCATTTAGTGAAGGACACAGTGGAGATCTTGAACAATGCTCAGAGATCGAGATCTCCGCTGTGTTCTTCCATGAACGGAGGAGAAAGTAGGATTTATTGTACTCACTGTTCATTGAAGGACACCGTGGAGATCTTGATCTCTGACCATTGTGTTATGGCATCAAGAAAAAAGAAAAAAAAAAACTCAATGGTCAGACATCAAGCTCTCCGTTGTGTTCTTCAATGAACTTAGAGAAAATAATTTTATAGTGAGTACAAAAAAATCCTATTTTCTCCTTCTTTCACTGAAGAACACCACGGAGATCTTAATCTCCTTTCTCCAAACATTCAGCTTTTTTCCTTGAAGGTGGCGCCATAACCCAATGGTCAGACCAAGATCTTTGCTGTGTCCTTCAATGAAAGAAAGGGAAAATAATTTTACAGTGAGTGTAACAAATCTTATTTTTGGGTTTAGATACACTAGGGTTGGATACAACAAGCCTCAATGGACAAAATAAAAAGAATTCCTGCTCTATTTTTGGAAATGTAGCACTGCACAACACAAACTCTGTTAGCGTCTGTGCATTGTGTTGTGCTGTAGAGCAAGTGCATTTATTTATTTTACAGTATATGTATGTTGGGGGGGGGGGGGGCATTCCAACTGTGCGCCAACTCATATGTACCACTAATTACCCTGAGTTGCTTTATGTGGTGTTGGATCAGGTGGGTCAGAAGTTAATTGGAAGAAAGATCTATACTTGATTTTAGCAGCTGTTGCTTTGAATCCAGTGTTTAAATAGTCTTCTTCTAACTTTAATGATGTTACTAAGAACTTACAATTTCGAGGGTTGGTCTGCCCGATTTAAAACGATAGTTTCCATCAGTTCCTGTGGTCAAAAGGGCCAGCGTATAAAAACTGAACGTAATGTAAATGGTCTGTTGCCCATACCTGCCAACCATATTTCAGCGAATATTTTTCTACCATAGTTGAGAACATGAAAGCTAACGTCCTATTGGTGGGATTACTCGGTGAGTAAAATCAGGTATATAAAAGTAAACTTTTTTAATAACATGAAATAGAAATATAACTGCTGAAATCTGGTTGGTATGGGCGACACTTTTTTTTTTTTTTTCTCATAACAGTCCCAAAATAGGATAAAAAAATAAAATAATGGATTTCAATGCGGTCAGCATTTTCATCTAGGGCATCAGATAAATATTTGTATTTGTGCCTTGCTTGCTAATTCTTCATGATACGGAGACGCTTTTCAGATTTTGGTTGATAAGGGAACACAATTTTATACAAGTGGCCTTTAGTGCTATTTATTATTTTACTGTACTTTTTAAACAGTATGTGTAATTTCTATTATGACACTGTCCGATATTTGAAAAAAAAAAAAGGAAAAAATATGAATATTCAATATATATTATGCAATGGGTAATTCTTATCAGATTTTTTTAATGTTCAGTCAATAAAACCGCACCACTGATTATTAAACAGTTGTCGTGTTGTTTGTGTATACTGGTTCATTCTCTCCAAAAACTGGACTCTAAGGCAGATCATAACTGTATTCGAGCACCGCAAACTGAAAATGCTATTTAATCCATTTTTAACCACTTGCCGACCGCCCTACAGCAGTTTTACTGCTACAGGGTGGCCTCTGTGCGCAGGATCACGTATATACAGTATCTCACAAAAGTGAGTACACCCCTCACATTTTTGTAAATATTTTATTATATCTTTTCATCTGGCAAGACTGAAGAAATGACACTTTGCTACAATGTAAAGTAGTGAGTGTACACCTTGTGTGACAGTGTAAATTTGCTGTCCCCTCAAAATAACTCAACACACAGCCATTAATGTCTAAAGTGAGTACACCCTAAGCCCTTGTACACACGGTCGGACATTCCGACAACAAAATCCGTGGGATTTTATCCAACGGATTTTGTCCAAAACTTGTGTTGCATACACACGGTCAGACAAAGTTGTTGGAAAATCCGATCGTACGTAACGTGACAACGTTATATCGTTACGACGGGACTACGTTCAGGCTAGTAGCCAATAGCTTTGGTCTAGGTCAGTGATGGCGAACCTATGGCACGCGTGCCACAGCTGGCACGCAGAGCCATCTCTGTGGGCACTCGAGAGGGTCCTGGTTCACAATGGGCAGAACATGGCAGCAGGTACCGGGCACAATTATACACTGAATACCTGCAGACAAAGACTGGGGCAGGGAGGCAGAGCAGGGATTGCAGATAAGGACATAGCTAGAGGTCTCCCTTTCTCTCAGCTCTCCTCTTTTTCAGCCCCCGTGTCCCCCTCTTTCTGCTCCCCCTCTCTGTGTCCCCCCTCTCTCTGTGTCCCCCCTCTCTCTCTCTGTGTCCCCCCTCTCTCTCTCTGTGTCCCCCCTCTCTCTCTCTCTCTGTCCTCCCCTCTCTCTCTGTGTCCCCCTCTCTCTGTGCCCCCTCTCTCTCTCTCTGTCCCCCCTCTCTCTCTTTTCCCCCTCTCTCTCTCAGAATCTCTCACACTCCTCCCCCTCTATGTTCGCCCCATCTCTCTGTCCCCCCCTCTCTCTCTGCCCCCCGTGTGTCCCCCCTCTCTGTGTGTGTCCCCTATCTCTATCTATCTGCCCCCCCCTCACTCTGTCACCTCTCTCTCTCTCTCTGTCACTGTGCCCTCCCCTTTATCTGTCCCATATCTCTCTCTCTCTCTGTCCCATGCCTCTCTCTCTCTCTGTCCCATTTCTCTCAGCATCTCACACCCCTCCCCCTCTGTCCCCCCTCCCCCTCTCTGTGCCCCTATCTCTCTGCCCCCCGTGTGTCCCCCCTCTCTGTGTGTGTCCCCTATCTCTATCTATCTGTCCCCCCCTCACTCTCTGTCACCTTTCTCTATGTGTCCTCTCTGTCTCTCACAACCCCCCTCTCTCTTATACACACCCCCTCTCTTTTGCTCAGCACCCCTCTCTCGCGAATTGCCGTGTTGGCACTTTACAACACAAAACCAACTTATTTATTTCAGTTTGGGCACTCAGACTCAAAAAGGTTCGCCATCACTGGTCTAGGTATTTGATCTGAGCATGCGTGGCACTTTGTCCGATCGGAATTCTCTACACACAATCGGACAAAGTCCGATCAGATCATGTTGTCGGAAAGTTTTATAGCCCAGCTCTAAAACTTTGTCCATCGGATATTCCGACAGAAACAGTCCGATGGAGCCCACACACAGTCGGATTATCCAACAACACGGTCCTATTGGACATTGTCCATCGGAATATCCGAACCGTGTGTACAAGGGCTAAGAGAAAATGTCCAAATTGGGCCCAATGTGGCTCATTAGTGTTACAAAGTCTCTGGTGTGTTAAATTTGGTGTTTTCACTCTCACTCTCTCATACTGGTCACTGGAAGTTCAACATGATACCTCATGGCAAATAGTCATCGAATAAAAGCAGCCGGCAACTCCATACCATCAATCGTATTTCTTTTCAAGGCTTCAGAGTGAGTACAGTCAGCAGCAGACTAGAAGTCTTGTTCACAGCACTCATGTATGTTAAAAAGCATGAACATTTATACATAAAAGACTGTCACATGACTACTACTCCTCTCCAATCAACAGTGTGTTCAATTCAAGTCAGGTGATTGGTTACAAATTGTCAACAGATGTGTAGATGACAAATGAGAAGCAAATAGTCTAGCTATAATACAATATTTGAGATACAAAAAATACGAAGACTATCTTGACATGTGAAGAGAAACATATATTAAATGCTCTATAAGAGAAACTTTAATGAAAAAATATATAGATTAGAAAATCATGTTGCTTGATGTGAAATATAAAGACTATACATAAAAGTGCACATTCAGGGCCGGCCCACACTACTGCTTGGTGCGAGATCGCATGGAATTCGCACCGCAATGCAGTGCACATCACATGCTATGTCCGTACAATGCGACTCCAGCAACACAAAGGTATGGCTGAAATCGCAACGCATTCGGGCTAGAATCACACGGGACCCAATCGATCCAATTCTTTCCCGAACTGACAGCCCGCAGTGTGACACACAAGCCAAAATGGGGGCGCCACTATGTATTGGCACTCCCCAGCAGTTCACATATGGCAGCACAAACCGCCGTGTGAGTCGGTGCAATGAGGATACCCTCAGTGCATTCACAGGGCTCCCGCATCGCAGCAGTGTGTACCATACCCCAAAGTGTATCACAAGTGATGGGCATAATACAATGTCCATTGCTCCAGGACTCTTTATAAAACGTATTTTGTAAAAAGGTCCACATTGTAGCGGTGGTTCATTCCCGCAGGTGCCTTTGTCTGTAGGTAGAAAATCCACCAAACTTCACGTAAAAGAAGTACACGGTGGATGTCGTTCCCCCCACCTCCACGTGAGGATAATTTGACTCTTTTCAGTAGGAGAAAGATGCCATATTGCCATTATGTTCCTACTTAAAGTGCTCAGACACATTTGATAAGCCTTTATCTGTGCTGTAGGATGCACCATGAAAATGTTCGCTGATTCGAGTTATCAGTGGTCTCATGGTGCAACCCACATATTGTTTGTTACATTTATTGCACTCCACAACATATACATTACTAGTGCCACAGTTGATATATTCACGGATTGTGAATTCTCGTCCTGTGGCACATGAAATTACAGTCTTGTGTTGTCTGGAGTTTCTACTACAGAAACGGCATGTGTTATTCCCGCAAATGTAAGAGCCCACAGTATTCAACCAAGTTTTTTTATGTTGCTGTGACTCAAACAGGCTTGGGGACAGAAGGCCTTCCAGCTTTTCGCAGATCGGCTTGAAAACATACAGCCTGACTTAAAGAGGAAGTAAACCCTCCTAAACATGTTTAGCTTGTTAGATAATACTTTTCTCAGGCAGCTGATCGCTGCCTGAGAAAGTGAACTTACTTGTCACATTTTCGTGAAAACCGCCGTTTACATTTCTGTGACGTCAGCCGCGCTTGCGCAGTGTGGTCATGCGAATGCGGCGTATACTGTATTGCCGACTTTCATCTTCCTGCCTCTCTGCCTTTTTTTAATACGAGGCATTCTCCTCATTGCGGCAGAGGAGAAGTCTCACGTTGTAAAGCTATCCCTGCTCTTCCTGACACTCCCCCTTGTGACTGAAGACGTCACGCAGGGGAATGAATCGTAGAGCAGAGGAGAGGAGAGCAGAGCAGAGCAGAGCTTGTTGTGACTGTTTACTATATTGGTCACATGCTTTGTTGCCTTTGTAACGGCAACCGAGATCGAGGCTTGGTTAGGATTTCTATTGACGCTACGGCGCATGCGCGAGATTTCCGGAGTGAAATCTAACTAAGGGCGGAAATGACGTCCGGAAAGGACGTCAAAGCCAGAATTTGAAATGGCGCGGGCGATAATGTTGCACTCCTTGTTAAAACCTTCCTCGGTGGAGCAGTTATGTCTGGCTCTGGTGAAATCCCCCATCGGGATGGATCATTTGGAGTGTGCAGGATGGCAATTAGTAGCCAGAAGCAAGGCATTGCCTGCACATGCCTTAAGATAGGTACATGTTGTAACTAAACCCTGGACTGTACAGCCTGTTAAAGTAATATCTAAGAAGTTAATGGCATCCTTCTGATTATCAAAACTAAATTCTAAATTGAGGTTATTTTTGTTTGCTAAGGATACAAAGCTGACACAGTCCGCGAGGGAACCGTCCCATACAATCAGTAGGTCATTGATGTAGCGACCGTAACTAATTATAGAACCTGCACATGGGTTGTGTTTGGAGAATAGAAAGATCTCCTCCCACCAGCCCATGTACCCAGGTTCGCCAAAGATGGTGAAAAACGGGCCCCATTGAAGCTCCCCTACATTGCAGATAGAAAATTGCATCAAACATAAAATAATTACGGCTAAGCAAAAATACAACTGCCATAATTATAAACTCTCTCAAATTGGTGTCATAAGTGCTGTAGCATGTCAGATTATGTTCTATGGCTTTAATTGCAAGGTTGTGTGGAATACAGGAATATAGTGAGCCACTGGTACTCCTCTTTCCATACTACATCCTGTAAAGATGCCAGTACTGATGTGGTGTCCTTGATATAGCCAGGTAATCTTATAACCAATGGTTGAAGATACCGGTCTAACCAAAGACCCAAATGCTCACAAAGGGAACCGATACCTGCTACTATTGGTCTACCTTGTACCGGAACTATGTTCTTATGGAGTTTGGGCATGTGATGGAAAATGGGGACTATAGGTGAATTGACCAAAAGATGGTCTGTCAATGGTCTGATGAAGAAGCTGTAGCGTCGAAATGCATTACCATTCCTTGCCACTGTGAATAATCACATTTCCTGTTCCTGTGAAGTCACGACCAGCTGCTTCTTGTTTCCTGCCTCCTGGTTCCCAGTATTCTCTGGATCCCTGTAAGATCACACCAGTGCCCCAGGCTGCAAAAGGAAGACATTTATGAGACTCCAGGACTGGCGATTTTCACCACATACTGAACTCATCTAATTTAACCTAAGTTTTAGTGCTGTGATACTGCCATATACCGATGATAAGTGTAATCGGGATGCAAGAATTATGATCGGATGTTTTATTACTAAGACCACAACCTGCTTCGGATAATATTACTAAGGCTACTATCTAATCCGCATCTGGTAAGCGCATCAAAATCATGGTGACGGGCACTGGTTTGCAGCTTTGTTTGGACTCACTGCGGTGACTTGATAAGCACTGATATATTGGACTTTATCTTCCAGTCCCAGCTTTTTGCAAGCTGTTCTTCCTGTTATATGCTATTTTTATACTTCTTATAATTTTTTGATGGTTTAATTTGTGCAATGTTAATGCTATTTTATTGGCAACAAATATTCATTTTGTATGTGTGCTATTAACTCCTTATTGACATTTCATTGGAGATGTCTTTTATTACTAAATAGGACCAGTGGCGCAGCTTTCCAAACTTTCTTATAAGTCTCTTAGGTACTTCTGTCTTTTGACACTCATGATATTCTGTTCCAATAAATGAAAGCGGTAGTAAACCCTCTGAATTTTTTTCTTTTCAGACCTGTAAGGGAAAAGGCATAATGAGCTAGTATGCACTGCATACTAGCTCATTATGAAATACCCTAGAATCTCGCCTGATACACGCCGAGGTAGCTGACATGTTCCCTCGGCGTGTCTTCCGGATATCAAGGCTCCGGCACTGTGAGTGGCCGGAGCAGCGATATCGTCACTCCCGTGCATGCACACTGGAGATTTCTTTCCGGCAGGGTCCGGCGTCTGCTGGGCTTCCAGCCGAGAAACCCCTGTGAGCATGTGCCGCTGCAGTCAGCGGCTCATTGCCAGTGGAATATCTCCTAAACCATCTGAGTATCTGAGTCTGACAAAAAGAATTGTTACTCTACATAAAGATGGCCTAGGCCAGTGATGGCGAACCTTGGCACCCCAGATGTTTTGGAACTACATTTCCCATGATGCTCAACTACACTGCAGAGTGCATGAGCATCATGGGAAATGTAGTTCCAAAACATCTGGGGTGCCAAGGTTCGCCATCACTGGCCTAGGCTATAAAAAGATTGCCAAGACCCTGAAACTGAGCTGCTGCATGGTGGCCAAGACCATACAGTGGTTTACCAGGACAGATTCCACATAGAACAGGCCTTGCCATGGTCGACCAAAGACGTTGAGTGCATGTGCTCAGTGTCACATCCAGATGTTGTCTTTGGGAAATAGACGTATGAGTGCTGCCAGCATTGCTGCAGAGGTTGATGGGGTCAGCCTGTCAGTGCTCAGACCATACGCCTCACACTACATCAAACTGGTCTGCATGGCTGTCATCCCAGAAGGAAGCCTCTTCTGAAGATGATGCACAAGAAAACCTGCAAACAGTTTGCTGAAGACAAGCAGACTAAGGTCATGGATTACCGGAACCACGTCCTGTGGTCTGATGAGACCAAGATAAGCTTATTTGGTTCAGATGGTGTCAAGCGTGTGTGGCGGCAACCAGATGAGGAGTACAAAGACAAGTGTGTCTTGCCTACAGTCATGCATGGTGGTGGGAGTGTCATGGTCTGGGGCTACATGAGTCCTGCCGTCACTGGGGAGCTACAGTTCATTGAGGGAACCATGAATGCCAACACGTACTGTGACATTGTTCAAATAGTAATGAAAATAATTGAGCTCAAGTTTCTAAAATCACTACAGCAGCATTATTGTCATAATGAATTATGACCAGTTTTCATGTGTTAGAACCACACAAGTAGATACAGTTGATAGATGATGAGAAAAGTCCCAGAAGATACACAAGTGGTGATCCTACTATGAACTGCTTTCAACACATCAACTTCAGAGGCAACATGTTCACTTGCTGCCTAGAATATTCCACCCACTTTCAGATGTCATTGTAATGAGATAATCAATGTCATTCACTTTACTTGTCAGTGGTTTAAATATTATGACTGATTGGTGTAAAACCAATCAGTAAAACCTCATATACCCGAAGGAGCCTCTGGAAAGTTGCCCAGGTTCTTTTCCCAGTAGATTGCCCCGCAACCAGGCACATGATCACAATCACTCTTTGCCTCAAAAACCAGTCTAGGGGTGTTCCCTTTGATGTCTTTATTTTTGGAGCAACTGGGATAGGGCTGATGGAATTGGGTGGGATACTCCAAAAACAGAAACTATGTACAGATTGAGGACAGTAAAACCTTTCTGAAAATCTGAAGCAGAAGTCCTTGCATATAGCAAAATGTGGACTTGGCTTATAGTAGAAGCAGTTAAAAGCAGGCTTCTTTCTTTAGAGCAAATAGAGCAGAATCCCTTCACAAAGAACTAGATAGAATAAGCTCTTCAGGACACCACCCAATGCCCTCTTTGATCAAACACACAGCTGACTCTCTAGCACCAGAGGAATAGCAGCAGCCCAAAAATCTCTAAGATCTCTCACAGCAGTCTGGACTCACAAATGTTCAGGGACTGCTGGTTGCCTCTTTCCAACATCCACGAGACACTTTTCTCCTGTGATAACGGACTGGGTCTTCAGAAGACAGCCCCTCAGTTAGCTCTCTGTATCTTCAGCATCCACCAAGGACCTCACAAACATCAAACAAATGCCAGCATTGCACTGGAGGGCAGCAGCCCTACAGGCTGGACTAATCCTCCGCAGGAAAAGACCCAGCAGCTATGTGTCTCAGAGTATTTATACAAGCTCACAGCAGCCTTCAGGGCAACCCTTCCTGGGATTGGCCAGGGCTGTATAAATATAGAGGCTTTGTTCACACTGTTGTGCGGAGCAGCTAACAGCAGGGTCCCGGTGCATCCTTGCTTTCTGTTTCAGGGAAGAATCATTCCTGAATTCGGACCTGAAACAGAGCTAAAAATGCACAGGACCCCTGTGCAATGTGCTCCGCAGCCACTTCATTGAGATCCAGTTACAGTCTCCTGTCATGCAAATTGGATGCGGGTTTCGCAATAGTGTGAACCCACCCTCATGCTGCTATTTGCATTGCTCCACACCTATGTTCCAGAGAGTTCTCCAGCTCCCTGGAAAGTAGAGGAAACAGTCCAACCCAGCAGAACTGAAACACTGAGGAGACCTAACTAATCACATGCAGTTGCACTGATTACAGTAAGCATAACTAAATTTACCTAACAAACTATTGCAGCCACACTGGTTACAGTGATACAAACTAAATTGACCTAGTAAACAAAAATAAAACTCCACTGAACAGTGAGCCAGCACTAAATCAAACTAATCTTAGCACCAGTGGCGGCCCGTCCATTAGGGGCACCCCCGCACCGCCCCCTCTATCCACACCCCCCCTATATAAATAATGGATAGATTCATTCATAGCATAAATCTATCCACGTCCGCCGCGGCCACCCCCTATTCATGCATCTGGCTCCTTTTAGAGCACCGGACTCCTGAATTACATCAAAGTGTTTTTTTAAGCGCCTGTTTAGAGCTATAGGCTCTAAAAGGCTTCAAAATAGGGTGGGCTTGGAGTGCATAAATTGCACCTTGAGCCCACCCAGGTGTTACAACAGCAAGTTAATATTCGCTGTTGTAACACTGATCCTCAATCTGGCCAATCAGAAGCAGGTCTCAGACCCATTTTCCGATTGGCCGAAAAAGAGAAGACTCCCGATTGGACCCCAAGGAGGAGGGAGGAAGCGGAAGCCACTGCTGCCCATGGAGAGTAGGGAGAAGGGAAAGATGTCGCTGCTGTCAAGCAAGGGAAGCCGCCAGTGAAGCGCTACATATATGGGGTAAGTGCACCAGACCCTCTCTCTGACCAACTGAGGGGGGTGATACTGTTTGCCACCCCCCCCAAAAAAAATTACCACTGGCCGCTACTGCCTAGCACCTATCCAGGAGGGTGCTTTAACACATTAAGACATTTTCATTGTTTCTAAAGCCGCGTACACACGGGCGGATTGTATGGCCTACTTAGTCCATCATACAATCCGACGGACAGTCCGTCATACTTTCGAATGAACAGACTTGACCACACACGGATGCACAAACAGTCTGTCGAAAGCTTGCGCGATGACGTGTACAGCACGTACGACGGGACTAGAAATAGTAAGTCCAATACACAGCAATGCAACCTTCCGCCGTGTAAATCCATTCTGAGCATGCGCCATTCTTAGTCCGTCGAACTAGCCTACTCACGAGCGGATTGTCCGCTGAAACCAAAGTATGACGGACAGTTACGGAAATTCCGAAATACTTAGTACGCCAGACTGCACACTGAAAAAGTCCGCTGAAGCCCACACACGAGCGGACTGTCCGCTGAAATGTGTTTCGGCGGACTAAGTAGGCCATACAATCCGCCCGTGTGTACGCGGCTTAAGTCTGCACTCTGGTTGTGGCAAACTTCTTCTATTTGAGAATTATGGAGACCACTGTGCTCTTGGGAACCTTCAGTGCAGCAGAAATATTTTTGTAGCTTTCCCCAGATCTGTGCCCTGCAATATTTCTGTCTCTGAGCTCTGCAGGCAGTTCCTTTGACCTCATGGCTTTTGCAGTGTGCATTGTCAGCTGTGAAGCCTTTTATAGAGAGGTGTGTCTTTCCAAATCATGTCCAATCAATTTAATTTACCACTGGTGGAATCCGATCAAGGTGTAGAAACAGCTTAGCTATGATCAAGAGAAATGGGAAGCACCTGAGCTAAATTTCAAGTGTTGTTGCAAAGGGTCTGAATACTTATGCCAATGCGATATTTCAGTTTTTTATTTTTCATACATTTGTAAATATTTCAAAAATTGTGTTCTCACTTTGTCATTATGGGGTACTGAGAGTAGATTTAGGGTCCGTTCACATGGGGCGGATCAGTGCTGATCCATCCCGTGGATATCTGCTTGCTCAGCAGGGATCGCCGGAGCGATCTCCACTGAGCAGGAAGATGACAGGTCCGTCTCTGAACACTGCGCAGGGACGGACCTGTCAGAGCGCCGCTCTCCCCTATGGGAGATCGGGGGACGACAGACCGCAGTGTCCACCGTCACTCGGTCTGATCTGATGACAGATGGAAAAGTAGCTTTTTCCTCCGTCACACCTTTTCAGATCGGAGCTGGTCGGATGTCAGCGGACATGTCACCGCTGACATCCGATGCTCCATAGAGCTCTATGGAGCATCCGTTCAGGTCCGCCTGAAAAACTTTCATTCAAACAACCGTAGCATCAGGCTGCAACAACATAACAACATTAAAAATAGTGAAGGGGGTCTGAATATTTCATGAATTCACTGTATATATTTAAATAATACCTTGCTCTTGACAGCTGAACAGAATAGAAAAGATGAGAAGGGGGTATTAAAGAAAACTTGTTGCTTTGTTCTCTTAGGACAAATGGCCAAGATTTCCTAAAAGCAGCATTAGGCAGCAAAATATGCAGAGAGGCCATTTTCCGGCGCTTTACAGGTGCTATTTTTAGCACTAAAATGCCCGAAAAGCGCCTTCAGCGTGAAAGGGGTCTAAATCTTTAGAAATCTGTCAGGGTCTCTTTAAGTACTTTTGCAAAAAGAATTCCATTCCAATTTTTAATGATGTAGTCACTTGAGCAGGTTCATGTTTTTTTCCCTTTGATCTCCTTTGGATTTAGTGGTGCACACCTGTTCTTAATTGTGATGACGGGGGGGGGGCTGCCACACAGGTGCTGGGTAATGCCACTCGCTGGGTCACTAATCTGAACTCTGACCTTTAACAATCCTATTCTATTTCTGACCTGTGATTAGCGCTTTGCCTCTTCACAGCAGTATGATCACAAGAGGGACATTGTGTATGAGAATTCCACCGCTTGTTCTCCATAACAGCCTACAATGAATTGGGGAGGTAAATGTTCCTCGGAAGAATCAAATTTTAAGTCTTAATGAATGAGACCGCTTTTCTGATTTTGTTTCAGAGCTGTATGAGTTATTGTACTTTTGTCATTATAGAAGATTTATATCACATCAACAGATTGCAGTACAAGTCAACACAAGAGGGTTAGGAGGACCAATGCCTGAAAGAGCTTTACTCTAATATTTTATCTTATGTTCTATTTCGTAATGAAGCTGTTCAGTTTACAAATATATAATTATTGTGTTGGTGGGGATTTGTTATTTTTTGCAGAGGTCCTGGCTATGGATCTCCAAGCCAAATTTAGCAATGCCAGTATTCATCAGTTAACTTGACAACTGTACCCCTAATGCCGCGTACACACGACCGGACTTTCCAGCAGAAAAGGTCAGACGGAATCAGTCCGTCGGACAATCCAATCGTGTCTGGGCTAATCCGATGGTTTTTCATAAAAAAAAAAATTAGACGGACCTAGAGATAGAACATGTTTCAAATCTGTCCGACGGACTCAATTCCTATCGAGAAAACCGTTCGTCTGCATGCTGGTCCAACTGACCAAATACGATGCAAGGGAAGCTATTGGGTACTGGCTATTGAACTTCCTCTTTTAGTCCCGTCTTTAACTTTCGACAGGACTTAGTCCGTTCGTGTATGGGCAAGTCTGTTGGTTCGGAAAGTCCGTCGGAGCTCCACCGAAAGTCTGTTGGGAAGACCGTCGGACCTAGTCTGTCAGAGTAAGTCCGGTCGTGTGTACGCAGCATAATTCAGTGTTTCTCAACCAGGGTTCCATGAAACCCTAGGGTTCCTCCTGAGGTTGCTAGGAGTTCCTTTGAGCAATGGTGGATCTCCCACCTTCACTAATCACCAATGCAAATGGATAATTTCCCATGACTTCCAAACTGACCACTATTGTTAGAGTGGACACTAGGTACCCTACATTATTTATTCTTACTGTATATTAACCACTTCCCACCCGGCCAATGCGTATATACGGCCGGGTGGGAGCCGCCTGCTCCTGATAGGACGTTTGGGAACGTCATTCAGGAGCAGCGGGATCGCGCGCGCGCGCGCCCGCGCAGCGGCGCGATCCCGATGTGCTCGTGTCACCCGGACACGGCACATCTCAGATCGGCAGGAGGGCTCTGTGATTGGCCCTCCTGATCACATGACGGCCGTGTCCAATCACGGCCGTCATGTGATGTAAACAAACAGCCGGTTGCTAGGCAATCGGCTCTCCTCTCCTCACACGGAAGTCACCGCTGAGGAGAAGAGAGCAGATCGCTGCAGCCGGCTGATGATCAGTGAGTATGGGCTGCTTTTTACAGCTTTTTACTCACTGATCATCAGTGTAGTGTACACACACAACACACCACACAGTACAAACACAGTCCCCACATATGTCCCCAAAACACACATGTCCCCAAAACATACATGTCCCCAAATAATAAAAACACATGTCCCTAATAATAAAAACATGTCCCCCACATATGTCCCACTAAAATCACATGTCCCAATGATTATCTGCACACATATGTACGTGATCACCTGCACACATATGTACATGATCATTTGCGTACATATGTCCGTGATCACACAAACCAATTATTATACACTTAACGGAATTTTTTTTACCAAAAACATGTAGCAGAATACATTTTGGCTTAAATTTATGACAAAATTTGATTTTATTGGATTTCTTTTCAAATAGAAAAAAGAAAATATAGTTTTTTTTCCAAATTTCCGCTATTTTTGCGCTTATATCGCAAAAAAAAAAAAACGGAGTCGTGAATAAATAACACCAAAATAAAGCTCTATTTGTGCGAAAAAAATGATAACAATTTCATTTGGGTACAGTGTAGCATGACCGCGCAATTGTCACTGAAAGAGCGAGAGCGCTGAAAGCTGAAAATTGGGCTGGGAAGGAAGGGGGTGAAAGTGCCCTGTATTGTAGTGGTTAAAAACTTTCTTTGATATATAAATCACGCTAATGTATTAAGAGCTGTAGGCATCATTCTTTTTAGCAGGGGTTTCCCAAGAACATAAAAATGATTTCAAGGATTCCTCAGGGGTAAAAAGGTGGAAAAAGGCTGCTCTAATTTGTCAACCTAAATTAGTCTTATGCTGCGTAAACATGATTGGATTTTCCGACGGGAAATGTTGGAAGTGAGCTTGTTGGCAGTGTGTATGCTCCATTGGACATTTGTTGTCGGCCTTTCCGCCAACAAATGTTGGCTAGCATTCTTTCAAATTTTCAGCCAACAAATGTGTGTTGTCGGACTTTCCGATCGAGTTTACACTAGGGTTGCCACATCATCCCTTTACTCTGGGACACACATGAATTACACGGGTTCTGAGGCTGATTTGATGCAGATAAGGCACCAAGTGAGTTTAATTAGCACCTTAATCAGCCACAGAACCTGTGTAATTCATGTGTGTCCCAGATTAAAGGGATGATGTGGCAACTCTAGTATACACAAGTCCGTCAGACAAAAGTAAAAAGTACAAACACGCATGCTCAGAATCAAGAACTAGCCGGAAGCTCTCGATCTTGTAAAACTAGCATTCGTAATGGAGATATCACATGACTATTGAACTTCCTTTTTATTACATTTGTAATTGTTGGCCAACATTTGTGTGACCGTGTGTATGCAAGACAGGAGCCAACAACCTTCGAGCAAAATTCCACGGCTTTGTCGTCGGAAAGTCCGATCGTGTGTACGGGGCATTACATTGTTTTCTTATAACATGTAAAGCTTTTATTTGGCATGCTGTTTTATTATATATGTCACACTTTTTTATTTTTTATTATATCCTGTTAAATGGACAGAGATGTTCTTGAAAACGCATAATACATTTAACAGTTTTTATATTTATTTAAAAAATCTTTTTAATGTATTTTTTTTCAGATTTTTAAATTAAAGCAGACCTTCGATCTATAATTACTTGACTTCCAGAAGATTTTGTCCCCTTCAAGACCAGAGCATTTTTTTGTTTTTCAGCACTATGCTACCACTTCAGCCCCAGAAGGATTTACCCCCTTAATGACCAGGCCATTTTTTGCAATACGGCACTGCGTTATGTTAACTGACAATTGTGCGGCTGTACAATGCTGTACCCAAATAAAATGTATGTCCTTTTTTCCCCACAAATAGAGCTTTCTTTTGTTTGATCACCTCTGCGGTTTTTATTTTTTGTGCTATAAACAAAAAAAGACTGACAATTTTAAAAAATATATATATATATATATATTTTAGGCTATAAAACATATCCAATAAAAAATGAAAAAAATCGAATTTGTTCATAAAGTTAGGCCAATATGTATTCTGCTACATATTTTTGGTAAAACAAATCCCAAAAAGCGTATATTGGTTGGTTTGTGCAAAAGTTACAGCGTCTACAAACTATGGAATATATTTATGGAATTTTTATTTATTTATTTTTACTAGTAATGGCAGCGATCAACGACTTAAAGTGGGACTGCGATATTGCGGTGGATAAATCGGACACCTAACTGACACTTTTTGGTGACCAGTGACGCTAATACAGTGATCAATGCTAAAAGAAAAAAAAAATGCACTGTCTCTGTACTAATGACACTAACAGGGAAGGGGTTAGCATCAGGGGCGATCTAAGGGTTAAATGTGTTCTTAGGAAGTGCTTGGTTACTGTGTGGGGGGGTGCCTGTACTGCGGGAAGGCAGAGATCCATGTTTCTGCTTAGCCGAAACACAAGATCATTGCCTTCCCTTGTCACAGAACGGCGATTCTGCCTTGTTTACATAGGAAGATTGCTGTTCTGCCTTTGCCTTGAACGACTGGCGGGTTCAACCGTACCCACTGATTGGCTCCCGCTGTTTCCAATCACAGCGGGATCAGGTCACCAGTGTTGTGCGTGCACCCCCCCAGAAGTGCAAAATCACGTACCTGTATGTGATTCTGAGCACAGGAGCCGCCTCCCCGCAGTAAATGTATGTGGGGCCGTCGGCAAGAGCTTAACTGCCAATTGCGCAATCATGCAAGACTGCATGCAAATAAAATTGATTTAATTTTTTTCACACAAATAGAGCTTTCTTTTGTTTTTTGGGAGGGATGGAGGTGATCACCACTGCGCTTAAATGGAAAATTTTGAAAAAAAAAACTATTTTTTTTTTTTTTGCTATAAAACATCCAATACATTTTTTTTTTTTAATTACCATTTCTTCATGAATTTAGGCCAAAATGTATTTTGCTACATGTCTTTGGTAAAAAAGAAAAAAAAAATCCCATTAAGTATATTTTATTTGGTTTACGTGAGTGTCTACAAACTATGGTGAATATACAGTAAATTGGAATTTTTATTTTTATTTTTTTTTTATGCTACAAATGGCGGCGATCAGCAGGACTACGATATTGCGGCAGACATTCAGACACTAACACTTTTAACACTTTTTGGAAACCAGTGACACTAATACAGTGATCAGCGCTAACAAAAAATATGTGCGGTCAATCTGACACTAACTGATGCTAACGGAAACTGACTAACTGCCACTGATATCAATAGTGACACTAGTGCCGCGTACACACAATCGGAATTTTGGTCGGAAAAAGCTCTGATGGTTTTCCGGACGGAATTCCGACGGGATTTCGCTCAAGTTGTCTTGCATACACATGGTCACACCAAATTCTGACCGTCAAGAACGCAGTGACGTACAACGCGTACGACGGGACTAGAAAAGAGAAGTTCAATACCCAGTAGCCAATGAAAAAACTAAAATACTCAAGTGCAAAAATGGATAAAAAATAAATAATAAAAAATGAAACTGAAACCCAAGAAAACAGCTGCAAACACTCCCAACAGGCCAGCCGACCAATATTAGAATTAATATAATAAATAGTGTTGCACTATCTTCAAATAATGTGCCAAGTGCCTAATAGCAAAAGATGTATGAAATTATCCAAATAATTAAATATATTCAATTATCCCAAGAAAGCTAAAGGATATAATAAACTTTTTACAATATGACCACAACAACAAGGTGCTATGTGCTAAACTAAAGTGCTAAATTAAAAGTGCCAAGTGCTAAAAAGGTCCTTAATATTATAATCTTATAAATGAAAGATAACAAGGGGGAAAAAAACAATGCCTCCCAGGATTACTCCAATCCTCTTGTGATCAAATAATATTAAATGTAAGAGTGCCAAAGTGCAAAAAAAAAAAAAAAAAAGTTATATATATATATATATATATATATATATATATATATATATATATATATATATAAAATAAATATATATATCTGCACCTATAACACTAACATAAATTCATTACATGATAATATCCAAAATATGATACGAACTAAAAAGATAATAAATAATACCAAAAAATTTGATATTACAAAATCACCAAGTGAATATTAAATTAATAATTAAAATAAATAGAAAATGGAAAATGGAAATGATGAGATTGATTAAATAATACAAAATAACACAACCAGTGTGCTAGATGGGTATTCTATATAAGTTAATTAAATAATTGTGGTAAGTATTAATCATCTGGAAAATAAACGTTTCACATGAACATAAAGATGTTATATGCAAAAATAAATAAGCTGTACTTATCCATGGAGGTCGATATTAAGGGGAGTGAATCACATAGAAAGCTTCAAAGTGATGATAAGGATATCCCGGGAAGGTCTCCACACTTATCCAACTTCACAACAGATAAGTCGCCTAAAGGGAGGGGGGGGGTTATCTTCCTGCTTCCTCCACTCCAGATAGGTTGTTCCGTTTACAAAAGGAAGAAAGAAAACATAGCGCAATATTGCTACAGAGTACAGAACGGAATCAGCATAAAGAGCCACTCACATTTAGGGTAGTAAGCGAGGGCATTGAATAGTCAGATCAATAGCCTGAGTCTGCAACCGCTGTGCTGCCAGACTCACTCGTGCGCTGTCACAGTCTCCTCTCGTAGCGTCACCGTCACGTGACTTTCTCAAAGGGTTGCATCCATCTCGTAGTTGAATCTGAGCATGCGTGAGTTTGTGCGTGTCAGAATTGCATAAACACGATCGGAATTTCCGATAGAAAGTTTTTCCGTCTGAAAAATTGAGAACATGCTGTCAAATTTTTGCTCTGATGGAGCATACACACGGTCGCATTTTCCGATGAAAAGCTCTCATCTGTCTTTTGCTGGTCGAAATTCCGATCGTGTGTACGCGGCATAATACAGGGATCAGTGCTAATAATATATACTCTCACTGTACTAATGATACTGGCTGGGAAGGGGTTAACATCTAAGGGCGATCAAGGGGTTGAATATGTGCCTAATACTGTGTAATGTGTGTGTTATATGGTGCAGCATTATAGGGGGACTGAAGTTCTAAAAGTTTTAGATCCAAATCTGTGTCCCTTGATAGGTTCTGCCAACGGTTGTGCTTAAAAAGAAAAAGGGTAAATTTCAAATGTCTTTATAAAGTGGGTTAAAAAAACCCCCCACCACATGTGGCTGTAAAATGAGCGCTACTGTTGCTTTATAACCTAGAAAGGCTGGACACCATTGTGTTAAACTTTCGCTCTACTCAACGCTTCTTTGCCAGATGGCGAATATTTATGAAGTTCACATTTATCCAGGAAGAACTATCCTCTGCTTTGAGCCCTTTCTCTACACTGAATGGTATCTGATCTTACCAACTCTTTAGGCAAACTTAAACTAACAGCTCCTAAGGAGCCCCTTGATTAGTGATGGACGAACTTCCGACGGGACGTTTCGCGAACGCGAAATGCGAACGGACCCAAACGTTCGCGAAACCGACCGTTCGCCGCGGGCCCCATTGACTTCAATGGGAGGCGAACTTTGCAAACCTTCATGTCGAATTTGCGGCCACGTGGTAATTATTAGGGGGTAAAACGTAGTCCCACCATCTGGACAATGACATAATACATGTATGAGGTGAATTTGGGATCGATAACTACAAGCATTTTTATTTTATTTGGGAAATTGTTCTAACAATTCAGGACTATGGAGCTAATGAAGGCAATGGAGGAGAGGGAAGGTCAGGGACCAGGGTAGGCAAAGAAGAGGGTGCAGGAGATGATCACCAGCAGCGTGACATACCGGAATGACACATGCACCGTGATAGAGGCATCTGACAGCAGCACCGTAATACAGAGCACTGACAGCAGCACCGTGACATACAGCGCTGACAGCAGCACCGTGACATACAGCGCTGACAGCAGCACCGTGACATACAGCGCTGACAGCAGCACCGTGACATACAGCGCTGACAGCAGCACCGTGACATACAGCGCTGACAGCAGCACCGTGACATACAGCGCTGACAGCAGCACCGTGACATACAGCGCTGACAGCAGCACCGTGACATACAGCGCTGACAGCAGCACCGTGACATACAGCGCTGACAGCAGCACCGTGACATACAGCACTGACAGCAGCACCGTAAGCAGCCCCAGGAGGAAGTCAGCACAGCACAGGGATGGTGTGATCCCCTCATAATAAGAACCCCCAGGAGGAAGTCAGCACAGCACAGGGATAGTGTGATCCCTTCATAATAAGAACCCCCAGGAGGAAGTCAGCACAGCACAGGGATATCATAAGCAGCCCCAGTAGAAATATGACACCACTCAACCTCTTCAAAGAGGAGGGTAGGGGCATATAGTACGGTGTGCTTTTTTGGGTCAAGGAAGTGAGCCAAATGAATTAAGAAGGTCTGTGTGCTTGATTAAAAAAATAGTTTATAGACATATACATGGTCTACTGGTCACATGTGTTGAATTCCTCCGAGATCCATGCCTCATTCATTTTTAGAAATGTGAGGTAGTTAACACTGTGGTGAGCTAGGCGAGTACGCTTATCGGTCACAATCCCCCCTGCTGCGCTGAACGTCCTTTCGGACAGGACACTGGATGAGGGGCAAGCCAACAGTTCGATTGCAAATTGGGCAAGCTCTGGCCAGAGGTCAAGCCTGCCCACCCAGTAGTCTAGGGGTTCATCACTCCTCAGAGCGTCCACATCGGCCGTTAACCCAATGTAGTCGGACACCTGACGGTCTAGGCGTTCCCTGATGCTGGATCCGGATGACACCTGTCGATGGGTCGGCTGAAAGAATGACCTCATATCCGAAGTCACCAACACATCTTCAAACCGGCCTCTTCTTGCAGGCGCTGTTGGATTGGTACCCGCAAATCCTTCTCTGGGAGTGGGAATTGCTCCTCTGCCAGCGCACGCAAAAGCAGAATGCAGCATTTCTCGAAGCAAGGCCTGGAAGTGCTGCATTCTGACAGCCCTCTGCGACGGCGGTAACATTTCCGCCATTTTGTGTTTGTACCGGGGGTCTAAGTACGTTGCCACCCAGTACTGGTCCTTGACCCTCATGCTTTTTATACGGGGGTCCCTATTAAAACACTGGAGCATGAAGGCCCCCATTTGCACTAAAGTGGAAGCGGTGTGGTGGCCTGGCTCCTGCTCATCATCCAGGATAATGTCGTCCTCTTCATTCTCCTCTCCCCATCCTCGCACAACAGGGATCCCAGAAAGGTTTAAAGCATGCTCTTCTTGCTCCTGCTCATCCGCCCCGGCACCATCCTCCTCTGACTCCTCATCAGACTCCTGTTGTTGACTTGTCTCAGATAGAGTGGCCCCCCCTGGGAATTCATCCAGCATTGCGACTTCCTCATCTTCCCGCTCCTGCTCCTCCACAGCCTGATCAATGACACGACGCAATGCACGCTCCAGAAAGAAGGCATAAGGTACCATGTCACTGATGGCGCCATGGCTGCGACTGACCAGTTTGGTGATCTCCTCAAATGGCCGCAGAAGTCTGCATGTGTCGCGCATGAGCAGCCACTGGCGCGGTGAAAAAAAACCCAGCTCCCCAGAACCGTTTCTTTCGCAGAGTTCATACAGGTAGACGTTAACTGCACGTTTCTGCTGGAGCAGCCTATCAAGCATATAGAAGGTTGAGTTCCATCGCGTCGGGCAATCGCAAATAAGACGTCTGACCGGCAGATGGTGTCGCCGCTGAATGTCAGCAAGGCGAGCCATGGCCGTGTAAGATCTTCTGAAATGGGCCGAGATTTTCCTTGCCTGCCGCAAGATGTCCTGGACCCCAGGGTATTTGACAAGGAATCGCTGCACGACCAAGTTTAAGACGTGTGCCATGCACGGCACGTGCGTGATTTTGCCCTGTTTCAATGCGCTAAGCAGATTGGCACCGTTGTCACACACCACTTTACCAACTGTCAAATTGAGCGGTGTTAGCCACTCATCTGCCTGTGAACGCAAAGCTGAAAGGAGTGCCGGGCCAGTGTGGCTCTTTGCTTCCAGGCACAACAGACGCAGCACGGCATGGCAACGTCTCACCTGGCATGTGGAATAGGTTCTGGGGAGCTTGGGCGGTGCAGTGGAAGAGACGCTAGCAGCGGAAAAGGAGGAGGCAGCTGAGGAGGAGAGGGAGGAGGATGGAGTAGGAGGAGGAGAAGAAGAGTCAGGCCTGCATGCAATCCGTGGCGGTAAAACCAAATCTACACGGGTGCCACGGGTTACATGCTTGACGGCCGTCAGAAGGTTCACCCAGTGGGCAGTAAAACTGATATACCTTCCCTGCCCGTGTTTGCTAGACCACGTGTCTGTGGTCAGATGTATCTTGGCACCGACACTGTGTGCCAGAGATACATTCACTTGCCGCTGAACATGGCCATATAGCTCTGGGATGCCCTTCTCTGAGAAATACTTCCTTCCTGGGACCTTCCATTGTGGTGTTCCAATGGCCACAAATTTGCGAAAGGCCTCCGAGTCCACCAGTTTATATGGCAGTAGTTGGCGGGCTATGAGTTCTGACAAGCCAGCCGCCAACCGTTGGGCAAGAGGGTTATCCGGCGTCATCATTTTTTTACGCTCAAACATTAGGCCCACGGAAGCCTGCCTTTTTGCAGAAAAATGTGAGCTTGGCGTGATGGAAGGTGGAGTGGAGGACAATTGTGAGGAGAGAGGAGAAGGAGAAGTAGAAGACGAGGCTGGACGGTGAGAGCCTGCAGTGTGGCTTTGTGTGTTCCGTTGCTCCCACTGGGCTCGGTGATGGCTGCTCATGTGCCTTCTTAAGGCGGTCGTCCCTAGGTGAGTATTGGGCTTACCGCGACTAACGCGTTGACTGCAAAGATTGCAGATGGCAACGCTATTGTCAGCAGCGGACACGTTAAAAAAAGCCCACACTGCGGAGCCATGTGCCGGTGTCCTGGGAGCGCCAGATGTGACCGTACATGGTCGATGACTCGCTCCTGATACATTTGCAGTCTGCTTTGTCCCTGCTGTGCAATGTAAGTCATTGCTGCTTCTCCTCCCTATCTGCTGGTCCATATCTCCCTCTGAACTCCCCTCCTCTTCCTCTCTTGTGGGCACCCACGTGACATCACTAGACACGTCATCATCAACGTCACCTTCCCCACCGCTATAAGTAGAGATCTCGGAGTAGGCAGCAACACCGGGGACCAACCTCCTCCTTGGGCTGATCTGGGTACTGGCGTCAGACTGCTGAGTAGCGCTTGTTGCTACCTCCTCTTCCTGATCCAATACCAAGAGTGGCTGCGCATCAGAAATGTCCTCTTGATATGGATCGGAAAATAATTCCAGTGACTCAAGCGGAAGGTATGTGGTGGTGGTGGTGGTGGTCGTGTTGTTGGTGGTAGTGTCTTTGGGGGTGCACATAGCAGAGAGTGAAGAAGAGGGTGCAGATCGAGAGGATGAGGAGGGTGCAGAAGAGTAAGGCTGAGCGAGCCACTCAACCAAGTCTGGTGCATCCTTTAAAGTAATTGAACGCACCTTCTGCAACTTCCCACTTTGGCTCAAGCCTGTTGCTCCTGCCCTACCCCTACCACCCCTGCGGAAGGGCCTGCCTCTTCCTCTGCCTGTCATTTTTTAAATGACCCTGTGACAAAACTCTTAGTCCCTATACCGATGAAGGACTGCTGCAGTATAGGGCAGCGGTCAGCAGTGGTGCACGTCAACCCTATCTATTGTGGACCGATAGCGGTCCTTACAGAACAGCAGACTGTACCGCACTCAAGCCTATGTACCGTAGCACCCTATACCAAGTTACCAGTCCTTATAAGAACTTTTGTGGACCAAGCAGGTTGTGTATTAGTGTTTAGCAGACTGTACGTCAGTCCCTATACCGCTGAAGGACTGCTGCAGTATAGGGCAGCGGTCAGCAGTGGTGCACGTCAACCCTATCTATTGTGGACCGATAGCGGTCCTTACAGAACAGCAGACTGTACCGCACTCAAGCCTATGTACCGTAGCACCCTATACCAAGTTACCAGTCCTTATAAGAACTTTTGTGGAACAAGCAGGTTGTGTGTTAGTGATTAGCAGACTGTACGTCAGTCCCTATACCGCTGAAGGACTGCTGCAGTATAGGGCAGCGGTCAGCAGTGGTGCACGTCAACCCTATCTATTGTGGACCGATAGCGGTCCTTACAGAACAGCAGACTGTACCGCACTCAAGCCTATGTACCGTAGCACCCTATACCAAGTTACCAGTCCTTATAAGAACTTTTGTGGAACAAGCAGGTTGTGTGTTAGTGATTAGCAGACTGTACGTCAGTCCCTATACCGCTGAAGGACTGCTGCAGTATAGGTGAGCGGTCAGCAGTGGTGCACGTCAACCCTATCTATTGTGGACCGATAGCGGTCCTTACAGAACAGCAGACTGTACCGCACTCAAGCCTATGTACCGTAGCACCCTATACCAAGTTACCAGTCCTTATAAGAACTTTTGTGGACCAAGCAGGTTGTGTATTAGTGTTTAGCAGACTGTACGTCAGTCCCTATACCGCTGAAGGACTGCTGCAGTATAGGGCAGCGGTCAGCAGTGGTGCACGTCAACCCTATCTATTGTGGACCGATAGCAGTCCTTACAGAACAGCAGACTGTACCGCACTCAAGCCTATGTACCGTAGCACCCTATACCAAGTTACCAGTCCTTATAAGAACTTTTGTGGAACAAGCAGGTTGTGTGTTAGTGATTAGCAGACTGTACGTCAGTCCCTATACCGCTGAAGGACTGCTGCAGTATAGGTGAGCGGTCAGCAGTGGTGCACGTCAACCCTATCTATTGTGGACCGATAGCGGTCCTTACAGAACAGCAGACTGTACCGCACTCAAGCCTATGTACCGTAGCACCCTATACCAAGTTACCAGTCCTTATAAGAACTTTTGTGGACCAAGCAGGTTGTGTGTTAGTGTTTAGCAGACTGTACGTCAGTCCCTATACCGCTGAAGGACTGCTGCAGTATAGGGCAGCGGTCAGCAGTGGTGCACGTCAACCCTATCTATTGTGGACCGATAGCGGTCCTTACAGAACAGCAGACTGTACCGCACTCAAGCCTATGTACCGTAGCACCCTATACCAAGTTACCAGTCCTTATAAGAACTTTTGTGGAACAAGCAGGTTGTGTGTTAGTGATTAGCAGACTGTACGTCAGTCCCTATACCGCTGAAGGACTGCTGCAGTATAGGTGAGCGGTCAGCAGTGGTGCACGTCAACCCTATCTATTGTGGACCGATAGCGGTCCTTACAGAACAGCAGACTGTACCGCACTCAAGCCTATGTACCGTAGCACCCTATACCAAGTTACCAGTCCTTATAAGAACTTTTGTGGACCAAGCAGGTTGTGTATTAGTGTTTAGCAGACTGTACGTCAGTCCCTATACCGCTGAAGGACTGCTGCAGTATAGGGCAGCGGTCAGCAGTGGTGCACGTCAACCCTATCTATTGTGGACCGATAGCGGTCCTTACAGAACAGCAGACTGTACCGCACTCAAGCCTATGTACCGTAGCACCCTATACCAAGTTACCAGTCCTTATAAGAACTTTTGTGGAACAAGCAGGTTGTGTGTTAGTGATTAGCAGACTGTACGTCAGTCCCTATACCGCTGAAGGACTGCTGCAGTATAGGGCAGCGGTCAGCAGTGGTGCACGTCAACCCTATCTATTGTGGACCGATAGCGGTCCTTACAGAACAGCAGACTGTACCGCACTCAAGCCTATGTACCGTAGCACCCTATACCAAGTTACCAGTCCTTATAAGAACTTTTGTGGAACAAGCAGGTTGTGTGTTAGTGATTAGCAGACTGTACGTCAGTCCCTATACCGCTGAAGGACTGCTGCAGTATAGGTGAGCGGTCAGCAGTGGTGCACGTCAACCCTATCTATTGTGGACCGATAGCGGTCCTTACAGAACAGCAGACTGTACCGCACTCAAGCCTATGTACCGTAGCACCCTATACCAAGT
This sequence comes from Lithobates pipiens, assembly GCF_037356315.1. Lineage (NCBI taxonomy): Eukaryota > Metazoa > Chordata > Amphibia > Anura > Ranidae > Lithobates > Lithobates pipiens. The sequence goes on along the minus strand of NW_027507764.1, from coordinate 564,048,541 downwards.
TACCAGTCCTTATAAGAACTTTTGTGGACCAAGCAGGTTGTGTATTAGTGTTTAGCAGACTGTACGTCAGTCCCTATACCGCTGAAGGACTGCTGCAGTATAGGGCAGCGGTCAGCAGTGGTGCACGTCAACCCTATCTATTGTGGACCGATAGCGGTCCTTACAGAACAGCAGACTGTACCGCACTCAAGCCTATGTACCGTAGCACCCTATACCAAGTTACCAGTCCTTATAAGAACTTTTGTGGACCAAGCAGGTTGTGTATTAGTGTTTAGCAGACTGTACGTCAGTCCCTATACCGCTGAAGGACTGCTGCAGTATAGGGCAGCGGTCAGCAGTGGTGCACGTCAACCCTATCTATTGTGGACCGATAGCGGTCCTTACAGAACAGCAGACTGTACCGCACTCAAGCCTATGTACCGTAGCACCCTATACCAAGTTACCAGTCCTTATAAGAACTTTTGTGGAACAAGCAGGTTGTGTGTTAGTGATTAGCAGACTGTACGTCAGTCCCTATACCGCTGAAGGACTGCTGCAGTATAGGGCAGCGGTCAGCAGTGGTGCACGTCAACCCTATCTATTGTGGACCGATAGCGGTCCTTACAGAACAGCAGACTGTACCGCACTCAAGCCTATGTACCGTAGCACCCTATACCAAGTTACCAGTCCTTATAAGAACTTTTGTGGAACAAGTGAGTTGTGAATGTTTAGCAGACTGCAGCAGAAGGGCAGCAGTCAAGTATAATATCCTTTCTATATTTGGAAGAAAGAATATTATACATGTACAAGCCTATTACTGTACCACTGATACCAGTCCTGAAAAGAACCTTTGTGGAACTAATAATAACAGCAAGTCTTTAAAATTACCCTCACTGCCTGACAACACTGCTTCCTTCCTGTCCCTATACAAATTGGCAAAAAAAGAGAACGATTAGTGGTTACTGGAACAGCTCTTTTGTGGACCTTGATAGTAACAGCTAATGATGATGATGATGATGATGATGATGAAAGACTAATCTGGCTGTCCCTGTAGCATACACCGTCCTTTCCCTTTCTCTAAACTAACAAAAGACACTCAGGCTGCTGCAAGAATCAGCAGCACAGCAAACCTATCAACACCTAACACCTATACCAGTCCTGAAAAGAACTTTTGTGTACCAAATAGCTAGTGGTTTATCTCTCCCTACTCCACACAGGAACCTGTCCCTATCTTAACAGAAGAAAGAATGTAAAATGGCCACCGGATCGGGTGTATTTATAGGTTAGGGGGAATGTACAAGTGTCCATGTGCTGTCATGTCTCAATTGGCTGTCCTGTATCACATGATAAACGTGTCACCAAAGGTTAAAGTTCTTGTATACATTAAACACGTAAGTCCGCCGCGGCGAACGACGGAAAAAGGCGTTCGAACGTGCGGACCGCGAATGTCGGAAATTCGCCGCGAAACGACCGCCGGGCGAACCGTTCGGCCATCACTACCCTTGATTTCTCCCTCCCTTGAGAACCAGAGTTGTTAGGGGACTACTAGCCTAACTCACATATCCTAACTCGTATGTCCCTGATAGGCTGCCCTGTTCATCACTAATGCCATCATTTGATCCTTTGTGTTCACCACTTACATGCATATTACTTTGCTTCCACTCCTGAGGGTTCTATTTCATATTGTCACATCACTTTGCATTTTTTTCATTATACTGATTACGGATGATTCTGCCTCCCTACTCGCACTTTTTTTATCCCCTCCCCTCTTGCCCTTGTAGGGCCCTTGTTTATGGAATTTATTTGCATAGTATACAGCAGTAATTCTCAACCAGGTTTCCGTGGAACTCTAGGATTTCTCCAGAGGTTGCTAGGGGTTCCTTCAGCATTTGGCCATTTCTGCCTCTCAGATAAGTTCCCACCGACCATTGATCTTTTTATCTATCTGTAAGGAGGGAATTCTTCCCAATGACCACAAGTGTAAGGACCATTCTTCCTACTGACCATCACACTAATGTATCATGAATCTGGGGATTCCCCAGATGATGCCTTATTAAGGTGAAACATGTCGGGAGAGGTTTGCTGATGCCACTGTGTTGCCAGAATTTTAATGTACATGCCTTTTAAGTCTTCTCACATGTGAGTACCCATTTTTTATTGAATAAACGTTTTTATATAACGGTAATACACTATGTGGCTCCATTTCCTCCTTTCTGGTATATGTAACCTGGAAGAGACTCAGGCCGCGTACACACGGGCGGACTGTCTGCCCAACTTAGTCCGCCGAAACACATTTCAGCGGACAATCCGCTCGTGTGTGGGCTTCAGCGGACTTTTTCAGCGGACAGTCTGGCGAACAAAGTCTTACGGAATTTCCGTAAGATTGTCCGTCCAAACTTGGTTTGAGCGGACAGTCCGCCCGTGTGTGTGCCAGTCCGCTGTACTTTCAAAATGAGCGGACTTTTCCCGCCCGGAGAAAAGTCCGCTCATTTCGAGCGGGTATCCAGGTAGGCGGGGCTCGCGACGGAGACGTCGCAGGCCCCGCCGCCTGGTATGGACTTAAAGGGGAACCCCAACGCCGAAAAAAATCGGCGTGGGGGTGCCCCCCAAGTCCACAACAGACCCTTGTCCGAGCACGCTACCCGGCCGGCCAGGAAAGGGGGCAAGCGAGCGCCCCCCCCTTCTGAGCCGTACCAGGCCGCGTGCCCTCAACATGGGGGGTGGCTTGGGGAAGGGGGGGCCGCGCGGCCCCCCCACCCCAAAGCACCTTGTCCCCATGTTGATGAGGACAAGGGCCTCTTCCCGACAACCCTGGCCGTTGGTTGTCGGGGTCTGCGGGCGGGGGGCTTATCGGAATCCGGGAGCCCCCTTTAATAAGGGGGCCCCCAAGTACCGGCCCCCCACCCTATGTGAATGAGTATGGGGTACAATGTACCCCTACCCATTCACCTGTGAAAAAAAGTACCAAAAAAAACACAACACAGGGTTAAAATATTTTATTGCACAGCTCCGGGGGTCTTCCGTCTTCGGGGGTCTTCTGTCGCCGCTGTCGCCGCCGCCTTCCGTTCTTCTTCTTCTTCTTCTTCTTCTTCTCCAGGAGATGTTGCCTCGACGATCTCTCCGGCCGGAATGCCAGAGCCGCGCTGCGCGGCCACTTATATAGTGACAATGGGGCGGTGTCACATGGTATATGTCACATGGGTTGGTCACATGGGTTGATGTCACATGGGGACTATGACATCGTAAGGGGACGGGGTCACCATGTGACACCAACCCATGTGACATGTGCAGGCGGCGGCGACAGCGGCGACAGAAGACCGGGCCACCGCCTGTAAAAGAGCTATAAGAAGGCGCGGTGGCCCGGCAGAAGAACCGAAGAGGGGGACAAGACCCCCGAAGTCGGGAGAAGAGGCCGGCGGCGGGGAGGAAGAAAGCTGGACTCCTCCGCTAGCAAAAGAGCTACAAGAAGATAGCGGAGGAGTCCGGCGAGAAGACCCCCGAAGACGGAAGACCCCCGGAGCTGTGCAATAAAATATTTTAACCCTGTGTTGTGTTTTTTTTGGTACTTTTTTTCACAGGTGAATGGGTAGGGGTACATTGTACCCCATACTCATTCACATAGGGTGGGGGGCCGGTATCCGGGGGCCCCCTTATTAAAGGGGGCTCCCGGATTCCGATAAGCCCCCCGCCCGCAGACCCCGACAACCAACGGCCAGGGTTGTCGGGAAGAGGCCCTTGTCCTCATCAACATGGGGACAAGGTGCTTTGGGGAGGGGGGGCCGCGCGGCCCCCCCTTCCCCAAGGCACCCCCCATGTTGAGGGCACGCGGCCTGGTACGGTTTTGGTAGGGGGGCGCTCGCTCGCCCCCCTTTCCTGGCCGGCCGGGTAGCGTGCTCGGACAAGGGTCTGTTGGGGGCACCCCACGCCGATTTTTTTCGGCGTTGGGGTTCCCCTTTAAGTCCATTCCAGGCGGCGGGGCCAGCGACGTCTCCTTCGCGGGCCCCGCCTACCTGGAGACGCGCTCGAAATGAGCGGACTTTCCTCTGTGTGTGTGGGCGAGTCCGTTCATTTCAAAAGTAGAGCGGATTGTATGGCGGACTTAGTCCGCCGTATTAGTCCACTCAAAAAGTGCCGTGTGTGGGCAAGTCCATTCATTCAAAAGTTTGGACGGACTGTCTGTCGGATTGTCTGATGAACTTAGTTGGGCAGACAATCCGCCCGTGTGTACGCGGCCTCACACTGTATACCTGGCTACTATATTTCGGATCCCTTTACAATCCACATATCGAAGAGTCTAATTCAAACGTCTGATGTGTATGGAAGTTCGGAGGTACAACATCCCCAGGATTGATTACACCGTCAAGCCTTAATGACTCAGTGGGCATAAGCCTAGTTGGGTCCATTGCTTCCCCTAAGCCTCATTCCATAAGGTGGTGGTTATCTTCAGACAAATCACTTGTTTTTCCAGTATCTACGGCACTCTTTGGACTCTTCGTGGACTTATAGGATTTAATTTTTTTGCACCATTGCTTCTATTATGGTGGATAGTTTTCGTATCACCACCCACTTTTTGAGATTTTACAACACTTATTTGGATTTTCTGTGTACAGATGGGACTTTATATTCTTTGCATAATATATATCATTATTGATTATTGTTTAACTACTTCCCACCCGGCCAATGTACATATACGGGCAGGTGGGAGCTCTCTACTTCTGAGTGGACGTTCCTGAACGTCCATCACAAGTAGGGGGATCGCGCGCGTGTGCCCGCGCAGCAGCGCAATCCCGATACGCCCGTGTCACCGGGACACGGCGCATCTCGGATCGGCAGGAGGGCTCTGTGATTGGCCCTCCTGATCACATGATGGCCGTGTCCAATCACAGCCATCATGTGATGTAAACAAACAGCCGGTTTCTAGGCAATCGGCTCCTCCTCTCCTCACACGGAAGTCATCGCTGAGGAGAGGAGAGCGGATCGCTGCAGCCAGCTGATGATCAGTGAGTATGACCTGTTTTTTACAACTTTTTACTCACTGATCACCAGTCTAGTGTAAAACACACAACACACCACACCACACAGTATAAACACAATGTCCCCACATATGTCCCCAAAACACACATGTCCCCAAATAATAAAAACACATGTCCCTAATAATAAAAACATGACCCCCACATATGTCCCACTAAAATCACATGTCCCAATGATTATCTGTACACATATGTCCGTAATCACCTGCACACATGTACATGATCATTTGCGTACATATGTCCGTGATCACACAAACCAATTATTATACACTTAACCAATTTTTTTTTTTACCAAAGACATGTAGCAGAATACATCTTGGCTTAAATTTATGACAAAATTCGATTTTATTGGATTTCTTTTAACCACTTGCTTACTGGGCACTTAAACCCCCCTCCTGCCCAGACCAATTTTCAGCTTTCAGCGCTGATGCACTTTGAATGACAATTGCGCGGCCATACAACACTGTACCCAAATGAAATTTTTAGCATTTTTTTCCCACAAATAGAGCTTTCTTTTGGTGCTATTAAATTACAGCTGGGAGTTTTATTTTTTGCTAAACAAACAAAAAAAAAAAGCAAAAAAAAAAAAAAAAAAAAATCATGTTTAATAGTTTGTTATAAAATTTTGCAAACAGGTCATTTTTCTCCTTCATTGAAATGCGCTGATGAGGCGGCACTGGTGGGCACTGATAGGCTGCACTGGTGGGCACTGATAGGCACAGTTAAGGCGGCACTAATAGGCACAGATAAGGTGGCACCGATAGGCACAGATAAGGCAGTACTGATGGGCACAGATAAGGCGGCACTGATGGGCAAAGATGGGCACAGATAAGATGGCATGGATGGGTGGCACGGATGGGTGGCACGGATGGGTGGCACTAAGGGGCACTGATAGGTACCACTCATAGATGGGACTGATGGGCACTGATAGGTGACTCTGATAGGTGGTAATGCTGGGCACTGATGGGCGGCACTGATGGGCACTGGTAGATGACACTGATGGGCACGGATATGTGGCACTGGGGTGCAGCACTGTTGTTGAGGCAGATTGTGGGCACTGATAGGTGGCACTGTGGGTACTGATGGGTGGCACTGTGGGTACTGATGGGTGGTACTGTGGGCACTGATGGGTGGCACTGTGGGCACTGATGGGTGGCACTATGGGCACTGATGGGTGGCACTGATGGGGGGGCACTTTTTTATCATTTAGGTGGCACTGGCAGGGGGCAGGTGGGCACTGACAAGCTGGCCGTGATCAGGACTGATCGGCTCTGTTGTGTCACATGATCAGCTGTCATTGGCTGACAGCTGATCACGTGGTAAGGGGTCGGGATTGACCCCTTGCTTCGATCCGTGATCAGGCGAGTCTCATAGACTCACTGATCACAGAGCGCGCCACGCGCGCCCCTCACGGGGCACGCAGGCCGCTCGTGCACGGGACGACATCAATAGACGTAGTCCCGGCAAAGCAGGTCCGCTCTGTAGCCATCATTCGGCTATAGCGCGGATCCCTAGTGGTTAAAATTGAAAGAAGAAAATATTGTTTTTTTTCCAAATTTCCGCTCTTTTTTTGCTTACCGTATATACTCGAGTATAAGCCGAGATTTTCAGCCCCTTTTTTAGGGCTGAAAGTGCCCCCCTCGGCTTATACTCAAGTCACCGCCGTCTGCCTACACGATCAGCGTGTCGTACAGACAGACGGCAGCCATTCCACTATTCAAAAGCCGCGCCTCCCTGTCTGTGATAGGCGGAACACTCAATTTCCCAGCAGTCAGTGGTCCGCCTATCACGGACATCCGCTCATCCTCATACTACGGACGAGGATGAGAGGATGTCCGTGATAGGCGGAACACTGACTGCTGGGAAATTGAGTGTTCCGCCTATCACAGACGGAGGTGCGGCTTTTGAACAGTGGAATGGCCGCCGTCTGTCACAGACGAGAAGAGGTGCGGCGATCCTGGCATGTTTTTACATGCAGATCGCTGCAGAAGGACAAAGGCACAGGACAAAGGCACAGGACACAGGCACAGGACACAGGTAGGACGGACACACAGGGATGGACGGACACACAGGGATGGACGGACACACAGGGATGGACGGACACACAGGGATGGACAGGCATGTCTCACCCTCGGCTTATACACGAGTCAATAAGTTTTCCCATTTTTTTTGTGGTAAATTAGGGGCCTCGGCTTATATTCGGATCGACCTATACTCGAGTATATACGGTATATCACAAAAAATAAAAAAACGGAGTTGTTAATAAATAACACCAAAATAAAGCTCTATTTGTGCAAACAAAATGATAACAATTTAATCTGGGTACAGCGTAGCATGACCGCGCAAGTGTCATTGAAATTGCGAGAACGCTGAAATCTGAAAATTGGGCTGGGAAGGAAGGGGGCCAAAGTGCCCTGTATTGTAGTGGTTAATTATATTCATATTTTGATTATCACTGTTTATATTTACACAGATACTTTGTTTATTTGTATTATCACGGTACATATTTATACAGATACTTTGTTATTGCATACAGTCTTTTATCGGTTGTAGCACTTTTCCTATATTTCATTAACAGCGCCGCACTTGACCATTACTTTATATTGCTTGTACCACATAGATTTTCCGTTGTGCAGATAGCTAATTGCGATTGTGTTTTTTAGACAGTGCGGTTTTGTCTTTTTATTTTTTTCTCTGATATTATAGCTAGACTATTTGCTTCTCATTTGTTGATTGGAGAGGAGTAGTAGTCATGTGACAGTCTTTTATGTATAAATGTTCATGCTTTTTAACATGAGTGCTGTGAACAAGGCTTATCGCCGAAACTAGTCTGCTGCTGACTGTACTCACTGTGAAGGTTTGAAAATAAATACGTTTGATGGTATGGAGTTGCCGGCAGCATTTATTCGATGACCGTTTGTCTATTGGTGTGTGGGAGGACACCTCAGCTTGGACACCCTGACTAAAAACCTCCTAAGTAAGACTTTTTTTCCCACTGCTCTGAGTCATACAATCTTTGATAAATTCCCATAGACACATTCCCATACCTTGTGGACAGCCTTACCAGAAGAGTTGAAGCTGTTATAGCTGCTAAGGGTGGGCCAATGCAATATTGAACCCTACGGACTAAGACTGGTATGCTAATAAATTTCATGTGCATCCCAATACTTTTGGTAATATAGTGTATTACAGGGAATAATCCCTATTAAAAAACATCAATTTTGCCAGTGCTGGAAAAGACATTTATTTTGACCAAACCATGAAGATGGGGCATTGCTTTAAATCAAGAAGCAGCAGGATTTCTGCTTGCTTGAGGTCTGTTTTTGTGAGATGTATTAAAAAGATTTGTTCACTCCAGTTATTGTGGCCCTGAGCAGAGCATTCAAGGAAGATAATTTGATCCCTGGGAATCTATGTTTTCAATTCAGAGAGATAATTGCAGTTGGTCATTCATTGTCTTTGTGATAACTTTGTAGGTGACAGTAACTTTCACAAGCTTAGGATAACAATCTCCCTGTATGCTTCTAGCTGTATCTTGATGATAACATTGTCCAATGCCCGGACACATAAATTGTATTTTGGTTTTTGTTATACCTGGCTTGAAAACAAAACAAAAATAAAAATGACTTTTAGGTCTTCCTGGGGTCCTCTGTAGTTTTGAGTTACCGTCCTTTCAAAAAAACAGATGAGAAAAAAACATGATACGTCATCCCATCTGAATATTATTGTCTTTTATAGATAGCTGAATGTCATTGTAGACCTCAAATCACTGTGGATTTCAATGGGCATTTTTGAATGTACTTACGTTGACACAGAAAAACATGATCAGGGAAAAGCACATGGGATATTCATGGACTTGATGAGTGGCATTTAAATACTGGTGAGTACTCTAGGGACCAGGGTACTAGATGGGGTATTTCGATGGTGTACAAGTCACTGCTCACCCCAACTCAGAAACAGCCATACATGCTGCTTTGAAGAGGGATCTTAACTTTGAAGAGGAATGTAAATAGGGGTCCATTTCGAATGACCTCTGACTACGGCCTTCACCGCCCTAACCAGATATGCTTTATCAGGATACCCAAATGTGAATGTACTCCATTCAATCTAAATAGACTGACTTTGAAGTACATCCATCCCAAATTTTTCAGGTAACTCTGATACCAAAACATTTGTCCAAAGTCCTGATTCCTTGCCAATAGCCAATTTCACCTATGTCCTGGTGTGGTTTGCCCTCCCAAACCTTCTACATTAATTACTTCTCTTTTGTGATGGGAAGGCTTTCCTTGCAAAAAAAATGTAACTTCAGCTCCAGTATCAACTAAAGCCATCAGATGTGTAGGAGAAGATGACTTCCCCACCACATAGTGACAGGTGCATATGGGCGTCAGTCTCTTGCTGTCACTGTCCTTAATGCTATTACAGGAGACCCGCTTTCCCTTCATAAGGGATAAGAAACCTCCCTTTTCCGAGTCTCTGTAATTCCTCCCCAGGATAAAAGGATTTGGTTTTGGGCTCATGTGCAGTTTTGGGAATTGGTTTGGGCTAACAGGAGGGGTTTCTGTCAGCAATCTGACAGTTTCCTAAATGTTTCCACCTCTTCAGCAATTCTGCAGTAGAAATCACATCTATGTCATCTTTAAGTTCTCCTGACTTTAATAGCCCCCCACACCACATTTGTTTCCTAGAGCTAACTAGCCTGGGTTTTCTCTTCACCTCCTGTCTTCTCCTGTCTTCTCTCCCACATTCCCACAAGGACCCCTGAGATTAAATGGAGCAGACTTCATTAGCTTAGAGTGCAGAGCAGACGTAAAGGGTTCCATATCTGGACCCATCCATTCTTGAAACATATTTAATCCAGTTATACAACCCATCCCACCTGGAAACACTCTCTCCTATTGTTATCCAGGATTAAGTATTTTCCAGATTACTAGAATTGCCGTTTACTTGAACTACCTCATCTCTTACAAGGTCTAAAAGTGAAAAAATCACAGTAAACTCTCAGGCTTTTCGCATGGCCCGATGCAATTGTGGATCATGGGTTAATACTCCCATAACCACTGCTTCCTTGCGTAACACGCCCCTTCATCCCACAAACGTAGCAGCCAACGTAAAAGGGTTTTTTCGGACCTCTGTTTGTATTGTTTTGCAAGCTCTTTGAGTTCAGTTTGTGTAAACTCCCTTACTTTTTCAAATTCCACATCTCTGGGGTTGCGATAATACACCTCCCCATCTGCCATATCCTCTCTGTCATGTTGCCTTTTCCTATAATTAGTAATGAGAGGTCTGGCACGCTTTTTCTTTCCCATTGGGTGATCATCATCAGAAATATCAAACTCTATCTCTTCATTCTCACTATCATTTGAGAGCACACCCTCATAATCCCATTTTTTGGGATGTGACAATGGCTTTACTAACAGGTTTATGGCCCTTCCTTTTCCCTAAGGCTTTAATTGATTTGTTAATGAGGACTGAACACTGCTCTTGTAAATCATCAGCCCAACTATCGGTTAAATGTCCACACTCCGAAGCAACTGCTAGCTGGTCTTTTAACACCTTAATTTCTGCCTCTACCATCTCCCTTCTCTGTGATTCACTCTAGAGAGCATGAAGAAAGTACCAACCCACTGTGGACACTGTCCTCTACTCTGCTTTACTTAAATCCAGCCCTTTAAGGCTAAAATCTACAAAATGATCTGAGACTTTATCACCCCAAGTCTTATTCAAGGAAGAAACATACTTTGCAAATTCTCACCCATTGTCTCTGTCCCAGATAAGCAAGCTGCACACTCCCTTCTGGCCACCAGGAACATCTGCAGCCTTGCTTTTCCTAAACAGCTTAAACAGCATTTATACCAGAAAAACAGGTCTGCTTCAGTTGCTTTAGCGCAAATCACGGATGAGCCCCCAATTGTTTTACTTGCATCTGTCTAATAAGGTTACTTTGTGGTATAAGCAGGAAAGCTCAGACCTCTTCAGTGTATAATTGTGCTTTTACTATACAAAAATACCGTACATACAAAATGATTACAATATTAGGAATACAATACAAGACTGACAGATATAACAAGCAAGATGCCTAGCAAATAAGCAGAAACTATGGTCTGAAACAGTAAAAATATGCTTCAAAGTTACTTAACTTTGGGTACTGTGTGTTCATGATTTACATTCACAACGAGGACCCAAGGCTTAATAGCAGTTGCTGGAGATCAGGCGAAAGTGTCTTCAGGTATAGCTTCTTCTGGCTGGTACAGACCTTCCTTGGTTCTAAGGCATTATGGAGTCCTCCTTGTCAGCTTATGCCTGACGACCTTTTATTCTGAAGTTTCAGTTTGTCAAGCTATTGTCGACGGTTACAAACTTGTTTACTTTTCTTACAGAACAACAGACTGCTGAAACTGTCAACTGAAACACAGCAGTGGTATCTAAGTTCCCTTTGTTTGAGGACAGCCTGTGTAATTGTTACTAAGGCATTCATTTGCCAAGTATCCTCAAACAAACTCAAAAGTAATCTGATTTCTGTTTCTTTGACAAACTACTAAACAGGTTATCCCATGTACAGTTATGTCTGATGAAAAACAAATCATAAATATTTATCAAAGGCAACACAACATGTTGGCTTTGGAGAGGGACCTTAACTGTGACGAGGAACTAAAGTCTTGGTTATCCATATGTCAAGTTTCCTACAAAGGTATTCTGAAAGTTTCTCTAAAGCCCCGTACACACGAGAGGACTTATGTCCGACAGACTTCCGAAGGAGTCCTGCCGGAGTTCTGCTGGAGTTCCGACAGAGTTCTGACGGACTTTTCGACTGAGCGGACTTGGCCACACACAATCACACCAAACTCAGACGGATTCAAACGTGATGACGTACGACTGGACTCGAATAAGGAAGTTCATAGCCAGTAGCCAATAGCTGCCCTAACGTCGGTTTTAGTCCGTCGGAATAGCATACACACGAGCAAATTTTTCGAAGGGACCGGGTCCGGCGGAGTTCCGTCGGAAAAATTTGAAGCATGTTCCATTTCTAAAGTCCGTCAGACTTTTGCGAATCAAAAGTCCGTTGCAGCCCACACACGATCGAATAGTCTGACGGAATCAGTCCATCGGACTTTGGATGTTGAAAAGTCCGCTCGTGTGTACGCGGCATAATAGAGGCAAGTCCTGACCAGATGGTAGCTAGTCCCAACTCGCCTAGCAACAAGTACAAGACAGCTCCCGCAGAGTGTTTTCAGGAATGTAAGATACGAGGTTCTATGCTTCACATTTGGTGGGAATGTCCCAAAATTAGGAATTTTTGGAACAGGGTCTTTTCGATGCTCCGTAAGTTGATGGGGTTCTCTATTGTACAACAACCCCACCTTGCACTGCTTAATGACTTAACACCTAGGTCGCCACGTCCATTGAAACATCTGGTTTACTTTATTCTTCTGGCAGCTAAAATCACTATAGCAGGAGCATGGAGGACACCTTCAGTGTCCTTTAGACGACTTAAACATAACATTTCTTGGATCACGATCCATGAGAAGGTTGCTAGCATTGTTAATAACCAGCATAATAGGTTTGAACAGACTTGAGAACTTTGGGCGACATGCATACATACATGTGCCCCAATCCTTGACACCCGGTCCTATACAGCTCCCAGGCTCCTCTTCTCTGCCCTCCTGTCCAACCTAGGTCCCCTTTCATTTTCAGGATATACCCTTTCTCCAGGATTCTCTTCTCCTTGCTCTCTTTTTCTAACTTTCTGGATACCTCGCTGTCTTTATTTCCTTTCAACCATTCTACCCTCACTAATGTGATCTCGGTGGTAAATATTGTGATTAATGCTCGGATGTGCCTTCAGGATGATAATTAACTTTTTCTTTTGGTGTATTTGCATTTGGATGTAGCATAAACAGTTCAGACAGTACATTACATGTATCCTTCCCTTGTTTACAGCTTCAAGTATTTGGAGTAGGATTCTCATACCGCTGTCACATATTTATTTTATTATTTTATTTTGGATGTTTGTACCCTGTGCTATGTTGGCTGACGTAATGTCAACATGTTATTGTTCTTAATACAGAAAATAAAAAATTTAATTACCGGTGAGCCTGGTTGCACTTTGTGGCAGAATAGATCCTATTTTGCAAACTTGTTTTAATACTGTTGGGGTTACAGGGTCCCCTACCCCTGACCAAAGGGGGACAACCAATTTAAATTTGTGACAGTGGTATGAGCTTTAACGGAAAGATGGAAGCTTGCAAAAGCCTTTAAAGGGAGGTAGTATAAAGGAGGTAAACATGAAAACCAAATATATATAATTGGACATCCAATGAGAGCGGGGTGGACTTGGTGGCTGGTAGACCATACTTAATTTATATACCCTCTACCTTACCCTAAGACAGCACAAAATAATTTACTTTCCAAAACTAGGGAAAATTTGTGTCCTTTTTTTCCCCACAAATAGAGCTTTCTTGTGGTGGTATTGGATCACCCCTGCGTTTTTTTTTCTTTTTTTGTGCTATAAACCAAAAAAAACTGACAATGTTGAAAAAAAAAACTGTATTTTTTTTACTTTCTGCTATAAAACTTATCCAATAAAAAAAGATTAAAAATCAAATTTCTTCATAAATGTAGGTCAATATGTATTCTGCTGCATATTTATGGTAAAAAAAATAAAAATTCCCGATAAGTATTGATTGGTTGGTTGATTGATTGGTCTACAAATTATGGTATATATCTAAGGAATTTTCATTTATTTATTTTTTATATAGTAATGGCAGCGATCAGCGACTTATAGCGGGACTGAAATATTGTGAAATTCTGATGCTAACTGACATTTTTGACACTTATTGGGAACCAGTGACACTAATACAGTGATCAGTGCTAAAAATATGCACTGTCACTGTACTAATGACACTGACTGGGGAGGGGTTAAACATCAGGGACAATCAAAGGGTTATCTGTGTGCCTAGCCAGTGTTTTTGTGTACTGTGTGCGCTGCTTTTACTAGGGGAAGTGATGGATTTTAGGAACACAAAATCTATTCGTCCCTCCCCCTCGTCAGAGCTGCGTTCTGAGTCTCTACCTGACGATCATCAAGTGCCGATGGACATCCAGTCCACAGCACCTGCAGATCGGCTTCTGCTGTGGCTGTGATTAAACACAGCAGAAGCAGCCCGCCGGTGGCATGTGTGCCCCCCTGTAGGCAGAAGTGCAGAATCATGTATATATAAGTGATTCTGCACAGGAGGGCTGCCCTGTAGCAGTAAACTTGCTATGGAGCAGTCCAGAAGTGGTTAAAGGCACTGTACTCTAACAACCCATTAAAAAAGATGGTGGAATAATACCTAAGTGCCACACATAAGTGTTGTGATACATACAATTAAAAACAATACAAATGTATAAGTAGAATGGATGCTGATATATCCTGCTGGTTTGTACCAATGCGTTTCGCTGTCTACAACTGCTTCATCATGGACACAGCAGAAGCATCTGAAAAGCATTTTAACGTTACAGTCATCATTACAATTTAAATATGACAGATTTATGACATGTATCACCCGCTAACCTTCAGGAAGAAGCCACACACAAGATATGAATACCAATCCCCTAAGGACCAAGCATAGGGGAGGTAAGCCAGGCACTGGACTAGTCAGAGGGGAGACAAAGGCCATGACTGAGCACACAGCCACAACTGCACAAAATAATAATACACCACTAAAGGTACTTTCATAACACCTAAGTTATAAAAGCAAAAGGTAACAAAAAACAACCACACAAACAACAGAACTATAAGGGCCTTGGGAACCCTATAACTTCTATAAAGGATTGACACAGAGATTTTCAACCAGGGGGTCAGGAGTCTCAGGATTAGTGACTCTGGGTGTTTGTGACATCCAATGCTCAGATCCTTTTTAGAGGACTGATATTTAGTGATTTTCCATCTTATATTGGGGATAGTTAGGCCTTCTTTGTGAGCTGGACATTTTATAGATAGCCAACTCCTATCCTGATATTGATTAGTGGTTCCAAATTAATAATAACTACTGCAGTAGGGAACAGACACAAAAGATACTCTTAGCATCTTTCCAAATAACTGTTCTGTTTTATTATGACGCAATTGAAGGTTTTTATACACATGATTACGTAGGTATCACATTAATATTACAATTGTACGTTTATGGTAACAAGGGGCGTAACATAGGCAGTCCTAATCAGGACTTGAAAGAATGCAAACATGTACTGAAAACATTATTATTGCCATGTGCACAGTGAGGGCAGTGTGCAAACCATTTAAAATAGAATACAATTACAGTGCCTTGTGAAAGTATTCAGCCCCCTTGAACTTTTCAACCTTTTGCCACATTTCAGGCTTCAAACATAAAGATATAAAATTTTAATTTTTTGTGAAGAATCACCAACAAGTGGGACACAAGTGTGAAGTGGAACGAAATCTATTGGATAATTTAAACTTTTTTAGCAAATAAAAAACTGAAAAGTGGTGCGTGCAAAATTATTCGGCCCCTTTAGTTTCAGTGCAGCAAACTCATTCTAGAAGTTCAGCGAGGATCTCTGAATGATCCAATGTTGTCCTAAATGACTGATGGTGATAAATAGAATCCACCTGTGTGTAATCAAGTCTCTGTATAAATGCACCTGCTCTGTGATAGTCTCAGGGTTCTGTTGAAAGTGCAGAGAGCATCATGAAGACCAAGGAACACACCAGGCAGGTCCGTAATACTGTTGTGGAGAAGTTTAAAGCCGGATTTGGATACAAAAAGATTTCCCAAGCTTTAAACATCCCAAGGAGCACTGTGCAAGCGATCATTTTGAAATGGAAGGAGTATCAGACCACTGCAAATCTACCAAGACCTGGCCGTCCCTCTAAACTTTCAGCTCAGACAAGGAGAAGACTGATCAGAGATGCAGCCAAGAGGCCCATGATCACTCTGGATGAACTGCAGAGAACTACAGCTGAGGTGGGAGAGTCTGTCTATAGGACAACAATCAGTCGTACACTGCACAAATCTGGCCTTTATGGAAGAGTGGCAAGAAGAAAGCCATTTCTCAAAGATATCCATAAAAAGTCTCGTCTAAAGTTTGCCACAAGCCACCTGGGAGACACACCAAACATGGGGAAGAAGGTGCTCTGGTCAGATGAAACCAAAATCCAACTTTTTGCCCACAATGCAAAACGATATGTTTGGCGTAAAAGCAACACAGCTCATCACCCTCAACACACCATCCCCACTGTCAAACATGGTGGTGGCAGCATCATGGTTTGGGCCTGCTTTTCTTCAGCAGGGACAAGGAAGATGGTTAAAATTGAGGGGAAGATGGATGCAGCCAAATACAGGACCATTCTGGATGAAAACCTGTTGGAGTCTGCAAAAGACCTGAAACTGGGATGGAGATTTATCTTCCAACAAGACAATGATCCCAAACATACAGCAAAATCTACAAAGGAATGGTTCACAAATAAACGTATCCAGGTGTTAGAATGGCCAAGTCAAAGTCCAGACCTGAATCCAATCGAGTATCTGTGGAAAGAGCTGAAAACTGCTGTTCACAAACGCTCTCCATCCAACCTCACTGAGCTCCAGCTGTTTTGCAAGGAAGAATGGGCAAGAATTTCAGTCTCTCGATGTGCAAAACTGATAGAGACATACCCCAAGCGACTTGCAGCTGTAATCGCAGCAAAAGGTGGCTCTACAAAGTATTAACGCAAGGGGGCCGAATAATTTTGCACGCCCCACTTTTCATTTTTTTATTAGTTAAAAAAGTTTTGAAAATCCAATAGATTTCGTTCCACTTCACAATTGTGTCCCACTTGTTGGTGATTCTTCACAAAAAATAAAAATTTTATATCTTTATGTTTGAAGCCTGAAATGTGGCAAAAGGTTGAAAAGTTCAAGGGGGCCGAATACTTTCGCAAGGCACTGTATATACAGAACTTTCAAATTTCCATTACATATGGGTGAGATAAAACTTTGAGGATATTACAACCTGGATTCATTGATAGGACTAGGACTCCCTATAGGTGGGTGTCAGTTTGTGTAATAATCTGAGTTCTCTGTGTGGCTGCTGCCCCCTGTAGCCTTTCTGGCCCCTGTGCCCACCCATGAGGCTAGTGGGCCCTGTCTGCCACTGCCTTTCTATTATTTTATACACACCATTCTGTCCTGCCCCCAGCAGCACCCACCCCCTGCCGTTTGCCATCGGTCTGGCACTTACCCCATTGTGGCAGGTAGCAGGTGGTGTGGCTCGGCTCTGAGTCCTCTCCTCCATGGCAGCTTCCAGCTCCTCCCCTCCTCCTCCTAGGCTTCCAATAGGATCGCCGATCCTTTCAGCCAATCAGATGACCAGTGTCAAAACCCGCTTCCTGATTAGCCGGGAGGAGGATCAGTGTTACAACTGCGAATATAGATTCGCTGTTGTAATACACCTGGGTGGGCTCAGAGCACACTCTCTGTGACCCGAGCCCACCCTATGTTGAAGTCTATTAGAGCCTCTGACTCTAATCGGTGCTTCAAAAAAACACCCCCCCCCCCCCCCATTGGAATCTATGCACAGGTGTCCTGAAAGAGGCTGGGTGCAAGGATAGGGGAGGCGGAAACGGAAAGGGGTGGGGAGTAGAAAAAGCCTGAATGTTTTTCTTGAGAAAGATAGGCATAGAGATCTGAGGAGTGCAGTAGTGTGTTCTAGGGGAAGGGCGCATGTTGGATCCTTTGCATGCAGCACGTGCTGAAATGGATCTATACGCATGTTGAACTTTAGTGGACACTGTAAATATTGATGGACACTTTGGGGGAGATTTATTAAAATTAGGGCTGTTACTGATTAAAATTTTTGTGTTCGATTAATCGATTTTTTTTAAATTGATTAATCAACTAATTTCGATTAATTATAACGCACATACAGATCCAACTACTTTTAGCTGATCTCCTTGCATTGCAACTCTGCATTAGTCAGTGGTAAATGTGGTGTACACTATATACAATCACCTGATCCACAATCCATGCCTTAACTTCACAGTTCACACAAACACGTTTTAAATTCAAACTGTAGCACTGACGTAAGTCATTTTTTTTCCCCACAGTAGCGTGACAATCCCTCCACCCTCCACCTCCGGTCTAACTAATCACTCTCACCTTATGGCATGGACTCCTGTGCAAACAGGTGGTCATGCAAGTGGGTATCAAAAGGGTTAACACGGACCATAAACTTCTCTCACGTCTCCTTAGATCTCAGCAAGGATGCCAGGTCATGGGTAGAAAGAGCTAAGTGCTCACCACTTAAGTATAAGATTTAATTTTTGTGTTCAAACACAAACTACTCACATAAAGATGATAAAAACACAACATGTAAAGCCGACAATCGTGTTATTTTCATAGCAGCGGGTGACGTCATGCGTAGCTTCTTCCCCGTACACTTTACGTTCAATCAGAACTTCGACGTCACCACACTCGTCGACCCTTTCCTTCGTTAGCAGACCGACAGAACATGGGGAAAGGGGGAGGAGTCCAGTGACATCGATCTCGGTGATGTCACCATATCTCCGACGGAACTCCCTGAAGATTCCATGAATACATCCCATAGTTTGTAGATGATATAATGTAAGTGTAAACCAATCAATACACACTTATTGGGATTTTTGTTTTACCAAAAACATGTAGCTGAATCCATATTGGCCAAAATTTATGAAGAAATTAGGCTCTTAATTTTTTTTTATTAGATTTGCTTTATAGCAGAAAGTAAAAAATATTGTTTTCTTTTTCAAAATTGTCAGCCTTTTTTTATTTATAGGGCAAAAAAAAATGTAAAGGTGATCAAATATCACCAAAAGAAAGCTCTATTTGAGGGGGGGAAAAAATTATATCAATTTTATTTGGGTACAGTGTCGCACGACCATGCAATTGTCAGTTAAAATAATGCAGTGCTGTATTGCAAAAAATGGCCTGGTCATGAAGGAGGGTAAATCTTATGGAGGTCAAGTGGCTAATAAAAGAGTGAGGCTTTGATGGAAATATTTTTTATTTTATTGATTGTAGCGGGAAGTCAACACATATTTTTGTTGTTGGATTTAACACTTTATTGTCCATTTTCTGCCATGGACTTTTTTTATTTTTAACGCTGGGCCCTTATGAAGTGTTTTTTTTTCTTCATTATTTTTTATATGTAGCGCCGACTCCTGAAAAGCACGCGCTATGTGTTTTTTTCTATTTCGAGTTCCTAAACCATAGTTGGGTTTTAGGGTTAATTATACCAAATTATGGTTTCAGTACCAGTCTAGCTGGATTGCACTGGGTTCTGCTTGGCCACAGGTGTCGCTGTCACCACTGGCAAGTGTGAGAACGCAGTCTAGCTGGACGTATTGATTGCCATCTTTCTCGGAGACAGCCCAGTGGGAGTGTAATTTTGCTGTGTATTCTGGGAGAGGGTACTTAAAGTACTGGGATCACGTGCTTCTGGGTTCCGGTCCAGAAGAGCTTGCTTTCTGTTTGGTCCTGGTCCTCCTGACCAGCCCCCATGGCCCTCATGGCCTGGGGTGCGGATCCACCCAATTCCGAGACTCGAGGCTGGCTAGCCCGAGACAAAGTAACTGAGAGGAGGATTCAAAGGTGGTCCTGTGCCGTCTCATCTGTGGAGAGGCCCAGCAACTGGAGAAGCAACCAGGGGAGGACTCTTCGGGAGAAGGCCACACATAAGGCTGGCTTCTCAGAAGGAGCCTGGAGGCTCAGTTGAAGGACACCAAGTGAATCTACACTCGTACGGTATTGCTGGACCGGCTGCAAGATACTGGTACCGTATGATAGCTCTCTAAATTCATCTACGTCCTTCAGTTACATTCAAGTCTGTGGTAGAGACTTTGTCCAAGTGTTCTACATTCAAGTCATTGGCAGAGACTTTGTTCTACTTAAACACTCTATCGGCTGCTAGGCCTAGTGAGAGGAGGTATATCCGGTAGCTGTGAGAAGCCAGTTGTGAACGGTAATTCGCTGGATTTCTAAAGTGAGAGACTTCCTATCTTTTGCAGTTCCAAAAGTACCTGAACTTCCTACCTAACCCTTTACCCTTCTTTGAGAGACTGTTTTGTCTACTTGTTTTCAAATAAATATCCCAAAAGTGGATCCAGTGTCAGTTTCTGCAATTCTTTGGGCCATCTACCTTGGAAAACCCCTAGACACACAAGGTCAAGAAGGTAATGGTAAGCTCAACAAAACCAGCCGCTCCTTCGGGGGTCAGTGTTACATATATTTTAATTCATATTCAATTGAAAAATCCAATGCTCTATTTGAGGGGGGAAACAAATGATATCAATTTTATTTGGGTACAGTGTCGCACGACCATGCAATTGTCAGTTAAAATAATGCAGTGCGGCGGCAACTGTGCATCGGATCATGTATATATACGTGATTCCAGACTTCTGCCTGCAGGGGCCGTGTGTGCGTGCCAAGTCGCGGGGACTTGATGTTCTCCCACACCCAACGATCTTGTGTAAACCACAAAGATCCAGTGTCAGTTTCTGCAATTCTTTGGGCCATCTACCTTGGGAAACCCCTAGACACACACAAGGTCAAGAAGGTAATGGTAAGCCCAACAAAACCAGCCGCTCCTTCGGGGGTCAGTGTTACATATATTTTAATTACCGTATATACTCGAGTATAAGCCGAGATTTTCAGCCCCTTTTTTAGGGCTGAAAGTGCCCCCCTCGGCTTATACTCGAGTCACCGCCGTCTGCCTACACGATCAGCGTGTCGTACAGACAGACGGCGGCCATTCCACTGTTCAAAAGCCGCGCCTCCCTGTCTGTGATAGGCGGAACACTCAATTTCCCAGCAGTCAGTGGTCCGCCTATCACGGACATCCGCTCATCCTCATACTACGGACGAGGATGAGAGGATGTCCGTGATAGGCGGAACACTGACTGCTGGGAAATTGAGTGTTCCGCCTATCACAGACGGGGGTGCGGCTTTTGAACAGTGGAATGGCCGCCGTCTGTCACAGACGAGAAGAGGTGCGGCGATCCTGGCATGTTTTTACATGCAGATCGCTGCAGAAGGACAAAGGCACAGGACAAAGGCACAGGACACAGGCACAGGACACAGGTAGGACGGACACACAGGGATGGACGGACACACAGGGATGGACGGACACACAGGGATGGACAGGCATGTCTCACCCTCGGCTTATACACGAGTCAATAAGTTTTCCCATTTTTTTTGTGGTAAATTAGGGGCCTCGGCTTATATTCGGATCGACCTATACTCGAGTATATACGGTAATATTCAATTGAAAAATCCAATGCATTTCAGGGTTTTCTTCAGGGTCTGTATATTTTCCGATTTAAAATGTGGCTGGACATATTTTGAATTGCAATAATACTTGTATGTGTAGGAAATAATATAAACTAGACACAGGGGTAGGCTTCACACTTTCTTGAACCTTCCTGTAGAACAAAGAACCTGTCAGAGTGCTCCATGGAGATACAGTGAGCGGAGATTGAAAGGGGCAAATCAAGCTTGTATCTTCTTGTTCTGAGGTTCAGAAAAATAACAGGCAGAGTCCATTCTACATACACGCAAATAATAATGCACTTTTTGTTAAAAAAAAAACAAAAATAAAATAGTACTGAAAATGTGTCAATATGCAATCAAACAGTGAATTAAATGATCCATAAAATTCAATATGAATGTAATTAGTCCATGTGCCAACAGCAAAGGAAGCATGTAGTGGAATTAAAATATTTCTAATGCTTCTCAGAGTATCCCACCAGGCAGGGCCGTCTTTAAGGCAGGGCAAAAGGGGCAGCTGCCCTGGGCCCTGGGATTGTTGTGGGGCCCAAAGCAGCTGCTTCATACTTGCCAACTATCCAGGTTTAAATAACCTTGTCCCTTGAAGTTTTATTCCTGTGCTGTGTCCCAATATCTCAATGTGAAGCGCTGGTACTAATGCTGCCCAGCTCTGCCCTATTGTTGTGTGCAGATGACTCACCTGCAGACCCTGCGTTTACATGTAAATAACAGGCATTCATATGTAAACAGCGGTGACAATACTGAGTAAATAGCTGCGGCTGGTGGCATTGATATGTAAATAAAGGCGGCATTCCTATTTATATCATGCTCCCCTGCTGTGAGGAGGTGATGTGCTGTAACCTCTAGCAACTAATCAGTGAGCAGTAATGATATGCTGTAATTTCTGGCAACCAATCGCAATAGCTGATCTGATCTGATACAGAAAACTAATTTTAAGTCAAGCTGCTATTTATTGTATGTCTCAGAGAAGGTGGAGAGGGAAATTGCTTGGGGGGGCCCCAAGAAAAATTTTGCCCAGGGTCCAATCTATATTAAAGATGGGCCTGCCACCAGGTATCAAGCCACATGAAAATGTTAGGCAAATACATCATACACACAAGCCCTCCATCATAATAAAACCTCTTACCAGATGGTCATCATCCCCAATTGCAGAAATCAAGCACACATAAGAATCAATAGACCCCTCCTAATGTCTCTAAGTAGGGTAAGTATGGTCCACTGGATGCCAACATATAATAATCACCATAGGTGTGCGCAGACTATTGCATTAGGGTGTGCACCCCAAAGCTCAAACACACATGAACGCCACCTGCTATCACAGGGAGAAGGCTCTGATGGTGGGAGACAGTTGATTGGGAGCCTATGACCTTACTCCCTAAGTATAGGTGTAATGTGTTCCTACAGTTGAACCTAGCATTTAATATAATGGGGGCATTTACACTGACCACCGGAACCCCAACCACCCACCTGGTTCCACCCCAGGATATTGCTAATGCACATGGGGTGATTAGGGTGTGCCCAGGCACACCCAGCACACCTTGTGCGCACGCCTATGATAATCACCAATACAACTACCACAACCTCGGATTAGGCTCAGATGGCCCCCATAGAGGAAAAGGATCATAGGGCACACATAGCATGAATACTGCTAGTAGAAATTTATTGTTAAAAACTCCAAAAGGTACACACATGGTTCAGAAAAATCATAAGTAATTAAATAGCATGGAGCCTCGACGAAAGCAAGCATCGGTGGGCGTGAAGACGCCACACGTTCGTGGCCCCATCCAACGCATTTCTCGTCACAACGTGTTGTCGAGGGAAACAGGGGCATGAATGTGTGACGCCCAAAAAAAAAAAAAGACAACTTTATAGACTGCCCCAGTCACTTGATCGGACATTGATTGAAAAACAATCTACAGAAAAGTGGTGTCCGCCATGGTTGGACACTAGAGCACAAATAAAGACTGAAGATCAACAACATACAGTTGACAAAATATAATAGAGACTATTCTATGTTTAGTAGAATTTTGAGACAATCTTGAGCAAGAATTCTAGAGCTGGTCACAGAGCCACTTTATCTTCAAATGTTATGCAAAATGTTTCTGATACCATTAGGGTTTGAAGTTTCGAAACTCTCCACGCTGAGCTGGCAGCAATTAAAAAGCTGTTTTCAAGATAAGATACTATAAAGACTAGGTTCAAAACAAGGAACATGCCATGTGTCCGCTCCTGAGGAAGTTGAGCGAATCCACGAAATGCGTTAAGCTTATTGGA
This sequence comes from Lithobates pipiens, assembly GCF_037356315.1. NCBI lineage: Eukaryota > Metazoa > Chordata > Amphibia > Anura > Ranidae > Lithobates > Lithobates pipiens. Next base: position 564,024,954 of record NW_027507764.1, on the reverse strand, counting down.
TGCATCCATGTCCATAACGTCAAGTTAATTTTCCATCTTGATACAACAATCTTGTTTTTTTTTTATTGTCTATATGACAGCCAGCAATACTGGTTTATACTACTGGTAACTGCAACATGTCACTATGTGATCTATATATAAATGACGTTTAAATGCCACTATGAGAGCCATGTGTACATATATAAATTGTTTTTAAGTCTTTGTTATGTGTATATACATGACATTTTATTTCATTTTTGAATTGCATATTAACTTGCTTACTGGGCACTTAAACACCCTTCCTGACCAGACCAATTTTCCGCTTTTGGTCCTCATACATTTTGAATGACAATTACTCAGTCATGCAACACTGTACCCAAATGAATTTTGTGTCCTTTTTTTCCCACAAATAGAGCTTTCTTTTGGTGGTATTTGATCACCTCTGGGGTTTTTATTTTTTGCGCTATAAATGAAAAAAGACCGAAAATTTTGAAAAAAAACGCATGTTTCTTTGTTTTTGTGATAAAATTTTGCAAATTATAATTTTTTTTCATAAATTTTGGCCACAATTTATACTGCTACATATCTTTGGTAAAAATAACCCAAATTAGTGGATATTACTTGGTCTTTGTGAAAGTTAGAGAGTCTACAAGCTGTGGTGCGAATCGCACAAAGTTGATCACACCTGATGTACTGGTGGCCTATCTCATTTCTTGCGACCCGAACAAGTCAGGAAAGTACAAATACCCCCCAAATGACCCCTTTTTTGAAAGTAGACATTCCAAGGTATTTACTAAGATGCATGGTGAGGTTTTTGATGTTGTCATCTTTTTCCCACAATTCTTTGCAAAATGAAGATTTTTTTTTTTCTCACAAAATTTTCAATGTAATAGGTTATTGCTCTCACATGGCATGTGTATACCACAAATGACACCCCAAAATACGTTCTGCTACTCCTTCTGAGTATTATGATACCAAATGTGTGAGACTTTTACACAGCCTGGCCACATACAGAGGCCCAATATTGAAATAGCACCATCAGGCGTTCTAGGAGCATAAATTACACATTTAATTTCTCAACCACCTATTACATTTTTGAAGGCCCTGGAGCACCAGAACAATGGAAATGCCCACAAAGTGACCCCATTTTGGAAAGCTAACACCCCAACGTATAATCTATGAGGCATATTGAGTCGTTTGAATGGTTCATTTTTTTTCCAGAAGTTTTGGGAAAATGTGGAAAAAAAATGAAAACGCATTTTTTTTACGCAAAGTTGTCCATTTATAAGATATTTCCAACACATAGCATATACATAGCAAAAATGACACCCCAAAATACGTTCTACTACTCCTCCTGAGTATAACGATACCAAATGTGTGAGACTTTTACACAGCCTGACCACATACAGAGGCCCAATATTGAAATAGCACCATCAGGCGTTCTAGGAGCATAAATTACACATCTTATTTCTCAACCACCTATTACATTTTTGAAGGCCCTGGAGCACCAGGACAATGGAAATGCCCACAAAGTGACCCCACGTGGCACTGACGACACGTGGCACTGACAGATGGCACTGGAGGCAGATGGCACTGGAGGCAGATGGGGCTGACAGATGGGGCTGGCAGATGGGGCTGGCAGATGGGGCTGACAGATGGGGCTGACAGATGGGGCTGGCAGATGGGGCTGGGGCTGGCACTGGGGCTGGCACTGGCAGATGGCACTGGCAGATGGTGCTGGCTATTTGCTCTGGCTAATTGCTCTGGCAAATGGGGCTGGCAGATGGCACTGCGGCTAGCAGATGGCACTGGCACTGGCAGGTGGCGCTGGCAGGTGGCACTGGCAGGTGGCACTGGCAGGTGGCACTGGCGGCACTGGGGCTGACGGCACTGGGGCTGACGGATGGCACTGGCGCTGGCAGGTGGCACTGGCGCTGGCAGGTGGCACTGGCAGGTGGCACTGGCACTGGCGGCACTGACGGCACTGGGGCTGACGGCACTGGGGCTGACGGATGGCACTGGCAGGTGGCACTGGCAGGTGGCACTGGTGCTGGCAGGTGGCACTGGCAGGTGGCACTGGCAGGTGGCACTGGGGCTGACGGCACTGGCGCCACTGGGGCTGACGGCACTGGGGCTGACGGGCGGCACTGGGGCTGACGGGTGGCACTGGCGCTGGCAGGTGGCGCTGGCAGGTGGCACTGGCGCTGGCAGGTGGCACTGGCGCTGGCGGCACTGGCGCTGGCGGCACTGGGGCTGACGGCACTGGGGCTGACGGCAGGCACTGGCGCTGGCAGGTGGCACTGGCACTACTGGCAGATGGCACTGGGCTGACAGATGGCACTGGGCTGACAGATGGCACTGGCACTGGGGCTGACAGATGGCACTGGGCTGACAGATGGCACTGGCACTGGGGCTGAAACTGGCACTGGGGCTGACACTGGCACTGACACTGGCACTGGGGCTGACACTGGCACTGGGGCTGACACTGGCACTGGGGCTGACACACAGATCGCTCTCCCTCCTCACACGCTGTCTCTGTGTGAGGAGGGAGAGACACTGCAATGGGAGATGATCTCATATGTTTACATATGAGATCATCTGCCATTGGCAGCTGCGATCGCGCTGTGAACGGCCGCTTTGATTGGCCGTTCACGGCGATCTGTATTTGCCTGTCTCCGGGAGACACGGCGCATACAATACTTCCGCGAAGCGCGCCCCCGGCGGCGCACATTGCGGAAGTAAACACCAGGCCATCCAGGGACGGCCAGGCGAAGGAACCCGCCCGCTCTAAGGCCGTCATTCGGCTATAGGGCGGGTGGGAGGAGGTTAACAGCTACGTGCCATGTCATGTGTTGATGGCAATAAATAAATATGTTTATATTTTTTCTAGGTTGCTGTTCTTATGCCTTATTTTATAAGTCCCACCAACCCTCTTTTTGCTCTAGCTATAGGGATGGAGGTGCATGTACACATGCATTTCATTTAAAGTCCCTAAACCCTTCCTTTTTAACCCATCTGGTACAAGTGGGTTACTGTTCATAAGGCATTTAAAATCTGATGGTATTGTAAGCCAGATCTCTCTGGAGCAATTCTAATACCAAAGTAACCAATGGGCATAATGGGAGCGAATGAACTGAAAATGAGGCAAATGTGGAAAATATATCCCAAATACTGAAATAAGACCTATTAGTGGACTTTATCCTGGCTTGAAGGAGTTTAGTGAAGGAATAACCTTCTCCTCTAGACTACTCTCAATCTGGCTATGTGTAGATGGCTTAAATGACCCTGGACTAATCTTTTTCCAGCAGTAGAACCCAGGGAGGGATTCTAACCCCTGGCTAACTGACAGGCACAGAGGAATCAATGAACTCTCTGAGGCAAATGGCATCAATGCCCCCAAACTCTAAAATAAGAAGCATTTGGTAACTTGTTCCTAGCTTGAAGGCATGTGGAAGACTGATTATCCTCAATCTGGCTGCATCTGGATGGTTTAGATGACTCTGAACTAAAAGATCTTTTTTCCCCAGTATAAGAAACCAGGGATCTGGTTCAGTCCCATTGACTTAGGAATTACATTTGGGACATTCTTTATTGCCATCTTGCCCATGCAACTGCAGAAATCAAGACTCAAAGAATCCATAAAGATGGATGCTACCATTATTGCTTTCAAAAATGTATTTGGATATGTGGGGGTATAGCTCAGTGGTAGAGACTGCAGATCAAGAGGTTCCTGGTCCAAATCTGGGTGCCTGCTTTGTGTTTTGTGCTTGAAAGTAAAGATGACATGAATTTCCTATCAGATACCTACAAATTATTTCTTTCCAAGCACAGGTGTGCTTGAAAGAAATGATGGTAGCATACAAATGTCTTTAAAGCCTGGGTTGTACAAAAAAAACTGTCAGCTAAGTCAGTGCCTGGCGCCCAATGACTTTCACCATCTTTGCACCCACTATGCCTCACAACCCACTACATACAGGAGGATGTCAGCTATCCCTGGCCCTAGAGGTTCTCATCAGACCAAAGGAGGCCTGGGACCTTGCTACATATGCATTTGTACATGTTGATCTTATCCCCCTTAATCTCCTCTTCTCAAGAGGGAATAGATTCAGTTCCTCTAATCTTTGCTCATAGCTGAGCTCCTCCATGCCTCTTATCAATTTGGTTGCCCTTCTCTGCACTTACTCCAGTTCCCCAATATCCTTTTAGAGAACTGGTACCCAAAACTGAACTGCATATTCCAGATGAGGTCTTACTAATGATTTGTACAGGGGGGCAAAATGATATCTCTCTCTGGAGTCCATACAAAGTAAGGGAAAGCAGATTTTTTTGTTGCGCTGCTGGTTTACATATATCCAGGGTGGAGGAAGGCTAATGGGAAGGCAAAGGGGGGGGGGGGGGAGAGGGTGGAGGGAGGGGGAAGGACAAACAAAACATGGGGTGAAAGATGGGGAGATAGGAGGTATGTGCTGTGACTACGATATACAGCAGTATTTGGACTTCTAGTGTAGTATTTCAGAAGACAAATCCACAAGATTCTGCAGTTTTTAATAAGCAATGCCAGATAATAGTCAATAGTACATTGTGCGGATATTAGCAGGAAATGGTAGATTATAGCCACAGGGAAAAAAGGGGGTTTCTTAGCACAAGCAGGGAGGCAGCATGTTCAAGGGTAGAAGGCACCTTTAAGAGATATACAATCAGAAAAAAACAGCGCCAACCTAAGTGCAGTATAATAAAACACAGGTATTTATTCACAAGGTAATCCACTCACTCTCTATTGGAGTAAAACAGGCACATCGTTTATATGGTCATCAGGTACATCACAGGACTCCTTCATCAGGCAATCCATATGCGTGCGCAACGACGTCATCACAGCGCAACTCCAAACAATCCATCAGCTGACCCCCGTGACGCTGCGATACAGAGCCGGAGACGCTGGGAACCACCGGCGCCACCGGACGAGAACCCACAGCCAAAGAGGACAGCTTACCCCAGGGAGTCCTGTGATGTACCTGATGACCATATAAACGATGTGCCTGTTTTACTCCAATAGAGAGTGAGTGGATTACCTTGTGAATAAATACCTGTGTTTTATTATACTGCACTTAGGTTGGCGCTGTTTTTTTCTGTTTGTATCTCTCTGGAGTACATACCTCTCTTAATACAAGAAAGGACTTTGCTCACTCTGGAAACCACAGCTTGGCATTGCATGCTATTATTAACTTTATGATCTACCAAAACCCCCAGATCCTTCTCCACCATTGATTCCCCCAGTTGTTCTCCTCCTAGTATGTATGATGCATGCATAATCTTAGCCCCCAAGTGCATAACTTACATTTATCAACATTAAACCTCATTTGCCACAGTCACCCAATTAGACAGAGCATTGAGGTTGGCTTGTAAGTTGGAGACAACCTGTAAGGACGTTATTCCACTGCATAGCTTGGTGTCATCTGCAAAGACAGAAATGTTACTTTTAATACCAGACCCTATATCATTTATAAAGATATTAAAAGGTAAGGGTCCCAGCACCTTGGGATACACCACTGATAACCTTAGACCGTTCAGAGTAAGAATCATTAACCATCCATTTTTAAATTGATATTTCCAAGCCTGTAGACCTTACACATGAGCCAGGTTTTCACCTGCAGAGCACTAGACTGAGAGACCCTGGGATTGTGGCATATATAGTTTATTCACCAGAAGTACAGTACAGACAACATACTTCACTGTTGCCTGCAGATACTCATTATTGTACCGCTCTCCAGCCCTTTGTGAACAAACTTCCTCCTGCTATAGCCAAATATTTCAAATTGTGACTCATCAGTCCAGAGCACCTGCTGCCATTTTCTGCACCCCAGTTTCTATGTTTTTGTGCATAGGACATGGAAACAAGACTAAGTATCTCAACTATGCATGAAAACATAGGAACTGGGGTGCAGAAAAAAATTTGAAATATTTAGCTGTAGCAGAAGACAGTTTGTTGGCGAAGGGCTGGAGAGCGGTACAATAATGAGTGTCTGCCAGCAACAGTGAAGCATGGTGGATGTTTCTTGCAAGTTTGGGGCTGTATTTCTGCAAATGGAGTTGGAGACTTGGCCAGGATCAATGGTGTCCTCATTGCTGAGAAATACAGGCAGAGACTTAAAGAGGAAGTAAGACCTGCAAAGGTAAAGCATAATGGGCTACTATGCATCGCATAGTAGCCCATTATGTGTCACTTACCTGACACAGGAGCCAGCGATGTCACCGCTGTCCCCTGTAGTCCGGAGCATCCATTTTCTTCCGGGTATCGCTGCTCCGGCCACTCACAGTGGCGGAGCAGCGATGACGTCACTCCCGCGCATGGGAGCCGCTGCTAACGGCGATAGTGCGCCTGTGTGCCGCTGTCTACACATCCTGGAGAACTAACCACAGATCTGGCGAAGATTAAGGCTTACCTGTAGGTCCAAGAAATATCTCCTAAACCTACACAGTTTAGGAGACATTTACTAAAAGACAGTGACCAAAAGATGGTTTGGTCCCCACAAACCCCTGATCTCAACATCATCATTTCTGTCTGGGATAACAGGAAGAGACAGAAGGATTTGAGGCAGCCGACATCCACAGAAGATCTGTGGTTAGTTCTCCAGGATGTGTGGAGCAACCTACCTGCCTAGTTCTATTTAAAAACCTTTTGCAAGTGTACGGTACCTAGAAGATTTGCTGTTTTGAAGACAAAGAGTGTTCGCACCAAATGATGATTTGATTTGTATTTCTCTTCTGTTCATTTACTTACTTTGTTAATTGATAAAAATAAACTGTTTGTTTGGACTTGCTCCCTGGGTGTATTGATAGCTCCATACCTCCCAACTTTTGAACTTCAGAATGAGGGACACTTAATTCTAGACCCCTTGGCACCACCACCCTGAATGGACAACCTTTGGGAGATGGTCTTGTAAAATTGAGAGACTACGACAATCACCCTTCAGAGAGGCTTAATTGAAGGTTTATTGCTGTGAATATCCAGGAGCCATTTAATATTTGATGTGCTTATATCTATTCATACTTTTGGTAAGTGTATTACCATTGGGAGCGTCACTGTGCATGGAGTTTTCACATTGGCAGTTTGGTGGATGGCTTGGAAATGGACTCCTTTCTCTTCCTCTGAATATTAATTGAAGCAATAGAAATAAGTTGGTCCACACTATCCCAGAGACACATTACTGTTAAAGGTACCTCATCCCCTAATAATTCTATAAATATTGTATCCAAGAATAGGAAAGGGGGGGGGGCAGGGGATTTTTTTACGGTACACTATATAAAGAAACAGAGATTTCTTAAAAAAGAATTCATAGCTTTAATATTGGAAATATGTTAAAATTATTTTGGAAAAACCAAAATAGCAACATTAATTGAAGCACTCTATCCACAAATCAAGATTCAGCACACCGGTCAAATTTATGAACTTTCTGACCTTTACTTTCTGATCGTCTCATTTTACCTTTTAGCGCAGTCAATATAGTATATTCTTTGCTGTGATTTTCTTGGGAATAAGTGATACTATATATTTGTGTGTTAGATAAAAATAAACTATTGACATTTCTATTTCTGAAAGCATTCTATAATAAGGCTTACCTGCAGGTAAAATGAATATCTCCTTAACCTGTATGGTTTAGGAGATATTCACTTTGCATGCAGCCGCTGACGTCAGCGGCGCATGCGCTGTGAAGGTCCAGCTGAAGGTCTGGCAGACGCTGCCAGACCTTGCCAGAAAGAAGTGACGACGTTGCGGCTCTGGACGCTCACAGCACCGTAGCCACGAACCCAGAAGACACGCTGGCGGTGACCGGGATCAGCTGCCGACGCCTCGTTCTAAGGTAAGTGTTTCATAATGAGTTACTATACGGTGCATACTAGCTCATTATGCCTTTTGCCTGACAGTTTTTTTTTTTAATATATAATTTTGTGCGGGTATACAGCCGCTTTAATTGTTTTAAGTACAAATAATAAACATATACAGTGGCAAAAAATAATTATTTGATCCCCTGCATATATTGTAGGTTTGCATACTCACAAAGAAATGAAGGGTCTAACATTTTTATCATCGGTGTATTTTAAATGATAGAGACAGAATATCAACCAAAAATCCAAAGAAAACACTATACAAATGTTATAAATTGAGTTGCAGTTCAGTGAGTAAAATAAGTATTTGATCCTCTACCAACCAACAATAATTCTGGCTTCCACAGACTGGCTACAGTTTCTTTCTCATGTGGTACACAGATTAGTCCAGTCAATTTAAGAAGGTTCTCCTAACAACTCTTTATGTGTATAAAAGACACCTAAAAGACAACTGTCCACAAAATCTTTCTTCCATTCAAATATTACCATCATGGGGAAGACCAAAGAGCTGTGAAAGGACATCAGGCACAAGATTGTAGAACTACACAAGGCTACAAGACTATACACAAGAAGCTTGGTGAGAACGAGTGATTATTCGCAAATGGAAGAAATACAAAATAACCATCAATCACCCTCGGTCTGGAGGTCCATGCAAGATTTCTCCTCATGGGGGTAAGGATGATCATGAGAAAAGTGAGGAATCAGCCCAGAACTACACGGGAGGAGCTTGTGAATGATCTCAAGTCAGTTAGGACCACAGTCACCAAACAAACCATTGGTGACACAATACGCCACCATATATTGAAATCCTGCAGTGCCCGTGAGGTCCCCCTCCTCAAGAAGGTACATGTACAGGCCCGTCTGAAGTCAATGAACATGTAAAGGATTGGGAGAAAGTGCTGTGGTCAGATGAGACCAAAATTTAGCTCTTTGGCATTAACTCGACTAGTCATGTTTGGAGGAGAGGATATGCTGACTATGACCATAAGAACACATCCCTACAGTCAAGCACAGAAGTGGAAACATTATGCCTGGGGGCTGTTTCTCTGTTAAAGGTACAGGCCGACTTTGCCACATTGGGGGCCAATAAATGGGGCCATTTATTGTAAAATCTTGGATGAGAACCTTCTTCCCTCAGCCAGACCACTGAAGATGGGTCATGGATGGGTCTTCCAGCATGACAATGACCCAAAACATACCACCAAGGCAACAAAGAAGTTGCTAAAGAAGAAGCACATTAAGGTCATGGAGTGGCCTAGGCAGTCTCTGGACCTTAATCCTATAGAACAGTGGTCATCAACCCTGTCCTCAGGGCCCACTAACAGGCCAGGTTTTATGTATTACCTTGGGGAGATGCAGACTAGAATACTGCAATCACTGGGCAGCAAATGATATCACCTGTGATGTATTTCAGTTATCTTGAAAACCTGGCCAGGGTTGATGAGCACTGCTCTAGAACATTTATGGAGGGAGCCAGGGCTGGACTGGGACAAAAAATATGGCCCTGGACTTCATCCAGACCAGCCCACTTTAATTTTGCAAGCAAGCACAAAAACAGTATATAAAACTATACGCAACTGTGCAAAAAAACAAAAGTAGCATAACATAAGGAGTCCTCACTAACCTCTTTTATTATTTCACTTATTCTCCTCTGTATTTTTCTCATCTTTCTCACATCACTGCGTGAAGCTGAGGGCGAGCCGCGCAGCCATTACTTTGTCACTGAAACCGGCCCACTGAGCCATCGGCCCACCGGGAAACTCCCTGTAGTCCCAATGGCCAGTACATGCCTGGAGGGAGCTGAAACTTTGCATTGCCAGCCGACAGCCAAGAAACCTCAAGGATTCAGAGAAGATCTGTAAAGAAGAGTGGACCAAAATCCCTCCTGAGATGTGTGCAAACCTGGTCACCAACTACAAGAAATGTCTTACCTCTGTGCTTGCCAACAAGGGTTTCTCCACCAAGTACCAAGTCGTGTTTTTCTTGGGGATCAAATATTTATTTGACTCACTGAACTGCAACTCAATTTATAATATTTGTATCATGTTTTTGTTGGATTTTTTGGTTGTCTCTATCATTTAAAATACACCATGACAAAAATTATAGACCCTTCATTTCTTTGTAAGTGGGCAAACTTATCAAATCATTATTTTCCCCACTCTAAAACAGTTTCTAAAGCTGAAAACCCCCAGAAAAGAAGTGTCCCAACAATCATTACATTCTTCCGCAAAGAAATCAATTTTTTGTGTTTTTATATTTTCTGGTCCCTTTAAATAAATCTTTAGCATTGAAAGCAAACCTTTCATATTCTAAACAGGACTGAAACATCTCATCCCACTTAGGGGATTAAATGTACAAACTATCTTGGACACTTTGCTGGACTGTTATCTAGTTACACATCGCCTCCCCCCCCCCCGGGAGCCATAATACGATTTTCACAGGATTCAGATCAACGTTATCTGCTTATTTCAGTCTTATCTCATTATTCTCAATGTGAGATTTATTCGTTTACCTTGAGTTTGCCTGGTTATTCTCAATAAAGTCAACCCTCATATTACAGTACTTGTAATACAGGTAAGTCAATATTTATTTGCATTATACACTGAAAACCTGTTATTATTTTATATATTAATTCATTTAAAGTTTATTTTTAAATGTAAACTGTTATTTGCTACTAATAAATATTGATTGCCATTAACAGTTTAGCCATGTTGAGTTTTAAAAGCAAAAACTGTAATTCTGTTCATGCAAATGTAATGTAAAGACATTCATTTTCATTTTAAAGTATTGTAGTTTTAATTTCAAAATTAATTTAGAAAATTGAAAAATGTATTTTTTAATTTCCCGCAATGAGAACACCATTTTTTTTTTCTTTTAGGAACATGTACTTATTTAGACATTATCTTTTATATTTAATTTTTTTTTTTTATTAAGTTTTACTATTTAATTTTTTGTTAAAATTTGTTTCGTGAACTTTTACACTTTGTTTTCTTTTCAAAAAAACCTTTGATAATACTTTCAAAATACACCTTTTACCATCAATGATGAAACTGGATAGAACTGGACATTTTTACAGTTGAACAAGCAGGTTACATGGCAGAATAAAAACTGAGAGCAGACTCTCTTCTTAAATGACCCCTTATATACAAGAGATTGCCAGACACTCTTGTGAAGTTAATGGCACATTTCATAATGTCAGTGATTTTACAGTTTTGTCAATGGCTTGTTAAAATTACTGTTGTTAGCTGAGAAACAGTGAGGGAATTATATGGTTTTTTTTTTTGTTAGTCATCATAACTATAGCTGTGAGTTATTTGGATTCAATTTAGAGGTAAGGTATTGTTGTTACAAAACTTTTTGACAAATAGTGGGGTGATGATGCTGTCTATACAAAATCAAATTTTATTTTTAACCTACAGAGAACTACAAATGTTTTATTGTGGAAGTTATTCTTTTTTTTACACTGACATAAATATAATGCAATCTATGCCAAAAGTTTTTGGAATTGGCAACTGGAACTTTTTTTTTTTTACTTCCAATGTTTGGACCAGTTAAAGCCGTAGTAAAGTCTGCTTTGTGATTTTTTTACCTACAGTTAAGCTTGTAATAAAGCTTACCTGTAGGTGAAATTAATATCTCCTAAACGTGCATTGTTTAGGAGATATTCGCTCTTTTGGCATACGGTGATCACCGGTGCATGCGCCTTTAGAGCGCTGCTCTGTGGCCGTGACTCTCACGTGCGAGAGTGACATCATCGCTTCTAGGCCATTCAAGCTGCTGGAGCCCACGAACCTGGAAAGGAAGAATGGAAGCCCTGTCAGCGGTGACAGAGCACTATTGGAGGGCTTCGTTCTAAAGTAAGTATTTCATAATGTGCTCGTATGTGATGTGTAAAATCCCACAAAAGCTTTCATTTAAATAGATATTGCACTTACAGGCATCATAGGATGGTTACTCATTAACCACTTGCTTACTGGGCACTTAAACCCCCCTCAGTCCCAGACCAATTTTCAGCTTTCAGCGCTGATGCACTTTGAATGACAATTGCGCGGGCATACAACACTGTACCCAAATGAAATTTTTATCATTTTTTTTCCCACAAATAGAGCTTTCTTTTGGTGGTATTTAGTTACAGCTCGGAGTTTTATTTTTTGCTAAACAAACAAAAAAAGATGCAAAAAAAATAAAAAATCATGTTTTAATAGTTTGTTATAAAATTTTGCAAACGGGTCATTTTTCTCCTTCATTGAAGTGCGCTGATTAGGCGGCACTGATAGGCTGCATTGGTGGGCACTGATGGGCTGCATTGGTGGGCACTGATAGGCTGCATTGGTGGGCACTGATAGGCATAGTTAAGGCGGCACTAATAGGCACAGATAAGGCGGCACCGATGGGCACAGATAAGGCGGCACTGATGGGCAAAGATGGGCACAGATAAGATGGCACGGATGGGTGGCACGGATAAGTGGCACGGATGGGTGGCACGGATGGGCACTGATAGGTACCACAGATAGATGGGACTGATGGGCACTGATAGGTGGCACTGATAGGTGGCTCTGATAGGTGGCACTGCTGGGCACTGATGGGCGGCACTGCTGGGCACTGATGGGCGGCACTGCTGGGCACTGATGGGCGGCACTGGGGTGCAGCACCTTTGAGGCAGATTGGGTGGCACTGTGGGTGGCACTGTGGGTGGCACTGTGGGGTGGCACTGTGGGTGGCACTGTGGGCACTATGGGCACTGACGGGGGGCACTTACTTTTGCTTTTTATTTTACTTCAGGATGGCACTGCGGGAGGCAGGTGGGCACTGGCAGGTGGTCCCTTGCATTGCTGGCCGTGATCGGGACTGATGTCCCGATCACGGCTGCCGGTGATCGGCTTTTTTATTTTCTCCTCGCGCTGTCAGCGCGACGAGGAATAATAGCCGATTACCGGCTCCGTTCTATCACATGATCAGCTGTCATTGGCTGACAGCTGATCACGTGATAAGGGGCCGGGATCGACCCCTTGCACGGATCGGTGATCAGGCGAGTCTCATGGACTCGCCGATCACAGAGCGCGCCGCGCGCGCCCCTCAGGGGGCGCGCAGGCCGCTCGTGCCCCTCAGGGGGCGCGCAGGCCGCTCGTACACGGGACGACATCAATAGACGTAGTCCCGGAAATGTAGGTCCGCGCTAATGCCGTCATTTGGCAATAGCGCGGATCCCAAGTGGTTAAAGAAACAATTCACATCTGCATGCAGCTCCGCCCTATGCGTTTCATCATACGTGACAAGTAGATATTCGCCAGCACATCAAGGATTAGTAATTTCATCCAAATGGTTTCGATTCAAGAAAGATCACATCACAAAATGGTGTAGTGCATTGTTTTGGAGCGACGCAGGACCCCTCCGTCAGGCACGATGATCGTTGGTGTGCTAGCGAATATGTACTTATCGCATAGGTTTTAGTATCCAGATGGCAGTCGCTACTGCACCCAGTACCTTAAAAGCTCTTTCCAGGAACGTGTGATGGGAATATGGACTGTCGTCATACATGACATCTTCTGTCACCTTTACAGGTGCATTTGACTTTAAGCTCACCTCTTTCATGATGTGCATTGGACCTCCTCCTAAGCTGGATCAACCTGCTTTTTCTTTCCTGTTGACTTGTATGGGGAGAAAAGTAGCCAAATGTTCATGTACACAGGCCCTTAGAGCGATGCGATTCTGGCTTCATGACTCAAAGCTTAAAGCGTAAGTTCCCTTTTACAGAAAATCTGTAAGGTGAACTTACACTGGACCCCCTCCCCATCCCCCCCCCCCCCCCCCCCGGGCCTGCTGTACCCAAGTCCCACAACCCTCCCGCTGTCAGGCACTGGGACTTCGCTTTAACAGTCTGAGGATTTGAAATACTCCTGGTTTTATATACTCTCCTGCAGCACTGACGGGGTGGACTAGGCAGGTTCTGATTAGTCAGCGCCGTCCATATGACGGCCCTGACCAATTAGAATGCCTCCTATCCATACATGCTGAGAGGTACAGATAGGAGATTAAGCCACAAGGATTTCAAATCCCCGGACTGGTGACAGCAGGTGTTCGCGGGACTCCGGCACAGCCGGGGGGATAGGGAGGGGGTCCAGTGTAAGTTCACCTTACAGATTTTCTGTAAAAGATGAACTTACACTTTAAGCAAATTTGTCACAAATGTAAACCTGTCACGTACCTTTCTGTGGAGCCTGAGATGATGAGGGTGGCCTATTGCGTGATGAGCTGTAACGTGAAGACACAGGAGTCCTTCCAGTGGTGGTGTGGAGTCTGGTCACAAGCTTTGTTCAGCGGGAGCCAGGCAGACAGATGCAGAATCAGGATCAGTTGCAGGGTCAAAATCAGTAACGTGCTGGAAGTGGGGTACCAAATTAGGAGGCAGGGCCGTAGTCATAAACCAAAGCCAGGGTCAGCAACATAAGCAAGAAGCATATATAGCAGGCAGGGGTGATCCAAGAAAGTTGTCAGATGTAGCCGGGTCAGGAACAAGGTCTACAAGACATGGATAAGAGTCAGTAGTACAGGAACCAAAGCTGAAGACAATCCAGCACGGAAGCCAGGCAGACTCTCAGTTTAAATAGGCTGCTGGGCACCAGAATCTATGGATATGTGCGCGCGTTAACATGTGCATGCACATGCGCATTCGAGTCCTTGCTCGTCTTGGTCTGTAACTCTGCACATGCGCATTAGAATTTGCACTCGCTGAATGGGAATTAGCAGCTGTTGAATGGGAATGAGCACTTACTGCACGGGAATGAGCACTTGCTGCACAAGTTCTCTGACACAACCTAAATGGAGCATATTATAAAACAGTACATAAGTGGTAAACATTGGATAACAAAAACAAATATGTAGATCCTGAGCTAAAGGCAGTGGAAGTCATATTTTTTTTTGTAAAAGTGGATATTATCTCCAGCTTCTTTACCATTCAAACTGCCGGTGTTCTGGCATATTTAGTCCGGCCATCATATAGCGTCCAGCCCGTACTGCGCATGCGCAGTACGAGGCAGAAGAAGCTTCGTAAAATTTCCGAAGCTGAACGGCGCCTGCGCCTTGAGTGGAGGTGGTAGCCCCACCATCCAAGCGGACATAGGGCTGTGAAAATTAGACGGCCCCTCGCCGGCGAGCTTCGTTCGCCACGCTTCGGGCTTGGCCTCGCTGCGCTCGGCTCTTTTTTATTCCTGCTCTATGTCCACTTGGATGGTGGGGCTAGAACCTGGACTCACGGCGCAGGCCCCGTTCATCTTCGGCTATTTTCGGAATCTGTGTTGCTGTGTACTGCGCATGCGCAGTACACAGCGGACACTATGTGATGGGGGACCTTATATGATGGGACACCGGGGCTCACAAACCCGAAAGGAAGACCGGGGTGAAGATGGAAGTCCTGTCAGTGGTGACAGCGCACTGCTGGAGGGCTTTGTGTTAAGGTAAGAACTTCCTAATGATCTAGGATGTGATGCATACTAGTACATTATTCCATTGCCTTGCGGGGGATTTTTTTTTCATTTGTTTTAAATTCTGCAGTTTACTACCACTTTAAGCTATGACATACAGTAGATGATAAGGGCTTGTGTAGATGGGCAAATGTAGTGTAGCTTCACGTACCTCATTATACTTGGGTACAAGATCAGTGTGAAACATATCTAAACCTCCACAGGTAAATCAACTGTGTTGCGCTAATCAATAAGACATTAAGCCAAATGTGAACAATCTAAAACAAAAATAGTGAAAAAAAATAATTTTTTTTTTTAATCTTACCCTATCTGGTCACTTTTTTTATACAGCACCATTTGAACACATGCTTATACATAATCTATAGATCCGTATACTTATTTTTATCCTTTCTCACATCGGTCCCCTTAGGGGGCTTTTTAGTTTCACCTCACAGTCATTGCACTCACCTACTCTGGAGGTGCTTGTGGCAGTTGCAATCATCCCTGCGGGCTACCGTGATGCCTCGGAGGCTTCACCTTGCGTTTTTTTGGCGATCCTTGATGCCACCCTGATGGTGCGCTGATGCAGAGTTGGACGCACAGCCTTCACTAACTACTTCTAGTTTATCTTCATTTTTTTAAATTTATTTTTTTATTATTATTATTTTTTTGCCATTTTTCTTTTTTAGATCTATTCCATGGTACTTGCTCCTGATGAGTGGTTACAGCGCCGCGAAATGCGTAGAGCCTTGGATTTAAACCCCTTTTTATTGTTATCATGGAATATCAAGTTTTTATATAATTTTATTTATATCTAGAAATGTTCATTATGGCAATTCGGGTATTCTACCTATGAAGGTCCCTTGATTATTTCAATTTCTAATTACATTACATCACTGTATATTTATATATATGGACCTATTGCTATTAATATTTTTTATTTATTTATTTTCCATCAATGTATGTTTATCTACTGGATTATGGTTTATTCTGTATTTTACATATGTTTGATCTGCGATTTATTGTATAGAGGCTTGACGCCCCAAGTGTTTTTTAGAGGCTTGTTAATGATGTACGAACTGCAAAACATAAATAAACTTAATTTTCCCAGTCACTTGACTTATCCATTTACTGCTGTGTGCTTCATTTAAAGTCCCATCTTTCCCTCTCCTCCTTTTAAAATTATTGCTAGGGATGGAGGCTGGCATCCCTTTGATGCTGGCCTCATTTAAAGTCCCAAAATGTACTTTCCTTATTTGAAAATAGGGGATAGTTTTATGGCATTTTTATTATTTTTTTTTTTTCCTAGTAATGGTGGCGATCTGCGATTTTTATCGGGACTGCAACATTATGGCGGACACATTGGACAATTTTGACACATTTTGGGGACCATTGGCATTAATACAGCGCTCAACGCTATAAAATTGCTTTGATTACTGTAAAAATGTCACTGGCAGTGAAGGGGTTAACCACTAGGGGACGATCAAAGGGTTAATGTGTTCCCTTATGTGTGTTCTAACTGAAGGGGGGGGGGACTGTGCAGGGGAGATGACAGGTCGCTGTTCATACTCTGTATGACCAAACGATCTGTCTGTTCTCCCTTCAGAGAACCGGAAACTGTGTGTTTACATAAATCCCGGTTCTCCATGTGTCAGCGCCGATCGTGAAGCCCGGCTGCCGGGCACTCACATGCTCCCCTAGTGGCCACAGGGCGAAGCGACGTTAAATAACATTGTTTCGCCCAACTCTGCCATTCTGCCGCAGTACAACTGCGCCGGCTGGTCCGCAAGTGGTTAAAAACAAGTATTGAAATACATTTCACAATCGTTTGGTGTTGTCCAACCTAGCTGAGACCTATATGAACACTTGAGAAACCCTGTAGGTATGTCCATAGATATGGACTCTGATATATATTTTCCTATTCTCTAGAGGGGATCATCTTGCTTCCATTTAAAGTCCGATCCACATGAACTCAATCTTGGGAAAAATCTATAAATTTTTTATGCAAAGCGGGTACTACTAACCTATCAAGCCCTTTGATTGAAGTCCATATGTCCATATGTATGGACTTTGTGTACCCAACCATATCCAATTTGGATTATTTAGTGAAACTGCTGTGCTGTTATTACCTTGCTTTTTATCAATATGATTGAACTAGGACCCAATATAGAGAACTAGCAGTGTTTGTTGTCCGTGAGGCCTGTATGTCTGATTGTGGTGGCCTTAGAACAATTGTCTAATTTTTAGATGTACGTGGTGGAGGTTTAGTATTATTATATATTTATTAATTGCTAGTATTTTTTTCAGATAAAGATAATGTTTTACCTATAATACCGCCCATTTCCTCTTTGAAGAATTCTTTGGGAATTCCTTTCTTTCCTGTTGTTTTGTGTATGATGGACTCTGAGGCTAGTATATGCAGAAGGTCTTACATATCGGGCCCCACAGGAAATCAATGTACTGAAGGATCACTATTTATATTTGGATGATGTGGTGCCACATTCTGAGTCATGTCCACTTTTCACTAGTTAGTTACCTTTCTCAGAGTTTATAAGCAAATGTAATGATACGTTAATTGCTCCATCATATCTCTTGCCCTTAGAGATGAAGGAACTGCCTGGAGTTTTGAAAGGCCGCTAAACTGATAAAAAAGGTTAGAAACCTCACTGTTATGCCCCGTATACACGATAGGAAATTCCACCAGAAAAAGTCCGATGAGAGATTTGGTCGGAAAATGCGATCGTGTGTATGCTCCATCGGACTTTTGCTGGTGGAATTTCGGCCAGCAAATGATTGAGATCAGGTTCTCAATTTTTCGGTCGGAAAAAGTTCTGATCGGAAATTCCGATCGCCTGTACAAATTTTGAAGCGCAAAATTCATACGCATGCTCGGAAACAATTCAACGCATGCTCGAAAGCATTGAACTTAATTTCCTCGGCTTGACGCAGTGTTGTATGTCACCGCTTTATCTGAATTTTTGTCAGAAAAACCATCCAACCATCCAAGTTTCATGTGTACGGGGCATTAGAATTTGGCTATACAGAAATTCATGTGATATACTATGTTATATAACTATTGTTCCAATTCTGTCACGAGCCCTGAAAGGGGATTGTCAGAATCCCAGAAACATGTTGGAGTTTTTTTTATCTATCAGATGTTTTATAAAATATTGCTTAGGACTCTATAACCTTTGTTGTGGCACTCCTTTGCTTCTTGCCTGGTTATAATTTGGTGTTGAGAATGAGTATTTGGTACTCCCATCTGGTGCTATTCTTGCATTAGTTATTGTATTTGGTGGCCCCTGGTCAGTAGGTTTCCATGCTTGCTCCAGTGTTCCAGTATTTGGATCATCTCCCCTACTAGAGTTGACCTACTTCATTTACTCTACATCTAGTGCTTCTTTCACAATACCAAAATGCTTCAGACATTTACTGGAAGTTTTGTCGATACTTGGTGGTGCTTGTTTTACTACTTGACCTCCGGAAGGTTTAACCCTATTTATGACTAGTGATGGACGAACTTCCGACGGGACGTTTCGCGAACGCGAAACGCGAACGGGCACAAACGTTCGCGAAAACGACCGTTCGCCGCGGGCTCCATTGACTTCAATGGGAGGCGAATTTCGCAAACCTTTAGGTCGAATTTGCGGCCACGGGGTAATTATTAGGGGGTAGCACGTAGTCCCACCACCTGGACAATAGCATAATACATGTATGAGGTGAATTTGGGATCGATAACTACAAGCATTTTTTTTTTATTTGGGAAATTGTTCTGACAATTCAGGACTATGGAGCTAATGAAGGCAATGGAGGAGAGGGAAGGTCAGGGACCAGGGTAGGCAAACAAGAGGGTGCAGGAGATACAGAGCACTGACAGCAGCACCGTAATACAGAGCACTGACATCAGCACCGTGACATACAGCGCTGACAGCAGCTCCGTGACATACAGCGCTGACAGCAGCTCCGTGACATACAGCGCTGACAGCAGCTCCGTGACATACAGCGCTGACAGCAGCTCCGTGACATACAGCGCTGACAGCAGCTCCGTGACATACAGCGCTGACAGCAGCACCGTGACATACAGCGCTGACAGCAGCTCCGTGACATACAGCGCTGACAGCAGCTCCGTGACATACAGCGCTGACAGCAGCTCCGTGACATACAGCACTGACAGCAGCTCCGTGACATACAGCGCTGACAGCAGCTCCGTGACATACAGCGCTGACAGCAGCACCGTGACATACAGCGCTGACAGCAGCTCCGTGACATACAGCGCTGACAGCAGCTCCGTGACATACAGCGCTGACAGCAGCTCCGTGACATACAGCACTGACAGCAGCTCCGTGACATACAGCGCTGACAGCAGCTCCGTGACATACAGCGCTGACAGCAGCACCGTGACATACAGCGCTGACAGCAGCTCCGTGACATACAGCGCTGACAGCAGCACCGTGACATACAGCGCTGACAGCAGCTCCGTGACATACAGCGCTGACAGCAGCTCCGTGACATACAGCGCTGACAGCAGCACCGTGACATACAGCGCTGACAGCAGCTCCGTGACATACAGCGCTGACAGCAGCTCCGTGACATACAGCGCTGACAGCAGCTCCGTGACATACAGCGCTGACAGCAGCTCCGTGACATACAGCGCTGACAGCAGCTCCGTGACATACAGCGCTGACAGCAGCACCGTGACATACAGCGCTGACAGCAGCTCCGTGACATACAGCGCTGACAGCAGCTCCGTGACATACAGCGCTGACAGCAGCTCCGTGACATACAGCGCTGACAGCAGCTCCGTGACATACAGCGCTGACAGCAGCTCCGTGACATACAGCGCTGACAGCAGCTCCGTGACATACAGCGCTGACAGCAGCTCCGTGACATACAGCGCTGACAGCAGCACCGTAAGCAGCCCCAGGAGGAAGTCAGCACAGCACAGGGATGGTGTGATCCCCTCATAATAAGAACCCCCAGGAGGAAGTCAGCACAGCACAGGGATGGTGTGATCCCCTCATAATAAGAACCCCCAGGAGGAAGTCAGCACAGCACAGGGATGGTGTGATCCCCTCATAATAAGAACCCCCAGGAGGAAGTCAGCACAGCACAGGGATGGTGGGAGCCCCTCATAATAAGAACACCCAGGAGGAAGTCAGCACAGCACAGGGATGGTGGGAACCCCTCATAATAAGCAGCCCCAGTAGAAATATGACACCGCTCAACCTCTTCAAAGAGGAGGGTAGGGGCATATAGTACGGTGTGCTTTTTTGGGTCAGGGAAGTGAGCCAAATGAATTAAGAAGGTCTGTGTGCTTGATTCCAAAAATTGTTTATAGACATATACATGGTCTACTGATCACATGTGTTGAATTCCTCCGAGATCCATGCCTCATTCATTTTTAGAAATGTGAGGTAGTTAACACTGTGGTGAGCTAGGCGAGTACGCTTATCGGTCACAATCCCCCCTGCTGCGCTGAACGTCCTTTCGGACAGGACACTGGATGAGGGGCAAGCCAACAGTTCGATTGCAAATTGGGCAAGCTCTGGCCAGAGGTCAAGCCTGCCCACCCAGTAGTCTAGGGGTTCATCACTCCTCAGAGCGTCCACATCGGCCGTTAACCCAATGTAGTCGGACACCTGACGGTCTAGGCGTTCCCTGATGCTGGATCCGGATGACACCTGTCGATGGGTCGGCTGAAAGAATGACCTCATATCCGAAGTCACCAACACATCTTCAAACCGGCCTCTTCTTGCAGGCGCTGTTGGATTGGTACCCGCAAATCCTTCTCTGGGAGTGGGAATTGCTCCTCTGCCAGCGCACGCAAAAGCAGAATGCAGCATTTCTCGAAGCAAGGCCTGGAAGTGCTGCATTCTGACAGCCCTCTGCGACGGCGGTAACATTTCCGCCATTTTGTGTTTGTACCGGGGGTCTAAGTACGTTGCCACCCAGTACTGGTCCTTGACCCTCATGCTTTTTATACGGGGGTCCCTATTAAAACACTGGAGCATGAAGGCCCCCATTTGCACTAAAGTGGAAGCGGTGTGGTGGCCTGGCTCCTGCTCATCATCCAGGATAATGTCGTCCTCTTCATTCTCCTCTCCCCATCCTCGCACAACAGGGATCCCAGAAAGGTTTAAAGCATGCTCTTCTTGCTCCTGCTCATCCGCCCCGGCACCATCCTCCTCTGACTCCTCATCAGACTCCTGTTGTTGACTTGTCTCAGATAGAGTAGCCCCCCCTGGGAATTCATCCAGCATTGCGACTTCCTCATCTTCCCGCTCCTGCTCCTCCACAGCCTGATCAATGACACGACGCAATGCACGCTCCAGAAAGAAGGCATAAGGTACCATGTCACTGATGGCGCCATGGCTGCGACTGACCAGTTTGGTGATCTCCTCAAATGGCCGCAGAAGTCTGCATGTGTCGCGCATGAGCAGCCACTGGCGCGGTGAAAAAAAACCCAGCTCCCCAGAACCGTTTCTTTCGCAGAGTTCATACAGGTAGACGTTAACTGCACGTTTCTGCTGGAGCAGCCTATCAAGCATATAGAAGGTTGAGTTCCATCGCGTCGGGCAATCGCAAATAAGACGTCTGACCGGCAGATGGTGTCGCCGCTGAATGTCAGCAAGGCGAGCCATGGCCGTGTAAGATCTTCTGAAATGGGCCGAGATTTTCCTTGCCTGCCGCAAGATGTCCTGGACCCCAGGGTATTTGACAAGGAATCGCTGCACGACCAAGTTTAAGACGTGTGCCATGCACGGCACGTGCGTGATTTTGCCCTGTTTCAATGCGCTAAGCAGATTGGCACCGTTGTCACACACCACTTTACCAACTGTCAAATTGAGCGGTGTTAGCCACTCATCTGCCTGTGAACGCAAAGCTGAAAGGAGTGCCGGGCCAGTGTGGCTCTTTGCTTCCAGGCACAACAGACGCAGCACGGCATGGCAACGTCTCACCTGGCATGTGGAATAGGTTCTGGGGAGCTTGGGCGGTGCAGTGGAAGAGACGCTAGCAGCGGAAAAGGAGGAGGCAGCTGAGGAGGAGAGGGAGGAGGATGGAGTAGGAGGAGGAGAAGAAGAGTCAGGCCTGCATGCAATCCGTGGCGGTAAAACCAAATCTACACGGGTGCCACGGGTTACATGCTTGACGGCCGTCAGAAGGTTCACCCAGTGGGCAGTAAAACTGATATACCTTCCCTGCCCGTGTTTGCTAGACCACGTGTCTGTGGTCAGATGTATCTTGGCACCGACACTGTGTGCCAGAGATACATTCACTTGCCGCTGAACATGGCCATATAGCTCTGGGATGCCCTTCTCTGAGAAATACTTCCTTCCTGGGACCTTCCATTGTGGTGTTCCAATGGCCACAAATTTGCGAAAGGCCTCCGAGTCCACCAGTTTATATGGCAGTAGTTGGCGGGCTATGAGTTCTGACAAGCCAGCCGCCAACCGTTGGGCAAGAGGGTTATCCGGCGTCATCATTTTTTTACGCTCAAACATTAGGCCCACGGAAGCCTGCCTTTTTGCAGAAAAATGTGAGCTTGGCGTGATGGAAGGTGGAGTGGAGGACAATTGTGAGGAGAGAGGAGAAGGAGAAGTAGAAGACGAGGCTGGACGGTGAGAGCCTGCAGTGTGGCTTTGTGTGTTCCGTTGCTCCCACTGGGCTCGGTGATGGCTGCTCATGTGCCTTCTTAAGGCGGTCGTCCCTAGGTGAGTATTGGGCTTACCGCGACTAACGCGTTGACTGCAAAGATTGCAGATGGCAACGCTATTGTCAGCAGCGGACACGTTAAAAAAAGCCCACACTGCGGAGCCATGTGCCGGTGTCCTGGGAGCGCCAGATGTGACCGTACATGGTCGATGACTCGCTCCTGATACATTTGCAGTCTGCTTTGTCCCTGCTGTGCAATGTAAGTCATTGCTGCTTCTCCTCCCTATCTGCTGGTCCATATCTCCCTCTGAACTCCCCTCCTCTTCCTCTCTTGTGGGCACCCACGTGACATCACTAGACACGTCATCATCAACGTCACCTTCCCCACCGCTATAAGTAGAGTAGGCAGCAACACCGGGGACCAACCTCCTCCTTGGGCTGATCTGGGTACTGGCGTCAGACTGCTGAGTAGCGCTTGTTGCTACCTCCTCTTCCTGATCCAATACCAAGAGTGGCTGCGCATCAGAAATGTCCTCTTGATATGGATCGGAAAATAATTCCAGTGACTCAAGCGGAAGGTATGTGGTGGTGGTGGTGGTGGTCGTGTTGTTGGTGGTAGTGTCTTTGGGGGTGCACATAGCAGAGAGTGAAGAAGAGGGTGCAGATCGAGAGGATGAGGAGGGTGCAGAAGAATAAGGCTGAGTGAGCCACTCAACCAAGTCTGGTGCGTCCTTTAAAGTAATTGAACGCACCTTCTGCAACTTCCCACTTTGGCTCAAGGCTGTTGCTCCTGCCCTACCCCTACCACCCCTGCGGAAGGGCCTGCCTCTTCCTCTGCCTGTCATTTTTTAAATCACCCTGTGACAAAACTCTTAGTCCCTATACCGCTGAAGGACTGCTGCAGTATAGGGCAGCGGTCAGCAGTAGTGCACGTCAACCCTATGTATTGTGGACCGATAGCGGTCCTTACAGAACAGCAGACTGTACTGCACTCAGGCCTATGTACCGTAGCACCCTATACCAAGTTACCAGTCCTTATAAAAACTTTTGTGGACCAAGCAGGTTGTGTGTTAGTGATTAGCAGACTGTACGTCAGTCCCTATACCAATGAAGGACTGCTGCAGTATAGGGCAGCGGTCAGCAGTAGTGCACGGCAACCCTATGTATTGTGGACCGATAGCGGTCCTTACAGAACAGCAGACTGTACTGCACTCAGGCCTATGTACCGTAGCACCCTATACCAAGTTACCAGTCCTTATAAAAACTTTTGTGGACCAAGCAGGTTGTGTGTTAGTGATTAGCAGACTGTACGTCAGTCCCTATACCAATGAAGGACTGCTGCAGTATAGGGCAGCGGTCAGCAGTAGTGCACGGCAACCCTATGTATTGTGGACCGATAGCGGTCCTTACAGAACAGCAGACTGTACTGCACTCAGGCCTATGTACCGTAGCACCCTATACCAAGTTACCAGTCCTTATAAAAACTTTTGTGGACCAAGCAGGTTGTGTGTTAGTGATTAGCAGACTGTACGTCAGTCCCTATACCAATGAAGGACTGCTGCAGTATAGGGCAGCGGTCAGCAGTAGTGCACGGCAACCCTATGTATTGTGGACCGATAGCGGTCCTTACAGAACAGCAGACTGTACTGCACTCAGGCCTATGTACCGTAGCACCCTATACCAAGTTACCAGTCCTTATAAAAACTTTTGTGGACCAAGCAGGTTGTGTGTTAGTGATTAGCAGACTGTACGTCAGTCCCTATACCAATGAAGGACTGCTGCAGTATAGGGCAGCGGTCAGCAGTAGTGCACGGCAACCCTATGTATTGTGGACCGATAGCGGTCCTTACAGAACAGCAGACTGTAACGCACTCAGGCCTATGTACCGTAGCACCCTATACCAAGTTACCAGTCCTTATAAGAACTTTTGTGGACCAAGCAGGTTGTGTGTTAGTGATTAGCAGACTGTACGTCAGTCCCTATACCAATGAAGGACTGCTGCAGTATAGGGCAGCGGTCAGCAGTAGTGCACGGCAACCCTATGTATTGTGGACCGATAGCGGTCCTTACAGAACAGCAGACTGTACTGCACTCAGGCCTATGTACCGTAGCACCCTATACCAAGTTACCAGTCCTTATAAGAACTTTTGTGGACCAAGCAGGTTGTGTGTTAGTGTTTAGCAGACTGTGCGTCAGTCCCTATACCGCTGAAGGACTGCTGCAGTATAGGGCAGCGGTCAGCAGTAGTGCACGGCAACCCTATGTATTGTGGACCGATAGCGGTCCTTACAGAACAGCAGACTGTACTGCACTCAGGCCTATGTACCGTAGCACCCTATACCAAGTTACCAGTCCTTATAAAAACTTTTGTGGACCAAGCAGGTTGTGTGTTAGTGATTAGCAGACTGTACGTCAGTCCCTATACCAATGAAGGACTGCTGCAGTATAGGGCAGCGGTCAGCAGTAGTGCACGGCAACCCTATGTATTGTGGACCGATAGCGGTCCTTACAGAACAGCAGACTGTAACGCACTCAGGCCTATGTACCGTAGCACCCTATACCAAGTTACCAGTCCTTATAAGAACTTTTGTGGACCAAGCAGGTTGTGTGTTAGTGATTAGCAGACTGTACGTCAGTCCCTATACCAATGAAGGACTGCTGCAGTATAGGGCAGCGGTCAGCAGTAGTGCACGGCAACCCTATGTATTGTGGACCGATAGCGGTCCTTACAGAACAGCAGACTGTACTGCACTCAGGCCTATGTACCGTAGCACCCTATACCAAGTTACCAGTCCTTATAAGAACTTTTGTGGACCAAGCAGGTTGTGTGTTAGTGTTTAGCAGACTGTGCGTCAGTCCCTATACCGCTGAAGGACTGCTGCAGTATAGGGCAGCGGTCAGCAGTAGTGCACGGCAACCCTATGTATTGTGGACCGATAGCGGTCCTTACAGAACAGCAGACTGTACTGCACTCAGGCCTATGTACCGTAGCACCCTATACCAAGTTACCAGTCCTTATAAGAACTTTTGTGGACCAAGCAGGTTGTGTGTTAGTGTTTAGCAGACTGTGCGTCAGTCCCTATACCGCTGAAGGACTGCTGCAGTATAGGGCAGCGGTCAGCAGTAGTGCACGTCAACCCTATGTATTGTGGACCGATAGCGGTCCTTACAGAACAGCAGACTGTACTGCACTCAGGCCTATGTACCGTAGCACCCTATACCAAGTTACCAGTCCTTATAAGAACTTTTGTGGACCAAGCAGGTTGTGTGTTAGTGATTAGCAGACTGTACGTCAGTCCCTATACCAATGAAGGACTGCTGCAGTATAGGGCAGCGGTCAGCAGTAGTGCACGGCAACCCTATGTATTGTGGACCGATAGCGGTCCTTACAGAACAGCAGACTGTAACGCACTCAGGCCTATGTACCGTAGCACCCTATACCAAGTTACCAGTCCTTATAAGAACTTTTGTGGACCAAGCAGGTTGTGTGTTAGTGATTAGCAGACTGTACGTCAGTCCCTATACCAATGAAGGACTGCTGCAGTATAGGGCAGCGGTCAGCAGTAGTGCACGGCAACCCTATGTATTGTGGACCGATAGCGGTCCTTACAGAACAGCAGACTGTACTGCACTCAGGCCTATGTACCGTAGCACCCTATACCAAGTTACCAGTCCTTATAAGAACTTTTGTGGACCAAGCAGGTTGTGTGTTAGTGTTTAGCAGACTGTGCGTCAGTCCCTATACCGCTGAAGGACTGCTGCAGTATAGGGCAGCGGTCAGCAGTAGTGCACGGCAACCCTATGTATTGTGGACCGATAGCGGTCCTTACAGAACAGCAGACTGTACTGCACTCAGGCCTATGTACCGTAGCACCCTATACCAAGTTACCAGTCCTTATAAGAACTTTTGTGGACCAAGCAGGTTGTGTGTTAGTGATTAGCAGACTGTACGTCAGTCCCTATACCAATGAAGGACTGCTGCAGTATAGGGCAGCGGTCAGCAGTAGTGCACGGCAACCCTATGTATTGTGGACCGATAGCGGTCCTTACAGAACAGCAGACTGTACTGCACTCAGGCCTATGTACCGTAGCACCCTATACCAAGTTACCAGTCCTTATAAGAACTTTTGTGGACCAAGCAGGTTGTGTGTTAGTGTTTAGCAGACTGTGCGTCAGTCCCTATACCGCTGAAGGACTGCTGCAGTATAGGGCAGCGGTCAGCAGTAGTGCACGGCAACCCTATGTATTGTGGACCGATAGCGGTCCTTACAGAACAGCAGACTGTACTGCACTCAGGCCTATGTACCGTAGCACCCTATACCAAGTTACCAGTCCTTATAAGAACTTTTGTGGACCAAGCAGGTTGTGTGTTAGTGTTTAGCAGACTGTGCGTCAGTCCCTATACCGCTGAAGGACTGCTGCAGTATAGGGCAGCGGTCAGCAGTAGTGCACGGCAACCCTATGTATTGTGGACCGATAGCGGTCCTTACAGAACAGCAGACTGTACTGCACTCAGGCCTATGTACCGTAGCACCCTATACCAAGTTACCAGTCCTTATAAGAACTTTTGTGGACCAAGCAGGTTGTGTGTTAGTGATTAGCAGACTGTACGTCAGTCCCTATACCAATGAAGGACTGCTGCAGTATAGGGCAGCGGTCAGCAGTAGTGCACGGCAACCCTATGTATTGTGGACCGATAGCGGTCCTTACAGAACAGCAGACTGTAACGCACTCAGGCCTATGTACCGTAGCACCCTATACCAAGTTACCAGTCCTTATAAGAACTTTTGTGGACCAAGCAGGTTGTGTGTTAGTGATTAGCAGACTGTACGTCAGTCCCTATACCAATGAAGGACTGCTGCAGTATAGGGCAGCGGTCAGCAGTAGTGCACGGCAACCCTATGTATTGTGGACCGATAGCGGTCCTTACAGAACAGCAGACTGTAACGCACTCAGGCCTATGTACCGTAGCACCCTATACCAAGTTACCAGTCCTTATAAGAACTTTTGTGGACCAAGCAGGTTGTGTGTTAGTGATTAGCAGACTGTACGTCAGTCCCTATACCAATGAAGGACTGCTGCAGTATAGGGCAGCGGTCAGCAGTAGTGCACGGCAACCCTATGTATTGTGGACCGATAGCGGTCCTTACAGAACAGCAGACTGTACTGCACTCAGGCCTATGTACCGTAGCACCCTATACCAAGTTACCAGTCCTTATAAGAACTTTTGTGGACCAAGCAGGTTGTGTGTTAGTGTTTAGCAGACTGTGCGTCAGTCCCTATACCGCTGAAGGACTGCTGCAGTATAGGGCAGCGGTCAGCAGTAGTGCACGTCAACCCTATGTATTGTGGACCGATAGCGGTCCTTACAGAACAGCAGACTGTACTGCACTCAGGCCTATGTACCGTAGCACCCTATACCAAGTTACCAGTCCTTATAAGAACTTTTGTGGACCAAGCAGGTTGTGTGTTAGTGTTTAGCAGACTGTGCGTCAGTCCCTATACCGCTGAAGGACTGCTGCAGTATAGGGCAGCGGTCAGCAGTAGTGCACGGCAACCCTATGTATTGTGGACCGATAGCGGTCCTTACAGAACAGCAGACTGTACTGCACTCAGGCCTATGTACCGTAGCACCCTATACCAAGTTACCAGTCCTTATAAGAACTTTTGTGGACCAAGCAGGTTGTGTGTTAGTGATTAGCAGACTGTACGTCAGTCCCTATACCAATGAAGGACTGCTGCAGTATAGGGCAGCGGTCAGCAGTAGTGCACGGCAACCCTATGTATTGTGGACCGATAGCGGTCCTTACAGAACAGCAGACTGTAACGCACTCAGGCCTATGTACCGTAGCACCCTATACCAAGTTACCAGTCCTTATAAGAACTTTTGTGGACCAAGCAGGTTGTGTGTTAGTGATTAGCAGACTGTACGTCAGTCCCTATACCAATGAAGGACTGCTGCAGTATAGGGCAGCGGTCAGCAGTAGTGCACGGCAACCCTATGTATTGTGGACCGATAGCGGTCCTTACAGAACAGCAGACTGTAACGCACTCAGGCCTATGTACCGTAGCACCCTATACCAAGTTACCAGTCCTTATAAGAACTTTTGTGGACCAAGCAGGTTGTGTGTTAGTGATTAGCAGACTGTACGTCAGTCCCTATACCAATGAAGGACTGCTGCAGTATAGGGCAGCGGTCAGCAGTAGTGCACGGCAACCCTATGTATTGTGGACCGATAGCGGTCCTTACAGAACAGCAGACTGTACTGCACTCAGGCCTATGTACCGTAGCACCCTATACCAAGTTACCAGTCCTTATAAGAACTTTTGTGGACCAAGCAGGTTGTGTGTTAGTGTTTAGCAGACTGTGCGTCAGTCCCTATACCGCTGAAGGACTGCTGCAGTATAGGGCAGCGGTCAGCAGTAGTGCACGTCAACCCTATGTATTGTGGACCGATAGCGGTCCTTACAGAACAGCAGACTGTACTGCACTCAGGCCTATGTACCGTAGCACCCTATACCAAGTTACCAGTCCTTATAAGAACTTTTGTGGACCAAGCAGGTTGTGTGTTAGTGTTTAGCAGACTGTGCGTCAGTCCCTATACCGCTGAAGGACTGCTGCAGTATAGGGCAGCGGTCAGCAGTAGTGCACGGCAACCCTATGTATTGTGGACCGATAGCGGTCCTTACAGAACAGCAGACTGTACTGCACTCAGGCCTATGTACCGTAGCACCCTATACCAAGTTACCAGTCCTTATAAGAACTTTTGTGGACCAAGCAGGTTGTGTGTTAGTGATTAGCAGACTGTACGTCAGTCCCTATACCAATGAAGGACTGCTGCAGTATAGGGCAGCGGTCAGCAGTAGTGCACGGCAACCCTATGTATTGTGGACCGATAGCGGTCCTTACAGAACAGCAGACTGTACCGCACCCAAGCCTATGTACCGTAGCACCCTAGACAGACCAAGTTACCAGTCCTGATAAAGAGCTTTGTGGAACAAGTGAGTTGTGAATGATTAGCAGACTGCAGCAGAAGGGCAGCAGTCAAGTATAATATTCTTTCTATATTTGGAAGAAAGAATATTATACGTGTACAAGCCTATTACCGTACCACTGATACCAGTCCTGAAAAGAACCTTTGTGGAACTAATAGTAACAGCAAGTCTTTAAAATTATCCTCACTGCCTGACACACTGCTTCCTGCCTGTCCCTATACAAATTGGCAAAAAAGAGTAGGCTGGAACGATTAGCTGGAACAGCTCTTTTGTGGACCTGATAGTAACAGCTAATGATGATGATGATGATGATGATGAAGAAAGACTAATCTGGCTGAGCTGTCCCTAAAATAGCAGCATACAGCGCTCTGTCCCTTTATCTAAACTGACAAAAGAAACTCAGGCTGCTGACCTAACACCTATACCAGTCCTGAAAAGAACTTTTGTGTACCAAATAGCTAGCGTTTTCTCTGTCCCTACTCCACACAGGATCCTTTCCCTACAGTGACAGAAGAAAGAATGTAAAATGGCCACCGGATCGGGTGTATTTATAGGTTAGGGGGAATGTCCAAGTGTCCATGAGCTGTCATGTCTCAATTGGTTGTCCTGTAACACATGATAAACGTGTCACGAAAGGTTAAAGTTCTTGTATACATTAAACACGTAAGTCCGCCGGGGCGAACGACGGAAAAAGGCGTTCGAACCCGCGGACGGCGAAAGTCGGAAATTCGCCGCGAAACGACCGCCGGGCGAACCGTTCGGCCATCACTATTTATGACCAAGCCATTTTTTTTTGCTATTCAGCATTGTGATAATTTAACTGACAATTGCATGGTCATGCAAAGCTGTACTCAAATTAAATTTATATAATCACCCCCCCCCCTCTCCCACAAATAGAGCTTTCTTTTGCTGGTATTTGTTCGCCACTGGTTTTTTTTTTTGTATTATATAAATGAAAAAAGACTGTAAAAATGTACTATGGGGTATATACTGAAATTTGTATTTATTATTTCTTTATACTAGTAATTAGGGTTGTCCCGATACCACTTTTTTAAGACTGAGTACAAGTACTGATACTTTTTTTCAAGTAATTGCCGATACTGATTAACGATACTTTTTTTATGTCATGTAACAGTTTGATGGTGGCACTGATAGGCGGCATTTATGGGCACTGATAGGTTGCACTGACAGGCAGTACTTATGGGCACTGATAGGTTGCATTGACATGCGGCACTTATGGTCACTGATAGGTGGCACTGACAGGGGACACTTAGGTGGCACTCATGGGCACTGATAGGTGGCACTTATGGGCAGGCACTGATGGGCACTGAAATGCAGCACTGATTGGAGATTGCATAAAAAATTACATGGATGAGAAGAAAGGAAGGATTTTGCAATGCTATATGTATGCTCTGACGCCCATCTTGGTACAACCTGTACTTGGCTGTGGTAGGCTAGCAGCAGACATCTTGTTACACCCAGCCCGAACTACATGGGCTGAGTATAACAAGATGTCCACTGCTGGCTTACTGCAGCCGAGTGCAGGATGTACCAAGATGGGTGTTGTGATGTTTACCCTCTGGAGACACGTGAATGTGATGGCTCCAGTCACCGTTTTTGGACGGAATATGCACCTGCATCCCTGCCCTGGCCAGCTTACATAGTTCCACTGCTGCCAGACTGTAAACGTGATCTCCACTCCACCCGCCCACTTCCGGTTGCATTCCCAGATATCGAATTAGGCATCGGGAGCATTTGTGCGAGTACAAGTACTCGCACAAATGCTCGGTATTGAGTATTGCTCGGTATTGCTCGGTATACTAGTATCGGTATTGGGACAACCTTACTAGTAATGGTGGTGATCAGCGACTTAAAGCGGGACTACAATAGTGCAGCAGACAATATGATACTAACTGACACTTTGTGGAAACTGGCTAACTGACACTGACAACACTAGTGACACTAATACAGTGATTAGTGCTAATACTGCACTGTCACTGTACTAATGACACAGGCTGGGAAGGGGTTAACATCTGGGGCAATCAAAGGGTTAATTGTGTGCCTAATAATGTGTAAAGTATTTACAGTGAAGTGCTTTTACTAAGGGATGTGCCGGTATTTATTCCCTGCTTTACAGGGAAACAAAAACCGCCACATCACTGCTATCAGTAGAAATCTCTGTGTTGTTTACCTACACAGAGCTCTCTCCTGTCACTCACTCCAATGACTGGTAGGCCCCGCCATAAATCATTGGCTGGGACCCGGTGATTGGCATGTACTAGAGCCAGTGACAGCACAGCTGGTGGGTATGTGGGCATGTGGGCACGTGGGCGCACGCACCATACCCAGGAATGTGAAATTATGTATATATATGGGATTCTGTGCAGCCAGCCCTCATTGTACACAGTAAAAATACAATGTGCGGTTGGCAACTGGTTAAAAAAAAGGAGCATGACGTATTGGTGTATAGTTAGACTGTGACAGCTTTAGAGTGGACTAAATGTCAATTTTCTAAATATGAGGGTGACTATTGTTTTGGCAGCTCTGTCCTCTATCCTTAAACTATCTCTCCTTCACCCCTCTTCTCCCCCCACAGCATATATATATATATATATATATATATATATATATATATATATATATATATATATATATATATATATATATATATCACCCTCACTTCTGTCCTCTCCTTATTACTGCACCCACCAACTCCTGCTAATTCTAAATCCACACAAACTAAAAATCTCCAGGAACCTGGGGCATGTCCCTTCATATAAATCCCACTCCCATATTACCTCCCTCACCCTCCTGCTTCTCCTAACCTCTGGAGATATATCCCCAAACCCCAGGCCTCCATCGTTTAACTGTACCCCATGCCACCATCACCCTGCACCTACTGGCAGCAGCCGCAATCAACACAATTTAGTTCCCATTTCTATTCTTCCCAAGACCAGACTCCCTTTTTGTTGTGCCCTTTGGAATTCCCGCTTTGTCTGCAACAAACTCACCTCTCTCCATGACCTCTTTATCGCCAACTCATTTAATCTACTCACCAT
Source organism: Lithobates pipiens (assembly GCF_037356315.1). Lineage (NCBI taxonomy): Eukaryota > Metazoa > Chordata > Amphibia > Anura > Ranidae > Lithobates > Lithobates pipiens. The sequence goes on along the minus strand of NW_027507764.1, from coordinate 563,991,923 downwards.
TACGAAACATGTCTCCACAAATTCAACACTACGTCTTCTGCTGCCCTATCCCATGGTGGTCTTCTCTGGACTCACTCCCCCAGATCCAGTGGACGTAAGGGAGGAGGTGTGGGAATTCTTCTAGCCCCACACAGTACCCTACAGGTACTTCAACCACCTCCCTCTCTGTCACTCTTCTCTTTTGAAGGACACTGCATTTGTCTTTTCACTCCAGTTTCTCTAAGGGTAGCTGTGATCTACAGGCCCCCTGGACCAGTATCAACCTTTCTTGATGACTTTTCTACCTGGCTACCTTACTTTCTTTCTTCTCAAATCCCCACAATCATTCTCAGAGACTTCAACATCCCTATTAATACTAACACTCCTGCCACTTCCAAACTTCTCAGCCTAACCTCCTCCTTTGACATGAAGCAGTGGATACACGCTCCTACTCACTCTGAAGGCAATACCCTTGACCTCATTTTCTCTCACCTTTGCACTCCATGCAACCTCTCTAACTATCCATTCCCTCTCTCTGATCACCACCTCATTAGTTTCCCTCTCTCCCTCTCCTTCCCCTCCTCTCCCTCCAACCGCCTAAAAGTTACCTGCAGAAACCTACATCATCACGTCACCATGCGATTTGAGTAGGAGGACGGGCTCCGTTTGTTTGTGCCGGCCGGCATTTCTTTTAAGCAATACTACTTCCTTTTAAATGTAAGTGCAATACTTTGTTTTAATAAATCGGAATCTAGACTATATTACACTATGGCTAGTTGTCTTTTTTCCTGAGCATCCATTTGAGTGTAAATGGACACTTTAGCGGGATAGAGGGAGCGATCTGCACTATCCGATTTACCCTTCTTACTTTGGTCATCTGCAAGCTAAAGACCTAGGCTGGGCTATAGCCATCCGCCTTTTAAGCTTGGCATCTGGTAAGCAGAATCTACAGCTACGGTGGTCGGGCACTTTTCTTGTTTGTGTGTGCACACTGCGGTGGTATTAAGTTTTCAAGTGATTTTCTTGTCTTCATGACAGTTTCTGTGGACCCATTCATTGAGACTTTTTAGCACAGCTTTTTTAATTTTATATGTATTATATGGACTTTATACTGCTAATTCCACTGTGCTAGTGAGCGCTGGTTATATTTGTTTTTTACAAGTCTACATCTGGATTACTATTACTAGTGCAACTGCCACTACCACCCACAACTACTAGTCCAAATAAGTAGACTGTTACTCTGACTATAAATAACATTATTACCACTGCTACCAGCGGCGGCCGCTCATGCAGGGTGCAAGGACGTGCCTCCCTAATCCTAATCCCGACCAAATGCTGGACACAATGATTTCTCTAATTGGACTTAAAAAGGGTGGACTTGGGGTGCAGAGCACTGTGGCTGGAGCCCACCCAGTTGTGTGTCATTGGGGGGTTATTTACTAAAGGCAAATCCACTTTGCACTGCACTTCTGAAATGAGGGGAAGCTCTGCAGATTTTTATCATCCAATCATATACAAGCAAAAATGCTGTTTTTTTTTTTCCTTGCATGTCCCCCTTGGATCTACAGCGACTGCACTTCCAAGTGCACTTGTACTGCACAGTGGATTTGCCTTTCGTAAATAACCCCCATTGTCTTCCTGTTTCTCCTCCTGGTCAATCAGGAAACAGGTCCTGCGACCAGACTGGCCAGGAGTCCTAAGACCCAATAGGCCGCGGATTCTAACTCCTGCATGGCCTAAAAGGAGAAGCAACCGTGAGACTCTGGGGGGAAGGGGAAAGCCGCCAAAGCCGTGACCTAGATGGGGTAAGTGCGAGCTGTTGGGCAAGCGATGATCTGATCAAGCTGGCTGGGGGTGGGGGGCTGACTGTGAACTTTGCAAAGTTGCTCCAGAGCTTACTAAATGAGCAGAAGCTCTACTGGCTTCCATCATCCAATAATGTGCAAGCAAAAAAGGCTGTATTATTAAATTTTCCTTGCATTTGATTGGGTATTCTTTGCACAGTGAAGCTTTGCCTCATTTAGTAAGCTCTGGAGCAACTGCACTTTTCAAAGTGTGCAGCCTATTTGCCTTTAGTAAATCAACCCCAGTACTTCATCCATTGCATTCCTAGTTCCTGTGGTTGATGATCTGGGAACTCCTTTTACTTTAATCAGTGGTACAGGAGGATTGTTCCTAAACCGAGACAACCCGAGACAAGTGTATCAAAGAGGTTTTGTCTCCCCCCCCCCCCCCCTTTTAACATATTTGATGGCACCTATAATTACATTTTCTGGCTTCCAGTTAACTTTTTCAGCACAGCAGTGAGGGGGACCTGGATTTAAACCGAGGACCTCTCTACCTGCATTTAAATGCTCTGCCACTGAGTTACAGTATATACCCCCCTGCGCTTTGCTAAGGTTTTAACTTTTGTTTTAAACCTGTTATGCCCCATACACACGGTCGGATTTTCCGACAGAAAATGTTCGATGGGAGATTTTTGTCGGACATTCTGACCGTGTGTAAGCTCCATCAGACATTTTCCATCCGAATTTCTGACACACAAAATTTGAGATCTGGATCTCAAATTTTCCGACAACAAAATCCGTTGTTGGAAATTCCGATCGTGTGTACACAATTCCAAAGCACAAAATTCTACTCATGCTCGGAATCAAGAAGAAGAGCCGCACTGGCTATTGAACTTCAATTTTCTCGTCTCGTCGTACGCCACCGCGTTCTTAGTGTTCGGCTTCCAGCTTTCCTTTTCAACACAACTGTAGGCAAAACGTTGAAATGGAACCTGAATTTGAACCAAGGACCTCTCGATCTGCAGGTGAATGCTCTGCCACTGAGCTATACCCCCCTACGTTTTGCTGAGATTTTGAATTTTTTTCCACCCAACCTGTGGTCGCATGCGTAAATATATTCACCAGTTTCCAGCTCAACACAACTGTGAGCAAAATGCTGAACGGGAGCCCCCATTTGAGCTGAGGACCTCACTATCTGCAGTTGAATGCCCTGCCACTGAGCTATACCCCCCCTGCGTTTTGCTGAGTTTTTCATTTTTTTTCTAACCTGTTTGTTCGCATGTGTAAATATATTTGCCAGCTTCCAGCTTTCCTTTTCTTTTTTTTTTTTTTTTAAATCAAATGATTTTTATTACATTTTCTCCCATTATACAACAAAACTGAAAACACACAAAGTATTTCCATCAATCAACCCCACAACAACAACAACAACAACAACAACAAAAAAACAACACAACAGGGAGCAAAATGATAAGGGGGCACCCGGATTTGAACCAAGGACCTCTAGATCTAGAGTCGAATGCCACTGAATTATAAACCGCTGCACTTTCCTGAATTTTTCTTCCCCCCCCCAACTTGTGTGATTGGCTGCATGCATGAATACATTAGCTGGCTTCCAGCTTTCCTTTTCAGAAAATGCTGAGGGAGCACATACATTTGAGCCTCTCGATCTACAGTTGAATACTCTGCCATTCAGCTATATCCCCTGCACTTTAACCACATCAATACCGGGCACTTTCGCCCCCTTCCTTCCCAGACCAATTTTCAGCTTTCAGCGCTCTCGCAATTTCAATAAGAATTGTGCGGTCATGCTACACTGTACCCAAATGACATTTTTATAATTTTGTTCGCACAAATAGAGCTTTCTTTTGGTTGTATTTATTCACACACTCCGTTTTTTTTTTTTTGCTTTTTTTTGCGATATAAGCAAAAAAGGAGCGGAAATTTGGAAGAAAAACAATATTTTCTTTATTGTATTTTAAAAGAAATCCAATAAAATCGAATTTTGGCATAAATTTAAGCCAAAATGTATTCTGCTACATGTTTTTGGTAAAAAAAATCCAGTTAAAGAGGAAGTAAACCCTGATGGGTTTACTTCCTCTTTTTTTCACTGCAAAGGTAAAGCATAATGGACTACTATGCATCGCATAGTAGCTCATTATGTGTCACTTACCTGACACAGGAGCCAGCGAAGTCGCCGCTGTCCCCTGTAGTCCGCCGCATCCATCTTGCTGGTGGCGTCTCGCAGCTCCGACGAATGACAGCTGTGAAGCCGCGATGACGTCACTCCCGCACATGCGCACGGGAGTCGCGTCTCGCAGCTCCGCCGCTGCCATTCGGCGAAGCCGCGATTACGTCACTCCCGCGCATGCGCACGGGAGTCGACAAATTAGGCAAATCCATTCTTGGACTTGCCGCATTTAGTGCGCCTGCGCGCCGCTGTCTACGGCGCATGCGCCGTAGACAGCGGTGCCCATTTTCGGGCAAATATCTCCTAAACCATATAGGTTTAGGAGATATTGCTTGGACCTACAGGTAAGCCTTAATCTAGGCTTACCTGTAGGTCAAAGTGGTCTGAAAGGGTTTACTTCCTCTTTAAGTGTATAATAATTAGTTTGTGTGATCACGGACATATGTACGCAACTGATCTTGTACAGATGTGTGCAGGTGATCACGGACAAATGTGTGCAAATGATCATTGGAACATGTGATTTTACTGTTATATATGTGGGGGACATGTGTTTTGGGGATCATTACTTGGACTTGATGGACTTGTGTCTTTTTTTAACCTCACTTACTATGTAACTATGTAACTATGTAACTATGTAACTATCACTATGTGGGGAACTGTGTTTTGGGGACATGTGTGTTTTTACTGTATGGTGACACTAGACTGGTGATCAGTGACAACTCATACTCACTGATCACCAGCCAGCTACAGAGATCCGCTCTCCTCTCTTCAGCGACAACTTCCGTGTGAGGAGAGGAGAGCCGATTGCCTAGCAATCGACTGTTTGTTTACATCACATGACGGCTGTGATTGGACATGGCTGTCATGTGATCAGGAGGGTCAATCATAGAGCCCTCCTGCCGATCTAAGATGCGCCGTGTCCGGGTGACACGAGTGCTTCGGGAACAAGCCGATATCCTGCTCTTTCTGAGGGACGTTCCTGAACGTCCACTCAGAAGGAGAGAGCGCCCACCCGGCTGTACATATGCAGTGGCTAGGTGGGAAGTGGTTAAACAGAGGGGGTTTCTTACTAAAGGCAAATCCACTTTGCACTACAAGTGCACTTGGAAGTACAGTCGATTTAGAGCCAAGGGGGACATGGAAGCAAAATAAAAAACAGCATTTTTGCTTGCACATGATTGGATGATAAACTCAGCAGAGCTTCCCCTCATTTTAGATCTACCCCTCAGATTTAAAGTGACTGCAATTCTAAGTGCACTTGTAGTGCAAAGTGGATTTGCCTTTCATAAATAACCCCCAGAATTATGATATTTATTAATACATTCATAGGCTTTTATTGTTTCTTTCAGATATACTCTTTTTTTTTATCTGCATTTAAGAGATGGTTTTACAATTGTTGTATAGCACCCTCTACTTAGGTAGGTGCTAGAAGTTAGGATTTTTGTAGTACAGGCAAATTTAGACAGGCCTAGCTGGAAGCTAGGCCTGTTTGTTTTGATCTGTGCTGGCTGGGTGTGGCTCAGAGTAAAAGCTGTGACTCACAGGCAGCATCACTCCACTGTCATCTCCCTCTTCCTTCTAGAGGATTCTAGATGAAGAGGAGGGGAAGAGGGGTGGAGTTGTCTGGGGTGTCTCAGGGAGCCCTGACCAATCCCCAACTAGGATTTGCAAGGGGCAGGCCTCCTTGAAATACCCTGAGTCAGCCCAGCTGGGGAGGAGTTGTCGGGTGGAAGAACGGAGGATGAAATACTAATAATAGTGAAGATCCAGAAAATCCAGAAAAAACCCTACATGTTTCGGAAACCACAAAAAAAGATTTTTTTCCTTTTTGTAGATTAATATCTACTTCCTTCCTCAGGGGTTGGATAAGAGCTTCCTGATATATTTCTATCATGAGAAGTATATATGTATGTATGTATACATATATATCAGCAAGCTCATATCCGACCCCTGAGGAAGGAAGTAGATATTCTACAAAAGGAAAAAATCTTTTTTGTGGTTTCCAAAACATGTAGGGTTTTTTCTGCATTATTTACAGTGTAATAATTCTTTTGATTTAAAGTCCATTTATGCATTGTACACTGCAGTATTGAGCAAACTGTATTTCTATATTGATATCTCAGTTCCACGTCATGCTTTTAGATGTCCATATTGTTATATACTCAATAAATGTATATATTTTTATACTTTAGTATTTTTCTGACTTTCCTGTTCATGGTCCCTTGCCCGTATTTTCCCTTGGGGCATTCTCCTACTTTCGGAGGATAGAATACTAGGCTGTTGGAGCCACTGAGGGAGCTCCCCAGTCTGGCGGGGGGTGGGGGGGTAGGCTTGGGCCTGGGACTTGTGTGCAGGACGAAGCCCTTCAAGAAAGCATGAAGGATCTGAACAGGCGACACAGAAGGAGTCAGAGAGGACAGCAAGAGCTAGTGCTGCCAGGCAAGTCTTCAGGAGGGAGCCACCGGTAGTAGCCAGGAGGGCTGGTGAGTGACATGGGCAGTTGACTGGAGAGACAAGCCAGAGAGGACTGAGAGAAAACAATCAGAGCTGGGCGTGGAGCCAGCAGGAAGGATTTCAATGTCATAAACAGTGAAGTCGGGCAGCTGCGGCCAGGAGGGCTGGCAGGACCTGAAGAGGACTGACTGAGAGCAGTAGTCCGCCAGTAGGACAGTTAGAACATTAAAGGAGCCCACGGCCCCTGCCTGCAAAAGGCGTTTGCTGAGACCAGACTGAGTCAGTGTGCTGGAGGAGACTGGAGTAACAAAGTGTACATAGCTGTCCCAATTGATTGCTATACAATCCTCTAATTAACTGATATACAATTAGCCTATTGTTCATTCTACTCAGCATCCCATAAATTCCCTTACCCATCCAAGTTAAATTCCCTCAATAAAATACCAAAAACAAACATATGGACTGTTCAATGTCTCCAAGGTGATTGGGAACTGAATGCCGGGCTGGGCAGGGTGGCAGGTGGCCCACATCACTCAGTAGCCCCTACAGGGGTACCGCTATAGTGGCATGACCTATCAAACACATTTGCCTCTGTCTGGTCTGTTTTAGCCCAGGACAGAGATATCTGATCATATATGATTTATGCGGTCATATTTAGTCTATACATTTTACAACCTCGCTGTGCAATCTTTTTTAGATCTGCCCAGGGACAGCCCGTCCATTATGGGCACATGGGCGCCGACCCCTCTCTCCAGCCACCCCCTCTGTAGAATGGATAGATTCATGAATCTATCCATGACTGCCGCCGCCACCCCCTATTCAGGCATCCGGCCCCTTTGAGGACGCCGGGCACCTGAATTACAGCGGCGGGGGGTGTTTTTTTGAAGCACCTGATTAAAGCCATATGCTCTAATCGGCTTCAAAAAAGGTGGACTAGGAGCACAGAGCATTGCTTTGCTTTTATAACACTGAACCGCCTCTCCGCCAATCAGGTAACACGGGTCTGATACCCGTCAACTGATTGGCTGAAAGGACAGGCGCTGCTCTTGGATGCCTAGCAGTAAGCTAGACACATGAAGGATACAGTTCACAACTGCCTGACCCACGCACCAAGATTGGGTAAGTGCCGGTCAGGCAGCGGGCGGGCGATGGTCACAGTGGCTGCATATGATGGGGTACAATGGCGGCATTTGATGGGCGCAATGGAGGCATTTTATGGGCACAGTGGCTGCATTTGATAGACACAGTGGCTGCATTTGATGGCACAGTGGCTGCAATTGATGGGCACAGTGGCTGCATTTGATGGCACTGTGGCGGCAATTGATGGCACTGTGGCGGCAATTGATGGCACAGTGGTGGCAATTGATGGCACATTGGCTGCATTTGATGACACAGTGGCTGCATTTGATGGGCACAATGGCTGCATTCAATGGGCACAGTGGCTGCAATCAATGGGCACAGTGGCTGCAATTGATGGGCACAGTATCTGCATTTGATGGCACAGTGGCTGCATTTGATGGGTACAGTGAGGCTGCAATTTATGTTCTTTTCCCCGAAATTTTCAGTTTGTTTGCGCCCCTCAAATATGTTAAGCACCAGCCGCCACTGAATTTGCCAACACCTATTTCTTTTGTTGACTTGGGCTCTCATATTGCATTGTTTATGCATCTCTAAAGGATACTGTAAATAGGTTGCACAGTCATTTTTGTCATGTGTTTGACATCCGCTTAATATAAACCAGGTTTCATTATACACAGTCAGGTTGGTGAAGTTGTGTACTAAGGAGGGGTGCCTTCTGCACCAGGTCTAAACTCTGTAGGGGTTCTCCAGCTGGCTGACATTCATTTTGTTTGGTAAAAGAAAAATTGTGGGCGGCCGCGGCACCCACCGTGTGTTTACATCCAGTGCTGAGAAGTGGAAGTACTGAGAGTTCTGTACCCTGGGATGGGGTGGGGGGTGTTTGTATTGAGGGTTCTGTACCCTGGGGTGGGTGGTGTTTGTATTGAGGGTTCTATACCCTGGGGTGGGGGGTGTTTGTACTGAGGATTCTGTACCCCGGAGTGGGGGGTGTTTGTACTGAGGGTTCTGTAACCTGGGGTGGGTGGTGTTTGTACTGAGGGTTCTGTATCCTGGGATGGGGGGTGTCTGTATTGAAGATTCTGTACCCTGGGGTGGGGAGTGTTTGTACTGAGGGTTCTGTACCCTGGGGTGGGGGGTGTCTGTATTGAAGATTCTGTACCCTGGGGTGGGGGGTGTTTGTACTGAGTGTTCTATACCCTGGGGTGTGTGTACTGAGGGTTCTCTACCCTGGGGTGGGGAGTGTTTTTACTGAGGGTTCTGTACCCTGGGGTGGGGAGTGTTTGTACTGAGGGTTCTGTACCCTGGGGTGGGGGGTGTGTGTAATGAGGGTTCTGTACAATGGGGTGGGGAGTGTTTGTACTGAGGGTTCTGTACCCTGGGGTGGGGGGTATTTGTACTGAGGGTTCTGTACCCTGGGGTGTGGGGTGTGTGTACTGAGGGTTCTGTACCCTGGGGTGGGGGGTGTTTGTACTGAGGGTTCTGTACCCTGGGGTGTGGGGTGTGTGTACTGAAGGTTCTGTACCCCGGAGTGGGGGGTGTTTGTACTGAGGGTTCTGTACCCTGGGGTGGGTGGTGTTTATACTGAGGTTTCTGTATCCTGGGATGGGGGGTGTCTGTATTGAAGATTCTGTACCCTGGGGTGGGGAGTGTTTGTACTGAGGGTTCTGTACCCTGGGGTGGGGGGTGTCTGTATTGAAGATTCTGTACCCTGGGGTGGGGGGTGTTTGTACTGAGTGTTCTATACCCTGGGGTGTGTGTACTGAGGGTTCTCTACCCTGGGGTGGGGAGTGTTTTTACTGAGGGTTCTGTACCCTGGGGTGGGGAGTGTTTGTACTGAGGGTTCTGTACCCTGGGGTGGGGGGTGTGTGTAATGAGGGTTCTGTACAATGGGGTGGGGAGTGTTTGTACTGAGGGTTCTGTACCCTGGGGTGGGGGGTATTTGTACTGAGGGTTCTGTACCCTGGGGTGTGGGGTGTGTGTACTGAGGGTTCTGTACCCTGGGGTGTGGGGTGTGTGTACTGAGGGTTCTGTACCCTGGGGTGGGGGGTGTTTGTACTGAGGGTTCTGTACCCTGGGGTGTGGGGTGTGTGTACTGAAGGTTCTGTACCCCGGAGTGGGGGGTGTTTGTACTGAGGGTTCTGTAACCTGGGGTGGGTGGTGTTTGTACTGAGGGTTCTGTATCCTGGGATGGGGGGTGTCTGTATTGAAGATTCTGTACCCTGGGGTGGGGAGTGTTTGTACTGAGGGTTCTGTACCCTGGGGTGGGGGGTGTCTGTATTGAAGATTCTGTACCCTGGGGTGGGGGGTGTTTGTACTGAGTGTTCTATACCCTGGGGTGTGTGTACTGAGGGTTCTGTACCCTGGGGTGGGGATTGTTTTTACTGAGGGTTCTGTACCCTGGGGTGGGGAGTGTTTGTACTGAGGGTTCTGTACCCTGGGGTGGGGGGTGTGTGTAATGAGGGTTCTGTACAATGGGGTGGGGAGTGTTTGTACTGAGGGTTCTGTACCCTGGGGTGGGGGGTATTTGTACTGAGGGTTCTGTACCCTGGGGTGTGGGGTGTGTGTACTGAGGGTTCTGTACCCTGGGGTGTGGGGTGTGTGTACTGAGGGTTCTGTACCCTGGGGTGGGGGGTGTTTGTACTGAGGGTTCTGTACCCTGGGGTGTGGGGTGTGTGTACTGAAGGTTCTGTACCCTGGAGTGGGGGGTGTTTGTACTGAGGGTTCTGTACCCTGGGGTGGGTGGTGTTTATACTGAGGTTTCTGTATCCTGGGGTGGGGGTGTCTGTATTGAAGATTCTGTACCCTGGGGTGGGGAGTGTTTGTACTGAGGGTTCTGTACCCCGGGGTGGGGGGTGTCTGTATTGAAGATTCTGTACCCTGGGTGGGGGGTGTTTGTACTGAGTGTTCTATACCCTGCGGTATGTGTGCTGAGGGTTCTGTACCCTGCGGTGGGGAGTGTTTGTAATGAGGGTTCTGTACCCTGGGGTGGGGAGTGTTTGTACTGAGGGTTCTGTACCCTGGGGTGTGGGGTGTTTGTACTGAGGGTTCTGTACCCTGGGGTGTGGGGAGTGTGTACTGAGGGTTCTCTACCCTGGGGTGGGGGGTGTTTGTACTGCGGGTTCTGTACCCTGAGGTGGGGGGTGTTTGTACTGAAGGGTGTGTACTGGGGGAAGGGATTTAGGAACGTTAGTCAGTTTGTACTAAGCATCCTTTGCTGCATTCACTTAAGCCGTGTACACACTAACGGTTTTTTTGTGCAAGCCCGCGGGTTGCGGCCATGGTTGGAGCCGCTGTAGTAACCATGCGAGGTTAGATCAGCGATCTCCCCCGCTGAGCTATTGTGTTCTGACAGGGGACCCCCCCCCCCCCACGCCAGAACAGTCCAATCAGTGCTCTCTGTCATTCGGCTGCTGCAGCATGCACGTCCGACAGAAGTGCCCATTGTCTCCCGACATTGGGTCCTGTGTGTACAGGGCTTTACACTGGTGGAACCTACCCTCCTGAAACTTTCAGGGCAGTAAATCACACTGTAGTTTTATTTGGTATCTGTTCACCTGCATAGCTCCCAACTGTCCCTGATTTTGAGGGACTGTCCCTGATTTGGAGCAATGTCCCTCTGTCCCTCTTTCCCCCTCATTTTTCCCTCATTTTGGTCTGATCCATATAGTTGTATATAAAATGCACTTTTTATCTTTTAAAAAGTGTTTCCCAGTGCTAAACCTTTCATCCAAATTATAAATTGCTGCATTTGTAAATTTTTTTTTTTTCTTTTCAAATATTTTATTGAATATAATGCAATAAAAAGAGTCATACAATAGATTTATAGTTAAGTAGAATGTATAAAAGTGTGAAATGAGGCTTCTCAGTATATTAACATGAGGTGAATACTATAATAACAGTCATGTAATTCGGGATAGCATTTGTAAATTTTAAAAGCCAATATAAAGGAATATTAGTGGTAAAAAAGTCCCTTGTGGATACACTTAACCTTTTTTGGTTAATTCTCCTTTAAGGAGGGGGCGTGTCCTATGACTTCATACATTTGTTAGTAGGTGTCCCTAATTCCCATCTCAAAATGTTGGGAAGTATGCACCTGAATCCATTTAAGTAGTCAGTCATCCGATAGTAGTCAGTATTCTTAACCTCCCTGGCGGTATGATTCAGTCTGGAATAAGGTGCTGAAAGCGGTACAATTATTTTGCATGGAAATCTGGCTTTTATTTTGTAGTCCTGTAATTCTTAGGAATAACGCTCTGAAATCTCTTCAAACCAGAGTCTAGCGGACATCCCGGGTATGATAAAGTTTATAATATAATAAAGAATAATAAAAATTATTGAATAATGTAATCAAATCCAAAAAAAGATGAAAAAGGGACATGTTTTGGTTGCTATGGACAATCTCCAAATTACAAGCAGTAAAAAACAGTATTTATAATATAAAAGTGCATGCAGGGCATTGCACAGACCACTAGGGACAAAGGGGGTGTGTATTTTTTACTACAGCACTGTAATCTGTAAGATTACAGTGCTGTGTGTCTTTTGTGTCTTTTTACATTTTTGAATTTGCCGCCGTTCTCCGCTCCCGTGCGCCGTAACGTCGCAGGGAACGGAGCTCGGCGGCATTCGGCACTGTGAATCGAGCGCAGGACGGCTCGATCACACAGCGCGGCGGACATCGCTGGATCCAGGGGACAAGGTAAGTGACGTTACCTGTGTCCTCCCCTGCATCGAGCGGTGCAAGCCCGAGTCTGGCTCGGGGTTACCGCTATTGTAATGAAATTCCCAACCCGAGCCAGACTCGGGATTACCGCTAAGGAGGTTAAGCCCTTAGAAGGGGGAGTGTGTTTGGCCTGTAAACAACAGTTCTCACACATAAAAGTCAGGGTCGGGAAGATATGGGTTCCCCTTTAACGTGGTGAGTACCTCGGACCCAGTGGATGACCAGGAACTGGCCATCAGGTTTAATGATCTTGCCCAGTGTGTCAAAGTCCCCACACAACAACACCATCCTGGACCCACAGAAGAATGCTGCATAGAGTACCGCAGAGGTGAACAATCTGCAGCATTTAGGATCCACCCACTGCCGGAGGAAGAGGAAGGTGAAGAGGACCCATGATGTTATAGTTACATAGTAAGGTTGAATAAAGACACCAGTCCATCCAGTTCAACCTGAGTGAGTGTCTACAATTGTCCTATCCCTGTACATTGCACACTCACATCGGTCCCTACCCTCAAGGAGCCCACAATCCAATTCATATACTAGGGCCAATTTGGGACAGAAGCCAATTAACCTACCTACATATCTTTGGAGTGTGGAGTACCTGGGGGAAACCCACACAGGCACAGGAAGAACATGCAAACTCCAGGCAGGTAGTGTCGTGGTTGGGATTCAAACCAGCAACCCTTTTTACTGCTAGGTGAGAGTGCTAACCACTACACTACACAACTGTGCCACCCTGTTATGAAGCAAGACCTAATACACCTCGAAAAAGCTACATATATATTTTTTTTTTTTAAGTGTCAGGGGTGCTCCAATGTGTAGAGAAAGGGGCAAAAGAGCAGGGGCAACTTAGCTTTTGGGCTTTAACTTTCCAATATCTAACAAAAGCTGAAATATCAGATTGGAATTGGACTGAACCTTTATGCAACGCCACCCATAATATAATACCAATTTCACACACAGGGACCTCTGTGTTTTATCCAATGATCCAGTATGCCATGTTTTCCTGAGACTGTCCCCATGACCCTGGTCACCGGCTTCATGTGTTTTCTGCTGTTCCTCAACATTGGTAAGTTGTACCTTACTTGTCAATTGACATGCTATTTGAATTATTCTTTAACTCTTTAATCATGGGTATTTAGGATGATAAATGCAATTTATTTAAAAATTAGCTTGCCAGAAAATTGGAAACATACAACGTTGTAGTATTTTAATCGTGTAGAGAGGGTGATGTTAAAGTGTAGTTTCAGCTAGGGCCAGGTTTACCATTATGCCCCGTACACACACGATTGGATTTTCCGACAACAAATGTTGGATGTGAGCTTGTTGGTGGAAAGACAGCCGTGTGTATGCTCCATCGAACATTTGTTAGCGGACTTTCCGCCAACAAATGTTGGCTAGCAGGTTCTCGACTTTTCCACCAACAAAACTTTATTGTGGGAATTTCCGATCACGTGTACACAAGTCCGTCGCACAAAAGTTCACGCATGCTCTGAATCCAACAGAAGGAACCGCACTGGCTATTGAACTTCCTTTTTTATCGGCTTGTCGTACATCTTGTACGTCACCACGTTCCTACGTTCCTAATTGTTGGCCAACATTTGTGTGACCGTGTGTATTCAAGACAAGTTTGAGCCAACAACCTTCGAACAAAATTCCACAGGTTTGTTGGCGGAAAGTCTGATCGTGTGTACGGGGCATTAGACTCAGTAGACATGTGCCTAGGAATAGCAGAGACAAATATGTTTAATATAAGATTATTTACATGTAATCGAGGACAAGGAAAACAAGGAAACTCCCTGTGTATGTAATTGTTGGAGCAGAGGGCTGTTACTTAGGGCACCAGAAGCAGCATGCATAAAGCCTATAAAGAAAAAAAAAACAGCTATGAATTTAGCATTTGTCAAATAATACCAAATGTACTTGTTACCAACTGAATTTATCCTACAGGGCCATGCCTAACGGGAGATAAACAGAGAGAAAAAAGGATCGCTATCTTGGGAACTACAGGTGACCCCATTGGGCTACATTATCTGTTATACATTTTGTTATAGCCACTATGCTGCCAAAAGTTTGTGGATGCCTGACCCCTGCACCTAAGAAAATGGGCAAAAAGGATGTTGACACCACTCTGAATTGAGCTCAGGTGTTTCTAGTGAAGGAAACTGGTATGTTACATTTTAGATAATTGTGCGCCACAAAGATTTGGCAAGCTTGGGGAATGCCATTTTCTGGTGTTCAATGCCAGGGTCTATGGCGCTTTGCATAGACCCAGACTTATAAAGGCAAGGTTTGAAGGTTTTGCTATGCAGGAACTCGGGTGGCCTGAACAGAGTTCTGACCTCAACCCCACTGGTAATTGAGTTCAGGTGTTTCCAGTGAAGGGCACAGTTAATGCTACGTTTTATACGATGTTGCCCTCAAAACCTTTGGCAAATTTGGGAAAGGCTCTTCCAGGACTAGAATGGGATTTCCAACAAGAACACATGGATGGGAAGATCAGGTGTCCACAAACATTAGGCCATACGATGTACACATAGGGGTTTATTTACTAAAGCTGGAGAGTGCAAAATCAGTCTCACTTCTTCTTAGAACCCAATCACCTTCCAGCTTTTATTGCCAAAGCTTAATTGAACAAGCTGAGGTTAGAAGCTGATTGGTTGCTCTGCAGAAGTGAGACCGATTTTGCATGCTTCAGCTTTAGTAAATCAACCTCATAGACTGGTGATTTTACAAACTTTTTCCTGCATTCTCCTATTCTGTGTCTTATGTAATTATATTATGGTATAAAATTATCCTGTAAAATATAGGTAATCGTGTTTAAAGAGCAAGTAGATTACATTATCTCTCAGCCAACAAATGCATTATCCAGTATACATCCTACTTTTCAGCAAATAGAATATGTCTATGCTTTCATAGATTCAAATTCAGTCTTAAAGCGGTTGTATAGTCAAATGCGCTCCTGGGGATTCTCGGCTGAAAGTCCGGCAGACGCCAGACCATGCCGGGAAGAAAACTCCGGCACGCATGCGCGGAAGGGACCACATCCCAGCTCCGGCCACTCACAGTGCCGGAGCCACGATACCCAGAAGACACGCCAAGGAAACATGTCAGCTCCCTTAGCATGGACCGAGTGAGATGCCAGCACCCCGTTCTAAGGTGCTAGTATGCGGTGCATACTAGCTCATTATGCCTTTTCTCTTACAGGTGTTAAAAAAAAAAAAAATTCAGCAGGTTTACTCCCACTTTAAAGTATAACTAAAGACAAGCCTTTTTTAACATTTTTTTGGAGTAGAGAGGGATTAAAAAACCTATTAGGTTTTTATCATTTCTCCCAACTTTCTGGGATGGGAATGAGGGACACCTATTAGCAAAAGTATGTAGACATAGGACACACCCACCTGCCACGCCCCCTTAAAGGAGAATCGTACAAAAAAAAAACTATTGGTTAAATCCATATGCCCTTTTTTTTTACCACTACTATTCCTTTATATTGGCTTCTGGAATTCTCAAATGCAGAAATGTAAAAATGGGAAGAAAGGTTTAGCACTGGGGAACACTTTTTGAAAGATAATTAGTGCATTTTATATCAGTGGCGTAACTAGAACCTTCAGGGCCCCGATGCAAGAAACCACGAAGGGCCCCCCTGAACCCCAGCCAGGGCCCTTCCCTCCGAGTCCGGCGTTGGAACTCCAGGGCGTGGTCACAGGTATGACCTTTGTGAGCCCTGTGGTTCCACCACTGGTATCAGTCGTTTTTTTTATTATTATTTTTTTAATTTTTAGGTGCCCCGTTGGGGGACTGTCCCTAGGCAGGATGGGGTCCCGGTCCCCAGAAGAGATGAGGTCCTTTTCTCCAGGGCAGATGAAGTTACTGCCCCCAGTTGAGAAGGGGTCCCTGTCCCCAGGGGAGGTGGGGGTCCCTGTCCCCACGTGAGAAGGGGTCCCTGTCCCCAGGGGGAGATGGAGGGGGTATGTAATGGTGTGTGGGGGATAGGGTCCTCTCACTCACCATAACCAAGCTGTAGGCCGTGCACTCATCCATGTTGGCCTGGGCTCCATCCATTGTGCTAGACGGGCGATCAGCATATCTCCCAGAAAGACCTTTCATCATCTGTGTATGACGGGGAGGAGGGGGGCTGGCAAACAAGCCTGCAGTGTCCTCCAGGGGGCTTTCATCTGCATCTGCACTGCATCTGTGTGCTTAAAGTTTGTTTACCCGGGAGAAGTATGCAGTGCAGTGTGGGTCGGACTCGGGGGGGGGGGGGGGGGGACGACTCTGACTGGGGAGAACAGACATCGGACTGAGTGGCAATGCATGGAGCAGGAGAGGGGTACTCTGAGGAGCTGGCCGAGAACACAGGTCATGTGGGGAATGCACAACTAAAGAGCAGCCAGAGCATGGAGCTCTGCTAGTCACCCTCCACCTCCAGCCACCCATGTGCATGGTGCACTGGTACCCCTAGCTGCCTATGCTGCTGCCGGCCATATGTAGAGGGGGCTGCATGGGCCCCCTGCATCACAGGGCCCGGTTGCGGTCGTGACTACTGCACCCCCTATAGTTATGCCCCTGTTTTATATACAACTATATAGACCAGACCAAAATGAGGGACAAATGAGGAAGGAAAGAGGGACAGTCCAAATCAGGGACAGTTGGGAGCTATGTTTTTATTGCAGTCTGTGCCCCCCATTAGGGGGATTCATCCTCTCTATTTGTCCTGTTTACCATTGTCATTGAAAGTGAAAGTAAAAGAAAACCCCAAATTTTGAGTTGCCCCCAGAAAAGTAATAGAGGGGAAATTTTCCAATGGGGACACTAGTTCCTGCAATCTGGGGGTAGCCAATGATTTACCTTAGTTTGGAGGGATTTTCTCCCACTTACTGTTTGGCTATGGGACAGGAAGTAAAGGTACAATTCCCCAATGAAACACAAATGGCAAAAAAAATTAACTGGCAAGGGTTATAACCCTCCCTCACTCTATTCAAAGTTTTGCCTATAGTTCTACTTTAATTGCATAAATCTGAACATATATGTAGAAGTTACGCTCCTCTATCTTCCAAGGGTCCCCAACGTTTGCATATGACTGTATATAAAGACAAAGATCTTTAAGTGTCAATAATATAAGAATAATATGAGAAGTTCCAGTTACCAGTGCCAATCGACATGGTGAATGAAGAATTTTAAGGATCTCTCAAATTCACTCACTGAGGTGCTTAGGTGAATTTCACATTAAAACGCATTTCCACCCAAAAATGGAACTTCCGCTTTAAGTACTGGTGACCCCCTGACATGCCACATTTGGCATGACATTTTTTTTGGGGGGGTGGGAGAGCGGAAACCCAGTTTTGACAGGCACTCAGCTCCCTCTGTACCTCTTCTGGGCACGTCACAGGTCCCAGAAGATTGCCAGGCCATTCACAACGTGCAGCATGTTTCGCGCATGTGCAGTGCGCACCTGGCTGTGAAGCCACAGCTGGCGCCCCCAGTTACATTCCTAGCGCCACGGAGAGGAGGGGGAGAGGAGCGAGGCATCTCTGGACCTTGGGACAGGTGAGTCTCTGTTTATTAAAAGTCAGCAGCTACACTTTTTTGTTAAATGAGTGGAACTCCGCTTTAAAAGAAAAAAAGTCTACCTTTATTATTTTATTATTTGCACTTATCTAATGAGCACTTAGCACCTTTTATTTATCTTCTCACGATAAATTGAATCTTATTCATATATATAGATAGACATACTGTATAAAATATATCACTGGACGTTTTATACGCACAGTTTGTGGCTGTAGTGCGTTTACTTTTTATAATTTTTTATTATGATATTGTTTTCTTATAATTGGCACTACATCAGGTTTTAGTTTTGTGTTTGATAGATAGTATTCTACACTATTATATCTTTTGATCACACATGCACAACACCGCTAGGCGTTAGCACCTCTGTAGTGTGTTTACAGATTGTCACTGTGCACTTTATATATATATTTTTATTTTTTTAAATTTTGGTACTTTATATATTGTATCTATGTGATCTATGTTTAATTTAATTTTTTTCTCTTTATATACACTTACACTGCAATTGTTAGCAATGTATGGTAATATATGAACATCAAGAGTTTATTGTATATTTAAACTCCGTAATTTTTGAACCATTTGTCTATTTTTAAGAGAATAACCTTGTATCAAGTAAGGTAGATCTAGAAGGTTACAAATGTAATAAGAATAGCGCGACACCAATACACCCCACAATTGATGCAGAATAATAGTTCCACTATGCACAGTATGCCAAAGGGGTTCCAAAAACAGTCCCTAATTGCATGGAAAGGGTCGCTGGTATAATTCATGGCCAGCCAGGTACCCAGGGAAGTAATATGAATAAGCAAAATTTCGTTTTTATCTCCTCAAAATGTTAGCAAAAATCTAAAGATTTTCGTGAACTTTGAGTTTCATCATTTTGGTGTCAAATGGAAGGCAAGGAAATGGAAGGCAAATTTAATGTGGTTTCTGCTGTTTTTTATGGTTACAATATGTGTTGCAATAAGTGATGTAACGCTTTTGGGGAAAAGGTTCCTTGTAACTCCAAGAGGGGGGTCTCCTTAGTCCTTGGTTTATAGTCGGTGGGAGGGAGGCTGGCCCCCAGGCCCCTCCAAAGGCCCAGGTCATGGTGTTTTTTTGTGACAGTAGGTAATGGAGCTTCCATTCCCCTAAGCTAATTGCAACCATAAAAACCAGCAGAAACCACATTAAATTTGCCTTCCATTTGACACCAAAATGATGAAACTTCACCAAAATCTTTAGATTTTTGCTAAGATTTTCCCCGTCCATCTCCGTCTCTATGTCCCCTGTCTGGGACCATGGAGAAGGACCAGTGCTATACCCAATGGTCTACATCTGATGATACACACCATCACTGTAATCTTGATATAATGTACATCAAACTACATTTTTTCTCAATAAAATTTTTGAAACGAAAGGAAAAAAAAAAAAATTAGCTTATTCATATTATTTAACCACTTAGCTGCTGCCATTTGTTTATGGTTAACGGTAAAGTGGTGAATGCGTATTTTTCCGCTGGCCACTAGAGAAAGTGAGCACTTTTCTGGCCACCAAAGGGAGCATTACAGTTTTCATTGCTTGTATTTTTTTTTTGGTCATTAATACCATCATCATTAGTATCCTTATTATGGCATTCCTAATTTTATTATTATTACTGAAAAAAAAAATATTTTCAGGGGTGTCTTGAGACCCAAAATTTATTCCAAGGGTTTTTCTTTATTAAAAAGGTAGAGAAAGGCTGATCTAATGTTACATGTATTATTAGCACAAACCTATGTGCTGTAACAGACAGGCTGTCTACAGTATTAAGTGATCTTAAAGGGGTTGTAAAGGTTCGTGTTTTTTCACCTTAATGCATCCTATGCATTAAGGTTAAAAAACATCCAACAATACCGTCCCCCCCTCAGCCCCCCAATTTTACTTACCTGAGCCCGTTTACCTGCTGTACTCACCCCCGATCTGCTCTTCGCCACTCAGCCTGGCCGTTGATTGACTAGAGTGGATGGATCAAAAGCAGTGCAACCATTGGCTCGCGCTGCTGTCAATCACATCCAATGACGCGCCGTGTCGGGGGCGGGGCCGAGTGATACAGTGAGTTGCTATAGCTGCCGGCTGTATCACGGGAGCGCGCCCGCAAGAACTAACCACCATGTGAGAGCTTCTATGGACACCGAATGCTGGACTCGGGAGCATGCCCGCAAGGTAGAGGAGCGCTTCTCCAAGGGGGTTGTCTAATGCAGTGAGGAGCCACAACAGCCACCAAGGGACCCCATAAATGGATGTTCGGGGCCACTCTGTGCAAAACGAGCTGCACAGTGGAGGTAAGTATGACATGTTTGTTATTTAAAAAAAATAAAAAAACGATCCTTTAGTGTCACTTTAAAGTGTTACTAAACCCACAACAGTAAAATCTGTCTGTATAGGCAGTAAAGCATGCTTGTTATTCTCACTGTGGAACCTTTAGGGTTAACCCTCCGCATTGTGGAAAAAGGCTGTCTCCTCTGATCCTCCCCTTCTTCCACTGTCCCCAATACATCTCCTGATACAACAGGGCCTTTGGGCCCCCCTGCACATGCTCAGTTTGGTGTGTATTGCTAGAGAGTTTTTTGTTTTGTTTTTCTTGGGAGGGTGCATGGTGTGCCAATCAGCCCTGTCCAGACAGAGGGTCAGGGGTCCTGCAGCCTCACAGGACAGTCAGGGGGAATGAAAACTCCTCTTACAAGCTTTAGCCAGACACTGATAGAAGTCATACGACTATATGCTGATGAGAAAAGGTATTTAGCTGTTTATATTTACTAAAACTATTGCATGTTCTGTGTACTGTGGGAGACCAGATATAGTGAATGCAGGCTCCTGGGTTTAGTAATACTTTATACACAGACGAGATAGGTGCAAACAACCCATGTCTACAAGTCCATGACCCATACACACTGTGCTAGAAAATCTATTTATACATTGTAGGAACATTTATAAATAATAAATAAATTCAATAGAAATATTTCGGTCTTTTCAGATACAATTCGAGATAAAGGTTGTGCAGATAAAGCTATGTAGTTCAGCTCTTTTTATTAGGACGTTATTTAAGTGCAGTGAGTGAATAAATGAGGGTTAAATAGGGACTTTTTCTATGTTGCAGAGATCCCAGCTGCCTCCGTTGACCTCTCTCAGTTCAACTTTACCGATCTGGTAAATGGAATGCTCAACCGGGCTCTTAGGGGTGAGTGAACTCCCAGGATTGTAAAAAAAATAGATTTTGATGTTGAGATCTTTTTTTTAAAGAGAGAATTTGGTGGGGTTAATATTCGTGTTTTTTTTTTTTCTAATATAACATTCTTCTATTTATTGGAGGATATATTCCCCATTTGGCTAACATTGTCAAATCAGAAACATGTTCTGGATATGAAGTCATGGGCTAAATTCTTGGCATTTCCTTCGTTTTTTTTCCTACAGAAATTTAATTAGTTAAATACACAAGTAAATGTTTGCCAACATTATTTATTTCATTTTATGGCCAAATGGGATTGTTGGGGTAAAAGTGAAAGGGGTACCAATCATTTTTTACCCATACCGTAGATATGGTCCTATCAATGTCACAATAAACCTGTTACTCCCCAGATGCCAGCAGCCTGTATATTGCAATTCACAGCCACAGTGTCATTAGAATGTTAATTAACCTTTCACCTGAGAACTAGCTGTGCACACTTTTTATTTCCATTTTCGACAGCTGCAGGTCTCTTAGAGATCGGAGGCATCGGGATGGGTGTCATTCCCAATTATGTGATCACCAATTTTGGTAAAGAGTGTTCCTAGAAGCTTACAGGTACAGTTACATAGTTAGTCAGGTTGAAAAAAGACACAAGTCCATCTAGTTCAACCATAAAAAATAAAAAATAAATAAAATAAAAAATATCATACAATCCCATATACACAAAACTATACCCAAAGTTGATCCAGAGGAAGGTGAAAAAAAACCCCAGAAAAGCATGATCCAATTTGCTTCAGCAGGGGAAAAAATTCCTTCCTGATCCCAGAGAGGCAATCAGATTTTCCCCGGGTCAACTTTACCTATAAATGTCAGTGCCCAGTTATATTGTGTACACCTAGGAAATAATCCAGGACTTTATTAAAGCAATCCACTGAGCTGACCAGAACCACATCTGGAGGGAGTCTATTCCAGATTTTCACAGCTCTCACTGTGAAGTGAAGAAACCTTTCCGTATTTGGAGATGAAATCTCTTTTCCTCTAGATGTAGAGTGTCCCCTTGTCCTCTGTGAGGACTGTAAATTGAATAACTCAACACCAAGTTCACTATATGGACCCCTTATATATTTATACATGGTGATCATATCCCCCCCCCCCCAATCCCCTCTTAAGGTATATTGAGATAGATTCTGGTACAGTTACTATCTGTATTCATAATTGCAATTTGTGGGCAGCATATTGGTTTAGTATGGAGTGAAAAAAAAAAAATGGTTGGCTGCACTTCCGTAAAGTCACCTTCATTACCTAATCACCTAGATAGATATCTCTTATGTCACAGTGGGGGAGATTGACTAAAACGGGTGCTTTCCGAAGCTGGTGCAGCTGTGCATGGTAGCCAATCAGCTTCCAACTTCAGCTTGTTAAAATAAGTTTTGGCAATAAAACATGGAAGTTGATTGCTTTCTATGCAGAGTTGCACCAGATTTTGCACTCTTCAGTTTTAGTAAATAAACCCCCTGTGTTCTAAATGCCTGTATGATTTCTTGAGTAGATGTGTGCATGATGAAAAAGTTTGTTTCGTTTTGATTCGCTGTGAACACTGAGGCCGCGTACACACGGGCGGACTGTTCGTCCAACTTTGTCCGCTGAACAGTGTTTGGGCGGACAGTCCGCTCGTGTGTGGGCTTTCAGCGGACAGTTTCAGCGGACAGTTGGACGGACAAGGTTTTTCGGAAATTCCGTAAAACTGTCCGCTGAAACCTTGTTTCAGCGAACAGTCCGCTCGTGTGTAGGCTTGTTCGTCAAACAAAGTTGCGCGCATGCTCAGAAAGGATTTTCACGCCGAAAGCTATAATGCAGTGTATAGGACGTCGTATTTTTCGTCCCGTCGTACGTGCCGTTCACGTCATCGCGCACGGTTTCAGCAAACTGTTCGTCCGTCGTGTGTGGCCATGTCCGTCCATGCTAAGTTTGAGCGGACTGTTTGCCGAAACTGTTGGACGGACAAAGTTGGGCGAACAGTCCGCCCGTGTGTACGCGGCCTGAGGGAAATTCCAAAACCCAAGTGAACAAATAGAGTAAAAGTAGTGCTGCGCTGTATAAATACCGTATTTGCTGGCGTATAAGGCGGCTGGGCATATAAGACGACCCCCTACTTTTCAATTTAAAAAGTTGGTATTGTGCTGTACTCACTGTATGACGACCCCCTTGTGCAGGAATTCCGTATGTTCAGAAACGAAGTTGGCGCCAGGTAACATGCTGTCTCACAGTATACATATAGTATACCGCCCTGAGCCAATCACGGAAAGCTATGCATTCTATTATTGCATACAGTGCCTGCTCGGATTGGCAGAGGCTGTTACATCATCAGCCCGCGCCTCCGACTTTCACAGCCAATCCGAGCAGGCTGCAGAGGTTGTTACTCCAATCCGAGCAGGCGCTGTATTCATTAATAGAATACATCGCTCGCCGGGATTGGCTCAGCGGTGTATATTGAATGTATACAGTATTACCGCACACTATTGGCTTTATATTCGGCGTATAAGACGACCCCAGCTTTTTGCTAATTTTTTTTTACTGTAAAAGGTCGTCTTATACGCCAGCAAATACGGTAATAGAATAAAGTGCAAAGAGTTCTCTGAGGTAAATACACTAAGAACGCACTGATAAAAGCCAATGCATGTAAACTTCAACACAAGATAAAGTGCATATAAACTTCAACACAAGATAAAGTGCATGAGAATTGACACATATAAGCTTAAACATGTAGTAAAGTGCATTGTTGATCCTAAATAGGCCAATATGGCTTCCTATCCTCTAGGTCAGTGATTCTCAACCAGGGTTCCATGGAACCCTTGGGTTCCTCCAAAGGTTGCTAGGGGTTCATTCAGCATTGGGCAATCTCTGCCTCTCAGATAAGTTCCCACTCACACCATTGATCTTTTTAGCTATCTGTAAGGAGGTAATTCTTCCCAATGACCACAAGTGTAAGGACCACTCTTCCCAATGACCACAAGTGTAAGGACCATTCTTCCCACTGACCATCACACTAATGTATCATGAGTTGTAGATTTCTAATTTTTAGCAGGGGTTCCCTGAGACCAGAGAACTATTATAAGGGTTCCTCTGTGTTGAAAAGGTTGAGAAAGGCTGCTCTAGGTGTATAGGTGTCCCCTTACCTTACTACTGTAAGGTAACAGCATGTAAATGTATCTCACCTAGTGTGCCTGACGCATCTACGTGGCACAAACACACGGGCACAGTAGGATACCGGAAGTGATGTGGACGAGCTCGCTGCTCCTTTTGTTTTACCAGTTTTGCTATTATTGAATGTGAGTACCTGTTTTACTGTTATTACCAATAAACCCTCTTACGAAATTACTACACTATTGGAGCATTCCTCTTGTCCCCCATATCCATCCATGTCACGCTTATGAGGTTCACCCGCTCCAATGAGTTTAAAAGGGAACGCTGACAGTGAATAGGACATACACACCAGCAGAGCCGGAGAGGATATTTTGGGACGTGTACAAGGGGACACACAAAGGTTCCATCCATTAAAGATACATTTACATGCTGTTACCTTACAGCAGTAAGGTAAGGGGACACCTATACACCTAGAGGATAAGAAGCCATCTGTCACCAGCACTTCACCATAGAAAGTGATCACCAGCACCAGCACTTTACAGTGGTGTGAAAAAGTGTTTGCCCCCTTCCTCATTTCCTGTTCCTTTGCATGTTTGTCACACTTAAGTGTTTCGGAACATCAAACCAATTTAAACAATAGTCAAGGACAACACAAATAAACACAAAATGCAATTTGTAAATGAAGGTGTTTATTATTAAAGGTGAAAAAAAATCCAAACCATCATGGCCCTGTGTGAAAAAGTGATTGCCCCCTAAACCTAATAACTGGTTGGGCCACCCTTAGCAGCAACAACTGCAACCAAGCGTTTGCGATAACGTGCAATGAGGCTTTTACAGCGTCCTGGAGGAATTTTGGCCCACTCATCTTTGCAGAATTGTCCTAATTCAGTTACATTAGAGGGTTTTCGAGCATGAACGGCCTTTTTAAGGTCATACCACAACATCTCAATAGGATTCAGGTCAGGACTTTGGCTAGGCTACTCCAAAGTCTTCATTTTGTTTTTCTTCAGCCATTCGGTGGTGGAATTGCTGGTGTGTTTAGGATCATTGTCCTGCTGCAGAACCCAAGTTCGTTTCAGCTTGAGTACACGAACAGATGGTCGGACATTCTCCTTCAGGATCTCTTGGTAGACAGCAGAATTCATAGTTCCTTTTATCACGGCAAGTCTTCCAGGTCCTGAAGCAGCAAAACAGCCCCAGACCATCACACTACCACCACCATATTTTACTGTTGGTATAATGTTCTTTTTATGAAATGCAGTGTTCCTTCTACGCCAGATATACTTGGACACACACCTTCCAAAGAGTTCCACTTTTGTCTCATCGGTCCACAGAATGTTGTCCCAAAAGTCTTGGGGATCATCAAGATGTGTTGTGGAGAAATTGAGATGAGCTTTGATGTTCTTTTTGCTCAGCAGTGGTTTTCTCCTTGGAACTCTGCCATGCAGGCCAGTCTTTTCCTGATAGTGGAGGCATGAACGCTGACCTTAACTGAGGCAAGTGAGGCCTGCAGTTCCTTGGACGTTGTTGTGGGGTCTTTTGTGACCTCTGGGATGAGTCGTCGCTGCGCTCTTGGGGTAATTTTGGGCGGCCGGCCACTCCTGGGAAGGTTCACCACTGTTCCATGTCTTCGCCATTTGTGGATAATGGCTCTCACTGTGGTTCGCTGGATTCCCAAAGCTTTGGAAATGGCTTTATAACCCTTTCCAGACTGATAGATCTCAATTACTTTCTTTCTCAATTGTTCCTGAATTTCTTTGGGTGTCGGCATGATGTGTAGCTTTTAAGGATCTTCTGGTGGACCTTACTGTGTCAAGCAGCTCCTATTTAAGTGATGCCTTGATTGTGAAGAGGTGTGGCAATAATCAGGCCTGGGTGTGGCTAGAGAAATTGAACTCAGGTGTGGACAACCACAGTTATAGTATGTTTTAACAAGGGGGGCAATCACTTTTTCACACAGGGCCATGATGGTTTAGATTTTTTTTCACCTTTAATAATAAACACCTTCATTTACAAATTGCATTTTGTGTTTACTTGTGTTGTCCTTGACTATTGTTTAAATTGGTTTGATGTTCCGAAACACTTAAGTGTGACAAACATGCAAAGGAACAGGAAATGAGGAAGGGGGCAAACACTTTTTCACACCACTGTATATTCTTTTTATTGATAAAAAAAAAGGAAAAATAACTTTTTCACGGACACATTTATTCACCTTGATTTATAATTTGTATATTTCATTTGATTTTTATATTTTATTTTGTATTTTATTGGATTATCTCACTGTATCGATTCACTATCACTGTGACTTGCCTCGCATTGGCCTATTTAGGATCAACAATGACCGATGTGTGATCTATGCACTTTACTACATGCTTAAGCTTATATGTGTCAATTCACATGCACTTTATCGTGTGTTGAAGTTTACATGCGTTGCCTTTTATCAGTGCGTTCTTAGTGTATTTACCTCAGAGCACTCTTTGCACTTTATTCTATTATTTATACAGCGCAGCACTACTTTTACTCTATCTGCACTTGGAAGTGCAGTCGCTGTAGATCCGAGGGGGACATGCAAGGAAAATAAAAAACAGCATTTTTGCTTGCACATGATAGGATGATAAAATCTGCAGAGCTTCCCCTCATTTCAGAGCTTCCCCTCAGATCTACAGCAATCTACAGCGCCTGCACTTTCAAGTGTACTTATAGTGCAAAGTGGATTTGCCTTTAGTATATAACCCCCAATGACTCTTTAAATCACCTGTGGCTTAACAAAAACAGCATTATTTCAAAATGGTATTATAATAACACACACAGTCTTTGATTTTAGCAATATGTGTACATTGCTGAAATCCAAAAACTGTGTGTGTTATTAGAATACCATTTTGAAATAATGCTGTTTTTGTTAAGCCACAGGTGATTTAAAGAGTTAGAATTCGTCTGGAGTTCAATGTAAAATTTGATTCAAATTTCAGTCCGAATTTCCGAAAGTTGCACAAATTTCGTTACGTTATTTGGAGCATTTGGTAAAAATGTGTTTATATTGTAATTCGGGTATTTGGATATATCCGAATCTCCAAATAATGAAAAAATGTTCTGAATATTAATTCGGAAGGAACAAAATGAACCGCGCAGGTCTATTTTTGAACCCTGAGACCCATGGTGCCCCCCCTTTCTGTTACTTCCCTATGCCTTTACCTGTGATATATTTTTTGTGTATATATTTTTTTATAGATCTTGCTCAATTTATGACAATGTAGTAAATTGTCATCTACTTTGTTGCTATTTCATGGCACTGCTATATTCATCTCTACCTTCCCTTATATTGTTGGCGGTTATTCCTTTATGTACTGTATGTGTAACTTATTAAAACATTTGTATCCTTAAAAAAAATCGTAATAAAAATACAATTAAAAAAATCCCCTTTATTGATTCATAATTCACAACGACAATCCACAATGTACAGATAGTTTCATAGTTAATAATTTTGAATAAAGACACCAGTCCATCCAGTTCAACCTGAGTGAGTGTCTACAATTGTCCCTATCCCTGTACATCACACACTCACATCGGTCCCTACCCTCAAGGAGCCACAATCCAAGGTCCCCATTCATATACTAGGACCAATTTTGGAAAGAAGCTAATTAGCCTACCTTATGTCAGATTATGGAATATAGCCACCAACTAACACGTTTCACGCCAACCTAGGCGCCTAATCATAGCTCATGCGCTATTGTAGAAATTCAACTTTGCTCCTTATTAATTGATGTTTATTTGTTTCCCAGGTGCCAACAATTTCTTCTCCTTTCTGAGTGTGACATCATACAGTTCCTTTGCGTTCCACAAGGTTTCAATCCTTATTTATAATAGTATGTGCTGCTTGATTTATCGATTTCAGTCCTTCGTTATAGTGTATCTAGAACCAAGAACAAGAATGTCGTATATTGTAGCTTACCCATCCTTAGCCCTTGTACACACGGTCGGACATTCCGGCGGAAGGTGTCCAATAGGACCGTGTTGTCGGATAATCCGACTGTGTGTGGGCTCCATCGGACTGTTTCCGTCTGAGTATCCGACGGACCAAGTTTTCCAACTTGTCTATAAAATTTTCCGACAGCATGATCCGATCGGACTTTGTACCGATCATGTGTAGAGAATTCCGATCGGACAAAGTGTCACGCATGCTCAGATCAAATTCCTAAACCAAAGCTATTGGCTACTAGCCTGAACGTAGTCCCGTCCTAACGAAATAACGTCATCGCGTTAAGTACGATCGGATTTTCTGACAACTTTGTCCGACCGTGTGTATGCAACAGTTTCGGACAAAATCCGTCTGACAAAATCCGACGGATTTGGTTGTCGGAATGTCCGACCGTGTGTACAAGGGCTAAGACGTGGTAGCTGCCTTGTTTTTCTTTTTTTTTTTAGGTTATTGTTCTTTCCTTTTCACCTGGTGGTCCTGCTGCCAGAAACACACTTCCTGTCCTGGGCTGACAATGCCCAATCATTGTATTGTATCTATGGAGGACCAGTTTTGCCACTCTAGGACATACAGGGGTTTATTTACTAAAGGCAAATAGACCGGGCACTCTGCAAGAGCAGTTCCTCCAGAGCTTAGTAAATGAGCAGAAGCTCTGCTGACTTCCATCATCCAATCATGTGCAAGCAAAAATGCTGTTTTTTTTTTCATTTTCTTTGCACATGATTGGAGTATTTTTTGCAAAGTGAAGCTTTACCACATTTACTAAGCTCTGGAGCAACTGCAGTTGCAAAGTGCACGGTCTATTTTCCTTTAGGACTACAAAACAGCAACTCTCCTCCTTTTTTATAAAATAGAGATAAAGGGGTACTGTAGTTCACAGAGGACAATTGGACTGATGGAACTGATAATATTGCAGGGGGCACAGGACACAGGAGAGCACTGGATTTCTTGCAAAGCCAACAAAAAAAATGTTGTTTCCTTCTGTGGCAGAGGTGCCCATTGGTGAACTGCAAATGGAGTTGGTGCTTGGAGACCCTGTTGGAAGTGGGAAAGACATTCCAACTAGTGTGAGTAATCTTGACTAAGTGTATTTATTAATACACCAAAAGATTAATTTTGTGACTATCCGTGACTTCCTCAATTGAGAGTTGTGGAAACAAGGCTCATAAAGTCTCATCTGTGGTGATCACCATAACACCACTATGTCAAGGTTTCCGACACTTCAGATTGTCTTTTCCACCTCTAATGATGTTCCCAAATACCAACAACATTCCCTATTCACCGACTGGCACTTCTGGCACACAAGCAAACAATGGGTTGCTTCAATCAAAATCCAAGTGTCTCTGACCATCATGATGTCTCTGAGTGGGCCTAGGCTTGGGATTCCACTGGAGTGAGTGGACCAAGGATTAGGATTCCAGTTGGTGGGATCATTGGAAGGTTGTGTTTACCATTACCCCATGGTCACTCGTAACCTCACCCAATGTAAGGTACTCCATTCTTTATACATCCAGTATACAGTGCCTTGAAAAGGTATTCATACCCCTTGAAATTTTCCACATTTTATCATGTTACAACCGGAAAACATAAATGTATTTTATTGGGATTTTATGTGATAGACCAACACAAAGTGGCACATAATTGTGAAGTGGAAG
Source organism: Lithobates pipiens (assembly GCF_037356315.1). Classification (NCBI taxonomy): domain Eukaryota; kingdom Metazoa; phylum Chordata; class Amphibia; order Anura; family Ranidae; genus Lithobates; species Lithobates pipiens. Next base: position 563,962,182 of record NW_027507764.1, on the reverse strand, counting down.
AAAAATGATAAATGGTTTTCCAAGTTTTTTACAAATAAATATGTGAAAAGTGTGGCGTGCATTTGTATTCAGCCTTTGTAGAACCTCCTTTCACTGCAATTACAGCTGCAAGTCTTTTTGGGGATGTCTCTACCAGCTTTGCACATCTAGAGAGGGACATTTTTGCCCATTCCTCTTTGCAAAAATAGCTCAAGCTCTGTCAGATTGGATGGAGAGCGTCTGTGAACAGCAATTTTCAAGTCTTGCCACAGATTGTCCATTGGATTTAGGTCTGGACTTTGACTGGGCAATTCTAACACATAAATATACTTTGATATAAACCATTCCATTGTAGCTCCGGCTGTATGTTCAGGGTCGTTGTCCTGCTGGAAGGTGAATGTCCGCTCCAGTCTCAAGCCTTTTGCAGACTCTAATGCCCTGTACACACGGTCGGACTTTCCGACGGAAAATGTGCGATCGGATCTTGTTGTCGGGAAATCCGATCGTGTGTGGACTCCATCTGACTTTTTCCGTTGGAATTTCCAACACACAAAGGTTGAGAGCTGGATCTAAAATTTTCTGACAGCAAAATCCGATCGTTTAAATTCCGATCGTGTGTAGACAATTCAGACGAACAAAGTGCCACGCATGCTCAGAATAAATTAGAAGACGAAAGCTATTGGCTACTGCCCTCTTTATAGTCCCATCGTATGTGTTCTACATCACTGCGTTCTGAACGATCAGATTTTCCAACAACTTTGTGAGACCGTTAAAATCAAGTTTAGGCCAAAATCCATCGGAAAAAATCTGACAGATTTTGTAGTTGGAATGTCCGACCGTGTGTACGCGGCATAACATGTTTTCTTCTAAGATTGCCCTGTATTTGGCTCCATCCATCTTCCCATCAACTCTGACCAGCTTCCCTGTCCCTGCTGAAGAAAAGCATCCCCACAACATGATGCTGCCGCCACCACGTTTCACAGTGGGGATGGTGTGTTCAGGGTGATGAGCAATGTTAGTTTTCTGGCACACATAGCATTTTGCTTTTAGGCCAAAATGTCCAATTTTGGTCTCATTTGATCAGAGCACCTTCTTCAACATGTTTGCTGTGTCCTCCACATGGCTTCTCACAAACTGCAAACTGGACTTCTTATGGATTTCTTTCAACAATGACTTTCTTCTTGCCACTCTTCCATAAAGGTCAGATTTGTGGAGAGCACGACTAAGGCCCCTTTCACACGGGACGGATCAGTAATGATCCGCCCCGTGATGATCCGCTTGCTCAGCGGGGATCGCTCCGTTGTCCCCGCTGAGCCGGCGGATAACAGGGCAGTCCAGGCACACTGTGCCGGGACCGCCCTGTCAGCTCTCCGCTCTCCTCTATGAGGGATCGGATGAACACGGACTGTCTGTCCGTGTTCATCCGATCCACTCTGCAGACGGATAGAAAAATAGGATTTTCCTCCATCTGCAGAATCGGACAATAGCGGAGGCGGACGATAGCAGGTGTCTGCGGATGTTCATCAGCAGACACCCGCTATCCCATAGGAATGCATGTATGTCCGTATTTCATCCGCAAATGGATGGATAAAATACGGACATACTGTCCGCATGTGTGAAAGGGGCCTTATAGTTGTCCTGTGGACAGATTCTCCCACCTGAGCTGTGGATCTCTGCAGCTCCTCCAGAGTTACCATGAGCCTCTTGGCTGCTTCTCTGATTAATGCTCTCCTTGCCCGGCTGGTCAGTTTAGGAGGACGGCCATGTCTTGGTAGGTTTGCAGTTGTGCCATACTACCATTTTTGGATGAGAGCAGAGCTCCGTGAGATGTTCAAAGCTTGGGATATTTTTTTATAACCTAACCCTGCTTTAAACTTCTCCACAACTTTATTCCTGACCTGTCTGGTGTGTTCCTTGGCCTTCATGATGCTGTTTCTTCACTAAGGTTCTCTAACAAACATCTGAGGGCTTCACAGAACAGTTGTATTTATACAGATATTAAATTACACACAGGTGGACTCTATTTACTAATTAGGTGACTTCTGAAGGCAATTGGTTCCACTAGATTTTAGTTAGGGGTATCAGAGTAAAGAGGGGCTGAATACAAATGCACCCCACACTTTTCACATATTTATTTGTAAAACTATTATTACTATTACTATTAATATTATGTTGAAAACCATTTATAATTTTCTTTCCACTTTACAATTATGTGCCACTTTGTGTTGGTCTATCACATAAAATCCCAAATACATACATTTAAGTTTTTGGTTGTAAAATGACAAAATGTGGAAAATTTGAAGGGGTATAAATACTTTTTCTAAGGGGAATGTAGGTATAACTTCAAAAGGTGCCAGCCTGAACTCATCTAGCGGAACTTTTTTTTTTTTTTTTTTTACTAAAGTTCCACTTTAAACTATAAATTACATAAACAACTCACTGTAACAACCCATAATAATACGATTAAATCAATAATAATCATATCAGTTAATACAAATATAAATCAGTAAAAATGGGATTCACATAAATATAAATATAAAGTCCCATCCAATCTTCATCAAAGTGCAAATCCCAAATCCGTAAAAAAAGTCCAAACACCATATGTTCCAGAAAGTGTCCCATACACCATAATATAATATCGGTATAATTTGATAAATAGCTGCACAAATATTCTGCAATATAAAAAAAAAATTGCAGCTATGACCATTTTATTCTGCAGGCTACATACTTTGGATGGGGGTGGGGGGGGGGGGGCGTATTGGCAATTTCTAGCAAAAAAAAAAAAAAATACTAAATAATAAAAAATAAATGAAAGCATTGCCCTGGTAGGCAAGTGTTGAAATGTATCTAAAACCAATAAAATGTATTATATTGTAGCTTAGCAGTGCAGAGATCATATGGCTGCATTCATTTCTATTTTAGGCTTTTTATTTTCTTTTCATCTGGTGATCCTGCCAATAACACACTTCCTGCTTAAGGCTCGGTTCACACAGGGGGCGACACGACTTGCCGTGCCGCGACCTCAGCGGCGACTTGCAAATGACTTCTGTATAGAAGTCAATGCAAGTCGCCCGAGGTCGCCCAAAAGTAGTACAGGAACCTTTTTTCTAAGTCGGAGCGACTCGAGTCGCTCCTCTTAGAACGGTTCCGTAGTACAGAACGGGGGCGACTTGTCAGGTCGCGGCACGGCAAGTCGTGTCGCCTCGTGTCGCCCCCTGTGTGAACCGAGCCTTAGGGTGACAACGCTCACTCACTGTACTGTATCTATGGAAAAACAGCATTGTCACCCTAGGTGGCTTAACTGATTTGGAACACCAACACCTCCCCCTGTCCTCATCTCCATTACACAGGGAGTTTATTTGTAGTTCACATGCGGTAGCTGAGAAAGCAGATGACATTGTTTGAGATTTCAGTTCAGCGAACAGTAATGCCGCGTACACACGACCGGACTTTTCGATGGACTATGTCCGACGGTCTTCCCGACAGACTTTTGGTGGAGGTCCTGATGGATTTTCTAGACGAACGGACTTGGCCACACACGAACGGACTAAGCCCTTGTACACACAATCGGAGATTCCAACGGAATGTGTCTGATCGGAGCGTTTTGTCGGATATTCCGACTGTGTGTGGTCTGCATCGGACTGTTTCCGTCGGAATATCCGTCGGACCAAATTTTCCAACTTGCTGGAAATATTTTCCGACAAAATGCTCCGATCGGACATACTCCGATCATGTGTAGAGAATTCCGATCAGACAAAGGGCCACGCATGCTCAGATCAAATTCCTACATCAAAGCTATTGGCTACTAGCCTGAGCAAAGTCCCATCGTAACGAAATTACGTCATCACGTTGGGAACGATCGGATTTTCCGACAACTTCGTCCGACCGTGTGTATGCAACAGTTTCGGACAAAATCCGACGGACAAAATCCAACGGATTTGGTTGTCGGAATCTCCGATCGTGTGTACAAGGGCTAAGTCCTTTTGAAAGTCTGTTAATTTTGAGCGTAATTACGTAAGACAGGACTAAACAAGGAAGTTCAACAGCCAGTAGCCAATAGCTGCCCTTGCGTCGTATTTGGTCCGTCGGACCAGCATTCAAACGGTTTTCCTGACTTTTAGTTTTAGATTTGAAACATGTTCTATTTCTAGGGCCGTCTGATTTTTTTTATAAAAAAAACGGTCGGACTAGCCCACATGCGATCGGATTGTCCGACGGACTGATCCTGTCGGACCTAGTCTGCTGGAAAGTCCAGTCGTGTGTACGCGGCATTAGTTACAAAGACACTAGATCCCCGGCAGAATCAACTACCATGTTTCCCCCGAAAATAAAACCTACCCTAAAAATAAGCCTTACCATGATTTTCAGGGAGGGCTGCAATATAAGCCTTACCCCGAAAATAAGCCCTAGCTGGAAAGTGTTGTTGTGTGGTCTAGACTGTGTAAGTTTCTGTGGTGAATACCTTTGTGGTGAATACCCCCATACACACGGTCGGACATTCCGACCACAAAATCCATTTTTTTTTTCCGACCGATTTTGGCCGAAACTTGTGTTGCATACACACGGTCGCACAAAGTTGTCGGAAAATCCGATCATTCTGAACCAGGTGACGTCAAACACGTACGTCGGGACTATAAAGGGGCCAGTAGCCAATAGCTTTCGTCTCTTAGTTTATTCTGAGCATGCGTGGCACTTTGTCCGTCGGAATTGTCTACACACGATCGGAAATTTATGCGATCGGATTTTGTTGTCGGAAAATTTTAGATCCTGCTCTCAAACTTTGTGCGTCGGAAAATCCGACAGAAAAAGTCAGATGGAGCCCACACACGATCGGATTTTCCGACAACAAGATCCGATCGCACGTTTTCAGTCCAAAAATCTGAGCGTGTGTACAGGGCATAAGAGTTTGTAGAACACTTAAATTGATTATAAAAGATCACCTTGCAAAACAACCCATTCCATTTAAAATAGAAATGAAAGGCAAAACATTTGTGTATAAATATTAAAAAAAATACATTATAAATACTCTTTTCCCTTTTTTAAATGATCACATTCCCTTTGTTCTCAGCTGCATAAGAGCTGGGGGGGGGGGGGATCAGTAGCACACTGAGCTTCCCAGTGAAAGGCTGTGCTGAGGGGGCGTGACAAGTCTAATCATTGGCGGAGAGTAGGCTGAGTTCCCAGCATAACTAGAGAACTGAAAATGTTGTGCTCTCCTGCTTAGTGTGGTCAGTTTTTAAAAGGGGAGCGGAGGGACGGGCAGGAACACCAGGGATTTCACACAAAGGAAGCAATACAAAGAGAACAGGAAACACATTCATACAGGTACATAGTACAGCAGGCACATATCAGGAATAGAAAATGTTGGAGTAACATACTCTTTGGCTCCGTTCACACAGGGGGCGACGCGAGGCGACACGACTTGCCGTGCCGCGACCTGACAAGTCGCCCCCGTTCTGTACTACGGAACCGTTCTAAGAGGAGCGACTCGAGTCGCTCCGACTTAGAAAAAAGGTTCCTGTACTACTTTTGGGCGACCTCGGGCGACTTGCATTGACTTCTATACAGAAGTCATTTGCAAGTCGCCGCTGAGGTCGCGGCAGGTCGCGGCGAGGCAAGTCGTGTCGCCTCGCATCGCCCCCTGTGTGAACCGAGCCTTTAACTATGATGTTGTTTTTTAACTATGCAAAATGTAACATTGTCATTCTTCATGGTTTCCTTTGCAGTTTCTAACCTAAAACATGTAGATTACCACAAGTTTCCCATGAGATATTGCTACTGCTTAAACAACAGGACCAATGACTTGGCAGGTATGTTTTTAAAGTCTAAGCGAGCCCTCACCTTGTAAAACAACAAAATTAAAATAATACATACCTTTGTTTTGTTTTTTGTTTTTGTTTGTATAAGTGATCACATAAGAGCTAGAGGAGGACAAACAACAGTACGCTGATCTTCCCAGTGAATGTCAGTATGGGGGTGGGGTCTGTAGAAGTCTGACAATTGGAGGACAGGAAGACTGTTCTCCCTGCACAACCATTAAAACTGACCACACTAGAACGGATGTGCTCTCATGCCTAGCTTGGTCAGTTTGAAATAGGAAAGCAAAGAGCTTGGCAACGATCACTGGGGATTTCATTCAAAGAAAGCAATATAAAGAGAACAGGATACTTCAGTCACATGGTACAACAGACACATATCAGGAATATGAAATGTTGGGACAATGTAATCTCTAAAGCGCTTGTCCGGTCTGTAAAAAAATAAAAAAATAAACAAAAGTCAGCAGCTACAAATCCTGTAGCTGTTCACTTTTAATGTGGTTGGAAAGTCAGAAGTTTTTTTTTATCTTAAAGCATTCTATGTATTAAGATAAAAAACCTTCTCTGTGCAGCAGCCCCCCTCAGCCCCCCCCCCATACTTACCAGAGCCCCCTCTCGATCCATCGATGTCCACGAGTGCCTCAGCCGTCTGGGACTCACCCTCCTGATTGGCTGAGACACATCAGCGGTGTCATTGGCTTCCGCTGCTGTCAATCAAAGTCAGTTAGCCAATGAGGAGAGAGGGGACGGGGCCAAACCACGGCTCTGTTTCTGAATGGGTACGCAAAGCTGCGGCTTGGCTCGGGTGCCCCCATAGCAAGCTGCTTGCTGTGGGGGCCTTTAAAAGGAGGGAGGGCCCAGGAGCACCAAAGAGGGACCCGAGAAGAGGAGGATCTGGGCTTCTCTGTGCAAAACCAACTGCACAGAGCAGGTAAGTATAACATGTTTGTTATTTTTACAGAAAAAAAAAAAAGAGACTTTAGTATCACTTTAATAAATGGACACTTACCTGTCCAACGATCCAGCACCATCCTCACCTGGGTTAGTTTTTCACTAGCCCTCGGGTTCCCAGTGCCGGCGTCCTAACAGTGGGCAGCTGGCTGTGCAACTTGCAGCTTCACAGCCAGCTGCCCACTGCGCATGCGCAAGTCACGATGTGCTTTGTAAATGGTCCTGTAGTCTTCTGGGACCTGTGACGCGTCCCAGAAGACTGCAGGGAGGGAGGGGAAGAGGAGAACTTCTTGGTAGTTGGAGTGGGTACCTGTCAAAACTAGGTACCCGCTCCCCCCCCCCGCTCCAGAATTACATGGCAAGTTAGGCAGAGGAGGGGGGAGGATGACTTAAAGTGGAACTGCCCCTTTTGGGTGGAGCTCTGCTTTAAGCCGAAGTTAAAAAAGTAAATAGAAATTGTGTTTACTTACTTTCTTTATCTTTAAAATGACACTAAGGCCGCGTACACACGCGGGGACTGTTCGCCCAACTTTGTCCGTCAAACTGTTTCGGCAAACAGTTCGCTCAAACTTAGCATGGACGGACATGGCCACACACGACGGACGAACAGTTTGCTGAAACCGTGCGCGATGACGTGAACGGCACGTACAACGGGACGAAAAATACGACGTCCTATACACTGCATTATAGCTTTCGGCGTGAAAATCCTTTCTGAGCATGCGCGCAACTTTGTTTGACGAACAAGCCTACACACGAGCGGACTGTTCGCTGAGACAAGGTTTCAGCGGACAGTTTTTCGGAAATTCCGAAAAACCTTGTCCGTCAAACTGTCCGCTGAAACTGTCCGCTGAAAGCCCACACACGAGCGGACTGTCCGCCCAAACACTGTTCAGCGGACAAAGTTGGGCGAACAGTCCGCGCGTGTGTACGCGGCCTAAAGGTATTTATTTGTATTTTTTTTAAATAGGAAACATGCCATACTTACCTCCACTGTGCAGCTTGTTTTGCACACAGTGGCCCTGATCCTCGTCTTCTGGGGTCCCTCGGCGGCTCTCTCGGCTCCTCCCCGCATCAGATAACCCCCTGGGAGTAGCATTCTCCTGGGGGGTTACCTTGTGGGCGCGCTCTCGAGTCCAGCATTTGGCGTCCATAGACACTGAATGCAGGACTCGGCCACGCCCCCCTGGGGGGCGGCCGCGCTATTGGATTTGATTGACAGCAGCGGGAACCAATGGCTCTGCTGCTAGCAATCTATCCAATCAACAGCCGACGGCCCCCTAGCAGAGAGAAGGCGCGTCCCCATGGGACAAGTTCGAGGGGTCAGGTAAGTGAAACGGGGGGGACGGGGGGGGGGGGCGGTCACTGACAGGTGTTTTTTCACCTTAATGCATCCTATGAAAAAAAAAAAAATGAACCTTTACAACCCCTTCAGTCATTTCTCCGTCAGAGAGCTCAAATGCTTATGCAAGTCTGGACTTCATTGGCTTGTCCATTGACATGGTCCATGGCTCAGAAAGTATTATTGAGGCATCTGAATCAACGTGATAGCTAGGAAACAGAATTTGCCCAAAAAAGGTCTGCAGTAGACCTCCTTCTGTCTTGCAAGTGCATTTTCATTCCCATAGACTTGTATAGGGAGGGAAGCATCTCTGAATAGTCTGTCGACAATGGCCCAAAACTAGATTTAAAAAGAGTGTATAGCATCTATGAAATCAAGAAGGTGCTACAGAATAATTGTCTCTGGGCAATATTGTGGAGAAGAGTGTGCAGTGACAACCATGTGGTTATAGAAATGATGTAGACATGGAACCCGGCATGGAAGGAATGTCCATTAATAGTATAGTCAGTTCATGTACCCGGTAGTTTGCAGAATTTGTGTAAAGCTGTACAAGATTTGGGGGAACACTGGCTTAATAATAGCTACCCGCAGGCAGCTATGTCTGCTTCCACCTGGTCAAAGTGTCCAGAAGTAAAGCATTTACCTGCACCATAAATTAATGTGGGTGAATCACTGTCAAAATACATCTTGTACTATTCAACTAGAACAAAATGAATGTTGGGACCTTTCCGGTGCACATATAAACTAAGATAAACTTCTTTAAAAGTTAATTATTTATTGGAAAAAAAGACAAATACATATAAAAGCATGTACAGTCTTGACATATTTCATGTTTTCCTCAATTTCATAGCGGTATTGTGCATTTCAATTCCCAACACGTTTCACCCGCTGGGCTTCTTCAGGGGAGTATTTTCTGCTAGTAGTCATAGCACTATATCAAATAAAAACAAGATATAAATATCTACATAGCATTACAATAGTTTTTACATATATACAATAATGTTGGCCCTTAATGCTAACCCCGTAATTACTCATGCATGGCTTGGGTATATGATGTACCATGTAGGGCAAATCAACAGGTTCTCTTTGAAGGACAAGCACCAAGCAGGGCATACTCAGTTTTCCTTCCCTCCTCCACTTCCAAAAAAAGTACTGGGCACTTATAGGGGAGCATGGCACTCACTTTTGCCACGTTATGTACAGGTGCTTGGCCCGGCAATGTCACCTGTGGGTGGGAAAATTGTGGAGGTAGAAAAAGAGATCTGTGCAAAAATAGAAAGTATTGGAGACTCCAGCTGGTTGGAATACAGTATTCATGCATGCATGACATAAAAATGTCAACACATTTCAGGGAATTGGGGCTCTCCCTTTTTTGATCCTTTGGTAGTATTAGAGCTGTTGGTTGTAGGCAATGCAGAGAGTCTGTTTTATCTGCAGTGGCAATTATTAGGACACAGCTTGCTGAAGTTCAAACCGAGTATTAGAATGGGGAAGAAAGGGAATTTAATCGGTTCCCGACCGGCGCACGCCGATGTACGTCAGCAGAATGGCACGGGCAGGCATATTGGCGTACAGGTACGTCCAATTTTCAATGCCGCCCTGCCATCGTGAGCGTGCCGCCGGTGGCGCACTCGCGTGCTGGTCGGGACCCCCATAAGTCCAGTCGTGGGTCCCGCGGACTCGATCGCCGCGGGCATACCCGCGATCGTCTCACGGGGCGGCTGAATGGAGGAAATGCAGTGTAAACAGCATTTCCGCATTCTGCCTAGCAACTAGTGACGCTGATCTCTGCTCCATGTGATTGGAGCAGAGATCAGTGTTCACTAAATGAAAGCCCCCTACAGTTAGTAACACACCCCTAGGAACACTTAACCCCTACACTGCTACCCACTGGTTAACCCCTTCACTGCCAGTGTCATTTACACAGGAATCACTGCATTTATATAGCAGTGATTGCTGTATAAATGACAATGGTCTCAAAAATGTGTCAAAAATGTCCTATGTGTCCGCCGCAATCCGCAATGTCGCAGTCACAATAAAAATCGCTGATCGCCGCCATTACTAGTAAAAAAAATTACTAGTAAAAAAAAGAAAAAAAATTATTCATAAAAATGCCATAAAACTATCCCCTATTTTGTAAACGCTATAACTTTTGCGCAAACCAATCAATAATCGCTTATTGCGATTTTTTTTACCTAAAATATGTAGAAGAATACGTATCGCCCTAAACTGAGGGAAAAAAATGTTTTTTTAATATATTTTTGGGGGATATTTATTATAACAAAAAGTAAAAAATAATGTGTTTTTTTCAAAATTGTCACTCTATTTTTGTTTATGGCGCAAAAAATAAAAACCGCAGGGGTGATCAAATACCGCCAAAAGAAAGCTCTATTTGTGGGAAAAAAAGGACGTCAATTTTGTTTGGGAGCCACGTCGCACGACCGCGCAATTGTCAGTTAAAGCGATGCAGTGCCGAATCGCAAAAATTGGTCTGGTCTTTGACCAGCAAAATGGTCCGGTCTGTAAGTGGTTAAGTGACTTTGAACGTTGCATGGTCGTTGTTGCCAGACGGGCTGGTCTGAGTATTTCAAAAACTGCTGATCTGCTGGGATTTTCACAGACAACCATCTGTAGGGTTGATAGAGTTTGGTCAGAAAAAAGAGAAAATATCCAGTGAGCGGCAGTTATGTGGACGAAAATGCCTTGTTGATGTCAAAGGAGAATGGGCAGACTGGTTTGAGATGATAGAAAGTCAACTCTGAACGCACAACACATTTAACCTTGAAGCAGATGTGCTACAGCAGCAGAAGACCACACCGGGTGCCACTCCTGTCAGCTAAAAACAAGAAACTGAGACTACAATTCACATAGGCTCACCAATATCGAACAACAGAAGATTGCAAAAATGTTGCCTGGTCTGATGAGTCTCGAGTTCAGCTGCAACATTCAGATGGTAGGGTCAGAATTTGGCATAAACAACATAAAAGCACGGATCCATCCTGCCTTGTATTCAGGCTGGGGGTGTAATTATGTGAGGGCAGTGGCAGCCCATCTTTATGGGGTACAGGGGCGCCGCCCCCCTAATCCACCCCTAAACTACATGTAGGGCGCCGAACACTTGGATTCCAGATGTTTTTTGTTGTTTTTTTTTTAGAAGCACGTGATTAGAGCCTGAGGCTCTGATTGGCTTAAAAAAAGGGTGGGCTCGGGGCGCAGAGCACTGTGCCCTGAGTAGACCCAGTTGTGTGACAATAGCGAATTCATAGTCTCTATTGTCTTCCTGATTCTCTTACCAGACAATCAGGAAGACGATCCTTAGACCCGATTGGCCAGGGAGCTTTAGGACTCCCTGGCCAATTGTGCCTCAGTCAGGACACACTTCTGGGAGGAGAAGCAATGGTCCGACTCCTCCTTCCCCCCCTACCTCCAAAGGTCAGTTCATCTAATGCCGAGGGGGGTGGCTGGAGTTAGTTTGCCGCCCCCCCCCCCCCCCCCAAATATTTAGCACCAGCTGCCACTGTGTGATGGTATATTTTCTTGGCACACTTTGGGCCCCTTAGTACCAATTGAGCTTCATTTATACACCACTGCCCACCTGAGTATTGTTGCTGACCATGTCCATCCCTTTATGACTACAGTGTCTCCATCTTCTGATGGCTCCTTCCAGCAGGGTAATGCACCATGTATGCCGACAAATCTGCAGTAACTGGGTGATGCTATCATGTCAATATGGACCAAAATCTCTGAGGAATGTTTTTAACCCCTTGGTGAATTTATGCCACAAAGAATTAAGGCCGCTCTGAAGCCAAAAGGGGGTCCAACCCGGTACTAGCAAGGTGTACCTAATAAAGTGGCTGGTGAGTGTAATAATACTGGTACAGTATAGATTTTTATCTAAGGAAAGCTCTTTCTTTTTTGTCAATGCAGAAAATTGAGCTTCTGTGTTTCCCTGTATGGATTATGTACTGGCTTTTTACTGGCCTTTAGTTTGTTGCATTCTTGTTCTGGGTCTGTGATCCAGAATCCCTGAAGCCACGCACGGCTAGGCAAAAAGCATTTTCAGAAGAAAGGGAGTAATGGTGACTCCCAAATTTTGCTCATGGCAAGTGCTTTTCAAAGTCCATCTCCAGGCAAACCCCGTCCAATCCTTCCCATACAACCTGGCCACCTACTGACCGATTTTCTTACAGTCTCTTACATGACGGCATCCTGTCACTGCCACAGGAAATCTATAAGGAACCCACCGATGGACATCTTTGTCAGCCGCCATGGAACAATGTGGGCACACCCCCCCCCCCCCCTCCCCACACACACACACACTACACTCACTAAACAAAAAACTCTTGACCCGGGTGCCACGTAATGGCAAATTCAGGTAGGTAAAGGGAGTTATAGGGAGATTTTTGTTAAATAAAATGATTAGATGAGTTAAAGGGGGTAGGGTCAGATAGAATTTGTTAAACCCCCTTTGCTAAACCTGGAAATCAGCAATAAACACTAATAATTGTATTTGCTTTCCAGATTACACAGTTTTGCTATTGGACATAATTGGAAATTCAAGTAGTTCTCTTACAGAACTTTTCAAATCCACGTCCATTGTGTCAGGTAAGTTTTTAAAGTATACGATTTTGTTTTGTGTGGTTTTAAAGAGACTGGGTTCTTGCCTGGTCTCTCGGTTCTTGACAGAGAGAGCTCCTCACCTAGCGGTTCCCAATCTGCTTCAAGCTACTGCTGCCGCTGTGTCTTCAATGGTATTCCCCAGGGCCGTCTTTAAGGCAGGGCAAAAGGGGCAGCTGCCCTGGGCCCTGGCATTGTTGTGGGGCCCAAAGCAGCTGCCTCATACTTGCCAACTATCCCAGTTTACATTCCCTTGTCCCTTGAGGTTTTAGTCCTGTGCTGTGTCCTGATATCTCAGTGTGAAGTGCTGCTACTAACGCTGCCCAGCTCTGACCTATTGTTGTGTACAGACAACTCACCTGTAGACCCTGTGTTTACATGTAAATAACCAGCATTCATATGTAAATAGCAGTGACATGCATATGTAAATAGCTGAGGCCAACGTCATTGATATGTAAATACGGCAGCATTCATATGTATATCATGCCCCCTGCAGTGAGGAGATGATGTGCTGTAACCTACAGCAACCAGCGAGCAGTATTTCTGTACAGTAATCTCTAGCAGCCAATCAAGAAGCAGAAATCATGTGCTGTAACCTTTAGCAACTAATCAGTGAACCTTAAGGAGTGCTATAACCTCTAGCAACCAGTCAGTAAGCAGTAATGATATGCTGTAACCTCTGGCAACCAATCGCAATCGCTGCCTGATCTGATACAGTAAATTGATTTTAAGTCTAGCTGCTATTTATTGTATGTCTCAGAGAAGGTGGAGAGCGAAATTGCATGGGGGGAGGGGGGCCCTAAGAAAATTTTTGCCCAGTACCCAATCAATATTAAAGACGGCCCTGGTATTCCCAAAGGTATTCCCAATGGAGGATTCACATTTAGGGCTGTGTAAGCTAGGGATGGACTATAAGTAGCATTGTCCAGTTAGTTATTTTATTGCAAAAAACTGGGCTTGTACAATGACAAAAATGATCCTTCGCAGGTCAAAATAAAACTAGGTGTTTCATGAGATAGGGATATGTGCCTGGCCTGCACATACCAACCACTGAGTGAGATTGTCTTCCTTTTTTATATCCAAGTGAGTTATCTTAGGAAAATAAAAAATTCTGCACTCCTTTAGTCTGCAAGATATCTTAACGTGATTCTATTGGCAATTTTTTATTTTTTTTCAAAAATAACAAACATGTTGTCCTTACAATTAAGAAAGCCACTATCAATCATGTAGAAGGGATGGGCATGGGGTGTGGCAGCAAAGGCTGAGAAGAAGCAGCAGAATGAAATGTAGAACATCGGGCAAAATCATTGTCAATCAAGTAGGTAAGAGTTGGTCAGGGGGCATGGTAGCAAAGCTACCCACGGGAATACAGGCATGCTGTGCATCGGCATGAAGTCCTGTAGCTCTAATTAATGAATTTAGGAAAGCCACTGACCATGCCAGCACACCACTGCCTGCATGCTTGGCATGGTCAGAATGCAACAAGAAAAGCGGAGAGCTGGCAGGATCAATAGGTATCTGCTGCTAAATAAGTGAATAGCGCAAGAAGAGGCAACTGCTTAATCGAGTGCCAATTATATATAGTATATATATATATATATATATATATATATATATATATATATATTTAGTAATTAATGTGACATACATGGCCATCTTTTGTAATGTATACAAAGAGGAAAAAAAGGAGGAGGAAAGATATCAGACTGTGCAGGCCAGAAAAGGGGAGCATAGACTCATTTAATAAAAAAAGACATATTTTATTTTTACATATTTACATAGTAGGTGAGGTTGAAAAAAGACACAAGTCCATCAAGTCCAACCTATGAGTATCAAACATCAAAAAACATTGATGCTAACACATCCATCTTCCTCATAAAGCATAAGAGTTATATAAAACAGTTTGCTGCATTGTGGTTATGTAGCAAGAACATGAGCACTAGTGTATTGGGTCCTCGTGTGCCAACGTGTTTCACTAGTTATGTTTTATCAGGGCTTATGACGACCAGACAGTACTCATCTCAGAAAGAAAACCACACGTGCACACAATCTCCCTTAATGGGCGCTGGGACAATAAAGAGACTTCAGCCGGAGAGGTTTCACCTATATAACAGCTCTCCTGAGATTCAGCCAAATCAATCGGGATCCAAAATAGTCCCACCAAGTCAAGTAATGTAAAAATCAGCATAAAGAGGACAGTATTGTGCAGGAAATGGTGTATTCAAAACAGGGCTGGTGCAAGGATTTTTGACACCCTAGGCGAAACCTAATTTTTCCGCCCCCCCCCCCACTCCACCCCTGACTCCACTCCCTTTGCCCTGCCCATGTATACTGTGCCTTTTTAATGAAGCCCCACCAGTACCGATCAAATGCAGCCCCACCAGCACCCATCAAATGCAGCTTCACCGGCACCCATCAAATGCAGCCTCACCAACGCCCATCCATACAGCCTCACCAGCGCCCATTATTGCAGCCTCACCAGCGCCAATCAAATGCAGCCTCACCAGTGTCCATCCATGCAGCTTCACCAGCGCCCATCCATGCAGCCTCACCAGCGCCCATCAAATGCAGCCTCCCCAGCGCCCATCAAATGCAGCCCAGCGCTCATCAATGCAGCCTACCAGGGCCCATCAATGAACATTTGCTAGCTTCCATTGATTCAGTAGTTGGGACACAGACACAGTCCTCCGCTGCCTGCTGATGCTAAGACTTAGTTGCTTGCTGCAGAGAGAAGAGAGTAATAACACCAGTGGCCGGGCGCCCTAGGCAGCAGGGTGCCCTAGGCAACTGCCTAGTTTGCCTAGTGGTAGCACCGGCCCTGATTCCAAATGCACGCCTATGCCTTTAGATCTTTATATCTCCCTCCATATGTAGCAGATTAGAAAGGTAGCCTTACATTAATGGTAAGAGGATCCAGGCTTATCTAATGGGAATTGCAAGGTGCTTTCAGGTTCCTCCAATGACCAATTTGTTCAACATGCAAGCCAGCAGGTGATGGATAAGGTAATCTTGTATTGATGTCTCTATGCGTGCTCGCCACTCTCTCCGGTTGAATAATATATGTTACACTCTTGTGAGCAGCTATGTGCTAAATCCAGCAAAGCTGCCGGCATCCAACACACTCTCTTTTTAAAATAAGTAAAATAACCACTAGTCTAATTAGTGCAGCGCTTTCTCAAATTAATTTACATATTTGATATGATGTCCTTCAATTTTTTAACCAATAAATAAGTGAAAAAAATAGATGAAAAAAATTATGAATAAATGAAAACAATGAAAAAACCATATATCGTGCAACAACACTATATGTGTATCTAGCATTCTTTGTACCGTCTCTTTAAGACACCATTCACATTTAACCAGTGAGTCCACACAAAAAAACACAAGTGATTCTTAGCACTGAAATAAATTGTATTCTTTGATTGTAGAAGATATCCTTAAGTTTATCCACTCTATGCGCCGTGCTTTTACTTTCCTAAATTATTAGTGCCACCTTCACCAGATGTGCCCTCACCTTATTTAAGGCATAAATAAGCCTCAGTATATGGTTAATTCCATAAAATCCTATACTCTTCACTCCGTGCTCCACAAGTGTATCACTCCTCCTGCTGTTTGGCAGCCTACAAGTCTGCAGCTATTTTGCCACTCAGTACTCAGTCTTCACTGTGCCTGTCTGTAGTGGCTTTCTCCTCTCTCCTGCTATGCTAAACAATAAAGCACAGGGAACAGCTTAATTGAGTGCTGCCCCACACTCCGTTTCTCCTTTCTGTTGCGCCGCAATCTCTGTCTACAAATGGCCCCACTCTGATCACATTAGTCCTTGTCGTAGAGTTCTATGTAGAGCAGTAGTGCTCTACAACAAGGTTTAATTAAGGCGAAATGCATTAGAGCCCAACAGGGCCAACATGCTCTACCACAAACTACCTGGAAGACTGGGAACTGATGCTTTGGCTCAAGTGCCCTTGGAATGTACCAATAATCCTCTAATATAATGAAGCCGGCTACTTAGTAACATCCATTGCTTCAATTCTTTATTGGTTACATGGTGGGATACAGCAGTAACACGCTAATGCATTTCAGCTGAAACCTTACTCATAGATGATAGGATTAAGGCTTTGGCCGAAACGCGTTGATCAGAGTGAGAACTGGCACCTGTCAAAGCCCAGACTGAGGAGCACTCCACAAAGCAGTTGTATCTTCCTGCAAATGCAAGAAGAAGCAACCTATAAAAGATAGTTTATTGCTTGAGTTGCATCACTTAAATATACATTTTAGGGTTAAAATCCCTACTGCTGGCAGGGATACATGAAGCAGAAATTTAAAATAAGAGAAAAACACGCTACAAGGATCTAGAAAAAAACAGCAACTCGCAATACCAACTAGACCTAAATTGTATATACAGATTCAGTAAATAAAATTGCTGCGCTAATGTGTGTACATATTGAAATTAATAGATCAAAATGTACAGTTCATATCATAAAGAAATCATATGAGTCCCAAGTTGATCAATGTGAAAGTTGCTATTGGGGATAGTGACTTTCCATCATCCGTTCCAAACACCAGTTGTCAGACTTCCACTTACCAAACCGGTGAGTCCGATTGGGCAGAGGTATGGTCTCCCATACATGTCCAACTCACAACCCCTGGTAGAGTAGACAGGAGGCTTGGGAGTGCGGAGTGGTATGAGAGCCTATGAATAGGGTCCAGGAGCTGGAAGTAGGATGAACCCCGAAGCAGCAGGTGAGTAGGCTGGAACACAGGCAGTCAGGTGCGGAGCAGGAGCTGAGCAGGCGGGTCTAGGTACAGGCAGGATTCGGCAACAGGTGGGCAACAACGGTACAAATAGGAACAGGCAGGAGCGAGGTCAAAACAGGCCGAGGTCAGGTGCAGGCAGAAGTCAGGGGTGTCCAAGAGGCAAGCCGAGTCGTCAGGAGATCGGAGACACAGGAATGCAGATACAGGCAACAAGCAGGGAACGGGGGGAGCTGATGATCAGGCAGCACTTGAACGGAGTATGCGGCAGACCTAAATAGGCTGGTTGGCGCCAAACACCGCACACGTGCGCGTGTCAACGCGCACAGGCGCACGCATTAGCGCATGTGCACCCCGAGCGCCAGCGCGCACACCAGTGCCAACAGAAGTGCACACAACAGCACGCATCGCCGCGCGCATCGGCACCAACAGGAGCATGCACAGGCGCACATCGGCAGGCACTAGCGCCAGCAGGGGCATGCACTACAGCACGCACAGGAACACGTGTGCCAGCGTGCACCGACGCATATCGACGCACACCAGCATGGCCAGCACCGCAACCAACCAGGTAACTTCTCTGACACCAGTGTTGTGCCACCACCTTAGGTAAAAATAAGACTCTAATGCCGCGTACACACGAGCAGACTTTCCGGCGGGCCGGAATTCGTCGGACAATTCGATCGTGTGTGGGCTCCAGCTGACTTTTTTTCCCCAAAAGTCCGACGTACCTAGAAATAAAATATGTTTCAAATCTATCCGACGGACTCAAGTCTGACGGACTAAAAATCGGGAAAACCGTTTGTCTGTATGCTAGTCCGACGGACCAAATACGACGCAAGGGCAGCTATTGGCTACTGGCTATTGAACTTCCTTGTTTAGTCCTGTTTATGTCATCATGTTCAAAACAAACGGACTTAGTCTGGTCATGTGTGGCCAAGTCCGCTTCATTCAGAAAGTCAGTCGGACCTCCGCTGAAAGTTCGTCGGGAAGACCGTCAGACCTAGTCCGTCGAAAAGTCCGGTCGTGTGTACGCGGCATTACCAGAGTAAATGGACTCTTAGAGGGTTTTCACACTGCGCCGCCCATAGCGGTGGCAGTAAAACACCGCTATTTTTAGAGGCGTTTTACCATCGGATTTGCGGCGCATTTCGGCCGCTAGCGGGACGCTTTTACCCCCCCGCTAGCGGCCGTAAAAGGGTTAAAACTGCCCGCAATACACCGCAATGGCGTTTTGCCGGATGTATTGCAGCACTGCCCCATTGATTTCAATGGGGAGCAGCGATGGAGGAGCTGTAAACACACCCCTCCTTCACCGCTCCAAAGAAGCAGCTGGCAGGACTTTTCCTGATGTCCTGCCAGCGCACCGCTCCAGTGTGACAGCCCATAGGCTGTCACACTGGAGACAATGGTGCAGCAGTTTGATGCAGATTGCAGGCGCTATTTATAACGCTATAGCGCCTGCAATACGCTCTCGGTGTGAAAGGGGTCTTATTAGTAAAAGAGTCAAATGCGCTTGTATTACAAGGTGTATAGATTCATCTGAAGACTGTCCACAAGCTGCAGATCCACATGGTTACTCACTCATAATAGTGTCTCATCTGATAAGAGAAGACATCCCATAGGCACATAGAAAAAAAGCCAAGGACAAATACATAGCTGAAAACCCTTAGAAACACTATTTATTAAAATAAGAGGCAATGAGGAGGGGATTATTGCGGTGCCACAAATAACTCAACAATAAATTTAGAAAAAATAAAGTAGAATATTGCTATTTATTAAAAGTACTAACTACTGAAGTGCAAATCATCAGAAAAACTCCAGTCCCGGGATGCGATCCAAACACTTCCTATTCGAGAAGAGCCTGGTGCCATCACAAGTGCTTGCTCCATCCTACACGTTTCGCCAGAACTGACGTCATCAGGGGCGAAGGGAATATATATATCTCAATAAAAACCTAATAGAGGATCTAACCCTTCCTCATAACTTCCTAGACTCCATTAAAAAGTTCCGGCTTTACTTTCTCTTTAATCGCTTGTTGCAATAGTAAAACTTTTCCTTTCTTGCTCAACACATTCCAGTAGATTTATTCTGAATACAAAACTCATGAAATTAACAGAATGCAGAATTCTAACGTTCTGAACAAGGTTGTTTTCCTGATTAATAAGCAATGTCTTTTTTTCCTTTCAGTAAGCCAGAGCAATGAATCAGATTGCATATATTTCTGTGTTATGACAGGCAGAACAGGTAACAGAAACACACTTAGCGAATACAAGAGCCGAGAACAGGGAAATTGTCATGTTACTTATGGAAATATATTTTTTTTCATTAGGACGAAATTTATCCGACTTTTGGGATTTGACAGAAAAGATGCCCGTAGTAAATATTACCTTCCCCCGATCTAATTCTACCATTACGGGTAAGTCATCTCTGTTTTATTTATATATTTTTCGAATAACTAATTAATATGTTTCTGTACCGCCGACTTTATTTTCTGGAAGGGAGAAAAATAAACATAAAACATTTCAATTTCATAAATCGCTGTAATTAAAAAATAACATGATAACTACAGCGAGGCTGGCTTGTTCCCTGCACCTAATTGCTCATTCATCTCAATAAGTTCGTATTCTTTGTATTTCTCAAACCACTTCCATTTGTCAATCATGCAATCAAGCGAGCGCAGCAGAAAACAGCTCATTAAACTGCTGTTGTGAAGTAGAAGCCAATTTATTTCCATCATATTTATTGTTAACCCACACAGGCAAGGGTGGTCTTCATGAGTTTTAAGGGGAAACTTAAGTGTATAAGTGCATAATTGTAAAATATACCTTAAAGTTTAACTGTAGGCAAATAAAAGACACAAAATAATGCAGCTCTGTATTTAATACTATATAATTAAAAGTGCTTTTAAAGGCAAGCAGCATAAGAATTTGATCTAACATCGGCTCCTGCTGTATTTTGTGCAACAGAGCTTAGGCCGGGACAAGGAGAAGCAGCACAAGGAGCCCATTAATTGTGCTGCAGTGCCATGAAAATGCAAATAGGAATGTAGAGCGGAGCGATAGAGACATGTGCTCATCAGTCTGTTGTTTCTTCTTTCAATGTCCAGTTTCAGGGTGATGGTGGGGAAGCAAACTTGTAAGTGAAAGTGAAACTGCAGCAGAGAAAGGTCTCCTGTCCTGCTAGACCAGTCTGCAGACAGTGTGAGTTTAGGGTATGCTTGCCTGCAGCTGTACGCCTGTCAGTTTAGGGCAAGTGGCTGTGTCCGTGCTGCCGCTGCATCCTCTAAGCCCTTGTATATACGGTCGGACATTCCGACAACAAAATCCGTCGTATTTTGTCTGACGGATTTTGTCAGAAATTGGTGTTGCATACACACGGTCGGACAAAGTTGTCGGAAAATCCGATCGTTCGTAACGTGATGACGTTTTTTCGTTACGACGGGACTACGTTCAGGCTAGTAGCCAACAGCTTTGCTCTAGGAATTTGATCTGAGCATGCGTGGCACTTTGTCCGATCAGAATTCTCTACAAACGATCGGACAAAGTCCTATCGGATCATGTTGTTGGAAAATTTTATAGCCCAGCTCTAAAACTTTCTCGGTCGGATATTCCGACAGAAACAGTCCGATGGAGCCCACACACGGTCGGATTATCCGACAACACGGTCCGATCGGATATTTTCCGTCGGAATATCCGACCATGTGTACAAGGGCTTAGACCAGTGATGGTGAACCTTGGCACCCCAGATGTTTTGGAACTACATTTCCCATGATGCTCATGCAATCTTTGGTGCAGCTGAGCATTAGGGATGAGCTTCGAGTTCGAGTCGATCTCATGTTCGACTCGAACATTGCCTGTTTGCCTGTTCAGTGAACAACAGTGAACAATTTGGGCTGTTCGCGGCAAATTCAAAAAGCCGGAACACCCTGTACAAGTCTATGGGAGAAATCTGCAGTTAGTTGTTAAAGGGGGCTTCCAGATTCTGATAAGCCCCCTGCCCGCAGACCCCCACAACCACCGGCCAGGGTTGTGGGGATGAGGCCCTTGTCCCCATCAACATGGGGACATGGTGCTTTGAGGGGTCACAGACCACCAAAGCATCCTCCCAATGTTGAGGGCATGTGGCCTGGTAAGGTTCAGGGGGGGCACTCTTTCGGATCTGGTATGGATATTTAGGGGGACCCCCACGTCAATTTTTTTTTTAATGTGACGCGGGGTTCCCCTTAATATCCATACCAGACCTCAAGGGCCTGGTAATTGAATTTAGGGGAACCCCATGCTTTTTTTTAAATCAATGAATGAATTGTCGGCTCCGTAATACAGAGAACACTCATTGAGTGATTTTTCGGTCGGTTAAAGTTCCTATCTGTACCAATTCCAACATGCAAAATTCCTACGCATGCTCGAAAACAATTAGACGCATGCTCGGAAGTATTGAACTTCATTTTCTCGGCTCGTCGTAGTGTTGTACGTCACCGCGTTCTTGACAGTCGAAAGTTGAGAGAACTTTTGTGTGATCGTGTGTATGCAAGCCAAGCTTGAGCGGAATTCCGTTGGAAAAACCATCCAAGATTTTTCAGATGCAAATTCCTCTTGTGTGTACGGGGCATTAGACTTACATAGGCTTTCTGCATGCAGCACCCAGCAGCTGCAGCCACAGAAAGAAATGGACCATTCATGGGGTACAGACCTCAGCCCCCTTGTGGACAAGGCCTACATCTTAGAACTGGATAGCAAAAAATCCTTTGATTAAACAGATTTTATTCATTTAGTAACCAAGGTTTATTACTCACTATTAGAATTATTATATTGCTACATTTAACCACTTGCCTACTGGGCACTTATACCCTCTTTCTGGCCAGGCCAATATCCAGCTTTATGCACCCTCACACTTTGAATGACAATTGCACAGCGGTCATGCAACGCTGTACCCAAATTACATTTCTATCATTTGTTTCACACAAATAGAGCTGCCTTTTGGGGGTATTTAATCACCACTGCATTATTTATTGTTTGCTAAACAAACAAAAAAAGACTGAACATTTTGAGAAGAAAAAAACAAGACATTTTTCATATTTTTAAAAAAAAATTACAAACAGGTAATTTTTGTCCGTCACTGATGGGCACTGATGAAGTGGCACTGATGTCCCTCTTACAGAGGTCAGTTACCAACTTTATTATTTTCTTTACACTAATAGCATGAAGAAAAATAAAATCCAATATCTGGCTCCTGTTTACTTCAGCTGTTATCGGTTGACAGCTGATCCCATGGTATAGGGGCCGCTGTGATTGGCTCTTTACACTGCTCTGTGATCACCGGAGTCCGAAGAACTTGGCGACCACAGAGAGCGCTGTGGCACGAGAACAGGAGGACTTAGCCCTTGTACACACGATCGGAGATTCCGACAACCAAATCCATCGGATTTTGCCCGTCGGATTTTGTCAGACGGATTTTGTCCGAAACTGTTGCATACACACGGTTGGACAAAGTTGTCGGAAAATCCGATCGTTCAGAACGTGATGACGTTATTTCGTTACGACGGGACTATGTTCAGGCTAGTAGCCAATAGCTTTAAAATGATAGTGTTTTATTCCTGCGCTACCACTGGTGATCTATCAAATGTCAAGGGCTGCTGCTACTACCGGAATGGATCACACCGTATCCACTTAATATGAAACTTAAGATATGTTGGTATTGCGCTGCCCCTATATTAACCACTCCCACCCGGCCGTATATGTGCATTGGCCGGGTGGGAGCCGTCTACTTCTGATAGGACGTTCAGGAACGTCCATCAGAAGGAGCGGGATCGCGCGAGCGCGTGCCCGCGCAGCGGCGCGATCTCGATGCGCCCGTGTCACCCAGACACGGCGCATCTCAGATCGGCAGGAGGGCTCTGTGATTGGCCCTCCTGATCACATGACGGCCGTGTCCAATCACTGCCGTCATGTGATGTAAACAAACAGCCGGTTGCTAGGCAATCGGCTCCTCCTCTCCTCACACAGAAGTCATCGCTGAGGAGAGGAGAGCAGATCGCTGCAGCCGGCTGATGATCAGTGAGTATGAGCTGTTTTTTACAGCTTTTTACTCACTGATCACCAGTCTAGTGTAAACACAAATCACCACACAGTGTAAACACACCACACAGTATAAACACAATGTCCCCACACATGTCCCCACAACATACATGTCCCCAAATAATAAATACACATGTCCCTAATAATAAAAACATGTCCCCCACATATGTCCCACTAAAATCACATGTCCCAATGATTATCTGCACACATATATATGTGATCACCTGCACACATCTGTACATGATCATTTGCGTACATATGTCCGTGATCACACAAACCAATTATTATACACTTAACGGAATTTTTTTTACCAAAAACATGTAGCAGAATACATTTTGGCTTAAATTTATGACAAAATTTGATTTTATTGGATTTCTTTTAAAATAGAAAAAAGAAAATATTGTTTTTTTTTCCAAATTTCCGCTTTTTTTGCGCTTATATCGCAAAAAATAAAAAGTGGAGTCGTGAATAAATACCACCAAAATAAAGCTCTATTTGTGCGAACAAAATGATAAAAATGTCATTTGGGTACAGTGTAGCATGACCGCGCAATTGTCACTGAAAGCACTAGAGCGATGAAAGCTGAAAATTGGGCTGGGAAGGGTGGGGACGAAAGTGCCCTGTATTGAAGTGGTTAAATATCCCTCCGAGGGTGATAAGTATAATGCATAGTTACATAAATCAATAGTGTAATATAAAAATCTATATATAAATGTCTACTGAATAATATCAAAAAGTGCAAAGTGCTACATTAAATAAAATAAAATAAAATAAAATAAAATATGGTGTGTTTATTTTATTTTGTTTAATGTAGCACTTTGCACTTTTTGATATTATTCAGTAGACATTTATATATAGATTTTTATATTACACTATTGATTTATGTAACTAGGCATTATACTTATCACCCTCGGAGGGTTATTTAATATAGGGGCAGCGCAATACCAACATATCTTAAGCCAATAGCTTTTATGTAGGAATTTGATCTGAGCATGCGTGGCACTTTGTCCGATCAAAATTCTCTACACATGATCGAAGTATGTCCGATCAGAGCATTTTGTCGGAAAATATTTCCGTGAAGTTGGAAAATTTGGTCCGACGGATATTCAGACGGAAACAGTCCGATGCAGACCACACACAGTCGGAATATTCGACAAAACGCTCCGATCGGACACATTCCGACAGAATCTCTGATCGTGTGTACAAGGGCTTACACGGATGCCCTCCCGGCATTTGAGGTCCACGCTGTAGCCATCTTTCGGCTATAGCGCGAATGTCAAGTGGTTAAAGGACAAGTGTGGGCTTAAGAACAAAAATAAACCTACATACTTACACCCATGCTGCAGCTATCCCACATCATCTCTAAGACACAGAACTGAGCAATCACATGACTGCTGACCGCTCAGTTCTCAGTCTACTCCAAGTGGAGAGCGGTGACTGTCAGAGCTAATTGGAGTACCAGGCTGGGGAGGGGGCAGGCGCCGTTGGCTCTGGCTCTCGTCAATCAGGCAGCCAGGTAGATCCTGGCAATATTGTTGGGATTCTTCTTCAGCTTGGAGAGCCTCTACCCCATCAGCTGATAAAAGGCAATACCTCGCTATCAGCTGACTCTGGGTCACAGAAGAGCAAAAGTAAGTGCACTCCTATGACCCACAAGGGAAGTATGGGGAAAAAAAAGGCTTTCGCCATACTTCTCTTTTAATTTTTTTCTGGCTTATACATGTGCTATGTAATAAAATGTTCTTTCTCATACAGATGTAGAGACAGTTCTGCCAAACCTAATCACATCTGCGGAAAATGCAGAACTTATTATGAACACTCCCACACAACTCTGGACATTAAGAAGTAAGTGTAAATCTACCTTTATTGTTTAAATATGGATACTTTTGTAAGAAAAATATAGATTGAGAAATAAAAGGCAGGATCCAGTAAGATCCATAAACATAATGCATGTCAATAATGTATCATGTGGCTAGCACTACACATACATTATGATGTGAAGGTGAGCACCAAAACCAAATGTTAGAGGAAGATAAGGAGATAGAAGAGATGGGAGAGAAGGAATAGGTGAAAGTGGAAGTTGAGAGTGAAGAAAGTGGGGAGGATAAGGAAGATTGTTAGTGTAGGAGGGATAGAAGAGAAAGGAAACCGTTCTGAAAGAATACAGCTGTGGCCAAAAGTTTTGAGAATTACATAAATATTCGTTTTCACAAAGTCGGCTGCTTCAGTCTTCTTAGATCTTTTTCTCAGATGTTACTATGGTATACTGAATTATAATTACAAGTATTTCAAAAGAGTCAAAGGCTTTTATTGACAATAAGTTTAAGTTTATGCAAAGAGTCAATATTTGCAGTGTTGACCCTTCTTTTTCAAGACTCCTGCAATTTGCCCAGGCATGCTGTCAATCAACTTCTGGACCACATCCTGACTGATGGCCGCCCATTCTTGCATAATCAATGCTTGGAGTTTGTCAGAATTTGTGGGGGAGGTTTTTTTCACCCACCCCTTGAGGATGGACCACAAGTTCTCAATGGGAGTAAGGTCTGGGTAGTTTCCTGATCATGGACCCAAAATGTCGATGTTTTGTTCTCCAAGCCACTTATTTATCACATTTGCCTTATGACAAGGTGCTCCATCATGCTGGAAAAGGCATTGTTCATCATCAAACTGTTCTTGGATGGTTGGCAGAAGTTGCTCTCTGAGGTTTTTTTTTTTTACCATTCTTTATTCATAGCTGTGTTCTTAGGGAAAATTGTGAATGAGCCCACTCCCTTGGCTGAGAAGCAACCTCAAACATGAATGGTCTCAGGATGTTTTATGCCACATACACACGACCGGACTTTCTGGCAGACTAGATCCGACGGACATTCCGATCGTGTGTGGGATAATCCAATTGGTGTTCTAAAAATAAAAATCAGATGGACCTAGAAATAGAGCATGTTTCAAATCTGTCCGACGGACTCAATTCCTATCAGTAATAAAAATGAATGGACTTTCGAACGGACTTAGTCCATTCATGTGTGGGCAAGTCCATTCGTTTGGAAGTCCGTCGGAACTCCATTGAAGGTCCATCTGACCTTTTCTGCAAGAAAGTTTGGTCGTGTGTATGTGGCATTACTGTTGGCACGACGCAGGATTGATGGTAGCACTCACCCTTTCTTCTCCAGATAAGGTTTTTTTCGGATGCCCCAAACAATTGGAAAGGGGATTCATCAGAGAAAATTACTTTACCCCAGTCCTCAGCAGTCCAATCCCTGTACCTTTTACAGAATATCAGTCTGTCCCTCATGTTTTTACTGAAAAGAAGTGGCTACTTTTGCTGCCCATCTTGACACCAGGCATCTTCCAAAAGGCTTGCTTTCACTGGGCATGCAGATGTACTAGCTCTGCACTGGTGGTGTCCCGATCCCGCAGCTGAATCAACTGTAGGAGACGGTCCTGGTGCTTGCTGGACTTTCTTGGGCGCCCTGAAGCCTTCTTCACAAATGGAAATGTTTTTTTATGGGATTAAGTTAATGTTCATGGTTAAGAGGAACTTTAATTAATTGAAATTCATCTGATCATTCTTCATTCTGCAGTATATTTAAATTGTCATCATAAAAACTGAGGCAGCAGACTTTGTGAAAATAATATTTGTGTCATTCTCAAAACATATGGCCACGGCTGTACATTCCTAAGAAAACCTAAAGCCGGCCATACATGGATTGACGGTTTAGCAGTGAATTTCAATCCATGAATGGGCACCCTGGTTGTACACAAGTCGATCTATTAACTTTTGTACAACCAGGCTGTTGTTGTTTTTTGTACAACTAGCCTGTCTGGTTTTTGATGAACAATTAATGTTGCTGGCTATAGCCCAGATAGCAAGGATAGCTTGCCTCAAACTTGTTAACTTGCTGCACATTTTCAATTGGTAGCAAATTTGTATGGCAAGTCTCTAGCAAGAGCAAGGTTGCAGTGGTGAATCTACAGCAATAGGTCTATCGGTCACAGTGCCCCCTTATGGTGGGATGACTATTGCACAACATAACTGAACCAGAACTTACAGCTGACTTGCAGGAGGTTTGCAAAGAAACCTGATCTGGAGTCATGCAATGCGAACTTGCTGCAATTGTGCAACAAACTTGTGAAGCCTGGCAAGTCTACCTATAGCTTACTAAGTCGTTTTCAAACTTGCAACTCAATTGCTTGCTATCTGGGAGGCGGCAACACTAATCACTGTGTTCTGCCAGCAGGGAAGGCCCCTGCGTTCTGCGTTCCCTGCCTGCAGAACACAATATTGCTGCTGGAGGGATTTCCCCAACAACACAGTCAGTGTTGATGGGGGTATTGAGCAAGAGCATAATCTATGGCCTGCCTAAGAAGATTCATCAAATTTAGCAAAAAAAATAGAGAGGTTTCATTTAGTATCAAGCTCACTTGCTCTGCACATCTACCTGAAAGAGATCAGACCATGAACAAGATTATAAAAATCTGAGATATGAAAAAAATACTGAAATTGTATTAGGCTCCAGAAATCTACCTTAGCACTGGCAAAAAGGTTCCTGAAGGAACATTAGGTAATATGCATGGCCCAGACTGTGCTTTGCAAGCAAAGCTATTTTCTAAGCCCAGAAGAGCGAGTTCCTGGAGAAAACACTAGCTTGTTTAGTATCGGATATGGGAGGTTTACTGGGGGGGGGGGGGGGGATATTTATTTTATTGGAGAAGCTGCAGAGTATTTGTATATGGGGTTACTGATGTGCACATTTCTAGAGTGAGTTATGGTAGATCAACCAGAGCATTATGTACGATTGCAGGGACAGATAAAAGGCCAGCTGAAGAGTATGAAAACAAAAAATGAATTAATATGACAATATTCTGGACAAAAAACAGTAAACATAAGTCCAGAAAATGGGCCCTAAAAAAGGGAAAAGAAGGAACCAAAACCGTGGTGTAAACTTACTATGTTCATAATTAGAAAACACATAGGTTTAGAGGCACCATAATACTGATGTGAACACAGAGAGGAAACCAGAAGCAGTGTTAATTTCGTTGGCTAAAACGACTAAAACATTTTAGTTGACTAAATGAATATTATTTTAATCGACTAAAACAACTGAAATGACTAAAATACAACTAAAATGGCATTTTAGTCAAAAGACTAAAATGGGACTAAAACTAAAATGCCATTTTAGTCAAAAGTCTAAGACTAAAACTAAATTGAAATTTGACTTCAAAATTAACACTGATCTGTAGTGCATGTTCATACTTCAATGTAATATTAAATAACATATTCGTTTTTTTTACTCCAGCATATAATAAGTTTGCAAATTGTAGAGAATTGTTAACTAATGCATTACAATTGAATTACACCCACTAGATTTTAGACGACTAAAGTGTATGACATTTTAGTTGACTAAAATGTAGGACATTTCAGTTGACTAAAATGTACTGGAGATTTAGTCTACTAAATAAGAATAAAACTAAAACAATTGCAGAAGACTAAAATGGGACTAAAACTAAAATGACATTTTAGTCCTAAGGCTAAGACTAAAATGAAATCGAAATTTTCTGCCAAAAATTAACACTGACCAGAAGTCACCCCTGATCTTGGTTGCACAGTTTGGAGAGCCACTAAAATGCTCAAAATAACCATCGTTAAGGGAAGGATTTTATATATTGAAATTGAACCAAAAAATCAATTAATCAATAATCCAAATAAGAAAGATTGGATAAATTGATACACTGACTGTGTCATTGAACATTTAGAAAAATAAGTGGCACATGGCTTAATAGTATATGTGAATTTAAACTTGGTCACCAATTGCTTTAATAGAATGGATCCAATCACGCATATTGGAGCATCACACAGCCATGAAAGCACTATCAATGAGAAATCAATGAGCAGCAATGCAGCGGTAAAAAGTTAAATCGCTCAATGAAAGTTAACTAAGTAGTGCATTGTATAAAGCCAAAAAAAACACGCGAAGTGTGTTGCTTTTGTCCATTCTACTCCATAATCTCGTTTTCGTTGCAGAAAAACCTGCTTTACAAAGATATGATGTTGGAAATTGAAGCAGGCTTTTCAGTGATTTTGTGGCAATCTCATGATATTCCACCTTGACTTTAATCCAAAATGAATGATGATTTGTACATAGTTGTCTCCAACATACTTTTAAGGCCACTGCCATTTGTGATCTCACGCAGTTAATCAGGGGTCAAGTCCTGGGGAAAAAAGTGTGGGAACTCCCACCCAAGATCCACTCCCCCACCAAAAAAAAAAAATGATACGCTCATATGCACGAACACTTGAAAAGTGGTATTTTTCATCCAATTTTCATATTGTGTGTATGAAGCTTACCTGTTAGTACATAAAAAAAAAAACAATCCTTAATAAACATAAATACGGTAATTCTCTATAATAATCAGCATTCATTCAATTGTGCTTCCATGCAAATGTGAACATCATGTTCTGATCTTTATTGGGGAATGTTATTTTGTATATAGAGTGTTTATGTGGTGAGTTTACACTTTTCATTGAACAGAGTTTGGATTACACAGGGTTAAACGGAAAGGTCATAAATGAACTGCACATTATCTGGACAGAATGCTTGGGGAGATAGTGATGTGTTCCTGCTTAGGAGATGTATGTTAGCTTGGGGGGCTGCAAACTCTGCAGGGGCTCCAACACACACTCGCTGCTATTCCAACCCTTCACATATTTCCAAATAAACTTCCCCCCTAGCATTAAACTTTGCCAGGTATTGTGCTCAGCTTACCACCCCAAACTGATGTTCCTCCCTCAGCTCACCTCTCTCCCTGCATGTCCTGTGAGCAGAATAGCTGTGCTCCTCCTCTGGGTTCTCTCATCATATGGCACTGAAGATAGAGGAGGGGGGGGGGGGGATTCAGCGGGATACACAGAGCAAGTATGCAGGAGACTGGGGGGGGGAAGATGAGGAGACAGAAAATCAGGAGGGGCCGGCGGGGAGGAGCGCATCACGAGAGGTCTGACAAAATACAATCTCTTAGCAGCAGGGACCTGATCTACCCATCAGCTAGCTGTAATTGACAGGTAGATCAAAGAGGGCCACCTACTGGCAATGCCTGAATGGTCAGTCCACCCCTGGTGTGCGGCACTTACTATTGGGAGCTGTGTCGGCGGTTGCTGGTGTAGCACCTGCCACACAGCTCACATACTTCAAAGTCTTGCAGGATGCGGCTGCTAACGGGAACTGAGATCCTGTTGTGGAAAAAGTACAGGAACTCCGTTCCCATGCATTCCCGCAGGACTTGAGCCCTGCAGTTAATCCTCTTCTAGCAAGGGACAAAGTCAGTTCACCTGGGTAATTCACAAATGATAATCTGTATTTGCAGCTGCTGCCCAGTGCTACCATCACCACCTCAGCTCCACCTCAGATCATCAGGCATTAGATTATCCTAAGGAGCGCCCAACCTGGATCCCTCATGCAGTTTGCTCTGTGGTTTTGCGCTTCAATGAGATTCTAACAGGAGGAGGAGCTCAGGCGGTAATGCAAGTGGGAATGCAAGCAATGGTGAGCAGCTGTAAATACAGCTGTCGCCTTTGGCACTAGATGATCTTGCATCAGCACTGGCCACCACATCTAAGAACTGGTAAGCTGCAATATATCACATTTTGTTTTGGGCTTACGTTATGCACATCTTTTATGCTTTTTTATAAATATTGTGCATTTCCATTTAGCTACTCCAAGTGCTCCTTTAGAAGCTACTGGTAACCAAGCTATCACAATAAACCGCACAGGAGATTATGAAACCATCCAGAAAGTGTTTCCTACAACAATCCCAATGGATTTTCCTGGTATCTCAAAGACAAGACAAAATACATCTTTTTTGGACACTCAAGAATATAATTTGGAAGGTCAAAATCAGATTCCTACCAGGGTTCCACAATTGGTATATGGATTTGCCTTAAAAGAACACAAAATTGCTCCTACTAAACTACCTTTGTTGTTGGGAACCATTGAACAAAAAGGCCAACCGCCTTCTGACAAAATATCCTTACTACCACAAAATGTTTTAAGAGAACAAAGTATATCATTTTTGACCCATAAAACTCAAGAAGTATCATCACATAAATTACCAGGCTGGACAACAATGGCTGCTCTTGAGATGTTACAAAGACCACACACTGTAATGTCCTTTTGGACAGAAAAAAATCAACAAAAAGGTGCTGTCTCTGTCACTGGAAGAAATATAACTTTGAATGAAGATGTTTCTGCAATGGAAAAAGGTCCTTCACCATGGATCTCAACTCTCAATAGATCTCCTGAATCTCTGGCTACAGTGCATACCCCATTGAAGACAACTCCACCTAAACATGAAATGCCTGTCATTGTAACTCCCCTAAGAGTGGACAGTGAGCGGTATGAGAAACAAAATGAAGCTACGACAAAAAGGATTTTGTGGTCACAGTTAACAAATGAGAAGAAGAAAAATGTTCCTTCAGTGCCTATAACCTTTGTGGGTAAGCAGTGTTTAATTTCATTAGAGTGAAATGGGAAGGGTTAAAATGTGATTTCAGTGCTCCTATTGCTTTCTCTGTGCCTGTTATGGAATTTCACACAATTTATTTATGTCACTAGGATAGGGATAGACTGAAAATAACCTTCAAATGGGGGCACTTGTTTCGCTAACAGTTGGGTTTTACTACTATCTGCTTTGTTTGTGATGCTTCTGAGACTTGCATGTGACCTGTTTATAACCTGCAAAACCTGGTTGAAGCAAACAAAAGCCTATTGACACAAGCATTGGCCCTTAAGGGGATTTTCCCTCACTTCCTGTGAGCGCCATTTTGTTGTGGATTTCCCCATTTTGTTATGGTCTATCACCTTACATTACATATAGGTGCTGTTTTCCTGTAATCTGTTAGGCCGCGTACACACGCGCGGACTGTTTGCCCAACCTTGTTCGTCAAACAGTTTCGGCAAACAGTCCGCTCAAAATTTGCATGAGCGGACTTGCCCACACACGAGCGGACTGTTTCAGCGAACTGTTTGCCAAACAGTTCGCTCAACTTTTGAAATGAACGGACTCGCCCACGTAAGGCGGAGGCAAGTCCGCCCATTTCGAGCGCGTGTACAGGTAGGCGGGGCCCGCGAAGGAGACGTCGCGGGCTCCGCCGCCTGGAATGGGCTTAAAGGGGAACCCCAACGCCGAAAAAAATCGGCGTGGGGGTTCCCCCAAAGTCCACACCAGACCCTTGTCCGAGCACGCTACCCGGCCGGCCAGGAAAGGGGGGCGAGCGAGCGCGCCCCCCCTCCTGAGCCGTACCAGGCCGCGTGCCCTCAACATGGGGGGTGCCTTGGGGAAGGGGGGGCCGCGCGGCCCCCCCACCCCAAAGCACCTTGTCCCCATGTTGATGAGGACAAGGGCCTCTTCCCGACAACCCTGGCCGTTGGTTGTCGGGGTCTGCGGGCGGGGGGCTTATCGGAATCCGGGAGCCCCCCTTTAAGAAGGGGGCCCCCGGATACCGGCCCCCCACCCTATGTGAATGAGTATGGGGTACAATGTACCCCTACCCATTCACCTGTGAAATAAAGTACAAAAAAAAACACAACACAGGGAAAAAATATTTTATTGCACAGCTCCGGGGGTCTTCCGTCTTCGGGGGTCTTCTCGCCGGACTCCTCCGCTATCTGTGTGTAGCTCTTTTGCTAGCGGAGGAGTCCGGCTTTCTTCCTCCCCGCCGCCGGCCTCTTCTCCCGACTTCGGGGGTCTTGTCCCCCTCTTCGGTTCTTCTGCCGGGCCACCGCGCCTTCTTGTAGCTCTTTTGCAGGCGGTGGCCCGGTCTTCTGTCGCCACTGCCTTCCGTTCTTCTGTCGCCGCCTTCGGTTCTTCTGCCGGGCCACCGCGCCTTCTTGTAGCTCTTTTACAGGCGGTGGCCCGGTCTTCTGTCACCGCTGTCGTCGCCGCCGCCGCCGCCTTCCATTCTTGTTCTTCTTCTTGTTGTTCTTCTTCTTCTCCAGGAGATGTTGACTCGACGAGCTCTCCGGCCGGAATGCCAGAGCCGCGCTGTGCGGTCACTTATATAGTGACAATGGGGCGGTGTCACATGGTATATGTCACATGGGTTGGTCACATGGGTTGATGTCACATGGGGACTATGACATCGTAAGGGGGCGGGGTCACCATGTGACCAACCCATGTGACATATACCATGTGACACCGCCCCATTGTCACTATATAAGTGACCGCACAGCGCGGCTCTGGCATTCCGGCCGGAGAGCTCGTCGAGTCAACATCTCCTGGAGAAGAAGAAGAAGAACAAGAAGAAGAACAAGAACGGAAGGCGGCGGCGGCGGCGACGACAGCGGCGACAGAAGACCGGGCCACCGCCTGTAAAAGAGCTACAAGAAGGCGCGGTGGCCCGGCAGAAGAACCGAAGGCGGCGACAGAAGAACGGAAGGCAGCGGCGACAGAAGACCGGGCCACCGCCTGCAAAAGAGCTACAAGAAGGCGCGGTGGCCCGGCAGAAGAACCGAAGAGGGGGACAAGACCCCCGAAGTCGGGAGAAGAGGCCGGCGGCGGGGAGGAAGAAAGCCGGACTCCTCCGCTAGCAAAAGAGCTACACACAGAT
The DNA here is from genome assembly GCF_037356315.1 of Lithobates pipiens. Classification (NCBI taxonomy): domain Eukaryota; kingdom Metazoa; phylum Chordata; class Amphibia; order Anura; family Ranidae; genus Lithobates; species Lithobates pipiens. The sequence goes on along the minus strand of NW_027507764.1, from coordinate 563,928,054 downwards.
AGCGGAGGAGTCCAGCGAGAAGACCCCCGAAGACGGAAGACCCCCGGAGCTGTGCAATAAAATATTTTTTCCCTGTGTTGTGTTTTTTTTTGTACTTTATTTCACAGGTGAATGGGTAGGGGTACATTGTACCCCATACTCATTCACATAGGGTGGGGGGCCGGTATCCGGGGGCCCCCTTCTTAAAGGGGGCTCCCGGATTCCGATAAGCCCCCCGCCCGCAGACCCCGACAACCAACGGCCAAGGTTGTCGGGAAGAGGCCCTTGTCCTCATCAACATGGGGACAAGGTGCTTTGGGGTGGGGGGCCGCGCGGCCCCCCCTTCCCCAAGGCACCCCCCATGTTGAGGGCACGCGGCCTGGTACGGCTCAGGAGGGGGGGCGCGCTCGCTCGCCCCCCTTTCCTGGCCGGCCGGGTAGCGTGCTCGGACAAGGGTCTGGCGTGGACTTTGGGGGAACCCCCACGCCGATTTTTTTCGGCGTTGGGGTTCCCCTTTAAGCCCATTCCAGGCGGCGGAGCCCGCGACGTCTCCTTCGCGGGCCCCGCCTACCTGTACACGCGCTCGAAATGGGCGGACTTTCCGAGCGGGAACAGTTTGCTCATTTCGAAAGTAGCCTACACACGGGCGGACTGTTCGCTCAAACACTGTTCAGCGGACAAGGTTGGGCGAACAGTCCGCCCGTGTGTACGCGGCCTTAGTCACCAGCCACTGGGGGAGTAAAAGTCACAGATCAAACATTAATGGTAACAGCAGATGTAGTATCCCTTCACACCAACATTATTTATTAGACATGTGCAATTAGTTTAGTCCTGAATTAGTTTTTTAAAAAATTTAGCAAATTCGTTAATTTGGAAATATCCGAGCTAACAAAAACCCATTTAACAAATTTTTCCTAATATTCGTGAATTCGAAAATTCGTAAATTTGTAAATTCATGTATTCGGAAATTTGGAAATTTTTCAATTCAAATATTCAAAAATTTGAAAATTCGGAAATTTGAATATTCGAAAATTCAGTTGTCATTTCAGTTGTAATTGTTGTTTCAATTCTTGTTGTATTCAGTTGTTGTTGTTTTCAGTTGTTGTTTTCAGTTGTTGTTTCTTCAGTTGTAGTTGTTTTCAGTTGTTGTTTCGGTTGTTGTTTCAGTTGTTGTTATTTCAGTTGTTGTTGTTGTTTCTGTTGTTGTCATTTCAGTAGTTGCTTTCAGTTGTTGTTTCAGTTGTAGTTGTTGTTTTCAGTTGTTTCAGTTATTGTTGTAGTTTTTTTTTTCGTTTCTGTTGTTGTTGTTTCAGTAGTGGTTGTTGTAGTTGTTTTCAGTTGTTGTCGTTTTCAGTTGTAGTTGTTTCAGTTGTAGTTGATTGTTTCAGTTATAACTTAACTATTACTAACTATTAAATTATAGGTATTGGAATTTCCTTTCAAATTTAGCTGTTAGAGAATGTAACAAATACGAATTTATCCGAAGTTACGAATTATCCAAAATAACGAATGCCATATCTAAACAATTGGAGCGTAACAAATTAATAATAATAAATGACAATAATAACAAAATTGTTTTATTATTCTTCTTATTAATTCATTTTGTTCCATTCGTTTAGATGTGGCATTCATTATGTCGGATAATTCGTAACTTCGGATAAATTCGTATTCACTTCATTGACTAATAGCCAAATTTGAAAGGAAATTCCAACACCTATAATTTAATAGTTAGTTATTATTTAGAATTTTCATTCTTTCAAATTTTTGGATTTTCTTTCTTATTTTCGGATTTTTGAATTTGTGAATTTTCTAATTTCTGAATTTGTGAATTCCCGCATTTCCAGATTTTTGCCTTTAGGAATTTTCGAATTGACGAATTTCCATCATCACAAATGACCTGAAAAAAAAACAAAAAAAAAAAACCACTGAAACTAAATCGAACCAATTTTTTCGGCAGAGCATGCATCTATTATTTATGAAGGAGCAATGGAGGCGGCAAAATGGGTGCTTAACAAAAGTGGTAATTTGGATAGGAAATCCAAAACAAAATGGTGGCCATTCCGATCTATATAAGGATATATAGGAGCGGGGCTAACTGGATGACATCATGACACTCAGGAAAAGCGTAGGACTGATAAAACACACAGGAAATTTGGTTTTAAAATGGTGTAAAATGGGGATTTTATACAATCATGCTGGTTATCTTTGGAGCAGTTCCGCTGAAACGGTCTTGCCTACACACGATCACACCAAAGTCCGATCATCTAGACCAGGGATCTGCAATTAGCGGACCTCCAGCTGTTGCAGAACTACAAATCCCATGAGGTATAGCAAGACTCTGACAGCCACAGAGGCAGAGGCATGATGGGACTTGTAGTTTTGCAACAGTTAGAGGTCCGCTAATTGCAGATCCCTGATCCTGATCTAGATGTACAAGACGTCCGGTGGGACTAGAAAAAGGAAGTTCAATAGCCAGTAGCCAATAGCTGCCCTTGCATTGTTTTTGGTCCGTTGGAACAGCATTCAGACGTACGGTTTTCCCGATAGGAATTGATTCCTTCGGAAAGATTTAAAACGTGTTCTATTTCTAGGTCTGTCAGAATTTCGGGGAAAAAAAAAGTCTGATGAGGCCCACACACGATTGGAATATTTGATGAAAAGGTTCCGTCAGACTTTTTGTGCCGGAAAGTCCGACCGTGTGTACACGGCATTACTCTGTTAGCTTGGGAGTGAATAAATGTAGTGTTTTTCCTGTATTGTGCTGAGCAGAGGAGAAAGGGACGGTGTCCGAGCTATCCATAGAAAGAATTGGTTTCTAAACAGAGCCCAGGAAGAGGTATTACCACCAGGGAGATCTACCAGCGAGGCCACAGAGATAATTAAAATATGTCCACTAAGGCCCCTTTCACAATGAGGCGGTTTTCAGGTGCTACAGCGCTAAAAATAGTGCCTGTATAGCGCCTGAAAAAAAACGGCCCCTTTCACACCAGTGTGAAAGCTGGAGGGCTTTTACACTGGAGTGGTGCGCTAGCAGGACGGTGAAAAAAGTCCTGCTAGCAGCATCTTTGGGGTGGTGAAGGAGCGGTGTATTCACCACTCCTAAACTGCTCCTACCCATTGAAATCAATGGGGCAGCGTGGCAGATTTAACCCTTTTTCCCCCCGCTAGCGGGGGTCAAAACTGCCCTGCTAGCGGCCGCATACCGGCGCTAAAACGACGGTAAAGTGGCGCTAAAAATAGTGCCGCTTTACTGCCGAAACCGCTCCCGCCCTAGTGTGAAAGGGGTCAAAGGGGGACACAAGTAGTATTTGACCCTACATTGTATGTGTTGTATGTGATGTCATGGAGTCCAGGTTTCAGCACAACTTGTGGTTGGGACACAGGAATGCGGAGGATAAATGCGCAGTGGTGGTGAAAACAGAAAAGCATAACACAAGATATTTTGAGAGACGTTATTATTGTTTTATAATCTCTTATTATACATCATTTGTTTTTGGGTTATGTACATCAAGCATCACATTTTGGTATTAAGACTGTGGGGTTGATTTACTAAAATTGGAGAGTGCAAAGTCTGCTGCAGCTCTGCTTAGAAACCAATCGGTTTCCATTTTTTTTTGTCAAAACTGAACAAGATGAAGTTAGAAACTGATTGACTACCATGCAGAGCTGCACCAGATATTGCGCTCAACAGTTTTAGTAAATCAGCCCCAGTGTTTGATCCTATATGTATGTGGATGTCGAGAGAGTGATACACCATTTAGAATGCTAGGTCTTCATATCCTTCCTTACAGATCTGGTAGTAGTGAATTTCTTTAAATTTTGATGCAGTGATGGACTCTGTATTCTGCGTGGACTTTGTTTTTCCCACAGTGCCTTGAAAAAGTATTTACACCCCTTGAAATTTTCCACATTTTGTCATGCTACAACCAAAAACATAAATGTATTTTACTGTGATTTTATGTGATAAACCAACACAAAGTGGCACATAAATGGTTTTCAATTTTTTTTACAAATAAATATCTGAAAAGTGTGGCGTGCATTTGTATTCAGCCCCCTTTACTCTGATACCCCTAACTAAAATATAGTGGCTAAATTTCCTTCAGAAGTCACCTAATTAGTAAATAGAGTCCACGTGTGTGTAATATAATCTCAGTAATTTAGCAAACATCACAACATAACATTGGCGCCCTACAAGGTAAATATCTCCTAAACAGCGCACGTTTAAGAGATATTTACAGTGCCTATAGGTCAGCCTTATTATAGGCTGACCTATAGGTACAAGTTGCACAGAGGGGTTTACAACCACTTTATTCAGAGAAGCAGCCAAGAGGTCCATGGTAACGCTGGAGGAGCTGCAGAGATCCACAGCTGAGGTGGGAGAATCTGTCCACAGGACAACTATTAGTCGTGCTCTCCACAAATCTGGCCATTGTGGAAGAATAGCAAGAAGAAAGCCATTGTTGAAAGAAAGCCATAAGAAGTTCTGTTTGCAGTTTGTGAGAAGCCATGTGGGGGACAGGGCAAACATGTGGAAGAAGGTGCTCTGGTCAGTTGAGACCAAAATTGAACTTTTTGGCCTAAAAGCAAAACAATATTTCTGGTGGAAAACCAACACTGCACATCACCCTGAACACATCATCCCCACTATGTAACATGGTGGTGGTAGTATCATGTTGTGGGGATGCTTTTCTACAGCAGGGACAAGGAAGTTGGTCAGAGTTGATGGGAAGATGGATGGAGCCAAATACAGGGCAATCTTAGAAGAAAACCTCTTAGCCCTTGTACACACGATCGGAGATTCTGACGGAATGCGTCCGATCGGAGCGTTTTGTCGGATATTCCGACTGTGTGTGGTCTGCATCGGACTGTTTCCGTCGGACCAAATTTTCCAACTTGCTGGAAATGTTTTCCGACAAAATGCTCAGATCGGACATACTCCGATCATGTGTAGAGAATTCCGATCGGACAAAGTGCCACGCATGCTCAGATCAAATTCCTACACCAAAGCTATTGGCTACTAGCCTGAACGTAGTCCCATCGTAACGAAATAATGTCATCACGTTCTGAACGATCGGATTTTCCGACAACTTTGTCTGACCGTGTGTATACAACAGTTTCGGACACAATCCGTCGGACAAAATCCGAAGGACAAAATCCGATGGATTTGGTTGTCGGAATCTCTGACCGTGTGTACAAGGGCTTAGAGTCTGCAAAAGACTTGAGACTGGGGCGGAGGTTCACCTTCCAGCAGGACAATGACCCTAAACATGCAGCCAGAGCTACAATGGAATGTTTTATATCAAAGCATATTTATGTGTTAGAATGGCCCAGTCAAAGTCATGCCCAATATATAGAGTTAGGTCCATATATATATTTGGACACGGGCACGATTTTCATACTTTTGGCTCTGTATGCCACCAGAATAAAATTAAAAACCAAACAATCCAAATGAATTTGGAATGCAGACTTTCAATTCAAGGGGTTGAACATAAATATCAAGTACAAGTTTTAGGAACTGCAACCATTTTTATACACAGTCCTTCCATTTTCAGGGGCTCAAATGTAATTGGACAAAATAATATAATCATAAATAAAATGTTAATTTTTAATATTTTGTTGAGAATCCTTTACTGGCAATTACTGCCTGAAGTCTGGAACCCATGGACATTACCAAAGACTGGGTTTCCTCTTTTCGGATGCTTTGCCAGGCTCTAACTGCAGCTGTCTTCAGTTGTTCTTTGTTTGTGGGTGTTTCTGCCTTTTGTTTTGCCTTCAGCAAGTGAAATGAATGTTCAGTTGGGTTGAGATCGGGTGATTGACTCGGCCATTGCAGAATATTCCACTTCTTTCCCTTCAAAAGCTCCTGGGTTGCTTTTGCAGTGTGTTTTGGATCATTGTTTATCTGTACTGTGAAGCACCATCCAATAAACTTTGCTGCATTTGGCTGAATCTCAGCTGACAATATATCTCTAAACACTGAAGAATTCATCTGGCTGCTTCTGTCTTCTGTCACATCATCAATAAACACCAATGACCCAGTGCCACTGGAAGCCATGCATGCCCATTTCATCACACTGCAAGCTCCACCATGTGTTACATATGACGTTGTGTGCTTTGGATCATCAGCTGTTCCAAGCCTTCTTTACACTTTTTTCTTCCCTTCATTCTGGTACAGATTAATCTTGGTTTCATCCGCCAAAGAATGCTTTTCCAGAACTGATCTGGCTTTTTTAGATTTTTTTGGCAAAGTCTAATCTGGCTTTTCTATTCTTCAGGCTTATGAATGGTTTGCACTTTGTGGTTAACTCTCTGTATTTGCTCTCGTGAAGTCTTCTCTTGATAGACTTTGACAATGATATGCCCACCTCCTGGAGAGTGTCCTTCACTTGTCTGGATGTTGTGAATGGGTTTTTCTTTACCAGAGAGAGGATCCTGCGATCATCCACCACTGTTGTCTTCCGTGGACGTCCAGACCTTTTTATGTTGCTGAGCTCACCGGTGCTTTCTTCTTTCCTCAGAATGTACCAAACTGTTGATTTGGCTACGCCTAATGTTGCTGCTATCTCTCTGGTGGATTTGTTTTGTTTTTGAAGCCTTATAATGGCCATTTTCACTTGCATGGACATCTCCTTTGAGTGAATGATGTAGGTTCACAGCAATAGATTCCAAATGCAAATACCCCACTAGGGCCCCTTTCACATGGTCCGTCTGTCAGTTTTTTAGGCGGATCTAGGCGAACAGACGCTCCATACAGGTCTATGGAGCGACAGATATCAGTGGTCACTTGTCCGCTGAAATCTGACCCACTCCGATCCGCTAAAGTGTGAAGGATGGAAACCCTATTTTTTCATCCGTCTGGTGGATCAGATGAAACGGATTCTACTGTCGGTCCATCTTCATCCGATCCCCCATAGAGGAGAGCGGCGCTCTGACACGTGGGTCCCTGCAAAGTGTGCAGAGACGGACCTGTCACCTGCCTACTCGGCCGGGGAACAACAGATCGATTCCCCGCTGAGCAAAGCGGAGCCCGTACATGGACAAGCCTGTGTGAAAGGGCCCTAAGAATCAACTCCAGACCTTTTACCTGCTTAATTGATGAAGAAATAATGAAGGAGTAGCCCACACCTGGCCATGCAACAGCTTTTGATTCAATTGTCTAATTATTTTTGGTCCCTTGAAAAAGGGGGATGGCTATTCTTAAGAACTGTAATTCCTAAACCCTTCCTCTGACTAAGGCCGCGTACACACACGGGGACTGTTCGCTCAACTTTGTCCGTCAAACAGTTTCAGCGGACAGTCCGCTCAAAATTAGCATGGACGGACTTGCCCACACACGACGAACGAACAGTCCGCTGAAACCGTGCGCGATGACGTGAACGGCACGTACGACGGGACTAGAAAACGACGTCCTATACACTGCAATGCAAACTTCGGCGTGTAAATCCTTTCTGAGCATGCGCGGAACTTAGTTTGACGAACAAGCCTACACACGAGGGAACTGTTCGCTGAAACAAAGTTTCAGCGGACAGTTTTTCGGAATTTCCGAAAAACTTTGTTCAGCAGACTGTCCGCTGAAACTGTCCGCTGAAAGCCCACACACGAGCGGACTGTCCGCCGAAACACTGTTCAGCGGACAAAGTTGAGCGAACAGTCCCCACGTGTGTACGCGGCCTTAGATGCACATATCCTCAAATTAAACCTGAAGGTGTGCACTTTCAGCCCACATCCATTATATAATTATAGCTTGAATATGTTGTGGTAAATACCTGAACAAAATGAAAATTGTGCCTGTGTCCAAATATATATGGACCTAACTGTATATACATTTTTTATTTATTTTAAGTAAATAGATATACTAAGTTTGTGATTGATAGTTTTGTCTACTATGGGCTTCAATTGAAATTTGCAGTTTGTTGTTTAGAGGCCTGCCTAACTGTTTGGTCTTTAAATTTGTAAGTGTGTATAGCATTTTGCAGAGGGTAAATTGAGAAGCCATTAATACCATGGCGAATCATGAGGCAAATTTTGACAAACTTTCAGCAGACTTACAATTAGTAAGATTGCAGATAAACAGATTCGGCAAAATCGCTGCATTCATCCCAACTGGTTAATTTTCTGGATGTCGCATTGAATTGTGAATTGCCGTTTTGTTTTTACTCCTCTTCCTTGGCTCAGTTTAACTATTTAAAAAGCATTTATACTAGATTTCCATTTTATGGTTTTGGACTCTCTTCATAGTTCGGGCACAAAAACAAGATGTATTAATTTAATTAAAGTGATTGTAAAGTCTTGTTTTTTTTTTTCTCTAAAAATAACAAACATTTTATACTTACCTGCTCTGTGCAGTTGGGTTTTGCACAGAGCAGCCCAGATCTTCCTCTTCTTGGGTCCCTCTTCGGCTCTCCTGGCACCTCACTCCTGTTGAGTGCCCCCACAGCAAGCAGCTTGCTATGGGGCACCAGAGCCAAGCCACAGCTCCCTGTGTCCATTCAGGCACGGAGCCCGGTTTGACCCCGCCCCTTCTTTCTCTTGATTGGCTAACTGACTTTGACAGCAACGGGAGCCAATGGAGCCGCTGCTGTGTCTTAGCCAATCAGAGGGAGTGTCCAGGATGGCCGAGGAACTTGTGGACATCGCTGGATAGAGATGGGGCTCAGGTAAGTATTAGGGGGGCTGAGGGGGCTGCCGCACTAGACATACGCACTGCCGAAAAATTTGTTCATTTTCGTCTTTCTTTTCTGTCGTTTTTTTTTTTGCTTTTTCAGGTCATTCGTTATGATCGAAATCCGTAAATTCGCAAATTAGAAAATTCATATATTCGTAAATTAAAAAATCCGAAAATTAGAAAAATTGAAAATCCGAAAACAAAGCCTCGTACACACGCCTAGATTTTTAGACGACCGAATGTCTGTTTTTTGTGGCATGCTAGTCTCTTGTCGAAAGTGAAGAAGTGATATAATGTGTTGAATAGCTTTGTATGTATTCTTTTGTTTCTGAGCATATGTAGTCTTGCTCTTTCTCGTACAAAAACCATACAGAAACGAAAATTGGACGTTGAGTTCACATCCGCCAAAAATGTTATAGTCTGCACATCCAGCTTTTTTCTGACAAAAAAGCAAAATCGGCTGTCGAAAGCATGGTACTAAGGATCCGCAAATCGGCAGACAGCTCGTCGTACAAATTTTTCCATCCAATTTTTGTATTGTGTGTACGGGTCTTGAGAAAGAAACTGTGAAAATTTGAAAGAACGAAAATCCGAAAATTAATAATAACTAACTATTAAATTATAGGTATTGGAATTTCCTTTCAAATTTGGCTGTTAGTGAACGTAACGAATACAAATTTATCTCAAGTTACGAATTATCCGATATAACGAATGCCGCATCTAAACAAATGGAACAGAAAAAATTAATAATAAATACTACTACTAATAATATAAAGTTTGTATTATTATTATTACTGTTATTTATTATTATTAATTTGTTACGTTTCCATTCGGCATTCATTCGTTCATAACTTTGTATAAATTTATATTCGTTACGTTCACTAACAGCCAAATTTGACAGGAAATTCCAATAACTATAATTTAATAGTTAGTAATACGGTAGTTAAGTTATTAATAGTTAATTATTATTTGAGATTTTTGAATATTCCAATTTATGAATATTCGGAAAAATTAGTTAAACAGGTTTTTGTTAATTTGGATATTTCAGAATGACTGAATTTGTCAAATTCATTAAAAAACTAATTCAGAACGAAACTAATTGCACATGTCTATGCTGCACACAGAAGGTTTTTTTATTAATGCATAGAATGCATTAAGATAAAAAACCTTCTGACTTTGCAACTACTTTAAGCTAAGGGTTAGTTCAAAAATGGGGAAAACCAAAAAACTGGTTTTACAAGGCATCTAAAGAATATTTCTAATACTACTGGCTCAGAATTATCAATCTGTAATTATTTTTCTATAGATTCTTCTCACCTACCTCAACTGAAACCATCAACAGAAGGACAGAAAATATCAGTGCATGCATACACACAATCAAGTGAGTATTTTTTATTCAACAATAATTCTGCCATTGATTATAAAACATTAGTCGGTCCAATGATATAAATATATGACCTGCTTAGACCAGCTTTCTCAATCTTTTTAGCATAGAAGTACCTTTCAAATACCTTTTAAGACTTCATGGTACCTTAGCATGAACAGTAAATTGTAGATTAGAGATGAGCTGAACATACCTGGGTTGGATTGAGGTGGGTCTGGCAATTTTTACTGGTATTAGGTGCCAAATCAAAACCCCATTGAAGTCAATGGGAGCTGCATGTTAAAAGCCAGTAATGCCCATGTGGCGCATGTGGACAATGTATGTATACAACCTAAAAAAACATGAAGAATACAGTGCCAATAAATAATACATAATTAAATTGCAACAATTCATATATAAAATATAAAGTCCACCAAATAATAGTCCACATATATAAAGTGGCAACTATGAAATATCAAATATAAAAAGTAAAGTGCACCAAATGACCGTACACTTTAAAAATGTGTAGTTGTTATTGTATGTACAATCTGCTTTCCAAATGTGGATCCCCCTAAAAAATGCATACAGATGCTTATCCTTGAAGTCAAGGGGGTCCCATGCAGAAAACAAAAAAAAATGCATGGGGTCCACCCCAAAGTCCATCTCAGACCCTTAATTGAGCTTGCAGCCTGGAAGACTAGTAAAGGGGAGAGGGGGGTGCACCCCCTGAATCATACCATGCCACATGCCTTCAACATGAGGAGGTAGGCCTTTTCCCCACCCCTTGCCTAGTGGTTGTGTGGGTCTGTGAGTGGGAAGACCCAGGTATGTGCCCCCCCCAATAGGAATTAGTAAGGGGTACATATCGCCCCTACTCACTCACACAAAAAAAATTTAAATAATAAAAAAAGTCCCTTTCTGAAAAATACCAAAAAAAGTTCCACAAAATAAATCCATTGTCAATCGCATTATCCAGCAGTGCAGATCCTCGTCAATCACGATGAATGATGTCTGCTTACTCACCAAGAGAAAAAACCCACCAACTGACGGACAAATCTGATCTCATCATGCTACGCATTACAGCCCAGGTCCAATTAAATATAAAGGGTCAGAGTATATACAGTGGTCATGTGTTTATATTTTTGCAATGTCAGACACTATCTTGCCCTTTTGTTTAAATGGCTGGGGATTAGTAGACAGCAAATGAATGGGGCCAGATGGTTTCACTGGTTGCTAAGGGCATGGCGGATGAAGGAAGCTGTAGCATATAATAGTGGGAAATAAATCTCTACTATATATGACATTCTGCTTCTGCTGAATAGGCTAGAACAGGGGTCTCAAAACTTTTCAAACAAAGGGCCAGTCTACTGTCCTTCAGACTTTAGGAGGGCCAGATTGTGGCCAGTGGGGGTAGAAAATGTCCCAGGCCCAGCATCAGTGAGAATAAATATGGCCTCAGGGTTGGTGGTCAGTAGGAGGGGTGGTGTCCCATTATTAGTATTAGTAAGAGGAGTAGTGCCCTATTGGTATTAGGAGGAGTAGTGCCCCATTATTGGTATTAGGAGGAGTAGTATTCCATCACTGGTATCAGTGGAAGACATTGTCCCCCATGGCTGGTGTCAGTGGGAGGAATAGTTTCTCGTATCATTGGGAGGAATAGTGCCCCAAGGGCCGTATAAAGGCTAGCAAAGGGCCATATCTGGCACTTGGGCAACAGTTTGGAGACCCTAGGGCTAGAAGACCAATGTTCTGACAAACTCCTAAACAAGCAATGTTTAATCCAAACCTGTGTTCAGACTGCTGTAAATGGCAAAATAATTTTCAGTAAAAAAAAAAAAAAAAAGAAATGTAACAAGAAACCCAGACAGTGAGAATTGTAGTGTTACCCAATTTGGTGGTCAGCTGAAATGTCTCCTTACATTGGAGATCAGTTAAAAGTGCCCCCTTACCTTGGAGGTCAATGAAATGTTCACTTACACTGGTGATCCTTGAGATAAGCCTTAAGCTAATAGTCAATGAGAGAAGGGCTTGATTACATTGGTGGTCAATGGGAGGATTTTTTCTTATATTGGAGGTCAGTGGGAGGAATGCCCCTTACATTGCTGGTTCGTAGGAAAATGCTCCTTAAATTGGTGCTCAATTGGAAGAATGCCCATGTACTAATAGCCAAACATATAATTGGTGTCAGTGGTTAGAAAGAGACAGAAGTTGCTAATTCCCATAGCAACCTTTGAAGGAACCTTGGTGTTTCGTGGAACCCTGGTTGAGAAAGGCTGGCTTAGACCATATTAAATCTTAGTAAGGTACTTCACATATAACTTAATTTCAAAGCAACAAAAAGCAGAGGTTTGTAACAGTTTTCAGTATTTGGTTAGAAAAAGAAAGTTGTGCTAATAACCAACTAGATACACCAAATCAAAAATATCAATATAAAGAAAAATGTGTTTGAACTTGGACTTGGTTTCAACACAAGAATGAAAGTGTAGTCCAAACAGGATCAGTAGACACGTGGATGTGGGACTCAAATCCCCAGTATTGAGGTGTGCAGTTGACAAGATCCTCCACCAGGTGACACCATATGAGGTTTATCAGATTGCAATGACCATCTAATTAAAGATAGGTCAAAGAAAGCAGTGGAAATATGACACAGAGTGGATCTTCAAAGAATAACAAACTTTTCTTCAGAATAACATAAAGTAGGAATCTGAAATACATTTTGGTATAATACTTGCAGTGTACATAGATGACCCAGAGGGGAATGTTTTATTCTCAACAAAAGTTGAGTTATTTTAATGAATGAAGTATAAAGAACAGTTCATTCATATTCCTGTATTGGTAAGTTTGAAGTGAAGTGGGGAGCTTAGAACAGGATGTAGCCAATCCAAGCATGTCACCATTCTTATGTTATTCCTTATGTTGTTATTCTATGTTTACCTGATAGTAAACCTTGGTGGGATTTCACCATTTTCACTTATCTGCTGTTCCATATTTTCTTGCTGGTATTTCGTTGGACGGTATCATAGTGGTTAGCAATTCTGCCTTGAACCACTGGGTTCCTTCATTGGAATCCCAGCCATGGCACTGCCTGCATGGAGTTTGCATGTTCTCCCGGTGTCGGCGTGGGATTTTCATCCCACACGAAAGACATGTTGTTGGGTTAATTGGCTCCTATCTAAATTGGCCCCAGTATGGATCAGTGTATATGCATTAGGATTGTGAACTCCTTGAGGGCAGGGACTGATGAGATTGATTAGTCTGTAATACTTTGTGTAAATTGCCGGCACTATATAAATGCCTAAAATAATTAAATATGTAGACAGTGGCGGTCGGTCCTTAACCACTTAAGCCCCGAACCAATTTGCAGCCAAAGGACCAGGCCCCTTTTTGCGATTCGGCCCTGCTTTGCTTTAACTGACAATTGCGCGGCCGTGCGACGTGGCTCCCAAACAAAATTGGCGTCCTTTTTTTCCCACAAATAGAGATTTCTTTTGGGGGTATTTGATCACCTCTGCGATTTTAATTTTTTGCGCTATAAACAAAAATAGAGCGGCAATTTTGAAAAAAAGGCAATATTTTTTACTTTTTGCTATAATAAATATCCCCAAAAAATATATAAAAAAACATTTTTTTCCTCAGTTTAGGCCGATACGTATTCTTCTACATATTTTTGGTAAAAAAAATCGCAATTAGCGATTATTGATTGGTTTACGCAAAAGTTATAGCGTTTACAAAATAGGGGATAGTTTTATAGCATTTTTGTTAATACTAGTAATGGCTGTGATTTTTATTGTGACTGCGACATTATGGCGGACACATCGGACATTTTTGACACATTTTTGGGACCATTGTCAGAATATACAGAAATCAATGCTATTTAAATGCATTGATTTCTGTGTAAATGACACTGGCAGTGAAGGAGTTAACCACTGGGGGGGCAGTGTAGTGTTATGTATGACGTTATGTGTTTTTTTTTGTATCGTAGTGGGGCGTGGCCTGGCATGTGACGTCACTGATCGTCCTTCCCTATAAAAGGGAAGAGACGATCATGAAAGCCACACAGGGAAGCACAGGGAAAGGTTTGTTTACAAAGACCTCTCCTCGTTCTTCAGCTCTGTGACCCGATCGCGGGACACCAGCGGCGATTGGGTCCGCTGGTCCCGCGGCCACGGAGCCACAGCTGGGCACTTAAAGAATCACGTACCGCTACATGATTGTGCCCAGCCGTGCCATTCTGCTGACGTATATTGGCGTGAGGCGGTCCTTAAGTGGTTAAGGGGTGCAGGGGCGTCACCCCCCTAATCTCTATCCACCGGCCCCTAATCTCGCATAGATTTCTACAAGTTTTTTTTTTTTTTTTTGAAGCACGTGACTAGAGCCTGAGGCTCTAATTGTCTTCAAAAGGTTGGGCCCACCCACTTGTGACATTAGCAAATCAACATTCACTATTTTCTTCCTGCTTCTGCTCCCGGTCAATCAGGACAGGAAGTGGGTCCTAAGACCGGATTGATCGGGAGGAGGAGAAGTGACCGCCCAAGACCTGGATGGTGTAAGGGCGGGCTGGCAAGTGGGTTTGAAGGTTTGTTTACCCCCCCCCCCCCCCCCCCTCCAAAAAATGTAGGTCCAGCTGCCACTGTATGTAGATACTGTAGATATCTTCCTGCTGGTGGATAGCTGAATCTGAAAAGGTTAGCTATTGTCCTTGCTGTAACTGCTGAGATAAAACCACAGGATAGTCTACCAGACTTCATGACAGTGTGACCTTCACCCAGTTTGAACTCTGCTGCATTACTAATCAGGAAGCACAGCATGCCTATGTAATGTGCAACTATGGCTGACAGATTAGCTGCTCCATTTACACATAAAATTGAAGAGAGCAAAATCTGGTGCAGCTCCACATAGAAACCAATCAGCTTCCAGGTTTTATTGTCAAAACTTAAGTGAACAAGCTGACGTTAGAAGCTGATTGGCTACTATGCACAGCCACACCAGATTCTGAGTGCTCCAGTTTAATGAAATCTCCCTCTATATGGCCAAAAGTTTATATTTACCTGACTGTCACACCTGAACTCAGTTTGGCCATATAGCGTATTAGGCTTTAACCACTTCAATACCAGGCACTTGTACCCCCTTCCTGCCCAAGCCAATTTTCAGCTTTCAGCGCTGTCACATTTTGAATGACAATTACTCAGTGATGCAACACTGTATGTAAATTCAATTTTTATAATTATTTTTAGACAAATAGAGCTTTCTTTTGGTGGTATTTAATCACCACTGGGGTTTTTATTTTTTGCTAGATAAACAAAAAAAGACATAAAAATGTAAAAAAAAATAAAAAAAAGTTAGTTTATGTTATAAAATTTTGCAAAAAAAGTAATGTTGCTTCTTCACTGATGTGCACTGATGGACAGCGATGAGGCGGCACTGATGAGGTGACACTGATGGGCACTGACGATGAGGCGCTAACAAGGCTGCACTCATGGGCCCTGATAAGCTTCACTGTTAAGCTGAACTGATGGGGCTGCACTGGTTATCAGGGCACTGATGATCAGTGCAAATGCTGTACTCACTGTATCCTGACAAATCGGCTCTCCTTTCCTCACATAGAGATAAAAAGGAGAGCCGATAACAGCCGGTAACCTAGCAAAGTCTGTTTATATCTGTGACAGCAGTGATTGGACACAGCTGATCACATGGTAAAGGGCTGCTGTGATTGGCACTTTACCCTGATCTGCAATCAGCTGTGTCCAAGGCACAAAGTGATCACAGAACTTCCAGATGGTGGCACACGGGAAGCGTGTTCTCGGGAGGATCTACATGGACGCCCGCCCAGAACTGAAGAGTCCCACTGTAGCCATCTTTTGGCTATAGCGCAATCAAATACCGGTTAAAGACCATCATTTTTTCTTTAATCATACCACAAAGCAGGGATGGGAAGCAGTGTCGTATTTTTACCTCTATACAATTTTCTCCTATACAAACAAACCCTTCTATTTTGCATTGGTCTCTGTTCAACCCCTTCTTATAATGTGTTTTCATTGTGTTATCGGAATAGAATAAAATATTTGACATGTAGAGAAGATAAAACACAGTTTGGTCTTTTCACCAGAATGACTGTCTGGGGTCCCTGGTTCAAATGTCAGCCAGAATACTCTCTGCATGGAGTTTGCGTGGTCTCCCTGTCCCCGTGTGGATTTTCTCCAGGTACTAGAGGAAACTCACACAAAAAATATGGTCTTTAACTGGTGCCCCGACCGCACTAGAGCCAAAAGATGGTTACAGTTTGGCTCTCCAGTTCTGGGAAGGCATCCTCCAAGACCTTCCCGCACGCCTCCATCATGAAGTTTTGTGATTGCTGTGTGCCTTGTATCAGAGTAAAGGGCCAATCACAGCAGCCCTTTACCATGTGATCAGTCCAAATTGGCCTTTGTATGTACAGTGCCTTGCGAAAGTATTCGGCCCCCTTGAACTTTTCAACCTTTTGCCACATTTCAGGCTTCAAACATAAAGATATAACATTTTTATTTTTTGTGAAGAATCACCAACAAGTGGGACACAATTGTGAAGTGGAACGAAATCTATTGTATTTTTGAAACTGTTTTAACTAATAAAAAAATGAAAAGTGGGGCGTGCAAAATTATTCGGCCCCCTTGCGTTAATACTTTGTAGAGCCACCTTTTGCTGCGATTACAGCTGCAAGTCGCTTGGGGTATGTCTCTATCAGTTTTGCACATCGAGAGACTGAAATTCTTGCCCATTCTTCCTTGCAAAACAGCTCGAGCTCAGTGAGGTTGGATGGAGAGCGTTTGTGAACAGCAGTTTTCAGCTCTTTCCACAGATTCTCGATTGGATTCAGGTCTGGACTTTGACTTGGCCATTCTAACACCTGGATACGTTTATTTGTGAACCATTCCTTTGTAGATTTTGCTGTATGTTTGGGATCATTGTCTTGTTGGAAGATAAATCTCCATCCCAGTTTCAGGTCTTTTGCAGACTCCAACAGGTTTTCATCCAGAATGGTCCTGTATTTGGCTGCATCCATCTTCCCCTCAATTTTAACCATCTTCCCTGTCCCTGCGGAAGAAAAGCAGGCCCAAACCATGATGCTGCCACCACCATGTTTGACAGTGGGGATGGTGTGTTGAGGGTGATGAGCTGTGTTGCTTTTACGCCAAACATATCGTTTGGCATTATGGGCAAAAAGTTGGATTTTGGTTTCATCTGACCAGAGCACCTTCTTCCACATGTTTGGTGTGTCTCCCAGGTGGCTTGTGGCAAACTTTAGACAAGACTTTTTTATGGATATCTTTGAGAAATGGCTTTCTTCTTGCCACTCTTCCATAAAGGCCAGATTTGTGCAGTATACGACTGATTGTTGTCCTATGGACAGACTCTCCCACCTCAGCTGTAGTTCTCTGCAGTTCATCCAGAGTGATCATGGGCCTCTTGGCTGCATCTCTGATCAGTCTTCTCCTTGTCTGAGCTGAAAGTTTAGGGACGGCCAGGTCTTGGTAGATTTGCAGTGGTCTGATACTCCTTCCATTTCAAAATGATCGCTTGCACAGTGCTCCTTGGGATGTTTAAAGCTTGGGAAATCTTTTTGTATCCAAATCCGGCTTTAAACTTCTCCACAACAGTATTACGGACCTGCCTGGTGTGTTCCTTGGTCTTCATGATGCTCTCTGCGCTTTCAACAGAACCCTGAGACTATCACAGAGCAGGTGCATCTATACAGAGACTTGATTACACACAGGTGGATTCTATTTATCACCATCAGTCATTTAGGACAACATTGGATCATTCAGAGATCCTCGCTGAACTTCTGTAGTGAGTTTTCTGCACTGAAAGTAAAGGGGCCGAATAATTTTGCACGCACCACTTTTCAGTTTTTTATTTGCTAAAAAAGTTTAAATTATCCAATAGATTTCGTTCCACTTCACAATTGTGTCCCACTTGTTGGTGATTCTTCACAAAAAATTAAAATGTTATATCTTTATGTTTGAAGCCTGAAATGTGGCAAAAGGTTGAAAAGTTCAAGGGGGCCGAATACTTTCGCAAGGCACTGTATGTATGTGCTGGAAAAAACTATGGAATTGGGACCCCACTGATTTTCACCTGCACTAGTTCACATCACCTCACTATTTTTGGATGGGCCTTCTGGCTAGCTGAGAGTAATTTTTATAGCGGCCGAAAGTCCCGCCTAGTGTAATAGATTCTGTGCATTTTATTTGTTTATGCACGTATTTATCACAGGCACTTACACTGCACACAATTATATTTTTTTTACTTACAGAGACAGAATGTTCAGGTTTTCGTGGCCTACCCTGTTTTCGGGGAGAGAATCTTTATCCCTCAGGTCATTTTCCTCTTTCCAGCCAGGGGTCTCTATTCTGGAAACTCCCCACTTGGAGAAACAGCTTTTGGCAGGTCCCTAAGTAGCAGGGTCCATCTGGCTCTAGCCTAGGTAGACCAGAGTACCTATCAGGAGCCTTGCATCTCTGGAAGGGGGGAGGGTTAGGGATTGAGGCCGTTCCTCTTCAGAGTTCAGACCATTCTGTGACCTCATGCATGTTTTTTCCCGGGGTACTTTTTTTGTTCACAGGGTTTTGACAAACACCGTCCCACACCAGAAGGATAACATATCTTCACTTGCCAGTGATTTCTGTCCCAGCACTGACTAAAAAAGTAATTTTAAGGGAAATAGTGTAGAACACTGTTTTTCCTCTACCAGGCAGGCCACTCTTTAGCCTGAAGGCATGGAGGGAAACTGCTGTATACTTTTCAAGTCCTCACACACCTACGGTCCCCGCTCAGTCCAGAGCCCTAACTTAGGATCTCTGCTGCTTGGAAAGGTAGACCATACAGGCACCAATACACCCCTCCGACAGAGCCTCCATGACCATCCATCACCTTCTCTCCCAAAGTGGCTGCTTTACCCCTCTTTTACTTCTCCCTCTCCAGTACCTAGAAGGTTTACCAAAAGGTTCACACTTTCCCTTCCCATGCACTGTAAGCCCTTGTACACATGGTTGGACATTCCGATGGAAAATGTCCAATCGGACCATGTTGTTGGATAATCAAACCGTGTGTGGGCTCCATCGGACTCTTTCCGTCGAAATATCCGACCGACAAAGTTTTAGAGCTGGGCTATAAAATTTTCCGACAACATGCTCCGATCGGACTTTGACCGATCGTTTGTAGAGAATTCCAATTGGACAAAGTGCCACGCATGCTCAGTTCAAATTCCTAGACCAAAGCTATTGGCTACTAGCCTGAACGTAGTCCCGTCGGAACAAAATAACGTCATCACGTTACGAACACGTCCGACCGTGTGTATGCAACACCAATTTCGGACAAAATCCGTAGGACAAAATCTGACGGATTTTGTTGTCGGAATGTCCAACCGTGTGTACAAGGGCTAAGATTTTCACTTTCACTCTGTATTCTCAGTAACAGACCAGACGATTTATTTAACCAGCAACCTCATTTGCTGAGTAAATGGCATAGATATACAATTCCTGTTCATACAGTCAGAGTTCCTCCCAGCCACTAATAAATTTGTTAGTTAACGGTCCCACAAAGAGATGACCGCATTTAGATGCAGCTCTACATCTCCTAGTGTATGGTTCTTCTTACTCCCACAACAAATCTTTTCCACGGGTCCAAACCCTACTTGTTCAAAGCAGCATCCATAGACACACACAGCGCAGCTCAGCCCAGTCCCCTCACAATATTTGATTGACAGCCCCAGGAGCTCCTGCTGCTGCCTCTGTGTCCTGTGAGCAGAGGGAAAGAGAGCAGCTTTGCTGCAGAAAAAGCACAGAGATCGGTCTCAGGTAAGTATTTAGGGGGGAGCTGATCATGGAAAGTATGCTATTGTCAATATTCCCATGGCACACATTCCTGGAATAAGCATAGAAGTAGCAGTGCTGCAGCAACTACCAGCTGGGGACTGGAGGTGTAACAGATCATTAACCTATATTTTCCAGCACACCACGGATCATCTAGTATCCTCCGAAAGATTTGTTGAAGAATGATCGCATCACAAAGGGAAAAGTGCAACATTTCGGAGTTGTGCAGGGCCCCTGTGTCAGGCACATGCCCGATGAAGTGGTCCTACGCAGCTCCAAAACATTGCACTTTGTCCTATATGATGTGATTATTCTTCAATAAATCTTTTTGATGTGATTAGATAATCTGTGGTGTGCTGGAAAATATATGCATTGAATGCTACGTAAAGCACTGTGTAAAGTTCCAGTGCTATATAAATGCCTGAAATAAAAACACTATATTATCAAAAGTATTGGGACACATGCCTTTACACCAACGTGAACTTTAATGTCATCCCAGTCTAAGCCCTTGTACACACGGTCGGAGATTCCGACAACCAAATCCGTCAGATTTTGTCCATCGGATTTTGTCGGAATATCTGACAAAACGCTCCGATCGGACACATTCCGTCGGAATCTCTGATCGTGTGTACAAGGGCTTAGTCTGTAGGGTTCAATATTGGGTTGGCTCATCCTTTGCAGCTATAATAGCTTCAACTCTTCTGGGAAGGCTGTCCACAAGGTTTAGGAGTGTGTCTATGGGAATGTTTGACCATTCTTCCAGAAGCACATTTGTGAGGTCAGGCCCTGATGTTGGACAAAAAGGCCTGGCTCACAGTCTCCACTCGAATTCATCCCAAAGGTGTTCTGTCGGGTTGAGATTAGGACTTTGTGCAGGCCAGTCAAGTTGCTCCATCCCAAAGTTGCTCATCCATATCTTTATGGACCTTGTTTTTTGCACTGAACAGCCTTCCCAGAAGAGTTGAAGCTGTTATAGCTGCAAAGGGTGGGCAAACTCAATATTAAACCCTTCGGACTAAGACTGGAGTGCCATTAAAGTTCATGTACATGTATAGGCTTCCTGATACTTTTGACAATATCGTGCATATGCGTTGAATGCTATGTAAAGTACTGTGTAAAGTATAAATGCATGAAATAAATATATGGATACTTATATCTTCCTCCTTCCTTTCTGTATCTGAAAAGTTTAGCCATTGCCTTTGGCGTCATGCGAGGTCATGATATTGGTTGCGCTGTACAAATTAATAAACATGTCCAATTTTTTCCCATGCAGCCAAACAATTCTATTTTTTAAATTAGAATATGCTCAACTCATTGGAATAATGTGTTTTCATTGTGTTTTTGTGCTATCACAAAATGTTTGACATGCGGAGAAGATAAAACACAGTTTGGCCTTTTCACCAGAATGACTGTCTGATTAATATAACCTGGCCTTTCGTTGTTCTTTATTGAAAAATCTTGACAATACACTAATGTTGACCATGACCTTTTAACAAATATCTGAAGATTGCCCTGGGTGCGGAGGGGAAATGTTATTAAAATTTATATTTCAATGCAAAAAAAAAAACAATTTTTCCAGATATATGATCTCCTTCTTAACTAATTTCCAGCTAAGCTTGTAGAACAAATGATTAAACTAACAAAAAAGAGCTGAATTAGTCATGTAGCTGCTCTGTTTTCCTCAACACAAAGGAAACTTTGATTCTTGTGTGCAGCGGAAGATAGACGAGCCTTTGTTCCTCTGAGCAGACGAAGACCGATGTATAATTTCACCATATGTTTGCAAGTCAATATTAAGTTGTCAGAATCAAACACTTAAGTTAGCTTTCAACGCGACATAATCAAGCCCACTTAGGGCCTTCTGACCTTCCAACATTACTGGAATTGTATGAAACCCAAAGTGGCTCATGCATAGAGCCAGGGAAGAAAATTTCTTGAAAAGATTTTGTTTCTTTGATTTATCACAATGTCTTTTAACCTCTTGCCGCTCACGTAACTTATATAAGCAGCGGCAGAGAGGATGGGCTTTAAAGCCCACACTCTGCAGGTACGTGTCCATGGACAGCAGAGATTTTCATGCTGAAAACATGTTCACTGTGCACTCAATCTTTACCAAGGACCGGTACTGGCTTTCGATCATGTGACCACTGTGACAGCCAATCAAAGTACAAGCCTCATCATTGTAATCAAGCCACTTTGGTGAAATCCATTTAAACATTAACAGCCAATCACAGTAATCAAGTGATCAAAAGGTTCTTCCCCCTCCAGATATAAGGACCATATTAAAAAAATGGCAGGTCTGGGCAGGAAGGGGTTGAACGCAACCTGTGTAAGAAATACATTTTAACCCCTTGGCGCCAGTCGCATACAAATATCTGGCTGCTCCGTGGTTGGGCCTTGGAGAAGAGCGGGCCACCTATTTGCTTGAATTAGTGTAAAAACAGCTGAGCCGAGAGCGCAAATCAAAGCGGAGTTCCACCCCAGCAGTTACAAAAAGTGTATAGTAAGGGGACAAAGGCTCCCTACCCATGCAATAATGTATACAAATTATGAATAAGTAACTGCCCGTTCAGAGGTTAATGAACCAATGTGATAAAAATTGTATATGTGGTGAACCGCGCTATAATTTATAAAGTATCTATTAAAGTGCAAACAGTGCAAAATTACACACCACCGGATTCACTCAAATGGAGCATAAACAACAATTATATGAATACCAAACATCTACTAAATAAAGTAAAATATATATATGAGCAGGGGCGTTGCTAGGTCTACAAAAGATCTGGGGCCAGAGCCCATAGCAGCGTAGTAAAGAAAGTCATACACTTGGGTGGGCATACACATGTAATATAGGTGTGTATATATATCCCCAGAGAGTCCCCACTTACATTAGGGTCCCCAGAGAGCCTCCCCCTTACAATAAGGGTCCCCAGAGAGCCTCCACTCTCCTTGGGCACACCTGCAGAGACTTGGGGCTATGGGCCCCAGATTTTGGGCTATAGCCCCAAAAGCCACCCCCTAGCAATGCCACTGTATATGAATGAATTGAGTAGGGGCAAAAAACAAAAGTCCTGCATCAAAAATCGAAAAAACAAAAAGTACAACAACGTGAAGAAAGGATGTCCAATGTGTTCAATTATTAAAGGTGACTTTTCCAATGCTTGAGTGAATAGGGAAATCCTCCACCAACACCGAGCAAACAGCCTACTCACCAGATGGAGATGATTCCCCATTACAGAGATCATAAACTTCTTAAGGTTGTCAAACTGCTTCCAGGAATCTGTCACTGCAGATCCAGGTTAAACCTAGAATGAGACACAATCTCCCATGGTGAAGTATGTCAAAGGAACGTTGTTTATTGCTAAAAAATAGCGCCAAACGCCAACTGGCATGAAAAACACAGACAAGTGGACGCAAGGACGCTGTGGAGCGTGCCACCTGCGTTCCACTAGGGCGGAAGTGACGTATCATGCTTAGACCACATCCTACACGTTTCGTTAGATCGTGTGACGGCTTCAGGGGTCACAAAAAGTGTAGCTGCTGACTTTTAATAATCGGACACTCACCTGTTCCATGGTCCAGCGATTCTGGCGATTGTAGCCCCACTCCTCTCCCCCTTCTCACTGCGGTGCCGGCATTGTAACTGTGGGTGCCCGACTGTGGTTTCACAGCTGGGCATGCACTGCGCATGCGCGAGCCATGCTGCTTGCTGTGAATGGGCGGGCAATCTTCTGGGATTGCAGGGAGGGAGGAGGTGGAGTGGTGAACTTCCTTCTGGTGCCGTGGAGCCCTGGAAGGAAGTGGGGGCTGGGTGCCTCTAAAAAGTGGGTATCCGCTCCCCTCCCAAAAAAATTACATGCCAAATGTGGCATGTCAGGGGGTCACTTACACTTAAAGTGGAAGTTCCATTTTTGGGTGGAATAGCTGTAGAATACAGACTGTATAAAGCAGGTAAAACAAGACCAGGCAGTGTAGTATGAAAAAAATAGATTAAAAACTATATGGAACATCATATGTATATTCCAAAACCGTCAAAAAATAAGATAGCACAAAAACCAAATAATAAAAACAATTGTGGTGGTTGCCCAGGGTGATTGAAGATCCCCAGTGGATCATCTGACAAATAGTGTTTCTTCTAACATCTACTTATGTATCCGGTGAGGTGGGTGGTGACGTATTGCTATAGAGATTTTGATGTGGCACACCACAGTCTAAATAAGTCTCTAAAGTGCACTGCAACCACAGTGGAGTCTCAATCAGGGAGGCAGGTGAGGCAGAGAAAAAAAAAATCGAACTTCAAGGGTCAAAGCTTGGCGACTGGGAGTCACAGAGACACTGGTCAAAATTTGGGGTTTCTCTGACCTATGGTTCCGGAGATATGGGGCTCCTTGTGCACATACAGCTACATACAGAGGGGCCTGTTTAAATACAAGCTTGCACACTCTGTTTGCAGCAGACTGAGAGGGTGAGCTCACAGTGCCTCTCCTCACTTCTTGTCAGAGAATCACTGAGCTCAATGGACAGCTTGGAGTCTTGGACCAATGGTAAAGTACCATTGGTCCAAGCTGTCCAATAAAAATGCTGCAGTGGAGGCACGCCTCTCACTGCAGTGTAATAGAAGGGGGAAATGTGTCTAAAAGACAAATGCTCCCTTCCAGTCCAGCCCTCTTAACTAGAAGGAAATACATGGGTGTATGGGTATAAGATTTACCCATAATTCCGTGTTTTTCTCACACAGTTAAGAGGGAGAACGAGAATCTTCTACTGCTGAAAAGGTACAAGCTAAATCATATATTTTTATGCTATATGTTATAAGATAATAATTTATTATTTATCTATTTACTGTGACATTACTGGTATGAAGTTATAACGTCAAACTTCAGTAATTTGTCCGTTAAGTCACCTGCTTGAGTACAGATTTTCAAAATATAGTAAATTACCTTAAAAACAAGATATAATAATAATTTGTATATTACTTACTTATGGTAATTAACCCCTTGTCACCCAGGCCGATTCTGACACTTCTCTCCTACGTGTAAAAATCATAATTGTTTTGCTAGAAAATTACTCAGAACCCCAAAACATTATATATATATATATATATATATATATATATATATATATATATATATACACATATAGGGGTTTCCCGTGGTAGATGGCCCCGTAACTTTAGAGACTGTCGACATATCCGCATAAAGGGATTTTTTATTTGCAAAAAACGTAGTTAACGAACAGTCTCTTAGGCCGCGTACACACGCGGGGACTGTTCGCTCAACTTTGTCCGTCAAACAGTTTCAGCGGACAGTCCGCTCAAAATTAGCATGGACGGACTTGCCCACACACGACGAACGAACAGTCCGCTGAAACCGTGCGCGATGACGTGAACGGCACGTACGACGGGACGAAAAATACGACGTCCTATACACTGCAATGCAAACTTCGGCGTGTAAATCCTTTCTGAGCATGCGCGGAACTTAGTTTGACGAACAAGCCTACACACGAGGGGACTGTTCGCTGAAACAGAGTTTCAGCGGACAGTTTTTCGGAATTTCCGAAAAACTTTGTTCAGCAGACTGTCCGCTGAAACTGTCCGCTGAAATCCCACACACGAGCGGACTGTCCGCCGAAACACTGTTCAGCGGACAAAGTTGAGCGAACAGTCCCCGCGTGTGTACGCGGCCTTAGTGTAGGATCAGAGGGTTAGGAGGAAAGTTCAGGTATTCTTAGTGTCAAAGTCAATAATGAAGAACTCTCTTACTTTGACTAAATCCAGAAAATAGCCATTCACAGCTGGATGTTCACTCAAGTTGGATAGTCCTTCTCTCACAAGGCCTAGCAGCCAACAAGGTGCTTAAAGCAGGAACAGGTCTCTGCCACAGACGTTGTTGTAGGATATGTAGGAATAAGTCTCTACCACAGACGCTGTTGTAGAACATGTAGGAAACTAGGACTTGTAGAACACTCGTAGGATATCTGGATCTTGAGCCCCACCAGGCTCTTGCTAAGAAGCCAACCCATACCTGGCCTTCTTCTGAAGAGTCCTCCCCTGGATAGCTCCGAAGCTGCTGGGCCTCTCCACGACTGGAGACGGCACCGGACCACCTTGGAATCCTTCCTTTAGTTTCCCTGCCCCGGGCTAGCCAGCCCCAAGACATAAAGTCGGGTGGATCTGCACCCCAGGCCATAGCCTTCCTGGGGGCTGTCAGGAGGACCAGGACCATTGAGTCAGAACATACTTTCTGGACCGGAACCCCGAACCACGTGACATCAGCATCTTAAGTACCCTCTCCCAGAAAGCAGAGCAAGAGTGACACTCCCACTGGGTGGGCTCTGAGAGAAAGTAACCTTAAAGCACCCAACCAGAGTGTGGTTTCCATGCCTGCCAGAAGAGACAGTGCCCCCGGTGGCCAGGCTGAACACCCTATAGTCCAGTCAGACTGATGCTGAGGTCAAAATTGGAATAATTATACCCAAACCAAACTGCAGTTCAGGTTTAACCTTAAATTAAACAAAATTTGGCCCGATTTTTTTGTATACTATGAAAGATGATGCCTTACATGTTACGCTTTAAAAACGTACACACTTATGAAATGGCACCAAACTTCAGTATTTAAAAAGCTCCATAGGCGATGCTTTACATTTTTTTTTTACAAGTTACATGTTTAGAGTTATAAAGGAGGTCTAGTGTTAGAATTATTGCTCTTGCTCTAACGATTGCGGCGTACGTAACCTGTGTGTATCTGGCCCTGATACTATCCAGCGCCTCACTAGCCACTCACCTTTCTGCACGTCCCTGGTCACAATGGACAGATCGATTATTCCTGCCAGAAAGTAGATATTGAGTATGTGTCCCTGCTGGTAGTTGTAGATTGAATGTAGCCATACTTAGTGGAATAATGGGTTTGGATGCTGATATGTATCAAAGGTCATGCAGCAGTGCGGGTGTATAAGGTGATAACTCCTGCCTGAGGACATATAGCCGTGGAGTCTCATGCAAATCACGTATCAAGTAGTTTCATATTGCGTGAGCTAATAGCAGTTCATTTTGAATAGAATTCGGTGTAATCAAAAATTGCTCCCAGCACAGTTACCGGCGGCTAATGAAGAGTTCCCAATCGATGCTTGTGATCGGGAACTTTCCGTCACGTGACCGCCATGACAGCCAATCACAGCAATCATAGGATCATAAACCTTGCCTTGTCTTCTGGCATCCTAAACCGCTTAAAGGCCCGGGAGGCGCCGGCGCCAAGAGGTTAATATAATGGTACATTTTTTGTATACCTTTCATAAAGCTGCACTCTATGCAGATATAAAAGACAAACATTAATGCAGCTCTTCATTAATATATCATTAAATGTACCTTTTAAATGCAAGCAGTGCAAGTACTTGAATGTGACCTGGTATCAGCTTCTTGAGGTCCCTGTACAGCAGGGTCAGAGTGTGAGTGGAAGAAGCAGTGTAAGGAACCAATTCGGTCTTGTGCCAACAAAAAGCATGCTGATAGTAGGAGAAAGCAAAGTAACAGAAAGAGAGAGGATTTTGCCATCGTGCTGCTTCCCTTTTCACTGTCAAGTCACAGGCTGGGGGTGGGTACAGCCTGATCTGAGCTCAGAAAAAGTGGGTTGAATAATGCTGGCCATCAGACTGAGGACATTTAGCAACAGAAAATAAAGTATTACATGAACATCTCTGGATTGATGATAAATATTGCATTAAAAGCTGACTTTGGCAATTCATCTTTTAACCAATTAACAACCGCGCCATAGCCGAAAGATGGCTACAGTGTGGCTCAATAACACTGGGAGGGTGTACTATGACGTCCTCCCAGAATCGCGCTCCCACGCCCCCCCCCCCCCAGCACCCAGGAATATCCATGACCAGACCCAGCGCATCAAGAATCACAGTAAGTGACCGATGACAGCGGCCCTTTACCACGTGATCGCTCCGTGAAATGACGGAGCAATCACTTGTAAAAAAGTCGGCACATGCCTGGATTAGCTTTTCCCCTCTCCGCATCGATCGGTACAGTGTGAGAGGAGAGGGGAGAGATTGGTTGCAGTAGTGCTGAGCGCTGGATCTGTAGTGCCCACAGTGCTGCTCTGTGCCAATTCCTGCACTCATCCATCCATCCATGCTCAGCCATCCCATCCATCCTCATTCATGCTTAGTCATCCCCATCCATACTCAGCCATCCTCATCCATACTCAGCCATACTTAGCCCTCCTCATTCATGCTCATCCATCCCTATCCTCAGCTCATCAATCCCCATCCACAGCTCATCCATCCCCATCCACGGCTCATCCATCCACATTCATGGCTCAGCCAACCCCCTCCACAGCTCAGCCAACCCCATCCACGGCTCATCCATGCCACATCAGTTCTCATCCATGACACATCAATGCCACTACAGTGACCATCAGTGCCATCACAGTGCCTCACAAAAGTGTAATAGGTAGTCAATTTAGATTGGAAATGTATGCCCCTAGAACACCTGATAGCGCTCCCTGAATGTTGGGCCTCTGTATGTGACCAGGCTGTGTAAAAGTCTCCCACATGTGGTTTCACCGTACTCAGGAGGAGTAGGAGAATCTACTTTGGGGGTGTAATTTGTGGTCTGTAGATGCTATATGTTAGAAATATTGTATAAATGGACAACTTTGTGTAAAAAAAAAAAAAAAAGATGCATTTTCATTTTCATTTTCTTTCCACATTTTCCAAAAACTTGTGGAAAAAAGTGACATGTTCAAAAAACTCGATATGCCTCACAGATTATATGTTGGGGTGTTTTATTTCCAAAATGGAGTAATTTTTCGGGTGTTTCCATTGTCCTGGTGCTCCAAAAGTGCAAGAGGTAGTCAAGAAATTATATGTGGATTTTGTGTCCCTAGAATGCCTGGTGGTGCTCCCTGCATGTTGGGCCTCTGTTTGTGGCACACTGTGTAAAAGTCTCAGTCTAAAAGTCGGGAGGAGTAGCAGTATGTGTGTTTGGGGTGTAATTTGTGGTATACATATGCTGTGTGTGAGAAATGACCTGATAATATGACAATTTTGATTAAAAAAATGTAAAAAATCTTCATTTTGCAAAGAATTGTGGGAAAACATTACAACTTAAAAAAAAACTCACCATGCCTTGCTAAATACCTTGGAATGTCTACTTTCCAAAAAAGGGTCATTTGGGAGGTATTTGTACGTTCCTGGCTTGTGAGTGTCTCAAGAAATGAGATAGGCCGTCAGTACTTCAGGTGTGATCAATTTTCAATTATTGGCACCATAGCTTGTGGACTCTATAACTTTCACAAGGACTAAATAATATGCACTTATTTGGGTTATTTTTACCAAAGATATGTGGCAGTATAAATTTTGGCCAAAATGTATGAAGAAAAATTATTGAATGATAATTTGCTAAATTTTATAATAGAAACAAAGAAAAGTGCTTTTTTTTTTTACAGAATTTTCGGCCTTTTTTCATCTATAGCGAAAAACCCCAAAAAAAACTAAAAACAGCGGTGATTAGATACCACCAAAAGAAAGCTCTATTTCTGTGAAAAAAGGACAAACATTTCATAAGGGTACAGTGTTGAGTAATTGTCATTCAAAATGTTAGAGCACTGAAATCTGAAAATTGGTCTGTTTTTTTTATCTTTTTATTTTTGGCTAGGGTTATGCTTTAAGCTTTTAGAGTACAAAACAAATCTGTTTTCTAAATGTCATGTCTACGCAGAAATGTTTTTGTGAGATAGTTGTATTTTTACCAACAATGTCTTGACAGTAAAGTAGAGGTTTCACACCAATGACTTTACTCAGCTCAGCTCATTTTTATTCAGCCATAAAAGCAACAGAGTTCATCATCACCAGGTGATCACCCTTCTTTGACACGATTCACCTTCATAAAAGGTTCTCTATGACTCAAATATGTCAGAGAGGGATGTTCCCCTGGCAGCGATGAACTGTGGTGCTTTTAAGCAGAGTGACGTCATTGGTGTGCGGCTTCTCCCTTTCTTCAAAGAATGAGGATGGGCTCTTCACACTGGCACCCAATAGGATTTGCAGCAATGGAGGCTTGGAGTGGTGGCTTCCATGACTCACTGACAATACCTTGACAATATTTGTTATTAGGAATTTGCAACAACTTACTTGGTGCAACAAAGTTGGACATATAGTTAAGTTAAAGTATATAAGTAATGGCAAAACTTATTTTTTTGTTTTTGGATAGAGTGGAGAGAGATTGGAACCCCCTCTCAGTTTTTATTGCTCTCTTTGCCCCCGTTAAGGAGATTCACCCTCTCTATTTGTCCTGTTTACCATTATCATTAAAAGTAAAAAAACAAATTTGGGATTGTCCGCAGAAAAGCAATAGATGGGAAATCTGCCAATGGGGACACTAGTTCTGATGACATGGGGGGTCCCCAAGGAATTCCCTTGATTGGCTGGGATTTCCTCTCACTTCCTGTTGGGCTATGGGTCAGGAAGAGAAGGGAAATCTCCACAACGGGATACAGATTGAGAAAAAGTCTGATAGGGGTTATAACTTAAAACAAATGTTTCAGACACATGAAGGATTTTAGGATCTTAATCTCATACAATGATTGTTTTTTTTTGTTTTTTTTCTGTTCTGTGAAATTTAATTATTTCTATATAGGAGGATTTTTATTTTGTTTAGTGAGCTCTTTATGACATTTTGGAAAACAGCTTAATAATTGTTTTTTATCTAGTACGGCATTTGGTGGTACTTTTGGGGGCATTGTCGTTTGTTGGGTGGACAGTAGACATTACCGCTGGATTTCTACTTTGACATGGTTGAGGGATGTGCCTTTGCGACCTGCAGGGTTATGTTGATTGTAGTTCAAGATTTTGGTGGGCCTGCAAGGGAACTGAATGTTTAGAGATCAAGTTAAAATAATCACCAGTACTACACAATTGGGGGATAATGAGAATGAGGTCACAGAAGTACAGCCAAACGTAGGCATGCGCACAGGGTTTCCCCTGCCTTGTGACACCTTCCTATTGACCAGAGAGAGATATGGAAGACAGGAAGAGGTGTCTTAGCTCTCAACAATTACAGGAAGTGTCTTAATATTACGAGTGCCTGGTGTTTCCCACTACTGAAAATGGCTGAATGTATGTGTAGGTACTTATTATAGGTGGCAACATTTTAGTCATAGAAGGTTTCTTTTTTTTTCTTCTTTTTTTAAGTTTGTATTTACTGTGTAATCATCCAAAAAAAAAAAAAAATGGGTAAATAGAAGCAGAATAGGGGGCCTTGTTGCCTTACAAACCAGTGTGTACAATAAGTTATCATGCTGATGGTGTATATTTCAAACTCCATATATTAAACTTTTCCCTAGGTCTGTTTGCCACAATAACCTATAGTCATACCTTCTTTCTTTTCTTCTAAATTTCTCAAGAACAGTCCTATTTCTAAAAATGGTTATTTTTGTATCATCCTTGAACAGACATGTATTACTTTATGAATCAATTCATGAATAATGATATGACAATTATAATCTCCAACTACTGATCATATATTTCTTAATATAGTTTCATAAAAGTGGTATTGAAAGCTCTCCTGGTGTGTATATGATGATCTCCCATTATTGTTTAATTTCATTGGACTTTGTGTGCCAGTTTTTGCAATTTGATACCAAGGACAATTTTTAGCTTATGGACACAATTATCCCCAACACAGTGCACTATCTTTCAAACCTGTATTTTATGAAAGAAGAGGTAACTCTAAAATATGCACATATATATAAATACCCCACAGAGAAGGACTGATATTGATTATGTAAGCATTTTGCCATAGCAGACTTGTTTTAAATTCGTCCGATGCGCTAACCACCAATTTTGTACCGGTGCTGGTGAGTTGTGTTTCTTCCAGGATGTCGGCAGACAAAGTTAGCCGTGACCTCCCCTTCCTCTGCAGCTGTCTTTCCAAAAGTAAACTCTTGCGTCATGGAGCTCTGTCGATTTTTCCAGCAATGTCTTTGTGTTAGTCAAGAACAATATTCAAGACACAAGAAGAGGAGGTACTTATCTACATTGAGTTTCTAATTTTTGCTATCAATTGGATAGTGCCCTCATGCTGTATACTCATATATCTGTTGTCCTAATACTTGACTGCTAGTTAGTTACTCACCAATTAGTGGAAAAAGAGACAAAAATGGTAGCACAGGTCCTTGCACTTACACCAGGTCAAAAGTGGCAGCTCTCGTATTTCTATCTAGGGAGGTTCTTTTAAAGCCGGAAAGTGGTATGGGAAATTCACCTCAGGAAACAGCCCTTTGGGGTTACAAAAGAGCAAAAATATATGTTGCTGCCTGTACATACCTTTGACTATTTTCAGAAGGACCAAAGAATCTCTTTAACTCATGGAAATCCTTGATAATCTAATAATTATCAATGACTGATTCTTCTATGGAGACCTCACTTAAGCCTAATATACATGGACCAAATGTAGGGCGGCATTGGCCGGTTCAATAGAAACTGGCCAACATTTGGCCCATGTGTACTGCAGCCAATCCAACAAAAGCTGACTAAAAAAGATCTGCCTATCGGTATCCAAGAGTGCTGACTGGGGTGTTGAGGTGGGAGGAGGATGTCCCCCTGTCAGAACTCAATAGCTCAGCGGGGGGAGATCACTGTAACCACTGTACTAACATTGGATTGTTAGTACAGTGGTCCCTCCTGAGCTCTTCCGATTTTTTCGTTCCACTCTCTGGGAACAAAAAAATATATAGTATTGTGTACCGAGCTTAACTCATTCCATGTGTGCTCCATGTTCAACACCTGTCCAATGAGGACTTTCACCTAAAAATCACTATTTTTATAGGCTGGCATTTGCCATCTACACTTTATAGCTGCACCAAAGACAGGTTGAATATGTTAAATCTGAGCTTAGATGTATGCTTTAAAGTATTACTATATACTATGTGGTGTTGTGGACACCTGACCATCACACCTATATAAGTTTGTTGGACTTTCCATTTCAAAACTCTGTTATGGAGTTGGCCCTCCTTTGGGATAAAGCATCCTTCCACTCTTCTGCCACACGTTTTGGGAATTAGTGTTCCAGTTCATCCCAAAGGTGTTCAACAGGGTTGAGGTCAGGGCTCAGTGCAGCCTACTGAAGTTCCTGCACACCAAAACTCATCAAACCATGTCTTTTTGAAGTAAGCTATGTGCATAAGGGCACAGTCATGCCGGAACAGAAAAGGACATTCCCCAAGCTGTTGTTACTAGACTGGTTGTCTAAAATGTATTTTTTATACAATACCACTAACAGTATCCTTCAATGGAAACACCACACCAACACCCGAGCTCAAAAATATGGAGAAATGTTCACATACTTGAGGGCATTTAAGTGAGTTTGATGGTCAGTCCACAAAAGTTTGTCTATATAGTGTTTGGCCCTAAAAGTTTTAAATTGTCTCCTAACCAGATGGGGTATGTAAAGCCAACTCTACAAAATCTGCTGGTCAATTTTACCTTGAAATGTTAGAATTTTACATAAAATGTGTGGTGTATTCATAGTTAAAAATGTGTGCTGTTTGCTGAATCTTTAGGCAATGCGTTCAGTATTATTCCTGGTACCTGAAAAATGCTACATACATCTGTGAAAGAGTTCAAAGAAATTCACAAAGGCGCAGTGAGTATTCATCCCTATAGACAATGATATTTTCATTTTTGGAAAACAATATACAATTTTTTATTTTATTTTAACTTGCATGTAAACTAAAGGACAGAAGAAAAATGACAATGTCAGACTATGACAGCTGATCATGTGATCACAACAGAGCCGGTAAACGGCTATTTTTCCTCCTCGCGCTGACAGCCGATCACTGGTGGCTGTGAGAGGGACTTCAGTCTCGATCACAGCGAGCTGGAGTCAGCTCATCAGTGCCCACCTGCCCCCTGCCAGTGCCAGTGTATGTGTAGATAAAAGTGCCACTCATCAGTGCCACCTATTAGTGCCCATAGTGCCACCTATTAGTGCCCATAGTGCCACCCATCAGTGCCCATAGTGCCACCTATCAGTGCCCACAGTGCCAGCTATCAGTGCCCACAATCTGTCACAACAACAGTGCTGCACCTCAGTGCCACATATCCGTGCCCATCAGTGTCATCTACCAGTGCCCATCAGTGCCGCTCATCAGTTCCCAACAGTGCTACCTATCAGTGCCACCTATCAATGCCCATCAGTCCCATCTATCAGTGGTACCTATCAGTGCCCATCCGTGCCACCCATCCATGCCATCTTATCTGTGCCCATCTTTGCCCATCAGTGCCGCCTTATCTGTGCCCATCAGTACTGCCTTATCTGTGCCTATCGGTGTCACCTTATCTGTGCCTATTAGTGCCGCCTTAACTGTGCCTATCAGTGCCCACCAGTGCAGCCTATCAGTGCCCACCAGTGCTGCCTCATCAGCGCATTTCAATGAAGGAGAAAAATTACCTGTTTGCAAAATTTTATAACAAACTATTAAACATGATTTTTTATTTTTTTTTATTTTGCATTTGTTTAGCAAAAAATAAAACTCCCAGCTGTAATTAAATACCACCAAAAGAAAGCTCTATTTGTGGGAGAAAAATGATAAAAATTTAATTTGGGTACAGTGTTGTATGGCCGCTCAATTGTCATTCAAACTGCATCAGCGCTGAAAGCTGAAAATTGGTCTGGGCAGGAGGGGGGTTTAAGTGCCCAGTAAGAAAGTGGTTAAAGTGGTTGTAAACCCTCCTGCACAACTTTGTCCCATGTAAATCAGCATTAAAAAACCCCAATGTACACTGCTTGTAGATATCTCCTTACTTGCTTAGTATTGTTGTAATCCCTGTTGTTCTTTAGAATGACGTCACTGAGCATGCCCAGATCTCCCCTGATTTACGGCACACTCTCTATGTGCTTATCTATCTGTTATCAGGACTTCCTACGGCACAGCACTGAGCTCCCAGGAGGCTGCATAATCACTCAGAGCTTCCTCCTACACCCTATGTGACCATGTGACATCACATGCAGTGTAAAGCAGGGAATGGGACAGCATTACTGCAGTCTAATCAGCTGAAGCTGATAGGACTCACACAGGCAAACACAAGATAATCAGCACAAGTAAATACTATGAAATAAACCAAGTCAGCTATGAGAAGGGAAGCAGGGTTGCCATAGAAACGGATTATGAAGGAGGCTTGGTTAACAGTACAGGAAGTGGTCAATGTAAGGGCAAAAATACACTCTACTGTGGACTCAGAAAACAATACTTAAGATGGCGCTGCCTTACCCCTAGAAACAAGTTTTTTTAAGTTTCTTTAAACAGTAAGTACCGTATTTATCGGCGTATAACACGCGCCGGCGTATAACGCACACCCCAAGGTTAGGAGGGAATTTTAAGGAAAAAAACTTTTAGGATGGAAGTTTAAGGAAAAAAACGTACATTTCAATGCCCATCAATGCAGCCTTGTCAGTGTCATTTGCAGCCTTGCATTGCAGCCTTGTCAGTTATTTGCAGCCTTGTCAGTCATTTGCAGCCTTGCATTTCAGCCTCGTCAGTCATTTGCAGCCTTGCATTTCAGCCTCGTCAGTCATTTGCAGCCTTGCATTGCAGCCTTGTCAGTCATTTGCAGCCTTGCATTGCAGCCTTGTCAGCCATTTGCAGCCTTGTCAGTGTCGTTGTAGGCTTGCCATTTAAAAACGGATGAGCAGATGTCCTGTGTATCTCGGCGGTGCTCGGTAGCTCTCGCCCATTCTCGGCGGCTTTCGGCTATTTTCATCAGCTTTTGGCCGCACTCAGACGTTCTTGGCGGCTTTAGGCCGCACTCGCCGAAAATAGGCAAAAGCCGTTGAGAAGTTCACAATCAGCAGGGGATCGGCGTATAACACACACCCATGATTTTCCCCTGATTTTAAGGGGAAAAAGGTGCGTGTTATACGCCGATAAATACAGGTAATATGCAATTTGGGCTGGATTACAGTGGCTATATTTTGATAATTACTTATTATAATGGACTAAATGAAAAGAAACATCAGAGTGGGAGAGTTTACTTCCTCTTTAAGAATGCTTAAAGTGAAACAATACAAATGAAATATTCCTTTAAATATCGTGCCTGGGGGGTTCCCTTAGCCTGCCTGTAAAGTAGTGCATCTTTCCCATGATCATAACAGGACCACAGCAAAATTACATTTCTAAAGGAAAAAATGTCATTTAAAACTGCTTGCGGCTGTAATGTATTGTTGGATCCCGGTAATATAGATAAAAATCATTGGAAAAAAAGAAGTGGGTCCCCCCAAAATCCATACCAGGCCCTTCAGGTCTGGATTGTATGGATGGATTTTAAGAAGAACCTCGCGCTAAAATGAAAAAAGAAATGGGTCCCTCCAAAATCCATAAAGGACCCTTACCCGAGCACACAACCTGGCAGGCCACAGGAAAATGGGGAGAGAGAGCCCCCCTCCTAAACTGTACCAGGCCACATGACCTCAACATGGAGAGGGTGCTTTGGGGTCTCCCTCAAAACACCTTGTTCCCATATTGATGGGGACAAGGGTCTCTTCCCCACAACATTTGCCTGGTAGTTGTGGGGGTCTGCAGGCAGGGGGCTTATCGGAAACTGAAAGCCCTGTGAATGGGTACAGTTTTTGACAATTCCTTTATTTAAAAAAAAATAAGTGTCCCGCAATGTAAATCCATCTTTAATCACAACGCTGACGACCAGAAAAAAACTAAAAACTCCTGTGACATCAGGAGGAGCAGGGTCCCCCATTTACGTCACCGGGTGGCCCCACCCTCAGCTATATAATAGCTGTCATCGGGAAAAGGCTGCAGTCGGTGGGATGCCTCCCATGGAGGTGGAGTTTTTCCATTTTTTTTCTATGGACCATCAGTGCTGTTATTGAAGAAGGTTGAACATTGCAGGACACTTTTTTTAAATAAAGGAATTGTACCCGATACCCATTCACATTCTCCCCAGATCCCAGCCCCCCTGTTAAAGGGGGCTTCCAGATTCCGATAAACCCCCTACACGCAGACCCCCACAACCACCAGGTAAGGGTTGTGGGGAAGAGGCGCTTGTCCCCACCAACATGGGGACAAAGTGTTTTGGGGTCCCAAAGCACCCTCCCCATGTTGAGGGTATGTGGCCTGGTACAGTTCAGGAGGGGGACCGCTCTCTCGCCCCCCCCCCCTTTTACTGCAGCCTGCCAGGTTGCGTGTTTGGATAAGGGTCTTGTATGGATTTTGGGGGGCCTCTACAGCATTTTTTTTTATTTTGGCGCAAGGTTCCACTTAAAATCCATAACAGACCTTAAGGGCCTGGTAATAGACTGGGGGGAACTCGTTTTGAATGACATTTATACCTGTTTAAAAGTCATTTTGCTGCTCTCATTTATTACACTATGTACGGCCCCTATGTAAGCAGCCTTACACAGTGCGGGGCATGGACTTAGCACCCTGAGCCATGATTGGCCAAAGGCACCCTGACTTTGGCCAATCGTGGCTCTCACAGCAGAGTGCGCTATGATTGGCCAAAGCATCCAGGTTAGGTGCATGCTTTGGCCAATCAGCAGCTGTCAATGCATAGCAATCTCGTAGTGCATTATAGGGCATTTCAAGGGCGCTCAAATTCCCGCAAACGCCCCATAATGTTCTAAATTCGGCGAATAGGCGAACACCCAATGTTCAAATTGAACTTACTTTCGACTCGAACATCGGGCTCATCCCTACTACTGAGGAAGAGTTTTTCAGCTGTAAGAACACTCTAAGCCCTTGTACACACGATCGGACATTGCGACAACAAAATCCGTCGGATTTTGTCCGACGGATTTTGTCAGAAACTTGTGTTACATACACACGTTAGGACAAAGTTGTCGGAAAATCTGATCGTTCAGAACGTGATGACGTACGTTCGTTCGTTACGACGGGACTACGCTCAGGCTAGTAGCCAATAGCTTTGGTCTACGAATTTGATCTGAGCATGCGTGGCACTTTGTCCGATCGAAATTCTCTACAAACGATCGGACAAAGTCCGATCGGATCATGTTGTTGGAAAGTTTTATAGCCCAGCTCTAAAACTTTGTCCGTCGGATATTCCGACGGAAACAGTCCGACGGAGCCCACACATGGTCGGATTATCCGACAATGCGGTCCGATCACACATTTTCCGTCGGAATGTCCGACCGTGTGTACAAGGGCTAAGACTAAAAAACACTGAAAACAGTACAGTTTTGCTAAAAAACGCAATTGCTAAAAAAAAAAGCTGCAAACGCTAAAAACCCAAATGGAAAAATGTTGCAAAACGCAACAAAACTTACGTTTATAAAGTGGCATCATCCAGTGTGCATGAGGCCTTAGTTGAGAACAATGTTGATAGCCTTGCCCACTTGGTACAGCATGAGGCCTCATGCACACTGGGCATTTTTACAGCTACTGAGACTTCAGCTGTAAAAACACTCTAATGCTAAAAACTGCTGAAAACACAGTAAAATGCAGCAAAACATATCTATCCGGCATTTAACACCCAGACTATTTTAGTAATGATCATGAAATTAAACAATAACTACTTAATTAATTGATAATTGTTTGAAAAGTTATACAAAGAGTGAAAAATATTTTAGTGGTCTACGGAAAAGTAGCTTCTTTCAATGGTGGGTCCATGTTGTGATCCATTACATAGGTGGTCAGTGGAGAAGGCCCCCCCCCCTTAGATTGGTAGTCAGTGGAGAAGGTCCATCTTACTCTGGTGGTCAGTGGAGAAGGTTCACCTTACATTGGGGATGAGTTGAGAAGGCCCACCTTACATTGGTGGTCAATGGACAAGGCCCACCTTACATTGGTGGTCAATGGAGAAGGCCCACCTTACATTGGTGGTCAATGGAGAAGGCCCACCTTACATTGGTGGTCAAAGGAGAAGGCCTAACTTACATGGGTAGTCAGTGGAGAAGGCCCCCTTACAGTACATAGGTGTTTAGTGGAGAAGACCCCCTTCACATTGGTGGTCAGTGGAGAAAGCCCCCTTAACTGTGTTGGTCAGTGGAGAAGGCCCCACTTACATTGGTGATCAGTGGAAAAGGCCCACTTTACATTTGTATTCAGTGGAGAAGCCCCTCTTACTTTGTTGTTCAGTGACGAAGCCCCCCCTTACATTGGTGATCAGAGGAGAAGAGGTCAAGGCCCTGTTTACAATGGTAGTCAGTGGAGAAGGCCTACCGTACATTGGTAATCAGTGGAGAAGGCCCCCTTTACATTGGTGGTTAGTGGAGAAGATGCCCCCCTTTACGTAGAAGGTCAGTGACCCCTTATATTGATGATCAGTGGCGAAAAAAAGCCTGTTGGCTTTATCTATACTCACTTTATCTTTGGATGAGATGCATTGTCACTGACAAGACTACAGAATGTGCCCACTTTCCTGACATGCAAGATATAAGAGAGAAGTGTTCTGTAGTCCACAGAGATAGCTGGAAGTAATCAGTTCAATAGA
Source organism: Lithobates pipiens (assembly GCF_037356315.1). Lineage (NCBI taxonomy): Eukaryota > Metazoa > Chordata > Amphibia > Anura > Ranidae > Lithobates > Lithobates pipiens. The sequence goes on along the minus strand of NW_027507764.1, from coordinate 563,888,732 downwards.
TTTTTTGAAGGATGAACGGACATTTTTGTACTTTTTGAACAGATATAACAAAATCCTTACAATTGTATATTTAACAGACCGAAAAAGAACAAATAGAAGAAGTTCATTATTGGGACTTACATGTGTTATATGCAGAATGCCATCCAAAACAAAACAAAAAAAGAAAAAAACAACATGATAAAAATAATCCATTTCATAGATAAAATAAAAAAACAACTTACAGTGCCTTGAAAAAGTATTCATACCCCTTGACATTTTCCACATTTTGTCATGTTACAACCAAAAACGCAAATGTATTTTATTGGTATTTTATGTGATAGACCAACACAAAGTGGCTCATAATTGTGAAGTGGAAGGAAAATGATAAATGGTTTTCAAAGTTTTTTTTACAAATAAATATCTAAAATGTGTGACGTGCATTTGCATTCAGCCTCCTTTACTCTGATACCCCTAATTAAAATCTAGTGGAACCAATTGCCTTCAGAAGTCACCTAATTAGTAAATAGAGTCCACCTGTGTGTAATTTAATATCAGTATAAATACAGCTGTTCTGTGAAGCCCTCAGAGGTTTGTTAGAGAACCTTAGTGAACAAACAGCATCATGAAGGCAAAGAAACACACCAGACAGGTCAGGGATAAAGTTGTGGAGAAGTTTACACAGGGTTAGGTTATAAAAAAATATCCCAAGCTTTGAACATCTCACAGAGCTCTCACTGTTCTATCCATCATCCGAAAATGGAAAGAGTATGGCACAACTGCAAACCTACCAAGACATGGCCGTCCACCTAAACTGACAGGCCGGGCAAGGAGAGCATTCATCAGAGAAGCAGCCAAGAGGCCCATGGTAACTCTGGAGGAGCTGCAGAGATCCACAGCTCAGGTGGGAGAATCTGTCCACAGGACAACTATTAGTCGTCTCTCCACAAATCTGACCTTTATGGAAGAGTGGCAAGAAGAAAGCCATTGTTGAAAAAAAAGCCATAAGAAGTTCTGTTTGCAATTTGTGAGAAGCCATGTGGGGGACACAGCAAACATGTAGAAGAAGGTGATCTGGTCAGATGAGACCAAAATTGAACTTTTTGGCCTAAAATCAAGACGCTATGTGTGGCGGAAAACTAACACTGCACATCACCCTGAACACACCCACTGTGAAACATGGTGGTGGCAGCATCATATTGTGGGGATACTTTTCATAGGCAGGGACAGGGAAGTTGGTCAGAGTAGATGGGAAGATGGATGGAGCCAAATACAGGGCAATCTTAGAAGAAAACCTGTTAGAGTCCGCAAAAGACTTGAGACCGGGGCAGAGGTTCTCCTTCCAGCAGGACAATGACCCAAAACATACAGAGCTACAATGGAATGGTTTAGATAAATGCATATTCATGTGTTAGAATGGCCCAGTCAAAGTCCAGACCTAAATCCAATTGAGAATCTGTGGCAAGACTTGAAAATTGCTGTTCACAGACGCTCTCCATCCAATCTGACAGAGCTTGAGCTACAGTATTTTGCAAAGAAGAATGGGCAAAAATGTGACTCTCTAGATGTGCAAAGCTGGTAGAGACCTCCCCAAAAAGACTTGCAGCTGTAATTTCAGAGAAAGGTGTTTCTACAAAGTATTGACTCAAGGGGGCGCCATACAAATGTACCCCACACTTTTCACATATTTATTTGTAAAAAAAATTGGAAAACCATTTAACATTTTCCTTCCACTTCACAATTATGTGCCACTTTGTGTTGGTCTATCACATTAGATCCTAATAAAATACATTTACGGTTTTGGTTGTAACATGATAAAATTTAGAACATTTCAAGGGGTATGAATACTTTTTCAAGGCTCTGTATATTGCAATATTTAGCTTCTATCCAACAACCTGTCCCACAGAATTTTTTTTCCCTGCCACTAGATATCCTCAGTCTGATTACCGGCATCATTCAACCCACTTTTTTTCTAAACCCAGGTCATCTGTGCCAATGTGCACAGATGCATTTCCTAGATGCATTTGCTATGTAATGTAGCAGTTTATTGTCAAGCTCCAGGCTAAAACATTTAGATGGTTGGGGCATCAGTAAACCTTTTATTGCCCTCTGTGTCCCTATTGGAGAAATTAACATTTACTGGACAGTATGAAAGAAGAAGATTGTAGAAATATCTCCAATGGCGGTGCAAAAATAGACAAAAATACACTTTTCATAGGGCGAGGAAGGACTAGAACTGGCAGTCTTTTTTATTGTAGTCTGTGCCTTCCTGTCCATGTGATAGCCACACCCATATTTTCCTATTTACGGGGAAAGGAAGGGAAGGAAGTGAGGGAAAATTATCCCAATGTAGTAAAAAAGAAAAAAAGAAATATGTGAATAAAGCCTACACCAAGCTTATGCCACTAAATCTACCACTCAATTGTGGTCACTTAAACAAAAAAAAAAAAAAATCTGTGATTAAGCTCTGCAATAGAATACTAGTAAATAATGTAAAGGAAACCTATGAATTAAATGAATCAATAAATCATTGATTGTAAATGGATAAAAAAAAAAAAATCAGAAAACAAAAAATATTGTGCAAAAAGTGCTGTGCAAAAAATACATAAATGTGTCCTGTGCAAAAAAAGTTTACAAGTCCTTCAATTCATATGTGCAATCATAAAATAATTTAATAGGCAAATTAATGAATGAATCAAAATTAAAAAACAAACTATAATAAAGTACAGTTTTTTTTTAAATATATTTATAATCAATGGTTTATTGATTCATTGAATTTATGGGTTTTCTTTAAAATATTTACTAGTATTTGTAGCGGCCATAACCCGTTGCAGGATGGCCTTGACTTTTTGGGCTTACCAGTTACCTTCTCTTGGCCTGCTCTTCCACTTCTAGGGGTTCCCAGGGTTGATACCTAATGATTTACACACTGACACAGATGAAGTCCTTTTTCAAAAGGATTTATTTTGCAGTAAGAACTTCCAATTAACACAGTCTCTTAGGGAACAGAGGGCACGGGTGAAGAACTCAGGCACCTTGAACTGCAGGTCTAGCAAAGTCTCTATTTCCACCCAGAGAGTAGCCACTCGCAGCTGGGTACGTCAAGGCTGAACAGATCTCTAGCCAGAGATCATGGCAGTCAGCACATTGACTCAAACTTGAACAATCCACTAAGGGTGGACAGGAACCTTTTTCCGCTGTACCTGGAACGTTTCCCGTCTCCTCAATGGTACTGGAAAAGTGTGAATTTGTCAATGTCCTTCCCAACTCAGTAACCAGGCACTTCTCAGGATGCCACTTGCCGGCCCTTCTCCGAAGAGTCCTCCCTCGGTCACTTCCACCAGCTGCGGTGTCCCTCCAAGCCGAGAGCACACCCGGACACTTTGAATCCTCCCTCAGTTACTGCGCCTCGGACCAGCCGGGTCCGAGACTCGGGAACAGACGGATCCCTACCCCAGATCAAGCAGGTCTATCAGGGGCCACTGACAGGAACATGTTGCGGGGTGTCGAACACCCCATGACCGGGACCCCCCACGGCGCTACCCCAGTCCTGGAACCAGAACAGACCACACGGGTCTCACCAACAACTCCGGAACCCTGAACACGTGACCCACACCCCCTTACGTACCCCTTCCCAGACTCCTCAGCGGGCCCGGCACTCCCGCTGATTGGCTCCGAGAAAGTCGATACCTAAACATCCAACCAGACCTGGCTCTGGCCTGTCATGTGCACCTCACCGTTCACATGACCAGGCAAAACTTCCAAACACAGCCTGGCCAGATTGGTGTCAAGGCCTACCTACACAATTAACCCTCAGAACCTTTAGTGTTCTGAGGCCAAAAACTAAATTTACATGTGTATGATATTTGATCCCAAATGTCATCAGCTACAGATTCTATGGGAGAGCCCAGTCACAGAATTTCCTATGTTTACGATGTTTATGTTTAAAACTTCAATAAAAAGAATTTTAAAAAAAACCCAGAGATTTTCTCAACTTATTAACTTACTGCAGACGTTTTTTTTTCGCTTTGGAAATAAAATGTATTTACTTATTTATTTTTATTATTATTTTTATTAAAGTTCTAAACATAGTACAAACATGGCACTTGTAAAGTGACAAAACAAAAAAATAAAAAAGTGGCCAGCATGGCCCTGACTAACAATAGAGGACTATCTAAGAAGAAAACCCAATTACATTTCCACATAAAGAATTATTTTCTTTTCATAATAGAATTATATGCAACTGACTATGGCATACATATATACAATTAACTCTTCACAAATAAATCCCAAAATTATAAACCTAAAGCGCTACATGCAGTTTTATGGTATCCATAAACAATTGGACCTCATACAGATGCATCTGTGTAAGAACTTATTTTGGATGAGGTGGTCTCTCGCAGACACCAGTCTAGTGAATGAGGAGTGCCAAATATCATCACAGTCATCCCCATCCATGCTAAGGAAATTAGCTAACCAAGCATTATGACAGGGTAGAAGAAGACTGGCAGTATCTACACACAGTTGCTTATATATGGATGATAGCTCAGTCCCCAACACACACTACTAAACCTGAAGAGACAAACTGAGTTTGAAAGGCGTGTCTGAACTGCAGGAAGCGGAAGAGGTGAGTGTTAGGTAATCCACACTGAAATTTTTGAGCGTCAAATGCAAGCAATGTTCCATTCTGCACCACAGATCCTACCATTTTTACCCCATACTTAGTCCAAATGATGGGATCTGGATAGGCGTAGAATTGATGTAACTGAGGATTCTTTCATAAGGGCATATAGGGAGAAATTGCACTATCCCCTCCAAGCTCCGCCCACCTAATCACCTCCCAAGCCCGAATTGCATCTCACATGGATATAGTGATAGGATATGGGGCCCTAGTTAACCAGAATACCAAATGAGACAATGCCTCATAGGACCCAACAACAGCTGCCTCCAAAGACACTGTTGCATCGTTGTCCGGAAGAGTCAACCACATATGCACATAAACCATTTGCCCTGCAAAATAATAACGGGAAAAATTGGGAACCACCAAACCCTCCTCCTTTCATGGCTGTTAAAGAACCTGTGATTTAATTTGTGGGTAGCCCCCTTGCCACAAAAAGTTAGATACCAGGTGGTCACTAATCTTAAAAATAATTTTGGGCCCCCAAACCGGGGAGAAAATCTCTGATTTAGACCATAAAGAAGTATCAGCCATGTCATTATAATAATAATAAAAAAAAAATACATGGCCAACAATAACCAAATTAAAAAAACATTTTTTATTAACGTATAGAAAATATAGAATTCTAACTTAACAAACTCATCCTCATCTAATGTCTACAACTTTTTCTGCTTGGTTACACGGAGGTCTTCCTTATTGGCTTCTGGCAGTGTAATGTTACGATGTTCGCAGAGTACCATAACCTTTGGAAATCATTTGGATGTAATAGACATTAGTCTTCTCACTAACATGCTACAGTAGCTCCAGTAATGAACCCACTTCATTTCCTCTCCATGGCTGACTGCTTTCATCATGTCTTACATGTTCCCATCTACTGTTTAAAAGGCAGAACGAGTTACTGTAAGACTGAACAATGGTACAATGAAACAATCTAACCAGACATTCAGTAATAACAGGTGTAGGCATTCTTATTCCTCCCTCCTTCCCTCCCCTAACTGTTGAAGGACCACACATCTCAAGGTGGACCACAAATTGTCAATCCGCAATAGCTGGCTGCTGCAGGTTCCCATATATAGAGACAGCTAAGTGCTTGGCTAGGTCATGTCATGGCTATCCATTTCAAAAGAACATGTTGTTGGTAGACTACCGTATATACTCGAGTATAGGCCGACCCGAGTATAAGCCGAGGCCCCCAATTTACCCCCAAAAAACTGGGAAACCTATTGACTCGTGTATAAGCCGAGGGTGAGATATGCCTGTCCATCCCTGTGTGTGTGTGTCCATCCATCCATCCATCCCTGTGTGTGTGTGTGTGTCCATCCATCCCTGTGTGTGTGTGTGTCCATCCATCCATCCATCCCTGTGTGTGTGTGTGTGTCCATCCATCCATCCATCCCTGTGTGTGTGTGTGTCCATCCATCCATCCATCCCTGTGTGTGTGTCCATCCATCCATCCCTGTGTGTGTGTGTGTCCATCCATGTGTGTGTGTGTGTGTGTGTGTGTGTGTGTGTGTGTGTGTGTGTGTGTGTGTGTGTGTGTGTGTGTGGCCTTGTGTGTCCAGCCTACCTGTGTCCCGAGCCTCCGTCCGGTCCCGAGCCTCCGTCCGGTCCCGTCCCGTCCCGAGCCTCCGTCCGGTCCCGTCCCGTCCCGAGACTCCGTCCGGTCCCGTCCCGTCCCGAGACTCCGTCCGGTCCCGTCCCGTCCCGAGACTCCGTCCGGTCCCGTCCCGTCCCGAGCCGAGCCTCCGTCCGGTCCCGTCCCAGGATCACCGCTCTTCGTCGGCGCCCATTCCCCTGTTCAAATGTCGCGCCTCCCTGTCTGTGATAGGCGGAACACAATTTCCCAGCAGTCTGTGTTCCGCCTATCACGGACATCCTCTTATCCTCGTCCGTAGTATGAGGATGAGCGGATGTCCGTGATAGGCGGAACACAGACTGCTGGGAAATTGTGTTCCGCCTATCACAGACAGGGAGGCGCGGCTTTTGAAAGTTAGAATGGCCGCTGTCTGTCTGCTCGACACGCTGTTCGGGCAGACAGACGGCGATGACTCGAGTATAAGCCGAGGGGGGCACTTTCAGCCTCAAAAAAGAGGCTGAAAATCTCGGCTTATACTCGAGTATATACGGTAATTCTTCCATCCCCATGATTATATATTTTCAGTCATTTTTTTCTATGTATACCTTAAAATAAAATATGATTTTTACTTTTTTAAATGCTTTATCCTACTGATTTTTTACTGTTATAAACATAGAGATTTGTAAATTAGCATCTAGAGGGAGCTCTTCCCGGTTTAGTACGATTATTCCATCTTGTTGGTAAAGTATAACTGAAGGCAAAACTTTTTTTTTTTTTTTTTTTGGATTTAGTGGAAAGGGATTAGAACACCTGCCAGTTTTTTATTGCTATCTTTCCCCCATTAGGGAGATTCACCCTCTCCATTTATTTTGTTTACTATTATCATTGAAAGTTAAAAAAAATCTAAAATTTTGGGTTGTCCTCAGGACAGTAATACAGGGGAAATCTTACAATGGGGAGACTAGTTCTGGTGATCCTGGTGACAACCAGGGATTCCCGGACTTCGTGTTTTGGCTATGGGACAGGAAGCAAAGGGAAATCTTGGGACCCAATTGGAAAAACAAAAAATGGACTGGGGATTATAACCATCCATTATCCTATCCAAAATGAAAAAAAATATATTCAAAAATGGTCAAATGTAGAGAAAAGATATCAGCCCATCAGGAAGTACAATGTTTTCAGTGACCCCGATTTACTAAACATGTTCATTATGCAAAGTTTGTTGGTAAATGTCCTTGCATGGCCTAGTCAGAGCCCAGACTCAAGGCTGGGTTCACACTAGAATACGGAGCAGCTCACAGTAGCGGGTCCGTCTCCATTCACCGGTTCAGGTCCGATTTCAGCATTTTTGCCAAAATTTGGACCTGAAATGGACCAAAAAGACGCACAGGACTCTCCATAGAGAGCAGGTCACAATCTACTGCTATGCAAATTGGAATCGGAGAAACCCGCATCCAATTTGTAATAGTGTGAACCCAGCTTAAACCCCATTAAAAATCTGTGGAATAACTTGGAGACTGCAGTCCACAAACTGTCACCATCAAATTTAACTGAACTTGAGCAGTTCTGCAAAGAAAAATGAGCAAATATTGCAAAGTGTAGATGTGCAAACTTAATAGAGACAAATCTCAACAGACTAAAGGCTGTAATTAAAGCAAATAGTGGTCCAAGAAAATACTAACATAAGGGGGGTAATCTTTTTCCAACTCAGTGATTCTGTTTTTGTTTCCTGACATGTTGGTGTTATATCTTTCACTTGGATGTTATAAGTTGGAGTAGATAAAACAAAAACTGTGCCTGTCTTAATTTCAGGTTGCAAAGCAACACAATGTGATTATTTTAAAGGGGGGGGGTTCTTTTCTATACCCAGTGTATACAATAAACAAATATGGCTGCCCCATGTACATATGTAATTACAAAATATGGCTGCCCCATGTACATCTGTAATTAACAAATATGGCTGCCCCATCCATGTACATATGTAATTACAAACTATACATAGAAACAAGGCTTTTCAAACATTAAAACACAATGAAAAGATTATTTACCTCAAGCTGATGCGTGATTATGTAAAAAATAAATACAAAACACTTTGGAGTTGATTTACTAAAGGCTCATAGACTGTGCACTTTGAAGTTGCTCCAGAGCTTAGTAAATGGAGGGGAAGCTCTGCTGACTTCCATCAAGCAATCATGTGCAATTGAAAATGCTGATTTTTCCCCCTTGCATGTGATTGGGTATTCTTTGCAAAGTAAAGCTTTACCTCATTTATTAAGCTAAGAAGCAACTTTGCAAAGTGCACAGTCTATTTCAGTGGCGGCTGGTTGTTTTTTTTGGGTGGGGGGGGGGGGCGGCAAACAACCACCCCCCCACTGTTTTCTGGTTGGTCTGGCAATTACCCCATCTAGGTGGGTGGTGGGCAGTGAGCAGCATGCATCGTCTAAGTGTCCTTCCAGCATGTGGCTCCTCCCCTCCTCCTAGGCGTCTAATAGGTTGTCCTTTCGGCCAATCGGGTGACTGGTGTCAAAACCCGCTTCCTGATTGCTGTGAGGGGGATCAGTGTTACAATAGCGAATATTCATTCACACCTGGGTGGTCTGTAGGCACATTCTCTGCGACCCGAGCCCACCCTAATTTGAAGCCTATTAGAGCCTCTGGCTCTAAACAGTGCTTCAAAAAAACACCCCCTCCCCGCATTGGAATCCATGCATGCGGCGTCCTAAAAGGGGCCGGATGCATGGATAGGGGGAGGCGGCGATGGATAGGGTGGGGGCGGCTCCCGTGCGCCCTCAATAAACGGGCTATCCCTGGTCTATTTGCCTTTAGTAAATCAACCCCACAGACATCTTCCCTTGCATGGGAATTTTCCATAGAGCTTCTATCATCCAATCATGTGCAAACAAAAATACTGTTATTTTTTTTATTATTATTATTTTCCTTGCACGTGATTGGGTATTCTTTGCAAAATAAAATGTTGCCACATTCACTAAGTTCAGGGAAAATTTCCCTTTGCAAAGTCTAACTTCCCTTGCTGCCTATTTGCCTTTAATAAACCAACCTCCAAATATTTAAGCATTGGCGTCATTGTGAAAAATTACTACAACATCATAGTTGTAAAATTAAACATTTCAGTTGGTATCAGCACTCTGGTATGTGTCTGTAAAAAGTGAAGCTGTCAGACAGAAATCCCTGTTAAGTTTATTGGCAATTCTAATGTTGGACAGCCACACATATTTATAATCAAGTCTAAAAAGCAATTTAATTTAACTTTTTCTGTTTCAATATGTTTATTGAGTTTTTGGGTCAACAAGAGATTCATAAGCAGGCTCGTTGATTGCCCACGTAGGGGCTGGAAACGCGTAAAAATTACCATATATATTACTATATATGATCGATATTGTTCACAATTATCCTATGACATAGTGAAAATAGGGGATAGTATCAAAAAAATTAATACTGCATAAAATGCCATATCCCCAAAAACGTTGCCAAAGGGGTGGCTTTTCTCCAGCAAACCCTCGTCCATAGGTGGCAACGGCAGAAACCAGGATAGTGAGAAACCAGAAAGAAAGCGAGAAGAGCGAAAAGGCAGAGAGAGGGCCATAGATAGGAGAGGAGGGAAAGGAAAAAGGAGAACTTGGACTCAGGAGCCCCACAGAAGGGAGTCAGACAAAGCCCAAACAGGACGCTTGAAATGTGTGGAAATCATAAGAGATCCACGGTTCCCAAATTTTGAGAAATTTGGCGAGTCATTCACAATACTGGACATTCGTTCCTTAAGCAACATAGCAGTCATGCATGTCCTCACCCCTTGGAAAGCTACTCGTTGGGTTTTCCAGGCTTGAGCTATAGTCCGTTTAGCCGCTATAAAGTGGTAAGTGGCCATCTTCTGCTGGGGCGCAAACAAACCAGGTATTGGACAATGTAATAGGGCTAGCTTAGTGTCCCTTCAGACTGTCTTGGGCAGGACCACCAGGTATGTATGACATCCCCCCGCTGTCCACAGTTACAGAAACATCTATCAGTACTTCCCGGGAAAGCATGAGCTGTGCCAGCTGGGGCCTAGTACCATCGGAATAGAACCTTATATGCTGCTTCCACGGTGTTTGTGTTCTTGTTAACTTTTTGCCATCCACATAATGCATATGGGGCAGCATCGGTGTTCTAACATATAGAGTCCGGCCATCTAAAAGTGTCCGCCCCGTATTGCGCAGGCGCATCACTTGCGCAGTACGTAGCAGAAGGAGATTCGGAAAATCTCCGAAGATGAACAGCGCCTGCGCCGTGAGTCGAGGTGCACGCCCCACCATCCAAGTGGACATAGGACTCTTTTTATTCTAACTCTATGTCCACTTGGATGGTGGGGCTAGAACCTGGACTCATGGCGCAGGCGCCGTTCAACTTCGGCTATTTTCAGAATGTGCTTGTTCTGTGTACTGCGCATGCGCAGTACACAGCAGACACTATCCGACGGGGGACACTATCCGACAGGACACCGGCTTTAATGCCTACTTGCCACTAGGGATGAGCCGAACACCCCCCGGTTCGGTTCGCACCAGAACTTTCGAACGGACCCCACGTTCGTTACGAACGTTAGAACCCCATTGAAGTCTATGGGACTCGAACGTTCGAAATGGAAAGTGCTAATTTTAACGGCTAATATGCAAGATACTGTCCTAAAAAAGGGTTTGGGGACCTGACTCCTGCCTCAGGAGACATTGGTCAATGCAAAAAAAAGTTTTAAAAACGGCCATTTTGGCGGGAGCACTGATTTATTGACGATTAAAGTGAAAAAAAAAAAGTGAAATATTCCTTTAAATATGGTGCCTGGGGGGTGTCTGTAGTATGCCTGTGAAGTGCCACGTGTTTCCCGTGTTTAGAACAGTCCCTGCACAAAATGACATTAAACGGAAATAACACCATTTAAAACTGCTTGCGGTTTTAATGTTATATCTGGTTCCTGCAATATGGTTGAAAATCATTGAGAAAAATGGCATGGGTAGCCCTCCCTGCCCATTACCAGCCTATTTGGGTCTTGTACGCATATTAAGGGGAACCCTGTACCCATATTAACAAAAGGAAATGCGTGTGGCCCCCAGGCCCTATATACTCAGAACAGCAGTATACAGGCGGTGCAAACAAGACAGGGACTGTGTAGGTTTGTTGTGTTAAGTTGAATCTGTTTGTAATTTTCAACTGGTAAATTTTTAAAGTGTAGCTCCAGTCAAAAAAACTATTTTTAAGCTTTTTGGAAAACATAGGGAAGGGTTATCACCCCTGTATAATTTGTTTTGTCGTCCATCTTTTTTCATCTCACTTGCTGCTGTCTCCTTGCATTTGCAAGTAGGAGATGTTTGTAAGTTGGATGTTTGAAAGTAGGGGCCTGCCCTATATTATAGCGGTATGTACTGGGTACAGAGCACGCAGACAGCACGCACTATCTCCTAACACTACTGACTGCAAGCTCTATTATTAAAGATAGATCACTAGCTATATAGGTGAGGTGAATATAGCGGTGTATACTGCGGTCAGCGCACGCAGACAATAACCAGAGAACAGCAGAGGGGTATATACAGATGTATACTGTGCTGTGCTGGAGGCACAGACAACTTCCAATAACTCCTGCAGATGGCAATTGGGCTCAAATAGAGAACAGCTATGTAGGTGGATTATAGCGGTATGTACTGGGTACAGAGCACGCAGACAGAACGCACTATCTCCTAACACTACTGACTGCAAGCTCTATTATTAAAGATAGATCACTAGCTATATAGGTGAGGTGAATATAGTGATGTATACTGCGGTCAGGGCACAGACAATAACCACTACACAACAGCAAGATAGGAAATCAGCCAAAAACGATCGGTGTGTACTGTGTTGAAGGTACACAGAACACCCACTTCTTCAGATGCCAACACACTACACGAGGCCGCCTCAAAGGCGGCCTTATATAGTGTGGGGCGTGCACTACACAGCCTGAGCTATGATTGGCCACAGGCAGGATGCCTGTGGCCAATGGCTCTCCTCGCTGCTAGCGCTGCGATTGGCCAAGCATGCGGGGTCACAGTGCATGCTTGGCCAATCATGAGCCAGCAATGCACTGCGCCATCGCAGTGCATTGTGGGCCGTGCGCGCCACACGAATTTTGACGCGAACGGACCAAGAGTTTGGATTTAGCCGAACGGACGAACAGCCAATGTTCGAGTCGAACGTACGTTCGACTCGAACACGAAGCTCATCCCTACTTGCCACACATATGTGTACATGGACGGGTTCTGTAGTCTCTGATCCTACCAGAAGTCCATTGTTCTAACTTCCTGTGTACTGAACTCTTCATTTGTAATGTCGAAAAAAGAACAAAAAACTATTGCAACTACCACATCTGTAAACTGGTAAGCTGCAATAAAATAGTTTTTTTGTTTTAGAGTTTGGGTACATTTTAAATCAGTGTATCTTTTCATCATAAGGATACCTGTTGCTATTATTTCTCACTTTAATATATATTTTTTTAAATGCTTTAATTAATTTCAGAGACCACATTTTAAATAAATGTATCATATTAGTTAGAGGACCATTCCAAAGCCAAATTTGTAATTTATTGGTAAAGACATTGGCTTGGTGAGCTTCATGCCTCATAGATTGTCATATAAAAATATCGATTTAAACGTAAAATCTATCAGGAAATAATAGTATAATATTATATTGTGGTTTAAAAGAAAATAAAGGACATGAATAATTTTGTTGTATAAAATAAAAAGCAAAAAATAATAAACATTTCAAATAATACCAATAAGTTCCTAATAAATTGTTACTATATGCACAATTATTATAGTGCTTGATAAATAAATAAAATTCAAACAGTAACTTTAAAAAAGGCAAAACAAAGCTAAATAACTCATGACTTTGCTACCTGCTCTGAAGTTTTGCTTTTTTTTTTTTTTTACAGCTTTAAAGCAAAAATGTCTCGCAAACATCTGCAAATCCATCTAAATTCCTGTGGGAAAATGTCGGGATATCACATTACTTGAAAAAAATTTAAGTTATTTAATTATAACACCCTGAAGCTAAGCATTGAATATTTCTTTTTAAATAATGACTGAACTGCTGATAAGAACTGCTTATGATAAATTAAGTTTGAAATTCATGTTAATATAAATTACCTTGTAAACAATTTTATGGTTAAAATTTTAGATTGAATTAGAGTTTAGTAATAATACTTTAAAACATATCCTAATTGTCATTTTTTTTAAACTGCCTTTCTAAACCAGTTATAACATATAAATAAAATATTTTTTTTCATTCATTTTTTTTCTGCGTATTTTTTTCTTATTACATTATCTTTTTTCCTGCATCAATCTGAAATGATGACATCAGGGGAGAAAAGGCGGATTTCTAAATATTGGAGAATAAATTTAGTATAACACCTAAATAGAACAAAAAAAAAAATAGATCTTAAAATCAACTTGCTTAGAAGTATGGCAAATACATTTTTAACACATGGGCCTGCTTGGGGTTGACATTTATTGGATTGAGAAGGAATTGTTTTGACATAAAATTTCCTCCAGAAATGCTAGAAAGTATCATGTGCATTCAACTAATATACATTTTTAAATTTTATAGTAACATTTAACTTTAGACATTCACATTTGTACTTGCTTACTGTTCCATATTTTGATTATGTTTCGTCATTTGCAAAAAGTATTCATACCCCTTGAAATTTTCCACATTTTGTCATGTTACAACCAAAAACCTAAATGTATTTTATTGGGATTTTATGTGATAGACCAACAGAAAAGTGGCACATAATTGTGAAGTGGAAGGAAAAATTATAAATGGCTTTCAACATTTTTTACAAATAAATATGTGAAATATGTGGCGTGCATTTGTATTCAGCCACCTTTACTCTGATACCCTTAACTAAAATCTAGTGAAACCAATTGCTTCCAGAAGTCTCTTAAGAGAGGGAAGGCAGTGCAGCGATTGTTGGTGTGGTGTGTCAGTCTGACACACCGCATCCCTGATCTCGGTAAAGAGCCTCTGACGTAGGCTATTTACCATGTGATCAGCTGTGTCCAATCACAGCGTAAACAGGAAGAGCCGTTTATCGACTTTTCCTCCACTCACACTGACAGAGGTGAGTAGAGGAGAGCCGATCGACTGCTCTCCTGACAGGGGGGGGTTTGCGTTAATTGATTATCAGTGCAGCCCCCCCTAGGATGCCCACTCATGCCCACCAGGGATGCCCACCCACGACCACCAGGTATGCCCACCCATGACGAACAGGGTTGCCAATCAGTGCCCATTAGAGGGGCCAAGTAGTGCCCATAAGTAATACCTGCCAGTGTATCCTCATCAGTGCTGCGTATCAGAGCCATCTATCAGTGCCCATCAGTGCCACCCATCAGTGCCCACCAATGCTGCCTATCAGTGCCCATCAGTGCTGCCTAGAATTGGCCATCAGTGCCACCTATATGTACACATTAGTGTGGCCTTTCAGTTCTCATCAGTGCCACCTAGCAATGCCCATCAGTGCTGCATATCAGTGCCAGGCAACAGTGGCCATCGGTGCTGCCTATTAGTCTCTCATCATCAGTACCACCTCATTACTGCCACCTCATCAGTGCCCATCAGGGCTGCCTTATCAGTGCAAGTTAGTGCAGCCTCATGAGTGAAGGAAAAAAATGTATTTATTTACAAAATTTTAGAACAGAAACAAAGAAAAACTTTTTTTTTAAAAACGATTTCAGTCTTTTTTTATTTGTTTAGCCAAAAATAAAAACCACAGTGGTGATCAAATACCACAAAAAGAAAGCTCCATTTGTGGGAAAAAAAATGCTAAAAATGTTGTTTGGGTACAGTGTTGCATGAATGCGCAATTGTCATTTAAAATGCGACAGTGCTGAAAGCTGAAAATTTACCTGGACAGGAAGGGGGGAAAGTGCCCGATATTGAAGTGGTTAAAGCAAGGTTAGGTTATAAAAAAATATCCCAAGCTTTGAACATTTCACGGAGCACTGTTCAATCCATCATCTGAAAATGGAAAGAGTATGGAACAACTGCAAACCTACTAAGACATGGCCGTCCACTTAAACTGACAGGCCGGGCAAGGAGAGCATTCATCAGAGAAGCAGCCAAGAGGTCCATGGTAACTCTGGAGGAGCTTCAGAGATCCACAACTCAGGTGAGAGAATCTGTCCACAGGACAACTATTAGTCGTGTACTCCACAAATCTCGCCAACAACCCTAAACATACAGCCAGAGCTACAATGGAATGGTTTCGATCAAAGCATATTCATGTGTTAGAATGGCCCAGTCAAAGTTCAGACCTAAATCCAATTGAGAATCTGTGGTAAGACTTGAAAATTGCTGTTCACAGACGCTCTCCATCCAATCTGACACAGCTTGAGCTATTTCTCAAAGAGGAATGGGCAAAAATGTCCCTCTCTAGATGTGCAAAGTTAGTAGAGACATCCCCAAAAAAGACTTGCAGCTGTAATTACAGAGAAAGGTGGTTCTACAAAGTATTGACTCAGGGGGGCTGAAAACAAATGTACCCCACACTTCTCACATATTGATCTATCACATACAATCCCAATAAAATGCATTTACGTTTTCGGTTGTAACATGACAAAATTAGGAAAATTTCAAGGAGTATGAATACTTTTTCAAGGCACTGTATCTGTTAATTCATTCTCCAGTAGTTATCTGTGTATGAGAAATGGGCTAAACATTCTCTGCTAAGTGACTGCTGAGAAAATCTCAGGCACTGCACTATGGGGGAGATTTACTAAAACTAAAACACAGAATCTGCTGCAGCTGTGCACAGTAACCAATCAGCTTCTATGTTTTATTGTTAAAGCCTGCACCCCAGAGCTACAGTGCAGTGAGCTGCAATAAATTGCAGACATGCGGCTTTATATCACAGCGCCCTGGATAGGATCACATGTGACTGTACAGCAGCAGGAATGAAGTGTCACTTTTGTACACTTCTAATAAAGTTTGTAAAAAAAAAAAAAAGAAAAAGAAAAAAGAAAGCTGTGTGATGTGCTGAAATGTGCACCATACCACCCCCGACCCCTCGGCTCACAGCAGCTAAAACGGACAGCTGCCACACACTAAACCACTGCGGTTGCAGAAGGGTAGTGATGTACAGTCAATTTAGAATACAGCTAAGCAGAAAACACAGGCATCTTTTGTAGAAAGAACAAATATGGCTGCTTCCAGGTGTATAAATTTAGAAACCATAAATATAATAAATAAATATTTATAAATCCTTTAACATAATAAATAATTTTTTTTTATATATTTAAAAATATAGACTACTTTATTAATCCCAAAGGAAAATTGTTAAAAAAAAAAACATTGTGAGTTTGAGAACAATTAAACTGAAGTGACGATATTAACAAATGCATACGAATTACACTAAAGATATTTAAAGAAAAAGTTACATTTACAACAAATGTAAAATATACATTTAATATCCACCTTTTTAATTTTGTGATCGTTGGCCTCCCTTTGTTGGATCTTTATTTATTATTTATTCTAATTTTAAAATTGTACACGTTTTTGCTAGGTGGATTCACCTTTCGTTGTTTGTCCTGGTGACCAAGCCAGAAAGTGATGGGAAATTCAACATTTTACATTTGTCACGAAACAAGAATTGATGGTACATTTTCTAACGAGGACACTTCCTTTGGTGGCAATGGGGTTCATTTCTAAAAGGGAAGCAATCAAAACTACAATTATAATACATTTAGATTAAAAAAAATTGTCTTTCAAACTTCAGCACCGCTAAAGGTTTTTGCATAAAAAATGAGTGGCCTGTAAATCCAACTGAAACCGAAATCCAAAAACAGCCTTTTGCATGTAGCAGTTCATAAATGATTAATTGACCATTCCTACGTCTAGTGCTTATAATCCCTCTAGGAATTGCACTCACCAGATTCAAGATCAATCAGATCCTCTTAGTATGTATGGGGTTGCTAGGATCACTTCCAAACAAACCTCTGTCTGATCCTCAGTAAACAATCAGCCGATATGGAAACAGACACTCAGGTCTTCTGATTCACCAGGATCCAATCAGCTAGGAATTTTCCATAATACTCGGGCAAGTAAAAGGAAAGAGGAAGCCTCGCAGTTTAAAACTGTAAAGCCTTTTATTATCCAAATGACCCCCTTCCTTTAATACATTAGTCTTACAAACTAATATTAAAAAAGAGCATCCAATAAATGGTAGCACGGTGCATTCAGTTCTGTTGATCTCACCAGCAGTCGGAGAGCTGTAATCATCTGCGGTGGTTTCTCGGGGAGAAACCAGAGCCAATAACCTGTGTAGCAAGCCTAGAACCGTGCTACCATTTATTGGATGCTCTTTTTTAATATTTGTTTGCAAGTCTAATGTATTAAAGGAAGGGGGTCTTTTGGATAATAAAAAGCTTTACAGTTTTACACTATGAGGCTTCCCCTTTCCTTTACTTGCCCAAGTATTATGGAAAATTCCTAGCTGATTGGATCCTGGTGAATCAGAAGACGTGAGTGTCTGTTTCCATATCAGCTGATTTTTTACTGAGGATCGGACGGAGGTTCGTTTGGAAGTGATTGTAGGTAACCACCCCATACATACTAAGAGGCTCTGATTGATCTTGAATCTGGTGAGTGCAATTCCTAGAGGTATTATAAGCACTAGATGTAGGAATGGTCGAACGAATAAAAAACAGCTGATGAATCATTTATGAACTGCTACATGCAAAAGACTGTTTTTGGATTTCGGTTTCAGTTGGATTTACAGACTACAATTTTTTTATGCAAAAACCTTTAGCGCTGCTGAAGTTTGAAAGACTATTTTTTCATCTAAATTTATTTTAATTGCAGTTTTGATTGCTTCCCTTTTAGAAAAGTTTGTTTATATTATAGCAGCTGCTTCTCCACTATAATAGTATATTTTCCTAAGCGCCAGATAAGTGATCTTTTTTGAGAACTTCTGCGTTGTTAATGGGGATCATTTACTAAAGGCTGTTCTTTTTTCAAGGGTATTTTCCCTTATTTTAATAAATGAGGTGAATCTCTGCTGAATTCCATCATGTAATCGTGTGCAAGCAAAAGAAAATATTTTCTTTTATTGAGATACAATGAAGAGTACAGCTGTAATAATCCCGCCCAGGGGATATGAACAGTAGACATAACATAATACAGCATAAGAATACACATGAATAATTCGTTTTAAGGCATAAACTGTCCAACAACAGTAATGCCCTGTACACACAATAGGATTTTCCGACAACAAAATCGTGGATTTTTTTCCCGAAGGATGTTGGCTCAAACTTGTCTTGCATACACACAGTCACACAAATGTTGTCGGAAATTCTGAACGTCAAGAACGAGGTGACCTACAACACATACGATGAGCCGAGAAAAATGCAGTTCAATAGTCAGTGTGACTCTTCTGCTTGATTCTGAGCATGCGTGGACTTTTGTGCGTCGGACTTGTGTACACACGATTGGAATTTGAGAACCTGCTCTCAAACATTTGTTGGCGGAAATTCCGACAGCAAATGTCCGCTGGAGCATACACACGGTCGGACCTTCTGACAACAAGCTTACATCCAACATTTGTTGTCAGAAAATCCTATCGTGTGTACGGGGCATAACCCTCCGACCAGAGGGGTCAACAAAGGGTGCCTGAGCCATAAAGCTCAGGGTCTAGGTGTGGTACAATCCACAAAAATTGGGTTAAATACAACATGAAATGGACACAAAAGAACGAGTAAAAAAAAAAAAGGGGGAGAAAAAAAGGGGAAAGGGGGAGGGGAAGGGGGAGTGGTCAGACAACGAGGGGGAAGTTAGAGGAGAGGGAAGTCACAGAAGAAGAAGACGGGGGTAGAGAAGTGAAGTTCCCCCAGGCTGGGGGGGTGGAAGAGGTACTTTAGAGAGGCCTACGCTGGTCGGGAACACAGTTGGAAGAAATTAAGACCACCACGGGGCCCACACCTTAACCTCCCTGGTGGTATGATTATATCAGATTTTTGATGCTCAACGTGGTACAATGTTTTGCATGGAAATTTGGCGTTTTATATTGTAGGCCGCATACACATGGTCAGACTTTCCGACGGGAAATGTTGGATGTGAGTTTGTTGTCGGAAAGTCCAACCGTGTGTATGCTCCTTCGCACATTTCAGACTTTCCGCCAACAAATGTTTGATAGCAGGTTCTCAAATTCCGATTGTGTGTACACGAGTCCTTCGCACAAAAGTTCACACATGCTCGGAATCAAGCAGAAGGAGCTGCACTGGCTATTGAACTTCCTTTTTCTTGGCTCATCGTACGTCTTGTACGTTCCCATGTTCAGAATTGTTGGCCAACATTTGTGTGAGCGTGTGTATGCAAGACAAGTTTGAGCCAACAACCTTCGAACAAAAAACTACGGTTTTGTTGGCGGAAAGTCTGGTAGTTTGTGCGCAGCATTAGGAATAACACACTTAAATCTGTCCAGAGTCTAGTAGAGTAGACAATCTTGGGTATGATAAAGTTTGAAACAAAAATCATAAATTATAATATAAGAAATAACTATAAATAATTATAACAAATAATAATAATCAAATGTATTCAATAATGTAATCAAATCACTGACATTTGCTAAGTGGCAGAATTGTCGCTGTCATTACTTTCAGTGTTTGATGATGAATTTCCCCACAATTTAACAATCGCTCAATTCTGCAAGTGATTCTAATTTTATTATCGCTGTTTTCTAGCTGGTGTAAAACTGCTTTTGAAGTAAAGGGACACTTTTTGCTTGCTATGGACAATCTCAAGTTACCAGACAGAAAGAACAGTATATATAATATAAAACTGCATGCAGGGCACTGGACAGACCACTAGGGGCAAAAGGGATGTGGAATTATTTGATACAGTAATGTAATCTGTAAGATTACAGTCTACTGTATGTATTGTGTGTTTTTCACTTTTTAAATTTGGTGCCGTGCTCTGTCCCCGTGCGTTGCGTCGCTCCCAGGGAACGGAGCCTGCAACTGTGATAGATCGAGCAGAGGACATGGCTCGTACACACAGCGGGGAGACATTGCAGGATCCTGGAGACAAGATAAGTAACTTTGCCTGGATCCTGTGATGCGATCCTGAGTGTGGCTTAGGGTTACCGCTTATGGTACTGAAAATTCACCCCGATCCACATTTGGGAATACCACCATGGAGGTTAAGAAATTTAGTGGGGGTGTCGGGGAGGATACTAATCATGTTCTTATTAACCTCCCTGGCGGTACGATTATTTCGGATTTTAGGTGCTAAAAGCGGTACAATTATTTTGCATGAAAATTTGGCGTTTTATATTGTAGGCCTGTAATTCTTAGGAATAACTCTCTTAAATCTGTCCAAACCAGAGTCTAGCAGACATCCCGGGTATGATAAAGTTTGAAAAATGAAATCATAAATTATAATATAATAAATAACTATAAATAATTGTACCAAATAATAATATAACAATAATAAAAATTATTCAATAATGTAATCAAATCAAAAACACTGAAATTTGCTCAGTTGCAGAATTGTCGCTGTCATTACTTTTCAGTATTTGATGACTGATCTCCCCACAAATCACTATCACTCAATTCTGCGAGTGATTCTAATTTATTATCGCTGTTTTCTAGCTGGTCTAAAATCATTTTTGATGTAAAATGACAGTTTGGTTGCTATGGACAATCTCCAGTTTCCAGGCATAAAGAACAGTTTTTATTATATAAAACTGCATGCCGGGCACTGGGCAGACCACTAGGGACAAAGGGAATGTGAAATATTTACATACAGCAATGTAATCTGTAACAGAAATATTTATATGCGAGGTCCGGCGCCACTATTACTTGGCTACAATGGAGTGTGTACACAAAGTATGTGTACAGTCACACCACTGGCCTCCAGAGAAGTACAATAGTTACCAAAGTGGGTGTCAAGCCTATCCAAAAGGGTTATAGATATATAAAGGAGGAAAAAAGGGGGGAAGTATGAAGAAACAGACCCTTCAACTGACCTCTACTGATATAAAGGTACCATTACCACTGATATTGTAACTATAATCAACCACTAGGGTTCCACAGATGGTAATTATGCGTACACAAATCTAAACATGTGCATAAACGTCAGGGGTTACTACTAAAGTGCATAAAATACAATCATATACATAACGTGCAAGTACCGTGCAAATAAACAGAGCGTAATCATTAACCACTAAATTATTAAGTGTAATAGAAAGTAATCACGGTAAGATTAAAGATGCAATAAAAGTGCAGTAGACACAATGCACTGTGCCCTCAAAAATCGGCTAATTAGGAAATAAAAATAAACAATATATATATATATATATATATATATATATATATATATATATATATATATAGTAGTGAGAAAAATGTGAAGAAAATTTTTTTTTATGACAATAAATACATAAAAATCCCAAAAATAGTTCATATATAGCCAATATGGCAGTCTCCTTTGCTGTGCAACCAAAAAAATCAAAATTTATTAATTGTCCACAGGTTCTTCAAATAAGTGCAGTAAGTGAAAGTGACTGGTGCTTGAAAACATAAATTTCAGGTGACTTCCGTGCTCACCCCCTTAGCTCCCCACTCACCGGAACTATGAGCCCACGAAGGGCAGTCAGGCCCGTAGAGATCACACAGCAAGCGTTGATGCGCTGATAAAGGATTTTCCAAAGGTTGTAATCCAATCTTTTCCTGGTGTGCAAAGAACGCTGGTGCTAATGCTCAGGATCTCCTCAGGAAGAAAAAGGGGGGGAGGGTTCCATAGTGTAGTAATTCCAGATCTCAAAAAATAAGTTTTTAACTGTAAACTTTATTCAAATGCGGGGGATGTGTTTCACAAAAAATACCATCAAAATCGGTATATAAAAAGTTCATGTACGTTTTCGTTTTGTAGTTCGTCGCTGAGGACGTCTTATGACGAAACGCGTATGACGCAATCACGCACGCCACTTCCGGATTACACACTGAGCTAGGTGGAACGCAGGGAGGAACGCACGTCTGGTACGATTACCTACGTGCCTGACTCTATACTGGGGCACGGTCAGCTCCTACATAGGCATTAAGCCTATACCCCGTGTGAGGACTAGCAGTGGATGCGGTTGTCTTTTTCCCCTTACCTGCTGGTTTGGACATAGTGGATCCCGCACTCTGGGGAGCAGACTTTGGGGAGCAGACAGGCATACTAAACCCCCCCCCTGCTTATCCAACCCCGCTCACTTTGCTCATCAGCGTGTGTGTGCACCTAGCTACAGGAGAGGTGCACATATTATAGTTACCATTGCTTAAAAATATTTTTATTTCTATTTTCATTTTTATATTTTATATTTTTTATATATATTTCTTTCCTGATTTTAAATCTTTTTGTGTTCCCTGGCCTCTGAGCCACCCTGGGGCTTCATTTAGTACATCCCTTAGGGGCTCTTTGAGGTATTTTTACATGAATTTATTACATGAACTTTTTATATATCGATTTTGATGGTATTTTTTGTGAAACACATCCCCCGCATTTGAATAAAGTTTACAGTTAAAAACTTATTTTTTGAGATCTGGAATTACTACACTATGGAACCCTCCCCCCTTTTTTCTTCCTGAGGAGATCCTGAGCATTAGCACCAGCGTTGTTTGCACACCAGGAAAAGATTGGATTACAACCTTTGGAAAATCCTTTATCAGCGCATCAACGCTTGCTGTGTGATCTCTACGGGCCTGACTGCCTTTCGTGGGCTCATAGTTCCGGTGAGTGGGGAGCTAAGGGGGTGAGCACGGAAGTCACCTGAAATTTATGTTTTCAAGCACCAGTCGCTTTCACTTACTGCAATTATTTGAAGAACCTGTGGACAATTAATACATTTTGATTTTTTGGTTGCACAGCAAAGGAGACTGCCATATTGGCTATATATGAACTATTTTTGGGATTTTTATGTATTTATTGTCATAAAAAAAAAATTTCTTCACATTTTTCTCACTACTATATATATATATATATATATATATATATTGTTTATTTTTATTTTCTAATTAGCCGATTTTTGAGGGCACAGTGCATTGTGTCTACTGCACTTTTATTGCATCTTTAATCTTACCGTGATTACTTTTTATAAGGGCCGGTGCACACAGCGATGCGCGGCGAGGCGTCTCCGACTTGCCTCGCCGCGACTTGCACGGACCTCAGCGGCGACTTGCAGAGGACTTCTGTATAGAAGTCAATGCAAGTCGCCCCCGAAGTCGCCCCAAAGTAGTACAGGAACCTTTTTTCTGAGTCGGAGCGACTCGAGTCGCTCCTCTCAGAACGGTTCCATTGTACAGAATGGGGGCGACTTGCGGGAGCGAGGCGAGGCGAGCCGTGTCGCCTCGCCTCGCGCCGCAGTGTGAACCGGCCCTTACACTTAATAATTTAGTGGTTAATGATTACGCTCTGTTTATTTGCACGGTACTTGCACGTTATGTATATGATTGTATTTTATGCACTTTAGTAGTAACCCCTGACGTTTATGCACATGTTTAGATTTGTGTACGCATAATTACCATCAGTGGTAATGGTACCTTTATATCAGTAGAGGTCAGTTGAAGGGTCTGTTTCTGCATACTTCCCCCCTTTTTTCCTCCTTTATATATCTATAACCCTTTTGGATAGGCTTGACACCCACTTTGGTAACTATTGTACTTCTCTGGAGGCCAGTGGTGTGAGTGTACACATACTTTGTGTACACACTCCATTGTAGCCAAGTAATAGTGGCGCCGGACCTCGCATATAAATATTTCTGTTACTGGTTGCATCCCCTTTGGGGCTGCGATTTTTTGGGGTGGCGACGCTGTTTGTGTGCCCTCCCATTTATGTCTAATATCATTTTAGCCTCCGTAGCGCGGCCTGGGATCTGTAAGATCTGATTATTTTTTCAATGTAATCTGTAAGATTACATTATACTGTATGTATACTGTGTGTTACACTTTTTGAATTTGGCACCGATCTCCGTCCCCGTGCGTCGCAACGCTCGCAGGGCACAGAGATCGGCTCCGTGATAGATCGAGCGAGGCACGGCACGCTCGTACAGCGGGGAGACAACGCTGGATCCGAGGGAGAAGGTAAGTAAACCTCCTCCTGGATCCAGCGATGCGGTCCCGAGTCTGGCTCGGGGTTACCGCTAATGGTACAAAATTTCCACCCCGAGCCAGACTTGGGAAGACCGTCAGGGGGGTTAATCATGAAAGTCCTTGAAGCAGTGTTCCACCCAAAAAAATACTGCAGCTGCTGACTTTTAATAATAGGACACTTACCTGTCCTGGAGTCCAGCGATGTTGGCACCGCAGCTGATGTTTCCATCAGCTGTCAGGTGCTTCCGCCGCCATTGCAGGTAAGGGTACCTGGCAGTGTAGCCTTACGCCTTCACACCGGGAACCCTACTGTGCATGTGCAAGGCCCTGTTCCTCTCTCCTACTGGTCTGGCAACATGGAGAGGAGGAGGGAGCCCCGCAGCCAGGGGTGTTGCTAGGTCTACAAAAGATCTGGGGCTAGAGCCCATAGCAGTGTAGTAATGAAAGCCGCTTGGGCGGGCATGCACATGTATATAATATACGTGTGTGTGTATATATGTGTATATATATCCAGAGAGCCCCCCCTTACATCTGGGTCCTCAGAGAGCCCCCCCTCCCCTTGGGGACCTCTGCAGAGACTTGGGGCTATGGCCTCAAAAGCCACCCCCTAGCGACGCCACTGCCCGTGGTGATGTCACGGGCCATGGCCCGGACTCTCGGAAATGGGAACAGGAACTTCGCTTTAAGATGCTCTTTACTATACCTCTGCAAACAAAACAGCAGCCTTTTCCAGGCCCTAGCTATTGCACGTTTATCAGCAATAAATAAATAGGTGGCCGATTTCTGCCAATGGGAGATGAGGCCTGGGATCGGGCATTGAAGAAAAGTCAGTTTGGCATCTTTGGGGGTAGGAACATGAAAGAGAGGGAACGCGAGTCCAAATACCCTCCACCAAAATCCCTCTAGGTGGGGGGCAGGACCACCAAATATGAAGTTCCTCTCCTCGCTGACCACATCCCCAGAAACATATATCACTTTAAAACGGGTTCGATCTGGCAATGTGGGTTGGTACCCAATACCAGGGTACAAGAGTACCTTATAGGCTGCCTCCAGTGTGGCTGTATAAAAAGAGCACTTTTCAACACTGCACCGGGCTTTGCTCCAATCCGCCAAGTCAATGGGAGATAAATCCCGCTCCCACTCAAGGACATAAGGTAAAGAAGCCGGGAAGCCACTAGATTTGAGGGAGAATTATATCAAGGATATAGTACAAGGGGCTCCTGGGGAGTGCAGGTAAAATCTCAATTTAAATTTATCTTGCTTGTAATTTAGGTAATTGTTACAAAGGGAATTTTCACCATATTCATTAAGCTAAGGAAGCAATCCCTTGCAAAGAGAACACACTATTTGCCTTTAGTAAATCAACCGGATGTCTCTAGGACAGGACGTGAAAGAAAATCTCCCCAGACATAGCATATAAAAAAAAAAAAAAAAAGGTCTCACAAAGAACAAAATAAGAAAAATGTTGCTATATATACAATTACGTAGAAAACTTGTGAGTAGAGATAAAAATAAATATTATTTTAATGATCACATTGCACTACAACTAAAAAAAAAAAAAAAAAATTCCAAAAAACACATACATTAAACACGGGATATTAGGATCGTTAGTCCTTGGATGGGCTGTGTACATCTCACATATCTGTCATCATTAAGGGTTACCTGACCACCTCATTAACCTCTCCGCAGCTTTCACATAGAGCCCCTGTAGCAGGTGGAGAACAATAGCACAATTGTTATTTAATTAGTAGCTAAGTATCCAGTCCGACTGGAGAGCAATGAATGGTATTCACAATAGAGCCTTTTAATATAGAAGGTCTAGATATATTATTAAGAGCATATTGACCTTCAGGTATTTTGTGAAAGGATTACTTTATGAATGTTGAACCGAGTTAAAAGAGATGGTCACATGGGTCCGGTACACAACAAAGTTGATATAAGCCACTACATCCTGTGCTGTTTAAAAGACACTTGCCCTCCAACTTAAGGCTCTTGGGTAAAATTTTAAAGGTAAGACATTTCACCATTTTTATTATAGACATTAATACATATTATTTTTATGATAGACATGAATACATATTTTATTTGCTATTGTTAAAAAATAGCACATCATAAATAATTATACAATTAGAGAAAAACAATTTGGAAAAAAATATTTATACAGCTTTTCCCATTCTTTTATACTCAGTTTTTATTTGTTTTATCCAGTGTACCGAGACAACCTTAAATGTATCCAGAGTAAAGATTATATCAGGGCCTTCATTTTTTTTTTTTAACAAAACATATATTTTTTTTATTTTTTATTTAAACATTTAATTTAGGGTACATACAAGTGTACAGATTGTATTTTATCATCATTTAAAAAAAAAAAAATAGATGCACAACTATAATTATTATTACTATTATGTTTTTTTATAGGCTTTGTATTGTATAGGAAAATACAGAAAACATTGTTTTAATTTTTTCTCAAAAATTTGTCTTTAAATAAATTATTATTATGTTTTTTTTTTGTTAAGGGCTTTAAATTAATTTTGTAGAAAAAAATACAGAAAACATATTTACATTTTTTTTCAAAAAAATGGCTCCAAATAAGACAAATAACACAATATTTAACTGTAGTTTTAAAAGTGTGCATAGTTCCAAGTTCGCTGCCTGTTTTTTAGAAATGGGTGTTAAAAAAAAAAAAAATATATATATATATATATATATATATATATATATATATATATATATATATATATATATATATATATATATATATATTATTTATATATTTATGATATATCTATCTATCTATCTATCTATCTATCTATCTATCTATCTATCTATCTATCTATCTATATAGATATAGATATATAAATCAAAAAATATATATATAGATATATACATAGATATATCTAGATATATCTATATATAGATATATATCATAATATATATATATATATATATATATATATATATATATATATATATATATATATATATATATATATATATATATCTACATATATATAAATCCATATATATAGATATGTATATAGATATATATATATATATATCATAAATGCCGAGTAGTAAAGTTGGTATATTACCCATAAACATTTGCAGAGAATGTTGCATTTGCACAATTTTTCTCTAACCAAAAAATCTATAATAACTAAATGATATATTATCATGTTTTGTTTGTTAGGCAGACAATGATTATTTTACATCTGATGAGTTTTTTGATGCTATTGCAGTTTGGTAAGTTAAACTATATACTTTTATGCTATGATGATAATAAACACCTGTACTTGCTCTAAGAAAATAACGAACACCGTTCATAATTATTTTTACTGTTCCAATAACAGTAAAATTGTTGTTCTGTTATTTCAAAATATTCTGTGATTGTTTTATTAAAATATTACATTTAGAGACATTTTGATGTTGTAATAGTTAAAATAGCGTTACACACAGAATGTTTTTGGCTCCATTTACACCTAAGCGTAATGCAGCGATAGCTGTTGCACCGCGTTTTTTTTTATTTTTTTTTGCTTTTTTGTGTTTTTTTTTTTATCGTGGCATGTTTTTTGGAGCAGCACCATTCATTTTAATGGGCCGCCCTCCGTTCCAAAAAACGCTCCAAAGAAGCTCATGTAACAAGTTTTGGCACAGTGCCAGGAGCGTTTGGTGGTGCGATTTTTGCCGTTATTTTACCGTGTTTTGTCATTTGACAATCCACTAAATCGCACCTCGTTTGGCGTGCTACTAAGAAATAATGCGCCCCGTGTTTTGCCGCAAATCTGGCATTGCGGGCAGAATCACGCTATTCCGCCCCTCAATTCCAGTACGCTCAGGTGTGAACACAGCCTGTTTTTACACTTCTCATTCATTTGGTGAGCAGTAAGAATGTCTTCTTGACGAGGACAATGACCGTTGGTATCATGTGAAGGCATCTTGTCTGGTCTTTTTGGGCTTCAGTAAGGGTCATTTTGCAGTTTTTATTGTACTACATTTTGCTTTCACCATTGTAAACTTCTTGTTGAAAAGAAATTGTGCTCCACTGAAGAATTGGGGGGGGGGGGGGGGGGACTATAGGGCTCATGTGATGTTTTGGAATCGTACATTGCCTTTTGTAGGAGCTTGGTGGGACTTTTATGAGTGACCACAATGGAGAGTTTTTTCGAAAAAGAAACATAAATGCATATTGAAGAATTACTAATATAGATGTTTGATAGAGTAAACTTTGTCATCTTAAAAATGTTTAGCGTCCTGCAACATTGTTGGTGAACTATAGTCTTTTTACAGCTTTTAGATATATAGTTTTTGAGTATAGATGGTTATTGTTCAGGTACCTTGGGGGCAGCCATATTTGTCCATTACATGTGAAGACTCGACTTCCTTCTTAACACTACTGCACAGTGATTGTAGTACATTACTGCTTATCTATGGTTCAGATCAGACCTGGTTGAAAACAACTCTCTGTAAGGCTCCATTCACACTTGTGCGACTTGTCATGCAACTTTGGACAAGTCGTACCCCATGTTTTCCAATAATAACCATTCGTAAACACCATGTTGTCAAAAGTATTGGGATGTCTGCCTTTACCCGCACATGAACTTTAATGTCATCCCAGTCTTAGTCTGTAGGGTTCAGTATTGAGTTGGCCCACTCCTTGCAGCTATAACAATTTCAACTCTTCTGGGAAGGCTGTCCGCAAGGTTTAGGAGTGTGTCTATAGCCTCATACACACTATCAGTTTTTCTGCTGAGTTTTTCCTTCAGACTTACCAAAACTATGTAGTAGAAGGGCCTGCCTGATTGCATACAAACTGAAACTCCTAAGGTTTGACCTCATATTATATGGTTTTGGTAAATCCGAAGGAAAAACTCAGCAGAAAAACTGGTAGTGTGTATGGGGCTTATGGGAATGTTTGACCATTCTTCCAGAAAGCGCATTTTTGAGGCCAGGCACTGAAGTTGGATGAGAAGGAATGGCTCGCAGTCTCTGCTCCTCTAATTCATCCCAAAGGTGTTCTATCGGGTTGGGGCTGGGACTCACAGCCCTAAAATAGGCTGAAATTTACAGACTGCTCGTAAATGAACGGACAGTTGGCAACACTGGGCCGATCGTTGGGCAGTAGCAGCTCAAAGCGACCCCAGGGCAGGCGGCCTACAGGGAAATATCCCGCTATCTTGGTAGGCTAATCCGGCCCTGGATTGAGGTCAGGACTCTGTGCAGGCCAGTCAAGTTCCTCCACCCCAAAACCTCGCTCATCCATGTCTTTATGGTCCTTGCTTTGTGCACTGGTATGAAATCATTTTAGAACAGGAAGGGGACATCCCCAAACTGTTCTCACAAAGTTGGGAGCATGAAATTGTCCAAAATATCTTGGTATGCTGATGCTTTAACCTCCCTGGCGGTATGATTAGTTCTGGTTTTAGGTGCTGAAAGCCGTACAATTATTTTGCATGGAAATTTGGCATTTTATTTTGTAGTCTTGTAATTTTTAGGAATAACTCTCTTAAATCTGTTCAAACCAGAGTCTAGCAGACATCCCGGGTATGATAAAGTTTATAATATAATAAGTAATAATAAAAACTATTCAATAATGTAATCAAATCCAAAAACACTGAAATTCGCTCATTTGCAGAATTGTCACTGTCATTAGATTTAGTGTTTGATGACGAATTTCCCCACAAATCGCTATCGCTCAATTCTGCAAGTGATTATAATTTATTATCGCTGTTTTCTAGCTGGTCTATAATCACTTTTGACAAAAAGGGACACTTTTTGGTTGCTATGGGCAATCTCCAAATTCCAGGCAGAAAAAACTGTATTTATAATATAAAAGTGCATGCAGGGCACTGCACAGACCACTAGGGACAAAGGGGGTGTGTAATTTTTTTATACAGTACTGTAATCTGTAAGATTACAGTACTGTGTGTGTTTTGTGTGTTTTTACTTTTTTGAATTTGGCGCCGATCTCCGCTCCCGTGCGCCGTAACGTCGCAGGGAACGGAGCTTGGCGGCACTCGGGCACTGTGTGAATCGAGCGGAGGACAGCTCGATCACACAGCGTGGAGGACATCACTGGATCCAGGGGACAAGGTAAGTAACTTCTCCCTGTATCCAGCGATGCGATCCTGAGTCTGGCTCGGGATTACCGCTTATGATAGTAAAATCCCAACCCGAGCCAGACTCGGGATCACCGCCAGGGAGGTTAAGAGTTCTCTTCACTGGAACTAAGGGGAGAAGCCCAACCCCTGAAAAACAAACCCACACTATAATCCCCCCTCCACCAAATGATTTGGACCAGTGCACAAAGCAAGGTAGAGGCAGTGTTTAGAAATGTGTACATGAAATATAGTTTTCAAAATATGAAATACAAGTCATGTAAAACATTATTTTGGGTAAATGTTACAGAAATAACACAAAATGTGCTCTTACAGAGAATTTACAGTTTGTTGGTAGGAAATGAATAGTTCTTGGAGTCATTCAAAATTTTTTTTTTAACTGTGCTGTCCAAGTTTTGTGTATTGGATAGAGTGTTATGAAATATCTAAACTCTCCCCAATATGATAAATGCTAGAACCCAAAAATGTGTTGGACTTTAAATGTACCTCCTTGGGTATAATATACACAGACTCATAACGTATCTAAAAAAAAATAAAAAATTAATTAAAGATATAACCAATATTAAAAAATACTCTTAAAAACAAATCCACAATTTAGCCAACCACAGTGATGTTTATTCTGGCCTTAGGATCCGATTAGCTGGTTGACATGTTTCATGGGCAAACCCGCTTCATCAGGGCCTCCTATTTAGAATTACTGTATATGTATCTTGTATCATATACAAGAATATATATGAAACATTGATCACTGAGTAGCATATTACATAGCATATTATATATGACGTCCAAAGACATGCTGGTAGGTTAATTGGCTTCTGTCCACAATTGGCCCTAGTATAAGAATGGGAGTTGAGGACCTTGGATTGTTGGCTCCTTGAGGGTAGGGACCGATGTGAGTGTGCAATGTATGTGGGGAGCGCTGCGTTGCGTAAATTGATGGCGCTATATGGGTACATTAAATAAATAATAATATAATAGATGAGCATCTTAATGAGACACAATGTACAGGGATAGGGACAATGTAGACACTCATTCAGGTTGAACTGGATGGATTGGTGTCTTTGTTCAACCTTACTAACTATGTAACTATGTAAGTATGTAGTATCTTATATGTACATTATTGACTAAACACAACATGCAAGAATATCATATCCACCGTGAATGTAAAAATCCATCCTTCTTTTTTACATTCATGGTGGATATGATATGTTTGTATGTTATGATTCTGAATATGATCTGAAGCCCTGATGAAGCGGGTTTGCCCACGAAATTTGTCGGCCAACTAATCAGATCCCAAGGCCAGGATAAACATCACAGAACACCTAACTTCATCTGCAGCTTATCTTTTTCGCCATTATTGACCTACCATGCTTTGTTCTGAACAATGTCACTGTGTGGAGGCAGCCATTTTGGTAGAGGCAGTTTTTCTCAAGCCAGAACTGCCCCCACCCCCTTCCTAATGACTGGTGCTCTGATGGCAGGTGGGGTAATAATCATGTAGCAGTAGGAGGGATCCGCAGTATGAATGAAACAGAACCAGGGAGACCCTTCCACTGCAGGTCCTCAGGTACATCTTTCTTTTCAGCCAGGAGAACAGGGAACAGCACCATGTTAGTTACATCACAAAATCACACTCCACATGTCGTGAAACTTGCAGTCAGTGGCATCAGTGCCTTAAATCAGCGTTTCTCAACTTGTGTGCCGCGGAGCCCTGGTGTCCCGCTAAGAGTCCCCAGGTGTGCCATGGCAAAATGACCCCAACCTAGGCAGCTATGGCAGCTCTCTGCCATAAAACTACTGTTGGCCACTCCATCAAGCCCTGTTGTTACAGCAGTGCCAGTCCGCTGTCTAAAGCCCCATACACACTATCAGATTTTCTGCTGATTTTTTCCTTCAGATTTACTGAAACCATATAATATGAGGTCAAACCTTAGGAGTGTCAATTTGTATGCAATCAGGCAGGCCCTTCTACTACATGGTTTTGGTAAATCTGAAGGAAAAAAATCAGCAGAAAATCTGATAATGTGTATGGGGCTTTAAAGCTCACTTCCCGCTGCCACGGGCACTCGGGAAGATGTGTGGGCCTCCCGACCGCGTCTTGCCAACCGATGACGTCATTGGTTGGTAAGGGTGGGTCGGGTGTACACACAGCTTTCTGGGATGTGCGAGCCGGGAGACTCTGGCTGGCGCACAAGGCGAGGTGAAGAAGAGCATGAGGAGAGGAGGAAGAACAGCACGGAGGCTCTTCAGTGGCTCCATATGAGCTCCATGGGGTACAGCAATTGTAGCTGTAATTTACTAGCATGCATTTGTAATAGGTTTCATTGCAGGGGTGGTGATTGCTTTTTTTTTTTGTGTATGTAATATAAATATACACAAGATATGTGGGTTATTATTATTGTTAGATATGGTAACTATACTTCTTTAATGGTAACTGCACTTCTTTTTATTTTGTATTCTGCTTGCACATTGCTCTGCTGCAGTTTGGCCACAGCGCAGGTGTAGCACAGGATACCCGCAGTTTTCACATGTGGTTTCCCATAGACTTCTATTATGTCCCGCATTTTTTGTGTGTTTTCAGGAAATGCACCAAAAAAATTAGGACATAATAGAACTTTTTAAGAAACCGCAGGTAACACACATAAGAACCACGTGTACCCTTCCCTACACCTGTGCTGCGGCCAAACTGCAGTGAGTCAATGTGAAAGTGCCTTAATTGTAACAAGTGTTATGTAGGTTTTTATTTCTTTCCACTTCAAGACCGCAATACATACGGTACCTTGTATATATCTTGCAGCTTTGAAATGGTTTACCAGGGTGAAGATATCAGCCATAACCTCGGTATTGTTTTTTACAGCCAGCGACTGGCTTTCTCATGAAAGCGTTCCAAGCGGCTTATGGGCCGCTGGAACGCTTTCAGAAGCTGCGGGAGGGGATGTCCAATAATTATTTAAAACAAAAAATTATGACATCCACTAAAAAAAGTCCTTTTAGGTGTGCAAATTCACCCTAGTATTGATGGACCGTGATGAATAATGTTCAGCAGAGACAGCAAATGGCTAAAAAAAATTCCAGTAGGACACCAGTTCAGGATATGATAGAAATTCCTACTCACCTGACATAGTTGACCCTATTTGCCATATGGCAAAAGCAGTCAAAACAAGCTTAATGGTCTCCGTGACCAGAGGAGGAAGAGAACCGACCAATCCCCATGTCCCTCCTCGCGATATCCCGTGGTTCCAAAATTGGGGTCTCTTGAGCCCCATACACACTATCAGATTATCTGCTGAGTTTTTCCTTCAGATTTACCAAAACCATGTAGTACAAGGGCCTGCCTGATTGCATACACATTGAAACTCCTAAGGTTTGTCCTCATATTATATGGTTTTGGTAAATCTGAAGGAAAAACTCAGGATGAAAAAGAAGAAATAAGCCTGAGGGCCTCATAGAGTAAAAAGTTCCAGAGTGGTTTATTGAAACTTGCTAACTTTTAAAATCCTCTCCCTGACCCACAATAATGGCGAGAACAGCAAGACCCGCCTGCCAGAGGTGGCTTGCGGAGAGCACCATGAGTATCAACTTGATGCATTTCGTCAAACAAAAACATATATTTTGCTTGAAAAAAGGTTGAAAAACACTGCCTTAGGTGATCTCACACTGTGGATATAAATTTATGAGTCTATAGGCACAGGTACTTTTTTTAGGGGGGAATTAAAGAGAAATTTACTGCTTGGCACAATTACCATTGCTAAATGTTTTCAATAAGATGGCCCAGCTTTATGAAAGCTCATACAAACTGCATAAACTCTGCACATTGAAATAAAGGTTTTCTTTATTTTATAATTCTTTTTTCTAACACACTGTGACCAGAGCAACTAACATTGTACTACTCTGGGGAAGTTAACCACATTTATTTTTTATTTTTTTACAATTTGAATTTCATTGGTATAAGCAACAATTTTTACTGAATGAAATGAAATGAAAAGACAGCATCTTTTGTTGTGATTAGCTGTGATTGGCCAAAGCGAACCACATGGTGCAGGTGGGCTGTGATTGGCCCAGTCTATGCCATGTGATCACTGTGACCAATCACAGCTAGCAACACAATTATATTCAATGGATGGTATGAGAAGAAGCCATACATAGTTTACAATTGTCGCGTGATTGGCTGAGATTGGTCACATCGATCACATGACACTGACAGCGGGCCAGTACAGTGATTAGTCATCGGCACCGCTGTGCGACCCCGCGGCCACGTGAGAGGCATGTTCTGGGACAACGTCATATGACATCATCCCAGAACAACAGTTTTCCCGCCCAGCCATCACTGTACTATAGGCCAGGTGGGAAGGTGTTAAAGATTAATGAAGATTTATAGGAACGTATAGAAGGATTTAATTCACTCTTTTAAGTATTAAAAATCCTGTATTTTTAATTTGTACCTCAATCAGTCATTATATTAGTTTCCTCTGACCCCCCTATTATAGTGGTACCAGAGCTCCATAAAGAAGTCAGGCTCTATTATTGCATTGCTTAGTGCTGTCAAAATAATACAGAGAGCTTGCTGAAAAGAAAAGCGAGTAGAGTGATAACCTTATCGCTGTGCTGCCGCTCTTCTACTACCCAATCTCTCATTGAGACAAGTTTTGAATTACAAATCTTTTGTCAGATAAACAATAATAATAACAATATATATATATATATATATATATATATATATATATACACAGTGCCTTGAAAATGTATTCATACCCCTTGAAATTTTCCATATTTTGTCATGTTACAATCAAAAACGTAAAAACGTAAATGTATTTTATTGGGATTTTATGTTATAGACCAAAACAAAGTGGCACATAACGTGAAGTGGAAGAAAAGTGATAAATGGTTTTCCAGATTTTTTACAAATAAATATGTGAAAAATGTGGTGAGCATTTGTATGGCGCCCCCCTGAGTCAATACTTTGTAGAACCACCTGTCACTGCAATTACAGCTGCAAGTCTTTATGGGGATGTCTTTACCAGCTTTGCACATCTAGAGAGGGACATTTTTTCCCATTCTTCCTTGCGAAAATAGCTCAAGCTCTGTCAGATTGGATGGAGAGCGTCTGTGAACAGCAATTTACAAGTCTTGTCACAGATTCTTAATTGGATTTAGATCTGGACTTTGACTGGGCCATTCTAACACATGAATATGCTTTGATCTAAACCATTCCATTGTAGCTCTGGCTGTATGTTTCGGGTCATTGTCCTGCTGGAAGGTGAACCTCCGCCCCATTCTCAAGTCTTTTGCAGACTCTAATGCCGTGTACACACAACCAGACTTTGACGGACTTAGTCCGGCGGACTGGAATCCGTCTGACAATTCGATCGTGTGTGGGCTCCAGCCACAAAATCTTCCCAAAAGTCTGGCGGACCTAGAAATAAAACTTGCTTCAAATCTTTCTGATGGACTCGAGTCCAGTCGAAAAATCCGGTTGTCTGTGTGCCAGTCCGACGGACTAAAACCGACGCTAGGGCAGCTATTGGCTACTGATTATGAACTTCCTTATTCTACGTCATCACGTTCAAATCCATCAGACTTTTGGAGTGATTGTGTGTGGCCAAGTCCGTTTGTTTGAAAGTCCATCGAAAAAGTCTGGTCGTGTGTATGCGGCATAACAGGTTTTCTTCTAAGATTGCCCTGTCTTTGGTGCTATCCATCTTCCCATCAACTCTAACCAGCTTCCCCTATATCCATGCTGAAGAAAAGCATCCCCACAACATAATGCTGCTGCCACCACCATGTTTTACGGTGGGGATGGTGTGTTCAGGGTGATGTGCAGTGTTGATGTGCAGTGCCTCACATAATGTTTTACTTTTAGGCCAAAAGGTACAATTTTGGTCTCATCTGACCAGAGCACCTTCTTCTACATGTTTGCTGTGTCCCTCACATGGCTTCTTCAAAACTACAAATGGGACTTCTTATGGCTTTCTTTTAACAATGGCTTTCTTCTTGCCACTCTTCCATAAAGGTCAGATTTGTGGAGAGCACGACTAATAGCTGTCCTGTGGACAGATTCTCCCATCTGAGCTGTGGATCTCTGCAGCTCCTCCAGAGTTACCATGGGCCTCTTGGCTGCTTCTCTGATGAATGCTCTCCCTGCCCGGCCTGTCAGTTTTGGTGGACCGCCATGTCTTGGTAGGTTTGCAGTTGTGCCATACTCTTTCCATTTTCAGATAATGACTTGAACAGAGCTCCGTGAGATGTTTAAATATTGGGATATTTTGTTTATAACCTAACCCTGCTTTAAATTTCACCACAACTTCATGCCTGACCTGCCTGGTGTGTTCCTTGGCCCTTGTGGTGCTGTTTGGCCACTAAGGTTCTCTAATAAACTTCTAAGGGCATTCACAGAACAGCTAAATTTATAGTGTGATTAAATTAAACACAGGTGGACTCTATTTACTAATTAGTTGACTAATTAAGCAGTTGGTTCCACTACATAGTAGGTGAGGTTGAAAAAAGACACAAATCCATCAAGTTCAACCTATGTGTGTGATTATAAGTCAGTATTTCCTTGTATATCCCTGTATGTTTTGGTCATTCAGGTGCTTATCTAATAGATTTTTAAAACTATCCATACCCCCCGCTGAGACCACCACCTGTGGAAGGGAATTCCACATCTTGGCCGCTCTTACATTAAAGAATCCTCTACGTAGTTTATGGTTAAACCTATTTTCTTCTCATTTTAAATTAGTAGCCACGAGTCTTGTTACACTCCCTTCCGTGAAAATGTTTTATCCCTATTGTGGGGTCACTAGTACGGTATGTGTAAATTTAAATCATATCCCCTCTCAAGTGTCTCTACAGCCGTGTTAACTTAATGGCATCCTATTGCAGTAATAGCCTTACAAGGGCCTAATTAGAGGGTATAAGTACATATCCTGTGTAAATAACATTACATCTCCTGCAGGGAATAAATATTGACCCCCCTGTCTCGAGGATTAGTAAGTCATTCTCTGCTAAATGCAGAGAATGACTGTCTAATTGCACATTCATACTTTCTTGGGTTGAATTACTCAGTCGGCAGATGCTGCCAAGCACAACTGTACTTTAAATAGGATTTGAATATTAACCTGAACTTATATATTTATTTTTACACACACAAAAAAAATTATATATATATATATTACATATACAATTAAACTATATGAACCCTGGCTTGTCAGCAAAAAAGCATATGCACACAGGGTTCATATAGTTTTAATTGTATATGTAATATATATATATATATATATATATACACACATATATACAGTGGTGTGAAAAAGTGTTTGCCCCCTTCCTCATTTCCTGTTCCTTTGCATGTTTGTCACACTTAAGTGTTTCGGAACATCAAACCAATTTAAACAATAGTCAAGGACAACACAAGTTATTAGGTTTAGGGGGCAATCACTTTTTCACACAGGGCCATGATGGTTTGGATTTTTTTTCACCTTTAATAATAAACACCTTCATTTACAAATTGCATTTTGTGTTTACTTGTGTTGTCCTTCACTATTGTTTAAATTGGTTTGATGTTCCGAAACACTTAAGTGTGACAAACATGCAAAGGAACAGGAAATGAGGAAGGGGGCAAACACTTTTTCACACCACTGTATATACAGACGCACAGGGGCGGACTGACAACTCATGGGGCCCCCGGGCAATAAGAGATTATGGGGCCCCCAGGAAATCAGAGATTATGGGGCCACATAGTATACACAAACACACACACAGTATACAATCACACACACAGTACACACAGACACGTTTCTATTGGCTGAGAAGGTACTGGAGAGGTGGGGCAGCTATAATCTTGGGATTTACATACTGTACCTGGTTTTACTGAGGCTGGCAACCCTGATGGGGCCCCCCAGTGGCATGGGGCCCTCGGGCAGTGCCCGAGTAGCCCAATGGTCAGTCCACCCCTGCAGACGCACATGTGTTTGAGCTTTGGTTTGAGGTGCACACCCTAATGCAATAGGCTGCGGACGCCTATGTACGAAAAACAAAATCAGATGTGAAGCAACAGTGTAGAAAGCTCAAGACAGGATTTGGACTACCTATTTCCATGTTTTTTCATTATCTCCAACTTCATCACGCCTTACACACCCAATTTGGCAGTTCCATCCCCAGTGTTGACCCTCTATACCAGTGATGCCGAACCTTGGCACTCCAGATTTTTTTAAACTACATTTCCCATGATGCTCATGCACTCTGTAGTCTAGTGGAGCATCATGGGAAATGTAGTATCGGAACATCTGGGGTGCCAAGGTTCGCCATCACTGCTCTATACCTACTAGAAGTTCTCATAGGCACGACTCTAAGAAACTGAAGCCTATCTTTTAGAATTGTCTTTTATTACCTGCAGCCACCAAAATAGCATACAATATGAAATCCAGATGTGTGGAGGATGTTGGGGAACTGGAAGATGATGATTGGGACGAGGTACTGAAACCATGCAAATTAGTCTCCCAAACGTTCTCAGACTCCCCCATCTGTATGTTTTGCATAGAGCCTATTTGACCCCCATTCACCTATCTAGATTCCGGCCACAACATAGTTCATCCTGCCCCAGATGTGACGAGATTATCTTTTTTTCACCTTACGTGGTCTTGTCATGCAATCCAAGGTCATTGGTCACACGTGGTCAAGTTCCTTCATGATCGTATGGGCTCTCCACTGACCCTATGCCCCAAACAATGTCTATTGGGCCTTCTCCCTACCTTGGAAGAGGAAAAGCACCTTCATATTTTCCTCCAAGAAACTCTCTATACGGCCAAATTGTTAATTGCAAGAGTATGGCTCAGGGCGTCACCACCGACTTTACAGAATTGGGTCGCTGCTGTTAACTTCACGCTGTCTTATACATCTACAGAGAGTGCCCTGTTAAATATCATAAGATTTGGGACAGATGGCTAGAGAATGCCTCTACATGTACTGATGCTGAGTCAGCCACCTAGTAAGTGTTGAGTCTATGGATAAATTGTGTGTGTTTTCACCCAGCATTATTGTGTATCGCAGACTGGTGTATTTGATGACTGTCAACCGGTTACGGTAATACCTCTGCTGCACTATTGTTTGTATTTGTCCACTCTCTGTATGAACATGTTTTTCATTCTTTGTTCTGTTATGGTGCTCACTGCACTGTTATATGTTCATCTCTTTTTTCAATACAGAATTAGTTTTTTTTTTTTTTTTTGCAAAAAAATACAAAAAACAACAGTGTAGAAACAAATAAAATGTAAAAAAAAAAAAAAAGACCTAAAATGAAATGGACACAAAACCATTACAGTTTCCTTTTAACAACTGTCTAAACTTTTATTCTGTCCAGCCAGTCATGTGATTTTGATGCATTTTTGCATGCAGTTTTCATCCATTTTGTGTTTGTTTTTTTCTCTTTAACAAACTGTGAAAAGCTGTTGTTAAGCAGCTGGCCGGGAAGCAGGCCTCCATGTCCTTAACAACTGATGAATCTTCAGCTGTCAGTGGGGTTTCCTGCTGACAGCTGAATGTAAAAAAAAAAATTGCAATAAAAAAAATTGGGAACAGAGATGGTGTGGGTCCCCCCCCCCCCCAATCCATGCCAGGCCCTTCAAATATGTTATGGATTTTGAGGGGAACCCCACGCCATTTTTTTTTCTTTAAACGGCATGGAGTCACCCCAAAATCCATACCAGACCCTTATCTGAGCATGCAGCCCGGCAGGTCAGGAAAGGGAAAGAACGAGTGAGTGTCCTCCCCTCTCCTGAACCATACCAGGCCGCATGCCCTCAACATTTGTAAAAGAAAGTGCCACGCTAAATAAAATAATATAATGAAAAATGTGCAAACAAAGACCTCTACACAAAATTTACAAACTAGTATACAAATATTGGGTGACCCCTATATCAATTAAATATGTGTATATACATTATACGTGCAAAAACAACACAAAAATAACTTTGACAGAGTCCTTCTTATAAGGATTAGTGCAATGTCTATACAATGGATGAACAGCAGTCCCCCATTTTCACGTGAAAAGTAAATGCCAAAAAGTCTTTCAGAAGATCCAAAAAGTGCACAGTACACCCATGTGTGAATGCCACCACCTAGTATAAATTCAAGGCTTACCAGATGCCTTTGACCCAAACGGACATATGCCTGAAGGATCAAAACAGCTTTGATATAATTCGATTAGATGGTCTCCGTGGAACTGTGAGGTATGGAACAAGTTGTTATAGAAACTCCTCCGAAGCCAAACTCGATACAAATTATCCTCCAATTAAAGAAACAGATCGTACTCCACCAAAACGATCATACAGGAAAGAATAATGGAACTGACATAGCGTAATTCCGTAAAATTTAGAAGTTTATTAAAACAGTATCACACTTACATTTCTGTAGTTAACATAGCGCTTTTTCAAAATAGTCACAGCAGTGAGGTTCACCCGACACGTTTCATCTCCTCGGATGTCGCTTGCCCTCAACATGATGGGGATGAGGGCCTCTTCCCCACAACTCTTGCAGGTGATTGTGGGGGTCTGAGAGCAGGGGCTTATTGGAATCTGAAAGTCCCCAGATCCCATCCCCCCATGTGAATGTGTAGGGGTACTTCATACCCCTACTCATTCACCAAAAAAAAAAAACCTAAAAAACAATGTCCCCCAATGTAGATCCATCATCAATCGCGATGCCTGTTGCCACCACTCACCTGTTCTTGCTTGCCCCCTCCCTTTCCTGACCTGCCTAGCTGCATGCTCCAATAAGGGTCTGGTATGGATTTTGGGGGGGACCCTGTAACAGAATGTCCCACACTCCACTTAATTGCTTCCTCCAGTCTGAATATGGATATTAGATATTATAGCCGCATATTACAACCAATAATTAGGCAGGACTCGTTTGGCTGCAAAGCTGGAACATGAACTGTTTATTTGAACAGAGGCACACAGAGGTATACACTCAGAGGACAATCT
The DNA here is from genome assembly GCF_037356315.1 of Lithobates pipiens. Lineage (NCBI taxonomy): Eukaryota > Metazoa > Chordata > Amphibia > Anura > Ranidae > Lithobates > Lithobates pipiens. The sequence goes on along the minus strand of NW_027507764.1, from coordinate 563,847,273 downwards.
CTCCTTCTTTGCATAATGATACAGGACAGGGTAGACTTTACCTCCACCAGCATAAGGCACGTGTATTCAAACTTCTCATCAGTAGACTGTCCTATCAGCAGGGAGAGCTGTTGGAGGAATTCCCCCCTCCCTCCTCACAGCTAATCCACACACACACATATACATCCCATAATAGGTTGCTCCCAAGGTAGACACAAACAATAGAACAATGGGATATAGCCACACCTCAAACAATCTAGTAAAGAGTCTACAAGAGTATATGAGACAATATACATATATATATACAATATTCCAGTGTGGTTGTACAGTGAGGCTGATTAGTGCAGATCAGACTGGGGTTCTCGGTCACCCTGTGCCCCTAATAGACACAGGGTAGTTTACACATAGGAGGGGCCGGGGAGCCGGAAAAGGAGATTCCAGTGCTATCCAAGGTAAGCAGGGTTCCACAAGCCCCCTGCTCAAAGTGACTCCCGTCACAGACCCCACACCATTTCAAAATAAAAAATTGCCATTGGGTTCCCCTCAAAATCCATCCCAGACTTGAAGTGCACACAGTTTTTTTCCGGATTTTTTTATTGCCGGTGAACTATCACATTGTGTCCCCCATCGGATAGTGTCAGCTGTGTACTGCGCATGCACAGTACACAGCACACACAGATTCCGAAAATAGCCAAAGATGAACGGCGCCTGCGCTGTGAGTCCAGGTTCTAGCCCCACCATCCAAGTGGACATAGAGTTAGAATAAAAAGAGGTGAGCGCAGCGAGGCCATGCCTGAAGCATGGCGAGCGAAGCCCTCTAATATTTGAAGCCCTATGTCCACTTGGATGGTGGGGCTAGCACCTCCACTCACGGCGCAGGCGCCGTGAATCTTCGGAGATTTTCCGAATCTCCTTCTGCTCCGTGGTGCGCCTGTGCAGTACGGGGCGGACAGTATCCGATGGCCGGACGCTAAATGGCAGAACACCGGCAATTCTTTTTTTACATTCAGTTGTCAGTGGGGAACCCCTGTGACAGCTGATGACTCATCAGTTGTTAGGGACGCGGCAGCCGGCTTCCGAGGCATGTCCCTAACAACCAGCTATTTACAGCTTGTTATGGAGAAGAGAAAAATAAACGCAACACGCATCTAAAAATGCATCAAAAACGCAACACTTGCGGGTCCATTGAAGTCTATTAAATGCAAAAGGTAATCTGTTACAGGAAAAAAAAAGTCACTGACCCTTCCCAAAAACTCACTGGCTGAAAATTGCATAGGTGTGAACGTGTACCATAGGAAACCATGTTAAATGGACTGCAAAACACACTAAAAACGCATAGGTGTGAACCTAGTGTTAAACAGGCTGTAATTTAATATCCGTATCACAGTGGGAGTGGCTACATTACCTGCTATAATGGATAACTGTACTTTCACTATTTTAGCTTATTTTTACATGGTAAAACATGTAATCTACCTAATTTACACAGTTTTGTTTTAGGGCCGGTTCACACAGCGAGGCGCGGCGAGGCGTCTCCGACTTACCTCGCCGCGACCTGCGGGGAGCTCAGCGGCGACTTGCAGAGGACTTCTGTATAGAAGTCAATGCAAGTCGCCCCCGAAGTCGCCCCGAAGTAGTACAGGAACCTTTTTTCTGAGTCGGAGCGACTCGAGTCGCTCCTCTCAGAACGGTTCCATAGTACTGAATGGGGGCGACTTGCGGGAGCGAGGCGAGCCGTGTCGCCTCGCCTCGCCTCGCTGTGTGAACCGGCCCTTAGTTGCATTGTATTCTACTTTTGTGTACATTTAAAAAAATAAACAAATAGCACTATACTGTCCTCTTCTATTAAAAAGTCTATTTATTCAAATTAAAGTTTAAATTGAGGCACTGCAATTTGTACACAGTTACATTGTCCAGCTTGGACCAATGGAAGTATGTATGTGCCATACCTGTAGGGTCCCTGTGAAAGCCGGAAATTAGCATATTAGGCACCGCTACTCCAGTGATTACCACTAGCTTCGCGGTCCTGTGCTGCCCTGCTGCTTACTCAACAAAGGAAACTGCTTGCTTGCTCAACATTGGCATCATTTAGAGAGCACTTTGTAAAATTGGCACTGGTTACTGTTCTTGTATCCACAGGATCACTCTGTGGTATGACACGAGTAATAATCTCACTTTGTAAAATTCTCAATGAATGCAAAGTGTTCTCTGATTGAACGACGTGGAGACCGTGATGTCACCGTCCCACCTCTCCACCTTGTCCAATCATAGAATGCTTTGCATTCACTGAGAAAATGGAAAGTTATCTCTGAATGGTGCCTGCGCCAAGCGAAAAACCTTCTGTGTTCACAATGCAGTAGGGCAGTTACTCAGTACAGTTCCTGGAAGATGGTGGAGATCACTGGAGTAGGAGGGCCTGCTACAGCAACCTCCAGCTTCCAGTGGGATCCAACAGGTATGGCACATACATACTTTAACTACAAAGGTCTCACAGAGAATTATCGGAAAGCAATCTTCAAAGCCAAAAAGGATCACTTCTCATATACAATCTCAACGGCCGCAAACCAACCACGGGAACTGTTTAAACTGGTTAATCAATCAATGAATCCGGTGTGCCTAGAACCCCCAGAAAGTGAATCCCAGGATTACTGTGACAAACTGTCGGATTTTTTCATCGATAAAGTCAAAACCATCAGGGAAACAATTTGTCAGAAGAAAACATCCAACCTCAGCCAGCAAATACATAAAGAGGATGTCTGCACCAACATACCGCAACCGCCAAAATTTTCACTATCCCCAATCACCTTAGACAGCGCAAAAAACATCATTAAAGCGGGAGTCCACCGGGACTCCGCGTTTTTTTTTTTTTTTTTTAAAAGCCAGCAGCTACAAATACTGCAGCTGCTGACTTTTAAATAGTGACACTTATCTGTCCAGCGCGCCCGCGATGTCGGCACCCGAAGCCGATCGCTCGCTCGGCTGCCGGGTCCCGCCGCCATCTTGGGTATGGGAATCAGGAAATGGAGCCTTTCGGCTTCATTTCCCGGTTCCCTACTGCGCATGCGCGAGCCGCGCGGCGCAATCCGGACGGTCCCCGCTGCCTCTGGGAGCTGTGTGTTTCCCAGCAGGCAGCGGGGCACTTGCTGAAGGGGGCGGGCGCTTGCGGAACGGGGGCGTAACCTACGCTCGTTCCGCAGAGAGCTAGCCCGGAAGTGGGTGCAGTTACCTGGATTATCCAGGTAACTGCACCCCCCTCCCCCCTGAAAGGTGCCGATTGTGGCGCCGGAGGGGGGGGGATTCCGATGAGCGGAGGTCCATTTTAGGGTGGACCTCCGCTTTAATAAACTGCGTGACAGTACCTCATCTATTGACATCATCCCCACAAAACTACTGAAAGAATGCTCCGACATCATGGCTCCAACCATAACCCACCTCATAAACAGATCATTCCACGAAGGGATTGTTCCCAGCATCCTCAAACAAGGCATCGTCAAACCTCTACTCAAGAAACCAAACCTGGACTCTCAGGATCCAAACAACCGTAGGCCAATTACAAGCCTCAACACCATTTCTAAGATCATGGAGAAAGCTGTAGTACATCAGCTACAACTTCACCTGGATACTCACAAACTCCTGGACCCGCTGCAATCAGGCTTCCACCCGGGTCGTGGAACAGAAACAGCTCTCCTCAAGATTTGGGATGACGCCCTCGAAGCAGCAGATGACGGAGAGCCGTGTCTCCTCGTACTGCTAGACCTAAGTGCAGCGTTTGATACAGTAGATCACAATACTCTACTCGTCCGCCTCACAGAAGTAGCCGGAGTCCAAGACATAGATCTCCAATGGTTTGCGTCCTTCCTAGGAAATCGGTCACGGACAGTGAAACTAGGAAAATTCCGCTCTGAAACTTGGGCAGTCACCTGCGGAGTCCCTCAAGGCTCTCCTTTGTCATCCGTTCTCTTCAACATTTACATTCGCCCACTCCTTCAAATCCTCAGATGCTCAGATCTCTGCTTCCACTCTTACGTTGACAACACGCAACTTTATTTCCGGATCAATTGAAAAAAAGATCACCAACAACAACTTGAAAACTTCCTCAAATCAATAGAGGACTGGATGACCACTAACTCCCTCCAGCTGAACGAATCAAAGACAGAGCTTCTTATCTTACACCCAAATCATAAGACGCACAAATGTCAATGGATGCGCAAATAGGAGCAGTAGTCAGTGGATCTCACCACCTGCTGCGCATGCTTTGCAGATTCATCCCTTTTATCCCAAAGAATGACAAAGCAGTGGTAGTTGGAACAATCATTAATTCACGACTGGACTACGCAAATTCGCTTTACATAGGATTACCACAATATCAACTTATGCGATTACAACTGATCCAAAACCCGGCGGCAAGGCTGATAACAGGAAAAAAACCCTGGGAATCCATCTCTCCTTCGCTGAGGAGCTTACATTGGCTAACCGTAAAAAAATCGGATCACGTTCAAGACCCTTTGCCTCACCCACAAATGCGTGCATAGAGAAGCTCCGCAATACCTAATGGAGAAAATAAATCATTACACACCAAACCGCAGTCTTCGATCAGCCAACTAAAACCTCCTCCTCGTGCCCAAAGCCCGGTATAAATCCAAGGGGGATCGGAGATTCACTGTCCAAGGACCTATGGAATGCTCTACCAATCAACATCCGCCTGGAAGAAAATTACCTGACTTTTAGGAAAAAACACAAGACCTTCCTCTTTTAGCAGATGATCAAAGCTCGCCACAGCGCCTAGAGGCGATTCAGTTCGCATTGTGCGCTATACAAGTATTTCATTCATTCATTCATTCATTCATACTTACATTGGTCCAAGCTGGATAAATATAACCATTATGACAGTGCCAGGCCCTGCCACTGTGAAAATGTAAGAGAAAATGACACAGGATTCGCATTAAGGTTTAATGTGAGGTTCCAGACTATCGTTTCTGAGCAGAAGAAGCTGTGATTTTGGCTTTTTCTGGATTCTGTAAACCTGGATAGTTCCTGGAGTATGAAGGTTCCAAAGTGTATTGGGTGGAACAGAACCTTCAACCCTGTGTACAGATTTTACTGGATGCCTGCAGCCTGTGTGAGTACACAGATGTGTAGGGTTGGTATATACTTAAGACTGAGGATAGCTCAGATCTCCTAGTTTGGCGACAGCTCCCATATTGGAGACAGGAGGTCTCACTCAGGGGTCGGAGGTGCCCCAGCTAGGAGCCAAGAGACAAAAGAAAGGAAGCAAGAGAGAGCACCACCATCTAAGTGTAAATTGTTAATTAAAAATGAGGATGAAATTAATTATTGCATGCAAATGAAGGTCAGCATGTCAATCAAGGAAAGGTAGAGTTCTCCGTGGAGAGGCTGTAGGCAAGGTAGAGTCCTCTGTGGAACGGCTGTTGATTACAGGGGTCAGCAGTGAAGCAGCTAGTGTTTGCAGAGCTGTGCCGGGAAACTGCTGGTTGGAGGGGGAGAACTGCGGTCAAGCTGTCTATCATATACCTGGTGAAGACTAGAATGTTGTGGAGGACTCTCTTGCACCTCCCACCCAACACTCCTAAAGGTCGAGACAGAGAGTGTAAGGGCAATGAGTGGCATGAGTGCCATAGCAGCTAGCTGGTAATGTACAGTAGGTGGGTAGAGCTGGTAGTCACAGTCCTCGGAACAGAAGCAATTTGGCACCAGAGCGAGGGATGGAAACATAACCAGGAGATGAACAGCAGTCAGCAGCAACTGGGCAACGATGAACCGAATCAGCAAGCAAAGCAAGTCCTGGAGGCATTCCAAGGTCATTAACAGCTGGGTAACATGGTACAGAGTCAACACGCAGATCAGGTCCAGTAAAGAAGGTTACAGTAGTTAGGGATAATAGAGCTAGAGCGAGAGCAGAAGCGAAGTCCAAAGGCAAGCTGGGTCATAAAACAAGTACAGCAGATCAGGTCTCGGGAACACAGGAACAAGCTGAAGACCATTCAGCAACAGAGATGGCCTTGCGGTTTGCCCGGCGGTCTGTTCGCGGCGAACTTTGCTCATTCGCGATTCGCCAAACCGGTGGACTTCTGCCGCTGTTCGCGGCGGACATATTCGTTTACATTGTGAAGAACTTTGACCCATGACACATCCATCATGGGGTACAGGACAGCCAATTGAGACATTTCAGCACATAGACAATTGGACATACCCCCTACCTAATAGACCCGATCTGGCGGACATTTTACATTCTGTCTTTTGTCAGTGTAGGGAAAGGACGCTGTGTGGAGCAGGGACAGTCAGTCTAATCACTAGCTATTATTATTAGGTCCACAAAAGTCCTTTTAAGGACTGGTATAGGTGTACAGTATATAGGGTTGTAATACACTTATAATATACTTTCTTTCAAATATAGAAAGCATATTATAGTACACTGCATGCAGTGCTGCTGACCGATTCTGCAGCTGTCGTTTCTCAGTGTAGGGACAGTTTGGTTTTTGGAGCAGGGACAGTCTGCAATTCACTAGCTACTAGCTAGCTACTATTAGGTCCGCAATGGTCCTTTTAAGGACTGGTATAGGTGTACTATTTGGTGTGCAGTATATAGGGGTGTAATACATGTATAAAATACTTGCAAATATAGAAAGCATAGTATAGTGCATTTACACTGTGCAGCATTGAGACTGTTGAGCGGTTCTGCAGCGATACTACAAAGAGTGACAAACGCAATTAAAAAAAAAGTATTATAACTGGTGTGAGAGACCAGTGGCCCCCCAAAACGACCGATTGAAGTGCGGTGTTTTATACCTTCTTCTACATATACTGCACTTCTCTAGAGACTTTTGTCACAGGGTCATTTAAAAAATGACAGGCAGAGGAAGGGGCAGGCCCTTCCGCAGGGGTGGTGGGGTAGGGCAGGAGCAACAGGCTTGAGCGAAAGTGGGAAATTGCAGTGTTCTCTATCTCGGTGCTGGTGTCAGTGCTCTCTATATCGGTGCTGGTGTCAGTGCTCTCTATCACGGTGCTGCTGTCAGTGCTAGCTAGTAAGTATTTTGTGGCTAAAAATATGACCTGGAGGTTTTTAAGGTTCGCCTGCCATTAAAGTGAATGGGGTCCGCCGCAAACATCTGGGCACGTTCGCGGATCACGTTCGCAAAACGCCCCGTCGGAAGTTCGTCCATCACTATTCAGCAACTGTTTATAGTGATAGACCTGATAGTGATAGACCTGTTTAAATAGGCTACTGGACGCCAAGTGCTAATTGGTATGTGCAAGTGCTCAATGCAAATGATGAACTGGCACAGCATATGTAACATTGGTCCTTTGCTCATTAAAATGAGCATGTGTGTAAATGTGTACGAGCATGGATACGCACTGTCTTTTTGATGCTAGAAATACAGTTTACCTTACTCTGGCAGGCTGGTAAGAAAGCTCTCCCAGGTAGACTTGACATCTTAGTTTGGTTTGCTTGGCTGGAGTCAGGTCCACTCAGAGGTCTTCAGAGATGATGTTAGGATGTCAGCTGGAGCGTGGCTACACATTTCAGGGTTCCACCTCTTTGTCAAGCGGGTCAGTATATGCATGCTGAGTAACGTATCAGTGTAATGCCGCGTACACACGGTCAAACTGTATGACGTACTTAGTCTGGCGGAAAAGTACGCCAGACTGTCCGTCGGAATTTCTGAACGGGCTACTTGCCCACACACGGCACTTTTTGAGCGGACTAATACGGCGTACTAAGTCCGCCGTACTATCCGTCCTACTTTTGAAATGAACGGACTCGCCCACACACGCGGAGGAAAGTCCGCTCATTTCGAGCGCGTCTCCAGGTAGGCGGGGCCCACGAAGGAGACGTCGCTGGCCCCGCCGCCTGGTATGGACTTAAAGGGGAACCCCAACGCCAAAAAAAACGGCGTGGGGGCCCCCCAAGTCCACAACAGACCCTTGTCCGAGCACGCTACCCGGCCGGCCAGGAAAGGGGGGCGAGCGCCCCCCCCCACCCCAAAGCACCTTGTCCCCATGTTGATGAGGACAAGGGCCTCTTCCCGACAACCCTGGCCGTTGGTTGTTGGGGTCTGCGGGCGGGGGGCTTATCGGAATCCGGGAGCCCCCTTTAATAAGGGGGCCCCCGGATACCGGCCCCCCACCCTATGTGAATGAGTATGGGGTACAATGTACCCCTACCCATTCACCTGTGGAAAAAAAGTACAAAAAAAACACAACACAGGGTTAAAATATTTTATTGCACAGCTCCAGGGGTCTTCCGTCTTCGGGGGTCTTCTCGCCGGACTCCTCCGCTATCTTCTTGTAGCTCTTTTGCTAGTGGAGGAGTCCAGCTTTCTTCCTCGCCGCCGGCCTCTTCTCCCGACTTCGGGGGTCTTGTCCTCCTCTTCGGTTCTTCTGCCGGGCCACCGTGCCTTCTTATAGCTCTTTTACAGGCGGTGGCCCGGTCTTCTGTCGCCGCTGCCGCCTTCCGTTATTCTTCTTCTTCTTCTTCTTCTCCTTCTCCAGGAGATGTTGACTCGACGCTCTCTCCGGCCACAATGCCAGGGCCGCGCTGCGCGGCCACTTATATAGGGACAAGGGGCGGTGTCACATGGCTTTATGTCACATGGGTTGGTCACATGGGTTGATGTCACATGGGGACTATGACATCGTAAGGGGGCGGGGTCACCATGTGACACCAACCCATGTGACATAAAGCCATGTGACACCGCCCCTTGTCCCTATATAAGTGGCCGCGCAGCGCGGCCCTGGCATTGTGGCCGGAGAGAGCGTCGAGTCAACATCTCCTGGAGAAGAAGGAGAAGAAGAAGAAGAAGAAGAAGAAGAATGGAAGGCGGCAGCGGCGACAGAAGACCGGGCCACTGCCTGTAAAAGAGCTATAAGAAGGCGCGGTGGCCCGGCAGAAGAACCGAAGAGGGGGACAAGACCCCTGAAGTCGGGAGAAGAGGCCGGCGGCGAGGAAGAAAGCCGGACTCCTCCGCTAGCAAAAGAGCTACAAGAAGATAGCGGAGGAGTCCGGCGAGAAGACCCCCGAAGACGGAAGACCCCTGGAGCTGTGCAATAAAATATTTTAACCCTGTGTTGTGTTTTTTTTGTACTTTTTTTCCACAGGTGAATGGGTAGGGGTACATTGTACCCCATACTCATTCACATAGGGTGGGGGGCTTATTAAAGGGGGCTCCCGGATTACGATAAGCCCCCCTCCCGCAGACCCCGACAACCAACGGCCAGGGTTGTCGGGAAGAGGCCCTTGTCCTCATCAACATGGGGACAAGGTGCTTTGGGGTGAGGGGGCCGCGCGGCCCCCCCTTCCCCAAGGCACCCCCCCATGTTGAGGGCACGCGGCCTGGTACGGCTCAGGAGGGGGGGCGCCCGCTTGCCCCCCTTTCCTGGCCGGCCGGGTAGCGTGCTCGGACAAGGGTCTGTTGTGGACTTGGGGGGGACCCCCACGCCGATTTTTTCGGCATTGGGGTTCCCCTTTAAGTCCATACCAGGCGGCGGGGCCAGCGACGTCTCCTTCGCGGGCCCCGCCTACCTGGAGACGCGCTCGAAATGAGCGGACTTTTCTCCGGGCGGGAAAAGTCCGCTCATTTCAAAAGTACGGCGGACTGGCATACACACGGCCGGATTGTCCGCCGAAATGCGAGTACGACGGACAGAATTTCGAAAAAAACGAAATTCTTAGTACGCCGGACTGCACGCTGAAAAAGTCTGCTGAAGCCCACACACGAGCGGACTGTCCGCTGAAATGTGTTTCGGGGGACTAAGTAGGCCATACAGTCCGCTCGTGTGTACGCGGCATAACACTTCCAGGTATTTATTACCTCCCACAGAGAACACTCCACTCCCCCTTTATTGGTCTTTCTCCCAAGAAGAACAGAGCCTTCTTTGTTCAGGAATCGTCCAGGGTTATCATATACTTCCTAGGCTTTGACGATGGCTCAAATGTCTGACATAGATCAGCCCCAGTTGTAATAGCAGTGAAAGTTGCTTTTACAAAGTATTGACTGCCTTGGTGCTCCATATGAAAGGGGGAACACAGAAGCAGATGTGGTAGACACTTCCAAAAGGAGAACAAGGAGAGTTTAGTCTAGGGTTGCCATCTGTCTGGGATTCACCTGGACAGTCCGGGTTTTGAATCATGTGTCAGGGTTTCAGTCCACCTAAAACCCGGACATATTATTTAAACAGGAATGTGACAAGGAACAGGGCTTGACAGGAGGGTGAGGGGGCACTGTGTGCGCCACATTACTATTCTCTTTGGAGTGCCCAAAGGTGTCCAAGGTCTGTTACAATCCTATAGTGTATACAAAAAAAAGAAATGCTACTGTGTGCCACTTAAGTGTTTGGGATTGGCTTGAAGAAAAAAGTGGCAACCCTAGTTTAGTCACTTGATTGCAATTAGGGATGAGCTTCGTGTTCGAGTCGAACGCATGTTCGACTCGAACATTGGTCGTTCGTGCGTTCGCCGAATTCCGAACGTTTGGGCCATTCGCGGCAAAATTCGTGTGGCCCACAATGCACTGCGATGGCGCAATGCATTGCTGTCTCACGATTGGCCAAGCATGCACTGTGACCCCGCATGCTTGGCCAATCGCAGCGCCAGTAGCGGGAAGAGCAATGGTTGGCCACAGGCATCCTGCCTGTGGCCAATCATAGCTCAGACTGTGTAGTGCACGCCCCACACTATATAAAGCTGCCTTTCAGGCGGCCTCGTGTAGTGTTTGTTAGCATCTGAAGCAGTGGGTGTTCTGTGTACCTTCAACACAGTTACACACCAATAGTTTTTGGCTGATTTACTATTTTGCTCTTGTGTAGTGGTTACTGTCTGTGCCCTGACCGCAGTATACACCACTATATTCACCTCACCTATATAGCTAGTGATCTAGCTTTAATAATAGAGCTTGCAGTCAGTAGTGTTAGTGCGTGCTGTCTGCGTGCTCTGTACCCAGTACATACCACTATATACACCTACATAGCTGTTCTCTATTTGAGCCCGATTGGCATTTGCTGGAGTTATTGGAAGTTGTGTGTGCCTCCAGCACAGCACAGTATACATCTGTATATACCCCTTTAACTCTGCTGTTTTCTTGTTATTGTCTGCGTGCCCTGACCGCAGTATACACCGTGATATTCACCTCACCTATATAGCTAGTGGTCCATCTTTAACAATAGAGCTTGCAGTCAGCAGTGTCACTCAGGAGATAGTGCGTGCTGTGTGCCTGCTCTGTACCCAGTACATACCGCTATTATCCACCTACATAGCTGTTCTGTATTTGGGCCCGATTGGCATCTGCTGGAGTTATTGGAAGTTGTCTGTGCCTCCAGCACAGCACAGTATACATCTGTATATACCCCTTTAACTCTGCTGTTCTATAAAAAAGGCATCTGCAGGAGTTAGTGGGTGTTGTGTGCCTCCAGCACAATATAAACTACCCAACTACTGTTTTACCCAACTCCCTTCAGGCCATTACCATGTCTGGAAGGCCAGCAAGGAGAGGCAGACAGGCGCGAGCCGATAAAAGAGGGCAAGCAGGCTCTGTGTCTAGAGACAACAGTGCTGGTCGGGGACGCGGTGCATTGTCATCAGCACGTGGCCATGGGACATGCTTGTCCTTCTTTTCTGCAGCTGGACATGTTGAACCGCAACATGCCAACGACTTGGTAGAGTGGATGACCAAGCCCTCTTCATCCTCCTCATCCTCTCTCACCCAGTCTCAGGGTAGTAGAAAAGCAGCTGCCAACACATCGTCGTCCCTCCTCTCAATGTCATCATCAGTGACTCCTTCCCTAGACCCACCACGTCCTCCTGAGGAGTCTCCTGAACTCTTTGAGCACAGTGTTGGGTACATGCTCCAGGAGGATGCCCAGTGTTTGGTGGGCTCTGATGATGACACTCAGCTAGAGGAAGGCAGTAGCGTGAGCACAGAGAGAGGGGATGCTCAAGAAGGACAGCAATCTGGCAGTAATGTTCCACAAGCTGCAGCATACTGCCAGGTTTGCTACAGCGATGAAGAGGGAGGGGATGATGAGGGCACTGACTCCACGTGGGTGCCTGGAAGGAGGGAGGAGGAGGAGGAGGAGGAGGAGGCACATGTCCAACGAGGCAGGATGCCCTCCGGGGGCCAGCTTAGGGGCAGCACACCGACTGAATCACACCGCAGAGCTCCGCCTGCGCAGAGCGCTTCCTCTGCGCAGAGCGCTTCCTCTGCGCGTTATTCTAAAAGTTCTTTGGTGTGGGCCTTTTTTGAGACGAGTGCATCAGATCGCACCGCTGCTATTTGCAACATATGTCTCAAGCGTATCTCACGTGGCCAAAACATCAGCCGCTTGGGCACCACATGCTTGACCAGACATATGTTGACCTGCCATGCAGCTCGTTGGCAAGCATACCTCAAAGACCCACACCAAAGAACAAAGCGGACCTCTTCTTGCTCCTCATCAGCTGGCATCTCCAACCCCACTAGACCTTCAGTCCTCTCTGAAACCTGCTCTGAGAGGAATGAAGGTGTAGAATTAGGTGTGTCACAGCCAAGTGCTTCCGGGAACTCTGCTAGTGGTACATCCACGTCCGATTATAGCAGACAAATGTCCCTGCCCCAGCTGCTGGACCGGCGGAAGAAATTTTCTCCCAGCCATCCACATGCCCAGCGGTTGAATGCTAGCTTGGCTAAATTGCTAGCACTTCAACTGCTGCCTTTTCAGTTGGTAGATTCGGCCCCCTTCCGTGAGTTTGTACAATGTGCGGTTCCTCAGTGGCAGGTCCCCAAACGCCACTTTTTCTCACGGAAGGCAATTCCGGCTCTCTACCGGCATGTGGAAGGCAATGTCCTTGCCTCGCTGGACAGGGCGGTCAGCGGTAAGGTGCATATTACCGCTGACTCATGGTCCAGCAGGCATGGACAGGGACGTTACCTGTCTTTCACGGCCCATTGGGTCACTCTTCTGGCTGCTGGGAAGGATGCAGGACAAGGTGCAGTAGTATTGGAGGTTGTTCCGCAACCACGCCTCCAAAATGCTACTATTGGTTGTGACACACCTCTCTCCTCCACCCCCTCCTCTTCTTCTTCCTCCACAGCCTCTTCCAGTGCTCTGTCCTCAGAACCAGCGGTGCTCCGTAGGCGTTGCAGGGGCTACGCAAGTACGCAGGCAAAACGATGCCATGCCGTGCTTGCGCTGGTTTGTTTGGGGGACAGGAGCCACACTGGGGCGGATGTTTTATCAGCTCTGCAGGGGCAGGCCGAGAGGTGGTTGACGCCACGCCAGCTTAAGCCAGGAATGGTGGTTTGCGACAATGGCACCAACCTCCTCTCCGCCCTCCGACAGGGACAACTGACCCATGTGCCCTGTGTAGCTCACGTCCTTAACCTGGTGGTGCAGCGGTTCTTGGGCAGGTACCCTGGCTTACAGGATGTCCTGAAACAGGCCAGGAGAGTCTGTGTGCATTTCCGCCGATCATTTAATGCCTGTGCTCGGCTGGCTGAGCTCCAAAAGGAGTTGAACCTGCCCAAGAACCGCCTTATATGTGACATGCCCACCAGATGGAACTCAACATTGGCCATGCTGCAGCGGCTGCACACGCAGCAGAGGGCCATCAATGAGTACCTGTGCGACTACGGCACCAGGACAGGGTCAGGAGAGCTTGGTTTTTTCTCACCACGCCAGTGGGGCATGATCAGGGATGCATGCACTGTCCTGTCACCGTTTGAGGAGGCCACAAGGATGGTGAGCAGTGACAGTGCATGCATCAGTGACACTATACCTCTTGTCCACCTCTTGGAGCATACGCTGCGTGGAATAATGGACAGGGCACTTGAGGCAGAACAGAGGCAGGAAGAGGAGGACTTCCTTGCCTCTCAAGGCCCCCTTTATCCAGACAGTGTTCCTGCTGTGCCACCCATCACACAGGAAGAGGGTGAGGAGGAGGAAGAGGAGGAGGAGGATGATTGTGTCAGCATGGAGGTGGAGGCTGGCACTCAGCATCAGCAGCAGCAGTCTTATAGGGATGATTTACAGTCCCAAGAAACACGTGGACTTGTACGTGGCTGGGAGGAGGTAGCTGCGGATCATGTTGTCCTTAGTGACCCAGAGGACTCCGGACCGAATGCCTCAGCTAACCTACGCTGCATGGCCTCCCTGATCCTGCAAAGCCTGCGGAAGGATCCTCGTATTCTTCGGATCAAGGAGAGGGACCATTACTGGCTGGCCACTCTCCTTGATCCACGGTACAAGGGTAAGGTTGCCGACCTTATCTTGCCATTGCAGAGGGAGCAGAGGATGAGACATCTCCGGGAGGCCTTGCAGAAAGCTCTGTGCAACGCGTTCCCAGAGACTGGGAGATCACAAACTCCTGGTCCTGGACAACGTGTTGCTGAGGCATCAGTCAGAAGGAGCGGTGGAGAAGGTGGCCGTCTGACTGATGCGTTCAGACAATTTTTTAGTCCGCAGCCCCAAGGTATGATTGGTTCCAGCACCCATCGCCAGCGTCTAATTTACATGGTGCAGGAATACCTAGGGGCAAGGTCAGACTTGGACACCTTTCCCACTGAAAATCCTCTGGCTTACTGGGTCTTGAGGATGGATCACTGGCCAGAGCTTGCACAGTATGCAATTGAGCTACTGGCCTGTCCTGCATCCAGCGTTCTTTCGGAACGCACCTTCAGTGCTGCTGGTGGCTTCGTTACCGATCACAGGGTGCGCCTGTCCACCGAATCAGTTGATCGACTGACCTTCATCAAGATGAATCAGTCTTGGATCACCCACAGCTACCAAGCACCTGAAGCTGATGTAACCGAATAATTTTTTTTGAAATACCACATCCCTTCAAGACTGCCTATGCTGATGCTGAGTGACTGTCCTGTTATGTTGATTGTCTATCCTCTTCCTCCTCCGCTGATATGTTGGAAGAACATTTTTGGTTCTGGGTGATGCCAGCAGCCCAATTTTTCTGCCCCTGTTTAACAGGGGCGTTTAAGTACAATTTTTGATGCAATGCTTTGCAGCAGGGCTAATTCCTGCAAAAAAACTAGAGTGTATGGCAGAGGTTGCAGTGTGATGGCACCAGTGCCTAAGGCCCAATTTTTCTGCCCCTGTTCAACAGGGGCGTTTAAGTACAATTTTTGATGCAATGCTTTGCAGCAGGGCTAATTCCTGCAATAAAACTAGAGTGTATGGCAGAGGTTGCAGTGTGATGGCACCAGTGCCTGAGGCCCAATTTTTCTGCCCCTGTTTAACAGGGGCGTTTAAGTACAATTTTTGATGCAATGCTTTGCAGCAGGGCTAATTCCTGCAATAAAACTAGAGTGTATGGCAGAGGTTGCAGTGTGATGGCACCAGTGCCTAAGGCCCAATTTTTCTGCCCCTGTTTAACAGGGGCGTTTAAGTACAATTTTTGATGCAATGCTTTGCAGCAGGGCTAATTCCTGCAATAAAACTAGAGTGTATGGCAGAGGTTGCAGTGTGATGGCACCAGTGCCTAAGGCCCAATTTTTCTGCCCCTGTTTAACAGGGGCGTTTAAGTACAATTGTTGATGCAATGCTTTGCAGCAGGGCTAATTCCAGCAAAAAAACTAGAGTGTATGGCAGAGGTTGCAGTGTGATGGCACCAGTGCCTAAGGCCCAATTTTTCTGCCCCTGTTTAACAGGGACATGTAATTACAATTCTTGATATAATATTTCACAGGAGGGCCCCTTCCTGTGCCCACCCAGAGTAACTGTGAGGACTTATAGTGTTGTGGCACCAGCACCACAACCACCAAAGGTCAATTTTTCTACCACTGATCAACAATGGCATGTAATTACAATTCTTGATATAATCGTTCACAGCAGGGCGCTCCAGCGGCCACCAAGAGTCACTTTGAAGGCTTACAATGTTGTTGCAAAACCAACACCTTGTTCCGCCATTTCTGCAGAGCATATAGGGCAGGCCCCTACTTTCAAACATCCAATTTACAAACATCTCCTACTTGCAAACGGAAGGAGACAACAGCAAGTGAGATGAAAAAAGATGGACGACAAAACAAATTATACAGGGGTGATAATCCTTCCCTATGTTTTCCAAAAAGCTTAAAAATAGTTTTTTTGACTGGAGCTACACTTTAAAAATGTACCAGTTGAAAATTACAAACAGATTCAACTTAACACAACAAACCTACACAGTCCCTGTCTTGTTTGCACCGCCTGTATACTGCTGTTCTGAGTATATAGGGCCTGGGGGCCACACGCATTTCCTTTTTTTAATATGGGTACGGGGTTCCCCTTAATATGCGTACAAGACCCAAATAGGCTGGTAATGGGCAGGGAGGGATACCCATGCCATTTTTCTGAATGATTTTCAACCATATTGCAGGAACCAGATATAACATTAAAACCGCAAGCAGTTTTAAATGGTGTTATTTCCGTTTAATGTCATTTTGTGCAGGGACTGTTCTAAACACGGGAAACACGTGGCACTTCACAGGCATACTATAGACACCCCCCAGGCACCATATTTAAAGGAATATTTCACTTTTTTTTTTTCACTTTAATCGTCATTAAAATCAGTGCTCCCGCCAAAACGGTAGTTTTTAAAACTTTTTTTTGCAGTGACCCATGTCCCCTGAGGCAGGAGGCAGATCGCCAAACCCTTTTTAGCACACTATCTTGCATATTAGCCGTTAAAATTAGCACTTTCCAATTCGAACGTTCGAGTCCCATAGACTTCAATGGGGTTCTAACGTTCGTGCCGAACGCGGGGGTCGTTCGCAAGTTCTGGTGCGAACCGAACCGGGGGGTGTTCGGCTCATCCCTAATTGCAATAAAGTGATAAATAGTTTTTATTGTTCTCCAGTGGAAGTCCTCTGAGTACTTACTACACCTGCTTCTATATGGAGTGTGTTTGATATATTGGTTCAGAAGAGAGCCTCATTGTACCAACTGTAAAACTGGTGCACTCAGAATCTGGTGCCAGGGCCGCCAATAGGGGTGTACCACCGGTCCTCCTGTAGGGGGCCCGGGCACACAGGAGGCCCAGACAGCAGGAGGACTGGTGGAGCCGAGAACAAACGATGACAGAACTGTGCGGCCACTCTGCAGGGACAGGGTCGCTCATAGATCGCATTGGACAGTACAAATACACAGTTTGATTACCACCCCCTATGCACATTTCCTGCTGCCAGGAGGGATTTGTTGGGAATTTGTCCTAGGAGGGAGATTTGACACTGGCCTCACTAGGGTTGGTGTCACCTGGTGCTGCAAGACATGGTGTCACCCCCCACCCCAAAGTTTTTTCTCCTGTTTCCTGAAAGTGCACCAAAGATGCAGCATGCAGGATTTTTGGTGCTCTTTCAGAAAATGCAGAAAAAAAATATAGCAACCTAAAAGAAATCTATGAGACTGCGACTATAACTGTGGATATAACACAGGAAAACATCCTTTACATTACACAGCTTGTTGCACATTACACAGCCCCAGTGGCAGCTGGTGCTTACATTTTTTTTTTTGAGGGGGGGGGGGGCCCAACCAAATTGAAAAATACTGAAAAGAAACATCAATTGCAGCCTCATCGTGACCATCAATTACTGTCACTGTG
Source organism: Lithobates pipiens (assembly GCF_037356315.1). Lineage (NCBI taxonomy): Eukaryota > Metazoa > Chordata > Amphibia > Anura > Ranidae > Lithobates > Lithobates pipiens. The sequence continues at coordinate 563,829,722 of NW_027507764.1, read as the reverse complement.
CCCATCAATTGCAGCCACTGTGCCCATCAATTGCAGCCACTGTGCCCATCAAATGGAGCCACTGTGCCAGCAATCACAGCCACTGTGCACAACAAATGCAGCCACTGTGCCATCAAGTGCAGCCACTGTGCCCATCAAATGCAGCAACTGTGCTAGCAATTGCAGCCACTGTGCCCATAAACTGCAACCACTGCGCCCATCAAATGCAGCCACTGTGCCATCCAAATACAGCCAATGTGCCCATCAATTGCAGCCACTGTGCCCATCAAACGCAGCCACTGTGCCATCAATTGCAGCCACTGTGCCCATCAATTGCAACCGCTGTGCCATCAAATGCAGCCACTGTGCCATCAATTGCAGCCACTGTACCCACCAAATGCAGCCACTGTGCCCATCAATTGCAGCCACTGTGCCCATCAATTGCAGCCACTGTGCCCATCAAATGCAGCCACTGTGGCCTTCAAATGCAGCCACTGTGCCCATCAAATGCAGCAATTGTGCCCATCAAATACCAGCACTGTGCCCATCAATTGCAGCCACTGTGCCCATCAAATGCAGCAACTGTGCCCATCAAATACCACCGCTGTGCCCATCAATTGCAGGCATGTCACCCTGATGGCTCCAGTCCAGACCCGCATATTGATCATCCGCCGTGGCCAGTGTCAGTGTTAGAGTGGAGACTGAATTCAGTCAGACTGTCAGTGTTGTGCAGGGATGTGTCAGTGTGTGTGGAATAGAGGGGCGGGTGGCAAGATCTCAGACAGGAGTGCAGTCTTGGGGGGGGGCCCCCCCTATGGACAGGCCGCTACTGTACAGCCCCCTTTACATTACACAGTCCCTTTCCTAGCACATTACACAGCCCCTTGCATATTATACAGCCCCCTTTACATTATATAGCCTCCTGCACAATACATGACCCCCTGCACATTTCACAGCCCCCTTTACATTATACAGTCTCAGCACATTACACAGCCCCCTTTACATTACACAGCCCCCTGCACAATACATAGCCCCCTGCACATTATACAGCCCCCTTTACATTATACAGTCTCAGCACATTACACACCCCCCTTTACATTATACAGTCTCAGCACATTACACAGCCCCCTGCGCAATACACAGCCCCCTTCACAATACACAGCCCCCTGCACAATACACAGCCCCCTGCACTATACACAGCCCCCTGCACAACATACAGCCCCCTGCACAATATACAGCCCCCTTTACATTACACAGCCCCCTTTACATTACACAGCCCCCTGCACAATACACAGCCCCCTGCACAATACACAGCCCCCTGCACAATACACAGCCCCCTGCACAATACACAGCTCCCTGCTCAATACACAGCCCCCTGCAGCTATTCCCCCTCATTCACATTAAGCAACCTCTGCAACTCTACCCTTTCCTACTTTAATTTGGCACGCAGAGTGGGAGACACAGCAGAACTGAATAGAGGACGGAGTTGCGGGAGTTAATTTTTCATATTAACAAGCTGGTGATTGGACAAGCTGGATAGGACCACCTAGCAACCAATCACCCACTGGTAAACTTGGATAGTTAACTCTGGCAGCTCCCTTTATTCAGCTCTGATGCATCTCCCGCTGTGTGTTAATGACAGTTGTGGAGGAAATCTATCGGCCAGTCCTGGGTGTCACCCTTTTGGCAGGTGTCACTTGGGTGTCACATCCCCTGCATCCCCATAGCGATGCCACTAGGATTTGAGAAAGAAGATTTGTGCTGGGAGGGGAACTGGGGAGGATATTGTGCCAGGAAGGGGTGGGGTAATTTGGGCTAATAGGAGAGATGGGGGGATTTGTGATGGTAGGGGGTATTTGGGGGAGAATTTTTAGTATTTGGGATGTGTGCTAGATTGGGTGATTTGTTGGGGTGAGGGAGATTTTTGCTAGGAGGGGGAATTGGGGTGGCATTTGAGCTGGGCGGTGGGGTGTGGGGGTCAAAGATTTGTGCTGGGAGGGGGGAGGAATTTATGTTTTTTATGTATGATGTAATGTTTGTGTCCACATCCATGATTTTCATGTATTTTTTGGTGAAAATATTGCTTTGATATTTTCGCCCGGGGGGGCCTGTCAGGTAAGCTTACAAGGCCAAGTGATTTCTAACAGTGGCCCTGTCTGGTGCAGCTGTACATGGTAGCCAATCAGCTTCTAACTTCAGCTTGTTGAATTTAACCTTTAGTAATAAAACCGGGAAGATGATTGGTTTGTATGCAGAGTTGCACCAGATCTTGAACGCTCCAGTTCTAGTAAATAACCCCCACAGTCTCCACCTTGATCCCCAGTGCTTTCCTGGTGGTTTTGGGAGAGGACCCACAGGAAGACATGTTATATCTCTATTATCAATTTCTTTTTCTTTTGCCCTAGGAACCACTCATGCACAAGAATCTGGAGTATCTCCTGTTCTACCTGAAGTTTACGACCTGCCGCTGGGAAATATTAGTAAGTAACATCATTCTTAGAGTGTGGAGCCAAAACCAAGGACTAAGGCCGCGTACACACGAGCGGATTGTCTGCCCAACTAAGTTCGTCAGACAATCCGACAGACAGTCCGTCCAACTTTTGAATGAACGGACTTGACCACACACGATGAACAGACAGTCCGCTGAAAGCTTGCGCGATGACGTGTACAGCACGTACGACGGGACTAGAAATACGACGTCCAATACACTGCAATGCAACCTTCGGCGTGTAAATCCTTTCTGAGCATGTGCCATACTTAGTCCGTCCAACTTGCCTACACACGAGCGGACTGTCCGCTGAAACCAAGTTTGGACGGACAAAATTACGGAAATTCCGAAAGACTTAGTCCGCCAGACTGTCCGCTGAAAAAGTCCGCTGGATCCCACACACGAGCGGATTGTCCGCTGAAACACGTTTCAGCGGACTAAGTTGGACAAACAGTCCGCCCGTGTGTACGTGGCCTTAGAGTCCAGGCTCCATTGCATTTATGCTAGAGAATGCACATTTACACATAACCGATTGCTAAAAAAAAATTCAGCTGCATGTATAAACATTGGGTCTTCCAACCTGGACTTTCACTACTCCAGCCTACCATACATTGTCATGAAGAAAGTGTCCAATGGCCCTCATCTGAGCACCGCTGTACCGAGGGACTTCCATAGTACCAAATGCAAATGAAATATTAGACATGTGCAATGCCGAAAAATGTGTTAGTTTTTGTTTCATTATGGGGTTTTTTTTTTCATGTTTTGGGTCAATCGTTATGATCACAATTCGTAAATTCTAAAAAATACGTAAATTCGTACAAAAAATTCGGAAAATTCTAAATTCGAAAATCTGAAGACCTGAAAATTCGAAGATCTGAAGAAATTAACTAATTTGGAATTTCCTTTCAAATTTGGTTGTTAGTGAACATAAGGAATACAAATTTTCCAAAGTTATGAATCATCCAAAATAATGAATGCTGCATTTAAACGAATGGAACGGAACAAATTAATAATATTTTAACAATAATAAAAAACTTTTTATTATTATTATTATTTATTATTCATTTGTCCAGTTCTATTTGTTTAAATGCAGCATTCGTTATTTCGGATAATTAGTAACTTTGGATAAATTCTTATTTGTTACGATCACTAACAGCCAAATTTGAAAGGAAATTCTAATACCTATAATTTAATAGTTAGTAATAGTTAAGTTATTATTAGTTAGTTATTAATTCATATTTTCTAATTTTTGGTTTTCGGATTTTCTAATTTCTATTTTTTCTAATTTTTTTACAAATGTTTTTGAATTTACACTTTTTTTGAATTTACGAATTTACACATTTTTTTTTTCATTTACGAATTTTCGAATTTACAAATATTTGGAAAAGTTTGTTAAACGGGTTTTCGTTAATTTGGATATTTCCAAATTAACTAATTTGGCAAAATTAGTTAAAAAAATAAATTGCACATGCCTATGAAATATTACTTGGCATTTCTTAACTGAGCCCCACCCATTGTATTATCTGTGTCAGGATTGCTGCACCACCACTTCAAACATTTTGAGGAAATGTGAGACACATGCTTCTCCAATGAGAGGAAAGGCTGAATTCCATTGACAATTATTAAAATAGATACGTTGATCCAGCTTTGACCAATGTAAGTATGTATGTGCCATATCTGTGGTATCCCTGTAGAAGCTGGAAATCACTTTAACCAGTTAAGGACCACCCTATAGCAGTGATTCTGCACTTTCGCCTTCAGGGGGTGTGCGCGTGCTGCCAACAGACCGCTTCTGCTGGGATTTCTCAGCCGGGCACTCAGTCCTGGCCGACGTATCCATACGGGATTTTGCACACTTGTGCCACTTTGCCGACCTATATCGGTGTGAGCCAGTCAGCAAATGGTTAATTTACATGCATGTGTTGGTGGTTAAGAGTTGTTTAGGGTCATTTCCTGTGGGGGGAGGATTTGGGCATCATGGACTACCTGGGGAATCCAGTCACCCCATCCCAGATTAACATCTGGCTGTCACACACCAATTGGATATTCATGGAATGGTAGCCCTTACGATTCCTATAAATATGCTCCTTGTTGCTGGCTGGAAAGAACGGGACATGGGTGCAATTTATAGCACCCATTATGTTGGGGATGGATGCCATGCCATAGAAACCATCTGCTCTCCTCCGAGGACACAGGAAAAGGATGCCTTAGACATGCCGACAACATCCCCAGCCACCATCTGATACGATGCCTTCCCGAGAAAATGTAGCACAGCCATCAGTTTTGTCATGCCCACAATTGCATGACTCCTCTGAGTGGTGGTCCTGCAAGGGTTACCTGCATTTTAACTTGTCCAATCATCTGCTATCCTGACAAACGATACTGTTCAGGCCAAGTGGTGTGCCTACTCCTCCCTCCTCCTCTGTGTACAGGAAAACATCATAGGAGGAGGAGGGGCGGGTTCAGTGTACTCTGCAGTCTGGTGTGTGTCAGAGCGAGGCAGAGGGGAGAGATGCTGGCTGCCATGCACGTTTAGCTTGAGGCGTGAGGGAACCAAGTCAACCCGCACACGCTGCAGGCATTCCGGGACTGAGTCCTGATTCACCAGGACTCGCGGCCAAGGACCAATATCCAGGACAGTCCCGGAAAATCAGGCACGGTTGGGAGGTATGATCATAGGCCAGTGATGGTGTCAGAAACCATGAACCAGACCGAGACAGAAGTACAATTAAATCCCACTTGTTTATTAATAAAAAATAAAAAGGTAAATAGAGTAAGCGTAGTCAAAGCATAGCCAGAGTCCAGTAACCGGATCGAGTAGTCAACCAGGCCAGAGTTCAGTAACCAAATCGGGTAATCAGCCAGGCCAGAAGTCAGGGATCCAAGTAGGGGAACAGCAAGCAGGATAAGGAGCCAGAAGGGATGTCAGAAAGCCAGTCTATAAACAGGAACGCAGGAGATGGTTTCTTGTGATGTGACCAAGGCGAAGGCAGAGATGAAGTGAGCTGGACAGCTTTAAGTAGGCAGGTCAGATGAGCATGATCAGGAACAGCTGGGTAACTGTGGAGAGAGATGAGGGCTGGCAATTAGCCGACAGCTGAGCAGCCAGCCCAGAGAAGGAAGGGCTAAGCCAGCCCTGACAGATGGCGAACGTTGGCACCCCAGATGTTTTGGAACTACATTTCCCATGATGATCATGCACTCTGCAGTGTAGTTGAGCATCATGAGAAATGTAGTTCAAAAATTAGTCCACCCTGATTAAGTCACGTGAGTTTTGACGCAACGCATGGGGCGGAGCCATGTGACTTCACTCCCGTGTCACGTGTCAGACCGTAAGTTTCCCAGAGGAGCATATCCTATTTGCTGCGCTGATTTTACATGGGGGTACATGTGAGCGTATAAACGTTACTCTTTTAAATAAAAAATTGAATTAAGGATTTACACTATGGAGAATCTTTTTACCCATATATGACGTTACCTGGGAGACAATCAGAGAGGAGGAACTAAAAGTGGAAATACATGGGCAGTGTATGAGAGACCCTAACACTAAGGAGAGGCGCACTGACAAGCTTGCTTGGTCTATATGACAATATAGATCAAATTTAGAGGTGAGTTGCCTTCCACATAATAGTTTGGAGCACATAGTGGAGATCTATATTTTCAGATATAGTGGATGATCTCTGCTGTGGTGATTCCACCCAATCAGTTGAAAATATATATGAGATTTGGTTTTCCTATCCAAGTGTTTTGTATTTCTGTCCATCCAGCCCTGATATTTACACAGCTCTACCACACAGCGCAGGCCCTGTCTGGCGTGGAAGGAGACCTGATTTTTCTCTACTGCAGTCCAGTAACTCCTGGGGGCCTATGTATTGAACGTTTGCTGTATGAGTGTTTAAAGATCTGCCCAATCAGAGCAAAAGGTTGCCGCATATTCTGTAGTATGTGTAGTACTTATGTCAACAGCGCCATCTAGCAGCTAATGTGTTTTTTTTTTCCAGAAATACCCTCAATCAGAAAAAAGAAAACACATAATGGCCAGTAGATGGCGCAGACGTTATAAAAACTATACATATCACAATAAATACAGTAATTTTTTGCTCTGACTTTACTTTGTGTACGTATGACACATTTATAGGCGTGCATACAGGGTGTGCCAGGTGTGCCTGGGCACGTTCTAAATACCCTAGGTGGCACATATTTCCCCTGTTTAGACCCCAGATATTTCACACAAAAATAAAATTGTAAAAAAAATATATAATATAAAAAATTTAATTGTAAAAAAATATATAACATAAAAAATCTAATTGTAAAAAATAATAAAAAAATAAAATTGTAAAAATAATAAAAAAATCTAATTGTAAAAATAATAAAAAAATCTAATTGTAAAAAATAATAAAAAAATCAAATCGTAAAAATAATAAAAAATTCTAATTGTAAAAAATAATAAAAAAATGTAATTGTAAAAAATAATAAAATAATAAAAATAAAAACTACTGCCACTGTCCATTGCCCTACTGACACCAATCTGTGTCCTACTGACACCATCCACTGCTCTAATGACACCCTGCACTGCTCTACTGACAATGTCAGTATATATATACACACACACACACACACACACACACACACACACACACACACACACACACACACACACACACACACACACACACACATATGTGTTTGAGCTTTGGGGTGCACACCCTAATGCAATAGGTTGCGCACACCTATGGGCCCATTCGTACAGTAAACCCATACAGGTCTTGTCCCTCCGCAGCCTATAACTGGACAGTGAAAGGAGTAGCAGCAGACTGATGAGCTCATCTCTCTGCCACTCTGATCTCTCCTGGCATCCGCATGCTCCTTGCACTGCTGCACAGCTGTGTTGATCTTTGTGCTGCTTCTCCTTACCCCAGTCTGGGCTCTGCTGCACAGGGATTACAGAAAGCTGAAACCAGGTCACATTTAAGTATTTACACCACTTACATTTAAAAATAAAGTAAATGTCAAAATATATAAGGATATATAAATAAATATTTATAAATATAAATATAAAAGGATTTCAGATCTGCATTCATTTGTGTCTTTTATATCTGTCTACAATTTATATTTATTCTGAGATATAAGGAGCAGTAGGACAGCTGAGGGTTCTGTGTGTCAGAACAAGGATATGATTATCCGCTTGCTGACCAGGGCACGACTATATACGTTGGCACAATGGCACGGCTGTGCCAATGGGCGTACAGGTACAGCCCCTTTAAAATGCGGCATTGTGAGAAAGAATTATTTTTTTATATCTTTTTTTGGGGATATTTATTATAGCAAAAAGTAAAAAATAATGCGTCTTTTTCACAATTGTCGCTCTTTTTTTGTTTATAGCAAAAAAAAAAAAAAAAAACGCAGAGGGGATCAAATACCACCAAAAGAAAGCTCTATTTGTGGGGGGAAAAAAAGAAGTCAATTTTGTTTAGGTGTGACGCCGCACGACCGTCAGTTAAAGGGACGCAGTGCCGAATCGCAAAAAATGCTCTGGTCAGGAAGGGGTTAAATTCTTCCGGGGCTGAAGTGGTTAACCTGTAGAAAATATGTATCCACTGCAATCACAGACCTGAATGGAAAGAGACGAGCATAAAATAAATAAGATTCACAGGAAGCCCAGAGGCTGATGTCCAGGTTTCCTTTATTAGAGCCCATCACTGATTTTAGGACTTATATACACAGGCGGTGCTCTGGATTCAGTTCCCAGTAGGGATATTATTTTTGGACTCCCTTCCTTCACTTCCTCCAAGTGCTCCAGTTTCTTCCCAAAATGCAAAACTATATCTGAAGATAAACTGAATTCCACCCGGACCGACCCCAGAGGGTTTGTATGTGCCTGTACGACTTCAGCAGAGGCATTAGATTGTAAGCTCCTCGGGGGAGAGGCTACTGGCATTGGTTCTGAATGAGCTGAAAGGTACATCTTCCCCATGATAAATCTCACACATTTATATAAAAATAACTTAAGCTAGCGCTGCCAGAGTGACTCAATCCTACAGATTCCTATAGACAAATAATGACTTATGTATTAAGAATAAGCCGTCTCTCTGCACCTGTCAGCATCCAGACTCACCTGTATAATCCATGACATGTTCCCGAGAACAGAACCCCCTCCCTGATAAATATAGCTCAGCCAGAGGCCAGAACTATTTTAGGAGGAAAAAAAAATGGTTTTAATGAGCAGCACAACTTATCCGGCGTCTTCATCCTTTCTATCAGAGGTTACATTTGCCTTTTTCACATCTTTATCATATTTTTGCTGTTCAGTCTTGTTTTTATTTTTTTATTTTATTTCTATTTGACAAAAATTATGTTTTTATTTTTTAATATCTAGATATATATATCTATATATATTTATATCTATATCTCTCTCTCTCTCTCTCTCTCTCTCTCTCTCTCTCTCTCTCTCTCTATATATATATATATATATATATATATATATATATATATATATACATATCTCTATCTATCTATCTATCTATCTATCTATCTATCTATCTATATATGTAGCAGCCATAACCCGTTGCAGGATGGCCTTGACTTATTGGGCTTACCAGTTACCTTCTCTTGGCCTGCTCTTCCACATCTAGGGGTTCCCAGGGTTGATACCCAACGACGACTTGAACACTGACACAGATGAGGCCCTCTTTAAAAGGTTATATTTTGCAGTAAGAACTCTCAAATAACACAGTCTTAGGGAACAGAGGGCACGGGTGAAGAACTCAGGCACCTTGAACTGCAGGTCTAGCAAAGTCTCTATTTCCACCCAGAGAGTAGCCACTCGCAGCTGGGTACTTCAAGGCTGAACAGATCTCTAGCCAGAGATCATGGCAGTCAGCACGTTGGCTCAAACTTGATCAAATCAACTAAGGGTGAACAGGAAGCTTTTTCCGCTGTACCTGGAACGTTTCCCATCTCCTCAATGGTACTGGAAAAACATGAATTCGTCAATGTCCTTCCCAACTCAGTAACCAGGCACTTCTCAGGATCCCTCTTGCCGGCCCTCCTCCGAAGAGTCCTCCCTCGGTCACTTCCACGTGCTGCGGTGTCCCTCCAAGCCGAGAGCACACCCGGACACTTTGAATCCTCCCTCAGTTACTGCACCTCGGACCAGCCGGTTCCAAGACTCGGGAACAGACGGATCCCTACCCCAGACCAGGCAGGTCTATCAGGGGCCACTAACAGGAACATGTTACGGGATGACGAACACCCCGTGACCGGGACCCCTCACGGGGCTACCCCGTTCCTGGAACCAGAACAGACCACACGGGTCTCACGAACACCTCTCCCCAAACCACGTGACCCACAGCCCTTAAGTACCCCTTCCCACACTCCTCAGCGAGCCCCGGCACTCCCACTGATTGGCTCCGAAAAGGCCGATACCCAAACATTCAACCAGACCTGGTTCTGGCCTGTAATGTGCACCTCACCGTTCACATGACCAGGCAGAACTTCCAAACACAGCCTGGCCAGACTGTTGTTAAGGCCCACCTACATAATCAACTCTCAGAACCTTTATTGTTCTGAGGCAAAATTTTAATTTACATGCTTATGACATTTTGCCCAAAATGTCATCCGCTACATATATATATATATATATATATATATATATATATATATATATATATATATATATATATATATATTTGGGCTGTTACTGATTAAAATTTTCATGTTCGATTAATTATTAATTATTATTATTTTTTTAAAATTGATTAATCGACTTATTTCGATTAATTATAATGCATACACAGATCCAACTACTTTTAGCTGATCTCCTTGCATTGCAGCTCTGCATTAGTCAGTGGTAAATGTGGTATACACTATATACAATCACCCGACACTCGTTAGTTTCCACAATCCATGACTTAACTTCACAGTTCACAAAAATAAGTTTTAAATTCAAACTGCAGCACTGATGTCAATCATTTTTTTTCCACAGTAGCGTGACAATCCCTCCACCTCCGGTCTAAGGCCGCGTACACACGCGGGGACTGTTCGCTCAACTTTGTCCGTCAAACAGTTTCAGCGGACAGTCCGCTCAAAATTAGCATGGACGGACTTGCCCACACACGACGAACGAACAGTCCGCTGAAACCGTGCGCGATGACGTGAACGGCACGTACAACGGGACGAAAAATACGACGTCCTATACACTGCAATGCAAACTTCGGCGTGTAAATCCTTTCTGAGCATGCGCGGAACTTAGTTTGACGAACAAGCCTACACACGAGGGGACTGTTTCAGCGGACAGTTTTTCGGAATTTCCGAAAAACTTTGTTCAGCAGACTGTCCGCTGAAACTGTCCGCTGAAAGCCCACACATGAGCGGACTGTCCGCCGAAACACTGTTCAGCGGACAAAGTTGGGTGAACAGTCCCCGCGTGTGTACGCGGCCTTACTAATCGCTCTCACCTTATGGCGTGGACCCCTGTGCAAACAGGTGGTCATGCAAGCGGGTATCAAAAAGGTTAACACGGACCATCAACTTCTCTCACGTCTCCTTAGATCTCAGCAAGGACGCCAGGTCATGGGTACAAAGAAAAAATCTAAGTGCTCACCGCTTAAGTATAAGATTTCCTTTTTGTGTTCAAACACAAACTACTCACATAAAGATGATAAAAATACAGCATGTAAAGCTGACAATCGTGTTAGTTCCATATGGCAGCAGCGGGTGATGTCATGTGTAGCTCCTCCCCCGTACACGTTACATTCAATCAGAACGTCTACGTCACCGGACTCCTCCCCCCTTCCCTTTGTTAGCAGACGGAGGCAATTGGGGAAGGGGGGAGGAGTCCGGTGACGTTGATGTCCGTGACGTCACCGGATCTCCGAATGAACTCCCTGAAGACCCGGAAGCTGGCAGAGAGTACCAATCAAAAGAATTTTGATCAGTCAAAAAAAATGTATCGATTAATTGAGGAATTAATATTTAATTTCCACAGCCCTAATATATATATATATTTTTTTTTCGTAGGCTAAATTAACACTGGTATGCCCAGCTGTTCTAAACACCTTTCTCCTGACAGGAGACAAGCAATGTAAAAAGCATGCCCAAAGCTGCGTTTTTCAAATTCAAACATTTATTCATTCCATTGGCCATTTTTTTCTAGTCATTGAATTGAATGAACGCTCAAGCGCTAAACGCACCTAGTGTTTGGGCGTGTTTACACACATTTAGGCTGGCAATACATTATACAATTTTCTTATTCAATTTCCTTTCGATTTAGCATCAGCTATGTAGTGCAAGGTCCTGCCTGATTGCATACAAATTGAAAGTGTTTAGGTTTGACCTCCTATTATATGGTTTTCGTAAATCTAAAGGAAAATTGTAGAAGAAAACTGTATAAATCCACTTCCAGACCACCTGCCGTCGTTATGCGTCGGTCCTTTGATGTTGAATACCGTGGTTAAGGCAGCAGATAGCTGCCCTAACCACAGTATTTTTTTAAGCGGTAGGCGGCCCGCTTTCAGATAAAAGAACATTATCTTTCACAATATAGAAAAAAATTGGCCTAACTTTACTGTTTTCTTATTTTTTTTTACTTCAAAAAAGTGTGCTTACAAAAAAAATGCGTTTGTAAGACCGCTGCGCAAATATGGTGTAACATAAAGTATTATTTATTCTGTAGGATGTCTGAAAAAAAAAAAAAAATAAATAAAAAAAAAATATATATATATATATATATATATATAATTTTTGGGGTTCTAAGTAATTTGCTTTTATTTCTGCCTCTAAACACCTATGTATGCTTGGACACACAGGCTAACATAGAGAGGCATTTAGGCCACGTTCACATTGGGCCAAACCGGAGGTTATTGCCGGCAACAGCAACGTCCGAATCAGTGCGGCGCTGACTTTGCGGCACTGCACCGATTCCCAAGAGTAGTTCCTGAGCCACTTTTGGTGACTCTGGGGGGGGGGGGGGGCGATTTTGACTAGACATCTCTGCAGGAACCCACACAAACGTCTGTCAAATCCCCCCCCCCATTGCCCATTTGAAATCATGCGAGTTTAGCTAAACTCGCGCAATTTGCAACCCGCAGTCAGTGTGAACCTGGGCTTAGAGGTGGGAAAAAAGCCAAATGCCCTTACAAGTGGAGTGTTTTACTCCCAGTTTGCACGAGGCCTTTACACCCTGTTCGTAAAACAATGCCACTTTGAAATTGCACTACTTCAGCGCGATTTCAAAGCCGCAGATCAGTGCGATTTCATGTGTGGCTTCATGCACAGGATGTCTATGCAAATCACACATGAAATGGCCAAAAATAGTGCAGGACGCATTTTCCAACTGGTGCAAGTCAGAGTCGCACTGATTTGAGTGGTTCAATAGGCATAAATAGGGTGCGACTTGTCATGTGATTTTACACTGTAAAATCGCATGGCAAGTCATACTGGTGTGAACGGGGGCTAAATGACAAATGGTACAGGTTTCTTTATTGCTGTTTCTGCATATGGTCAGGCAGGGGCATTGCTAGGTCTGCAAAAGATCTGGGGCTAGAGCCCAAAGCAGCGTAGTAAAGAAAGTCATACGCTTGGGCGGGCATACACATGTATATACAGTAATATATGCGCGCGCGTGTGTATGTATATATCCCCAGAGAGGCCCCCATCAGGGTCCCCAGAGAGGCCCCCACTTACATCAGGGTCCCCAGAGAGGCCCCCACTTACATCAGGGTTCCCAGGGAGGCCCCCACTTACATCAGGGTCCCCAGAGAGGCCCCCACTTACATCAGAGTTCCCAGAGAGGCACCCACTTACATCAGGGTTCCCAGAGAGGCCCCCACTTACATCAGGGTTCCCAGAGAGGCCCCCACTTACATCGGGGTCCCCAGAGAGCCCCCCACTTACATGATGGTTCCCAAAGAGCCTCCCCTCCCCTCCCCTTGGGGACCCCTGCAGGGACTCGGGGCTATGGGCCCCAGATTCGGGGCTATAGCCCCAAATCCACCCCCTAGCGACGCCATTGTGGTCAGGTATGTATTGACACAGACTTGTAAAATTATTAAAAGCTCTGTTTTAATTTTCCTTGTTTTGTTTCAGATAACTTCACATTCGATGGGGTGTTTAAGAACATAGAAAGTGTGACATCATTTCTAGGTAACTTATAATAACAATATGCAATATTCAAATGCAATGCAATTCCAGCTTCAAATGAAAACATTTATTCTGTCCAGGTAAACTACATACACTGTAAGTGTTTTCATTAAAGGGTAACTCCACTTTGGTAGGGGAAAAAAAGCAAATATATAACAAAAAAAAAAATGTAATATAGCATATACAATCACTACACAAGCCATACTGTAATTGAATGTTAATAACTTCTTGACCTTCGGAAAAGAGTTACCCCCTTCATGACCAGGCCATTTTTTGCAATACGGCACTGCATTACTTTAACTACTTGCCAACCAGCCACCGTTGTATACGGCAGCAGGTTGGCTCCCCTGCATGAATTGCCGTAGCTGTACGGTGGCCAGGTTAAGGGCTATAAGGGGCGTGTGGCGCAACACCGGAGCCAATGCACATGGCCAGCGGCCGCAATGTCTGCCGGTGACCCGCGATCGCTCCTCAGAGAGCCAGAACGGGGATCTGTCAATGTAAACAAACAGATCCTCGTTCTGTCAGGGAAGTGGAGAGAGATCTGCTGTTCCTAGTGATCAGGAACAGCGATATCTCTCTACTCCTAGTCAGTCCCCTCCCCCCGCAGTTAGAAACACCTCCCTAGGGAACACTGTATGTAGATGTATATAGGAAGTTGTCCCTGAAGTTTGTTGAAGTCAAGTGGACATCCTATAACTTCCCACCCCTATCCAAGTTGTTAACCCCCTAATAAACAATAAAAACAAAGCTATGGGATGTTTTCTGACTCTGTGTGATGGGCTGTGCAGGAGTGGGGGATCCCTTTCATCTGCAGCTCCTCCGTGGGGTGTGCTACACAAGCATAATCCAGAATTTCCCCCAGACCACCCTCTCTTCCTCCAGAGCATGTCCCAGCATTCTTCTTTAACTCCTGCAATGAGAAATGGCTTTTATTGCTCTGTGACATCATCTGGGGCAGCTGCTGAGAGCTCAGATCCATTGGCATAGACATACCCCCAGAACTACGTCTCCCAAGAGCCCTCTTCCTAGACACAGTATGCAGATAGGCTTTAAAGTGGTTGTAAACTCAAATAAAGATTACTGACAGCCCCTCTGTTCTATTAACCCTTTAACGTTCTGCTCCACCGTTTGGTAGCGCACATTTTGAGTCACGCTAACTCATTGAAAAATGTGGTCTTTAAAGGGTTAAGTCACACTGCACTGTGTACATGTGTGTAAAAAATTATCCCTGTAAATACCTTATTTCAGTTTGTTTCTGGCCAGTCACATGATTTCCGGACACTTTCCTCTATAATCTAACCCTGATCCAAGAGCTACAGCAGGAGGGGCCGGCCGAGATCCCCCTCTGACTTCAGCCAGGAGGTCATGTGACTGTTGTGCTGTCCGCTCAGCCCTCTGTAGCTCTTAGATTGGTGGACCAGAGCGGCCAGAGGTCACATGACCGTCTAGAAACAAATTGACTAAGATATTTTACAAGGACAATTTTATAAAAACATGTACACTGTGTAGGATGGCCTAATAGAACAGAGGGGCTGGCACTGATCTTTATTTAACTTTACTGCTAGCTACTAAAAGCGGCAGGAGGGGAGGGGAGGGGTGGGGCAGGAAAGAGATTGGCTCACACACACAGGAGCTGATAGACAGGGAGCAGGGGGGAGAGAGGAGAGCAGTTTAACCTACTATAAGGAAACAGTATCTTTTTTTTTTTTGGGTTACAACCTCTTTAAGGCATGGGTGCTCAACCTGTGGCCCTTCAGCTGTTGTGGAACTACAAGTCCCATGAGGCATTGCAAGGCTGACAGTTACGAGCATGACTGCCAAAGGCAGAGGTATGATTGGAACTTGTAGTTCTGCAAAAAGCTGGAGGGCCACAGGTTGAGCACCCATACTTTAAGGATTCAGGCAATCACGGTATGGTGGGGGGAGGTGTATAGCCCAGCAGACATGGCTTACAACACTGGTTGGGATTTCAGTGCAACAAAGGTATTACTCAACTCAAACAGGAAGTTAGGAGAACATTTCTGGCGGATCATCGAATAATTTTCAATACTTGCACTGTGAAATAAAACATAAGGAAAGGAGCGTGTATTGCAGAGATGTATTGAATATTTTTTTTATTTTTCCCGGTTATGCCCTTTATACTGTGTTTTTGTTTTAATAGACTGCCTGGGTTCTCAGTTCACCTGGCTGCAAGTTATATTCACCAATTTCCCATCTCTGCTGAACTTTGTGAGCAAACTGAAGTGTGTGACCGGTCTGTGCCCCAAGGACCTGGAGGACTACGGCTGTGCCTGCAGATTTGAGCTGGAGGGTCTTCCTATAGACACGGTGGACAGGTGACGCATGCAAAACGCACAAAATAATATAATAATGGTTGCATTTTATAAAAGCGATAGTGCACTGCCAATAGTCCTCAACTGATTGCTAGGGACATTAAAACTAGGTCCACACATATGCGGGTCAGGAAACATGTTTCAATCGCACATGTTCCCTGACCTGCAGGCAAAAGGTGCTGCTTTTTTGCCAATGCGTGGGGTCCTGTTAATTCTTAATGCACCCTGATGCATCAGAAAGGGTGGCACATTTTGAGATGTGTGAATCCATGCTACCATATTTAAAAAAAAATAGTCTTTTTCCCTAGCCTAGCCTATTTGCTGATTAGGAAAATGCTCAAAGCTTGCACAAGGCTTACCACCCCTCCTTGTGGCTGATGGGAATGGTGGGGAAGGAAAAGAAGGGTAGGTGCTTCTGAGGAGGTAAAAGCATAAATTCTCTTAATGCCGCGTACACACGAACAGACTTTCTGCCAGACTGGGTCCAACAGAATCAGGCCGACGGACAATCCGATCGTGTGTGGGCTAATCCGATTGTTTTTCATAAAAAAAAATCAGACAGACCTAGAAGTAGAACATGTTTCAAATCTGTCCAATGGACTCAATTCCTATCGGGAAAACCGTTCGTCTGTATGCTGGTCCGACGGACCAAATACGACGCAAGGGAAGCTATTGGCTACTAGCTATTGAACTTCCTTTTTTAGTCCCGTCGTACGTCATCACGTTCAAAACTAACGGATTTTCGAACGGACTTAGTCCGTTCGTGTGTCGCCAAGTCCGTTCGTGCAGAAGTCCGTCGGAACTCCACCGAAAATTCCGTCAGGAAGACCGTCGGACCTATTCTGCCGGGAAAGTCCGGTCGCGTGTACGCGCAATTCGTTTTATATGCCCATTGCATGGCTGATATAGGAGTAATAAGGAGTGAAGCCGGTCATACAATAGTAGAATTTAGTTTGATTTTCATTTTCAGAACATTCTTTAGATTTTCTAATCATTGGGGTCAAATGGACATTCGTTTTCAACTGCAGTGATGAGAAAATTTGAAGAAGCAAGATGGAAAATGTGTCTTGAATGAACAAAATTCCAACAGTGAATATGATTTTTGTTTGGAAAAGTCCATTAGATCCAAAACCAAAATGTATTGCCAAACTCCGGGAAATATATCCCCTGTAGTGGGGCTGCACCCACAATGCAAAGGTTAATTGCTCTTTTAGGTCTAGAGAACCTGTCCCTGCAGTGTCTTCTCCCCAGCACTCCAGTGGTCTAAGGTCTCCTCATTGGCCTACCCTTTCATAGGCTATCCCCTCTTCATGAAGGCTGCACCAGACTCAACCACCTTACCAACTGCTTAGTATCTGCTACCCCTCTCTGCCAATCCCTCCCTTGGCTTCTGCTTGCTCAACTAATAAAATTCAAAATACTAACAACAACCTACGAACCCATCCACAACTCGGCCACCAGCCAAATCACTAACCTCATCTCAAAATGCTAACCAAGCTGTTCTTGCTCCTCCCAAGGCCTCCTGCTCTCTAACTCCCTTGTCACCTCCTCCCATGCTCGCCAAACCATTCTTTTTTGCTTCTTCCAAGAGCTCCTGCTCTCCAAGCCCTTGTACACACGGTCGGATATTCCGATGGACAATGTCCGATAGGACCGTGTTGTCGGATAATCCGACAGTCTGTGGGCTCCATCGGACTGTTTCCATCGGAGTATCCGACGGACCAAGTTTTCCAACTTGTCTATAAAATTTTCTGACAAAATGCTCCGATTGGACTTTGTCCGATCATGTGTAGAGAATTCCGATCGGACAAAGTGCTACGCATGCTCAGATCAAATTCCTACACCAAAGCTATTGGCTACTAGCCTGAATGTAGTCCCGTCGTAAAGAAATAACGTCATCACTTTAAGTACGATCGGATTTTCTGACAACTTTGTCCGACTGTGTGTATGCAACAGTTTTGGACAAAATCCGACGGATTTGGTTGTCGAAATGTCCGACCGTGTGTACAGGGGCTAACTCCCTCGTCATCTCCTTCCATGCTCACCAAACCATTCTCTTTGCTCCTCCCAAGACCTCCTGCTCTTTAGTTTCCTCGTCACCTCCTCCAATGCTCACCTCCAGAATGTCTCCAGAGCCTCTTCCATCATGTAGAACTTTATAGCCCAATCTGTCTGACTATCTCCTACTCTATCTGCCTTCTCTGAAACTCTTCTCTTCAGAGAGACCTATCCTGCCTCTAACTAATACAACTATTTTTATATATAACAGGTCCACCTAATGTTATCATTGACCTCACAATACTCTCATTCACTACTATATTTTTTTTACCAGCTGTTGCTTCCAGCACCGTAAATGTTATGAAGAAGCACTTGAGATGGACTGTGTTTGGGACCCAGCTAAAGTTTCCTCTGACATCAGCTGCCTCTCGAAGAACCTCACTTGTGGTAAGGGAGATGAGATAACATTTATTTCATGTCAGACATCTCTTGAGAACCCCCTCCCACTGATCCTGATTTCATTGTGCTTCCCTGCCTCTCAGTTGCTTAGTCAAAGCCTTCATCACAAAGTTTATAGATGGTTGAAGGGTTCAGATCTTACAAAATTGAGCATAGCAATAGTAAAATAATCAGGATTAAAAGTAAAAAGTACTAGCAAAGTTTTCCTGATCCTCAGCTTCTGTGCAGAGTCCAATTCATTCCAAATATGTTTGATCTGATAGAGTCACTGGCTCTCTTTTATAAATTACTCTTCCAGTATAATTAGCAGTTTTGATGAAAAAACAAAAACAAGGGCATTTACAGGAATGACATAACCAAAGGGTCTGGAGAGGTTTTTTTTGTGTTTTCGGATAGTCCATTCCACGCTCTCAATATCAGTTTTTCCAATTGTGTCAATCATTTTAGAAGACCATGTTTTGCAATCTAACAACATATTATTGAACAGAAGGAAATTACGATTTGATAGAGCTTAACCACTATATACTTCGGATGCCTGTAACACTTCAAAACAAATGGACTTTCGAACGGACTTAGCCCTTGTACACACGGTCGGACATTTCGACAACCAAATCCGTCGGATTTTGTCCGTCGGATCTTGTCCGAAACTGTTGCATACACACGGTTGGACAAAGTTGTCGAAAAATCCGATCTTTCAGAACGTGATGACGTAATTTCGTTACAATGGGACTACGTTCAGGCTAGTAGCCAATAGCTTTGATGTAGGAATTTGATCTGAGCATGCGTGGCACTTTGTCCGATCGGAATTCTCTACACATGATCGGAGTATGTCCTATCGGACCAGTTTGTCAGAAAATATTTCCAGCAAGTTTGAAAACTTGGTCCGACGGATATTCCGACGGAAACAGTCCGATGCATACCACACACAGTCGGATTATCCGACAACACGGTCCGATAGGACACATTCCGACGGATTCTCCGACCGTGTGTACAATGGCTAAGTCCGTTTGTGTGTGGCCAAGTCCGTTCGTTCGAAAGGCCATCAGAACTCCACTGAAAAGTCAGTCGGACCTAGTCTGCCAGGAAGTCCTAGGAGGAGGAGGGAGGAGATGCAGTGTGGAAGCCGCGGTGATGCCGAGGAGGAGGAGATGCAGGGGAAGCCGCCACCAGCCACCCAGAGGAAGCGCTTCCCGCAACCTAGATGGGGTAGGTGCAGGGCTGTTGACCGACCGACTGGGGGGGTGCATTGTTTGCAGCCCCCCCAAAAAATATACCATCACCTGCCACTGATTTTAACTCCTTTATATGTACCTCCTATGAGACAGTGGCATAGCACTTGGAATATATGTGTGTTTTTAAACTAGCAGGAGGAAAGTTCATAACTAACCTTGGAAAGTATTATTTTACTGAAAGAGTAATTAAAGCTTGCAATTGACTTCCAGCAGAGTCAGTTAACAGTAAGTGGATTCAAGCATACTTGGGACAAACACAGATCTATATCAGGAAAAAAAGTTAAATGATTAAAAAAGAAATGGGGCAGTCTCGGTGGACCACTTGGTCTTTTTCTGCCATCACTCAAAAAATAAAGAAACTAGTAATGGGCTCAAGAAAACCAAACCATCACAGAACTGGGTCTCTATAAAAACTTATCCCACAAATCTAGGCCAATGCATCATACAAAAACAACTTTATTGTAACACATAGACAATTATAAAATCAATCATAAACCTCAAACCACCCTGTCAATATTGCACAACTTTTTTATTTTCTCATTCATCCTTGAATGACAATTCAGACATATACTTATACTTTAAATATACCAATAGAAGGTGTTTTGTTATATCTATGTAGATAATGTAGATTATATCTATGTAGATAAGTGCAAGCGATACCTAAAGGGGGAAAAAAAGTGCTCCCTGCCTGTGCTGAACTCCTATATGTTACATTGTTCTCTGCTCTCTCTGTGAGCTACAGAATAACCCCCATGTTATAAAGAAGAGTGGGGGGGGTGGGGAATTCTGTAGTCCCATATTAGGTCTCATTCACATGTGTGGCAACCCCTGGTGTTGGTAACAATGCCCAATCATTTGTGTCAGTCGGAGGAATAGTGCCCCATCATTGGTGTCAGTGGGAGGAATAGTGTTCCATCATTGGTATCAGTGGGAGGAGTAGTGCCCCAATATTGATGTTGGTGGGAGGAATAGTGCCCCATCATTGGTATCAGTGAGAGAACTAGTACCCCATTTTTGGTGTCAGTGGGAGGAATAGTGCCCCATCATTGGTGTTAGTGGCAGGAACTATGCCCCATTGTTAATGTGAGTGGGAAGAAAAAAAGCAATCAAAGGGTCCAATCTGGCCTCTCGGCTGCAGTTTGGAGACCACTGTCCTAGGGTGACAACTCTGTTCCTCCATACATACAGCACAGTGAGGAAGGGCTGTCACCCTAGGGCAGAAGGTGTGTTTTTGGCAGGATTACCAGGTGAAAACAAAGGGAGAAAACTGAAAAAAGAAAGCAAATGCAGCCATCACATCTAAGGACTGGTAAGCTGCAAGTTATTCCATTTCTGTTCTTGGGTTTAGATATGCTTTAAATTTCAACTTTAAAATGCATACTTAGCAAACAGTCCCTGCTATGCTGCTTTGATCATGACCTTTGTGCCCGGGAGCTGCCCGGTCAGTGTAGAGGGCAGAGATATTGTATATGCTCATTGTACACATAATTACGCTCTTTAATTCCGGCTATAAAGCAGGACAGATGGCAGAAAGCAGATCTATAAAAGGGGGTCTTGTCTCCTCTCTACCCCCCCAGAGCCTGGCCCCGAATGTGAGAAAGTGCTGTGCCGCTGCGACAAAGCCGCCATTGAGTGTTTTGTGAACACGCACATTAACTCTTCGGTGAAGGGGATGGATATCACGTTCTGCCCAGATCCCGTTACAGGTAATAAGTGATACAATGCTAATCTCTGAGAGCAGGCGACATTCCTCAACTGCAGGTGGCCCCTCCAGCCAGAGGCACCACGCTGCACTCTTTTGGTGAAATATGTTACTGTCACCATGAATCCCAAAAATGTGTTATGACTTCTTTAATTGTTCAGTCTTGTCAAGAAAAATAAAATGTCCTCTTTAAGTGAACTGTACATTGCAGGGATGTTAGATGACTGTTTTTTTTTGTTTTATACTTTTTTCTCTTTTCTCAAGAAATATCTTTTTGTTTTACCATGTCATTTCTAAAAGTAAATCTCAGACTGACGTTCTTATGTATTTTATTTTTTATTTTTATATATTTGCACATGATGAATTTTCCAGGTTTGTGACAGCTTTGCTGCCAAGGCTTTGTCCAGCTTTTGTAAAAGTGCAATATATGCATCAACATTAACCCCTTGCTGTATGCATCATATGCGTCCATGGTGGCTGAGGTCACTGCACTCGTTGTGCACCCCAGCAAACTGGCTGAGCTGTCACAGACAGCTCCCAGTCTCTGGTTATGGTGAGGAGCTGGCCAGAAAGGCCCCCTGATCACGTGACCAGTGTGACAGTCAATCACAGTGATTACATGATCAGAAAATTCATGCCACCGGCCACTGGTGTTCATATTCTCTTCTCTCTGCAGCAACTAAGTCTCAGCATCAGCAGCTAGCTGCCACTCTGTTCGCACATAGTGGCCGAGGCGCAGCGGTGGTGGAGGACTGTTTCTGTGTCCCGACTTCCGAATGAATGGATACAAGCAAACATTCATTGATGGGTGCTGGTGAGGCTGCCACTGGTGAGGAGGCATTTGATGGGCGCTGGTGAGGTAGCATTTGATGGGTGCTGGTGAGGCTACCATTGATGGGCGCTGGTGAGGTGGCGTTTGATGGGCGCTGGTGGGGCTGCATTTGATGGTGCTGGTGAGGCTACCATTGATGGGCGCTGGTGAGGTGGCATTTGATGGGCGCTGGTAAGGCTGCATTTGATGGGCGCTGGTGAGGCTGCATTTGATGGGCGCTTCATGAAAAAAGGTGAGGTATACATGGGCAGGGCAAAGGGGGTGTAGTCAGGGGTGGAGCCAAGGGGGATGGCAAAATAAGGATTCACCTAGGGTGTCAAAAATCTTTGCACCAGCCCTGACAGTAGCAATGCATCGATGTGCATCAAGGTAAACGCGTTTCACACAGTTGCATGTGCTTATACATTACCCTGAAATGCAACACTGACCTTCCTTAAATAGGACCTCCCACTGTGCGCAGCACAGGTGTGAGTGAGGTCAGCAAAAACAATTTCTGTGTCCCAGCCATGTTCTTATAAATCATTTTGAAGATGATAAAATCACATAGCTGGGACTAACGATTCGACCAACATTAGACAGGCAAACATTGAGTGGAAAAATAGCAAATAAATTCCATTGAGAAAAAGACAAAAAATAAATAAAAATAAAGCATATATTATAAAATAAAAGAAAAAATTGGAAAATAAAAAAAAAGGTAAAAAATAAAATAAATAAATATATATATATATATATATATATATATATATATATATATATATATATATATATTTATATATATATATATATATATATTTATATACGTGTGTGTATATATATATATATATATATATATATATATATATATATATATATATATATATATATATATATATATATGGATAATGAATATTAAAAAAAAACACATGTACATGACCTCCACGTGTATGTAGGCATAGGACACGCCCCCTGCCACACCCCCTTAAAGGAGTATTAACCAAAAAAAAAAGGTTAATTAAATCCACAAGGACTTTTTTTTTACCACTATTATTCCTTTATATTAGCTTTTAAAATGTACAAATGGAGCAATTTAGAAATTGGATGAAAGGTTTAGCCCTGGGAAACACTTTTTGAAAGATAAAAAGTGAATTTTATATACAACTATATAGAACAGACCAAAATGAGGGACAAATGAGGAGGAATGAGGGACAGAGGGACATTGCTCCAAATCAAGGAGAGGTGGGAGCTATGCAATCATTAGTGTTATGCCTGGAGCTCAGCTCTGAGACCTGGTTGTGACATGGCTTTGTTTATCAACTGAGCCATGTGATCACCATGTCACTGCTGACTTTGGCCATAAACAAAGGGTTGGGGATATTGTTTTGGTTAACATTAAAGTGGCTCTAAACTCTTACAAACCACTTTGACCTACAGGTAAGCCTAGATTAAGGCTTACCTGTAGGTCCAAGAAATATCTCCTAAACCTATATGGTTTAGGAGATATTTACCTGAAGGCAGCCACCGCTGTCTACGGCGCATGCGCCGTAGACAGCAGCACGCAGGCGCACTGGGTAAGCTGCAGATCGCGGCGATATGCCGCAAGTGTTGGCTCCCGTGCGCATGCGCGGGAGTGACGTCATCGCTGCTCCGGCGCTGTGATTCGGACCCACGGAGACCCACCAAGAAGATGGACGCTCGGAACTACAGGGGACAGCGGTGACATCGCTGGCTCCTGTGTCAGGTAAGTGACACATAATGGACTACTATGCAATGCATAGTAGCCCATTATGCTTTACCTTTGCAGGGAATCAAAGAGGAAGTAAACTCATCAGGGTTACGCTGGCCATATGTGTATGGATTTTCGTTTTAAGAACATTATTTAGAGTTTCTAATTGTTAGCGGAGTCAAATCGATGTTCATTTTCTACCGCGGTTATGGGAAAATATGAAGGTGCAGAAAGGAAAACATTTCTCTGCCGAACATTTTCTGACAGTGTATGTGTTTTTTGTACAGAAATTACATTCATTTTAAAATCGAAAGTTAAAAGCAAAACACAATTTTCAAATGACATTCATCAAAAGTATGAATGTCCATCTGCTGGCTGGATAGAATACACTCTTTTGGTTTACCTGTCTAAAAATTATTATTATTTTCTTTTTTCAATCCAGTTAACAGTCATACAAATATGTTCCTCTTTTCAGCTTCTCCAGAAACCACAATGAGGAAGAGTGAAATGGATGCAAAATGTAAGTTGAAACATTCCCTCATTAATATGTTCTTAAAATTACTTCCAGAATATATATATATATATATATATATATATATATATATATATATATATATATATATATATATATATATATATATATACACTTAATCATAAATGTACTAAATTGTGATAGGCAGGTGGTTACAATAATTGTACTGTCACCCTAAAATGAAATGATGAAACAATGAATTCAAAACAACAATTATACAAAGTAAAACTACAAGGGAGCTCCCCCTACTTTAAGAGCTAGTTGCAAGATCTTGTTAATAGTACACAGTCTTTAATCTTCGTTTCTTCTGCTAGCTATGACGGTCTTTATAATTTGTAATCCAAAAGGCAAAAAGGTTAGGCAGTTTTTTTAGGCTTAAAAGTGGTCCTGCTACTATCTCTTCAAGCGCTCCAGTGAGAGTTCCCTCCGGTATAATGCAATGCTCAAGATGCAACAAGGATTAGGCCTTGAGCCTGCCTAAAGTCAGTTTCTGTAAGCTTCTTCCGTGAGACTGCAAGTCCCAGCAAACACTGTATGTGATTCTATCTGAGTGCAAGTGTGTAACAAGATGTGGGCTGCAGCGCGCTCACCAACTGGATCTGAAGTCCCGTTCAACAGCTCTGGTTCGGTGCACCGTAGCTTGCTGCAATGCCGGCTGGCTCCGTCACTCCGTTCCACTGGGTGAGCCGTATCCTGTGATGCTCCGGGAAGTGTCTCTGGATCTCTCCTGATCCAGTCACCATGTCACTCACGTTATCAGATGACTGGCAATGTTTGTCGCTGCAGCGCTCCATAATGGCTGTAGGCAGCTCCTCCTGAAGGCCTCAGCACGGGTCCTCACATATAGACCATGCATCTGGAAGAGGCCTAAAATATCTGCGCGAGGCCCTTTAATAATCTACCCAGCATGCAATTCTGTCCCAGGTCCCTGGCATCCGGGGTAGGCAAAGGTCAATAAAAAGGAACATAAACATAGTCACTTCCTATGATGCTTTCCAAAGTTCAATTCATCCTCCTCATCCTCTCCTATATTGAACTCCTTCCCACTAACCACAGAACAAGAGACTCAGTTAAAGGGCTGCTGGGATGGGGTTAGAAGGGGGGGGGTTAAAAAAAAATGGGCATTTATTCAATTTCTGCATTGAAGCCTGAAGAACATTGCAACCATGATTAGTGGATCCCGGGGGCAATTCACAGGCTCCCGCATTGTTTGCATCCCTGCCTCAGGTCTGTTCGAAAACACACGTAGATAGGTGTAGTTTGACCTCCCTGCAAGGGTGGCGCTATTCAATGGCCGTCATGCAGAGAGGACGGAGGACAAGGGGGAACCCAGGAAGGCCTCCGTGGGCGTCATCAGGGGAGCTGCTGCTTTGACTAACCTCCACGGCCATCTTTAGTGTGGGCAATGCTAATAAATAGCACTGTCCCCCTAGGGTTGGTGCACATTGTGCTTAGTGGGTAGGTCAAGGGCAGAGCCCCTGCTGGTAAGGGACAGCTGGATTAGCGTGGGGACAGGTTCCTGTGGAGGAGGGACAGAGTAGAGACTGTCACTATGTCTCGGGGAGTAGCCTTCCTCATTCAGGGGCCCTGTTCCAGCTGTCTCCTCTGTCGGATGCTGTCAGGTATCTACAGGGTGCACAGATATCCCTTGCCTGATTTGTTGCATTTTGGTCCGGTGTCACAATGTAAAAACTGATGTGCTTTCTCAGCATTATTCCGTTAATACATGTCACATAGCTCCCAACTGTCCCTGATTTGGAGGGACTGTCCCTGATTTGGAGCAATGTCCCGCTGTCCCTCTTTCCGGTCTGATCTATATAGTTGTATATGAAACTTTTTATCTTTCAAAAAGAGCTTCCCTGAATGAAACCTTTCAGCCAATTTCTAAATGGCTGCATTTGTAAATTTTAAAAGCCAATATAAAAGAATAGTAGTTGTAAAAAAAAGCCTGTGTGGATTTAATTAACCTTTTTTTTTGGTTAATTCTCCTTTAAAGGGGTGTGGCAGGGGCGTGTCCTATGCCAACATACGTTTGCTAGTAGGTGTCCCTCATTCCCATCTTAAAATGTTGGAAGGTATGCCTGTTACTGTATCAACCAGTTTCCTTGTGTGAGTTTTCTCCCCCTGTGGGCAGTGAATCTGGGCCCCACCAATGCATGGACCTACCATAATGGGGCTGTGATGGAAGATGGGACTTGTAGTTGTTCTATTCAGTTTCCTGTTAATGAATCTAGGAATGGATGACGTACCTGTATTGCGGAGCTTAGCACAGTCACTCAAAAAGTAGAAATGAACAGGATACTTCTTGGAAAAGCACTCCCTTATTCAGGTAAGTGGGGGTAGATTTGAGGGTGGTAGGGTGGTGGTGGTGGTGGTGGGGGGGGGGGGGGGTGTATGTGCAGTATATGGGTATAACATGAAATATGGTCATAAAGGTGAACTAGGCCTTTAAAGCTCAATTAAAGCCTATAAATATAGGTGTCTTTTTCATTTTTCTCTTACTATTTTCTGCAGCTTTGATTAAAAAAATAAAAATAAATACCTTGTCCTCATAGAACTCTGGAAAACTGGACCTCTGCTCAATACAGGGCACGGTGGTCCAGTTCTCCACTGTTCTGACATGGCCCGTGTACAGTGCTCCAACCAGCAGTGCTCACACAATCACTGTCTCTGATCAGCGCTGTTGATTGGAAAGATCTACACTATATTGGCCAAAGTATTGGGACGCCTGCCTTTACACGCACATGAACTTTAATGGCATCCCAGTCTTAGTCCGTAGGGTTCAATATTGAGTTGGTCCACCCTTTGCACCTATACCAGCTTCAACTCTTGTGGAAAGGCTGTCCACCATTTTTAGGAGTGTGTCTATGGGAATGTTTGACCATTCTTCCAGAAGAACATTTGTGAGGTCAGGCACTGATGTTGGATGAGAAGGCCTGGCTTGCAGTCTCCACTCTAATTCACCCCAAAGGTGTTCTATCGGGTTGAGGTAAGGACCCCAAACTTGCTCACCCATGTCTCTTAAAGGTAAATGTTTTTTCACCTTAATGCATTCTATGCATTAAGGTGAAAAAACATCTGACAGTGTCTGCGCCCCCAGTCCCCCCGCTTTACTTACCTCACCCCTCGAAAGTCCCGCGCTCGTCCCCCGACGTCCTTTCCACCATTCAGCCTGGCCGCTGATTGGCTGGAGTGGATGGATGGAAAGCAGCGCAGCCATTGGCTTGCGCTGCTGTCAATCACATCCACTGACGCGGAGCACTGGGGGCGGGGCCGTGTGATACAGTGAGCGGCTATAGCCGCCAGCTGAATCACGGGAGCGTGCCCGCAGATGCTTCTCACCATGCGAGGGAACTCGCATGAACATGAGAAGCACCTGCGGGAGAGAGCCATGACAGCCGCCGAGGGACCCCAGAAGACCAGGTTCGGGGCCACTCTGTGCAAAACGAGCTGCACAGTGGAGGTAAGTATAACATGTTTGTTATTTTAAAAAAAAGAAAAAATTCACTTTACAATCCCTTTAAGGCGTCCGCATACCAAGACATTTTTGGACAATTTCATGCTCCCAACTTTGCGGAAACAGTTTGGGGATGGTCCCTTCCTGTTCCAACATGACTGCGCACCAGTGCACAATGCAAGGTCCATTAAGAGATGGATGAGCGGGGTTGGGATGGAGGAACTTGACTGTCCTGACCTCAACCCGATAGAACACCTTTGGGATGAATTAGAGTGGAGAATGTAAGCCAGGCCTTCTCTTCCAAAATCAGTGCCTGACCCCAATATTGAACCCTATGGACTATGACTGGGATGCCATTAAAGTTCATGTGTGTAAAGGCGGGTGTACCAATACTTTTGACAATACCGTGTATGTCCAGGCAACTCCCCTCTGTTTTTGAAATAGTGTCATAGTCCAGTTTGTTTTGTTTAAAATAAACCAATCACATTCCTCCCAACATTTTGAGATGGGAATGAGGGACACCTACTAACAAACGTATGTAGGCATAGGACACGCCCCCTTAAAGGAGTATTAACCAAAAAATGTCCTCCGCTCGATTCACACAGTGCCCGAATGCCACGAGCTCCGTTCCTTGCGACGTTACGGCGCACGGGAGCGGAGATCGGCGCCAAATTCAAAAAAGTTAAAATACACAAAACACACACAGTACTGTAATCTTACAGATTACAGTACTGTATAAAAAAAATGACACACCCCCTTTGTCCCTAGTGGTCTGTGCAGTGCCCTGCATGCACTTTTATATTATAAATACTGTTTTTTATGGCTGGAATTTGGAGATTGTCCATAGCAACCAAAAAGTGTCCCTTTTTCAGTGTTTTAGGATTTGATTACATTATTGAATAATTTTTAGTATTATTTGTTATATTATAAACTTTATCATACCTGGGATGTCTGCTAGACTCTGGTTTGAACAGATTTAGGTGAATTATTCCTAAGACTTAAAGGACTACAATATAAAACGCCAAATTTCCATGCAAAATAATTGTACCGCTTTCAGCACCTAAAACCAGAACGAATGATACCGCCTGGGAGGTTAAGGCGACGCAGTGCCAAATTGTAAAAAGTGCTCTGGTCAGCAAGGGGGTAAAATATTCCGGGGCTGAAGTGAAGTTTAAAAAAAAAAAAATGACCCATACCCAGAAAGTTACGAACCCCAATCCCATGTACTGCTTATACAAATGCAAACTTGCATATCAGATATGCATGCATACAAATAATCCATTTGTGCCGAAAAAATATTAGGTAATGCCATGTATGCTGGAGTAACAGCAATAATTCCGAAGCCGTCATTTACTGTTACCTCTAAGCTGATGGATCTGTAAAGCACAATGCACAATTTTGGGTATCATCATTTTTAGTTGTTTCACGGCATGCGCCATTTTGAGGCTTGACCTATTTGGTATCTATTTCCTGCGAAGCATCCTCATCTTTTTTACTTTACCATAAATTAGATGATATATTATTTTCTTTTGTTTTTTTTGTGTTCTCAAAATATTTTGAGTATATTTTTTACTGAATATATACACTATATTGTCAATAGAATTGTGACACCCGTCTTTACATGCACATAAATTTTAATGGCATCCCAGTCTTAGTCTGTAGGGTTCAATATTGAGTCGGCCCACCCTTTGCAGCTATAACAGCTTCAACTCTTCTGGGAAGGCTGTCCACAAGGTTTAGGAGTGTGTCTATGGGAATGTTTGACCATTCTTCCAGAAGTACATTTGTGAGGTCAGGCACTGATGTGAATGAGAAGGCCTGGCTCGCAGTCTCCGCTCTAATTCCTCCCAAAGGTGTTTTATCAGGTGGAGGTCAGTCAAGTTCCTCCACCCCAAACTCTCTATGGGCCTTGCTTTGTACACTGGTGTGCAGTCATGTTGGAACAGGAAGGGGCCATCCCCAAACTGTTGCTACAAAGTTGGAAACATGAAATTGTCCAAAATGTCTTGGTATAATGAAGCCTTAAGAATTCCCTTTACTGGAACTAAGAGACCAAGCCCGACCCCTAAAAAACAACCCCACACTATAATTCCCCCTCCACCAAATGATTTGGACCAGTGCACAAAGCACCTTTGGGATGGAGTATAGTGGAGACTGCGAGCCAGGCCGTCTCATCCAACATCAGTGCCTGACCTCACAAATGTGCTTCTGGAAGAATGGTCAAACATTCCCATAGACACACTCCTAAACCTTGTGGACAGCCTTCCCAGAAGAGTTGAAGCTGTTATAGCTGCAAAGGGTGAGCCAACTCAATATTGAACCCTACGGACTAAGACTGGGATGCCATTAAAGTTCATGGCATGTAAAGGCAGGTGTCCCAATACTTTTGATAAGATAGAGTAGGTCTGATAAACAATAGCACACATGTAGTGTGATGTAAAACAAAATTACAATTGCCACCATGTTTTTCTACATGGTCTCTGCTTTCATCAGGTTTTGGGGGTTTTATTGTCATAAACTCCGTTTTTTGAAGCACTTCCCCCAGCTGATTTAATATCTTCCCATCCAGCCATGGCGCCCCTTTAACTTTTACGCCCGGGAACAGGAAGGTCTGCCTGATCATTTCACTATTGTGATTGGCTGTCACAGTGGTCACATGATGGCCACGAGACCAGGAGCTGTCTTTGAGTGCTTGGTCACTGTGCTAGAAGGGTGCAACGAGCAATCTCAGCACAGTGATCTCTGCCGCCCAAAGCCCATCATCTTTGGCATCGCAAATAGGTTTTATAAAGGTGACAAGCATTAATTACATCCTGAGTATGCAGTTAACTTTTAATTCTTGCCTATGTTCCAGTTTAAGCTGATGCCGTGACCGCTGCCCCAGGTTCTCTGTTTCGGGGGGGGGGGGGCTCCTTTCTCTTGCAATATCCTATGGAGCCATTCTTGCATGCAGAGGCTAGATATGTCCCCCTACACTGCATGCATCAATAGACACACAACCCTGTAGAATAGAATGGTGAGGCACTACCCTACCCCTCCCCCCCTTCTCAAAAAAAGAAGACAGACTGGTGACTGCACTGTGCACTGTTAAAGCGGAGTTCCACCTAATTATTTTATTTTTTTTAAAGTCAGCAGCTACAAATACTGCAGCGGCTGATTTTTAAAATAAGGAAACTTACCTGTCCAGGGCGCCTGAGATGTCGACACCCAAAGCCAATCTATCCCTCGGCTGTCGGGTGCTGCCACCACCATCCTCAGTAAGGGAATCAGGAACTGAAGCCTTGAAGCTTCACTTCCTGGTTCCCTACTGCGCATGCGCGACTCACACTGCGCTATCTCACTGGTCCCTGCTGTTTTCTGGGACCCGTGTGTCTCCCACAAAACAGCGGTGGGGGGACGGGAAGTGGCATAGATCCCCGCGGGTGGCTCGAGTATCTATACCCGGAAGTGGGAGCAAAATACCTGTATTAGACAGGTATCTGCTCCCCCCTGAAAGGGGCCAAATGTGACACTGGAGGGGGGGAGGGAACCGGAAAAGCGGAAGTTCCATTTTTGGGTGGAACCCCGCTTTAAGTCTTTCCTGTATAGATCAGAAGTTCAGGGAAGTAGCACTGAGATAGCAGGAGCCAGCATCATTGAAAGTTGTACACTGCAAGTGCAGGGGTAAAAATGTTAAATCATTTACCAGGGGATGTTTATTTTCTTGTGCTCAATGTGTTAAAGTGATATTAAAGGCAGGTTTAAAAAAAAAAATATCAAAAATATGTCATACTTCCCTGCTCAGATTCTCCTCCCCTCTGCCCCACCCTCCCGCCCCGCTCCCGCCGGAACTTCTGGCCCCTCCCTCCTGCTAAGTGCCCCAGAGCAAACAGCTTGCTACTGGGGCTCGCTGTAGAAACGCTGCTCTGTGTATCCATTGACACACAGAGCCACAGGTCAGCTCCGCCCCCTCTCTGTTTTCATTGGCTCGCTGGCTGTGATTGACTGTCTCAGCCAGTGAGGAGGGAGGGTCCCCAGAGAGCTGAGGCTCTAGTGCACATCGCTGGATCAAGATGGGGGTCGGGTAAGTATTGGGGTGACGGGGGGTGGTGCACCTGGAAGGTTCTTTAACATCATGCATTGAATGGGGGGAAAATTGAGCAGCAGCCGTTCTGAAAGTTTTTGTGAGTCATCCTTTACTTTGATACAAGAGTTCAGAAGAAATCTTTGGAATAGTTTAGCGATTTCCGAAGTTGCTAATTTGTTCCCTGTAAGTTGTGTGAGTGATAGGCTTGTACTGGTTTCCCCAGAATAGCTTGTGGGCTTCCAGCAACTACAAACCAGCTGTCTCCATGTTCTGAATATTCAGTAAGGCTCTTCATTATACCTCCAAGGCTGTGATTTATGCATGCATAGGTGTGCTGGGGAATAAGTGCAGGAGAAGATATTTATAAATGACTTCTCATATCTACAATGATAATTGTATTCACAAAACAGCAGATGTATGTGTAGAGACGCCGGGCTTTGAAATATTCCTTCCTCCGATATGTGGGAGGGCAGATGCCTCTTGTTTTCTGGCTTTCTGCTTCACAAAATGAAATGTGGTCTAATTTTTTAAATTTCACATATTTTTAAAAGGGAATTGATAAAAGCTAGTTGTCAACTTATATATTTATATTTTTCTTAACATTATTTAATTTTTTTTTTAAAGATATTTCTTTATTGGAGTCTTAGATTTTTATTATTATTATTATTATTATTATTTGGTAAGAAACTTTTTCTTTTTACTTTACTTGTACAAATATTCAGTTTACGGTGCATCAGTGACAACCCACCACTGGCACTTATGCCGCGTACACACGACCGGACTCTCCGGCAGACTAGGTCCGACGGTCTTCCCGACGGACTTTTGGCGGAGCTCCAACGGACTTTCTGAACGAACGGACTTGGCCACACACGAACGGACTAAGTCCGTTTAGTTTTGAACATAATAACGTAAACGGCACTAAACAAGGAAGTTCAATAGCAAGTAGCCAATAGCTTTCCCTTGTGTCGTACTTGGTCTGTCGGGCCAGCACACAGGCAAACGGTTTTCCCGATTTTCTTTTTTCTTTTTTCATTGGAATTGAGTCCGTCGGATAGATTTAAAACATGTTCTATTTCTAGGTCTGTTGGATTATTATTATTTTTTTTAAAACAATCGGACTAGCCAACACACGATCGGATTGTCCGATGGACTAATCCCTTTGCACCTAGTCTGCCGGAAGGTCCGGTCGTGTGTACGCGGCATTAGAAGCCTCAACTGCTGCTGCAATTTTTAGGTCCCTCAGAAAGAACTCCACTATAGACGTGCGGTTTGATTCATTACAAATCAAAATTCTGACAAAATGCACAAATCGAGGAAACAGCCCTCAAACTTCCACCAAAATCTTTGCTAGCTGCCTTATGGCTCCAATAACTTCCAAAAATAACTTCCAAAAATGATAGATCGATTCATAACAATGTATGACGAAACGAAATTATTTGAATTTGAAATTAAATGAAATGATTTTTTTTTTGTTGCGCACATCTCTACTCCACTATGTATTATGTAACCCTTTGCCAGAGCCATTTTTGCATTTTTTGCATGCATGTTTAAAAAATATATTTAGGTCTGAAGATTAGTTATAACCCCCAAACAGTATATATTTTCTGAAAGAAGCGACCCTGGAGAATAAAATGGTGGTAGTTCCAATTTTATTATGGTTTATCCAGCACACAACACATTTTTAGTAAAAATACACTAAAGTTCTTTTTAGGGCACATAAGCACAATAATATTTGGTAAATCATAAAAGATGAGGTTGCGCCGAGTAAATAGATACCCAACACATGAAGTCTTATTACTGTGCATGCATGCCTGTAAAACAAAGGCAAATTTCAGCAACCTATATTTTCCAAAAGCGATGCTTTACAGCATCAGATCTTGGACATTTCATTGAAGTAAGCTTGGGCACAATGTCAGCAGCCATTCTAGGCTAAAGGAGGCTTATAGCTACATACCCTTTTCTGTTGGTTGGCTGTACAGGAGACCAAAAATTGTCCTTTCCCCCTAATATCTTCTTTTTACAAATTTTCAGTTCTGATAATTCCTGAAACCTTTACATTTCAACCTGAGGCCCTTTGGTACTTATGTGGCCCTTGGACCCGAGTAGTATGTAGTGGAAGCATTATTTTGTAAAGGGGTATTAGCAGAAACTCTACTAGCCTCAAGAAACGTTTCCCCAGTCTTTCGTTGTGTTCTGTAGCATGGATCCAGTCTCCAACAAAACCTATAGTATGTCCACAGTCTCTAGCCATTATTTCCTCTTTTATGTTCCCAGTCTCTGACCCTCTTTTCTTTTAACATGTCTCCAATCACTGACCATCACTTCCTCCTGTATGTCCCCAGTCTTTGGCCCTCATTTCATCTAGTATGTCTCCAATTTCTGACCATCATTTCATCTAGTATGTCCCCAGTCTCAATATCACTTCCTCTAGTATGTCCCCAGTCTAATTATCACTTCATCTAGTATGTCCCCAGTAGGGATGAGCTTTGTGTTCGAGTCGAACATACGTTCGACTCAAACATCGGCTGTTCGCCAAATTCCGAACGTTATGGGCCGTTCGCGCCAAATTCGTGTGGCGCTCACGGCCCACAATGCACTGCAATGGCGCAGTGCATTGCTGGCTCATGATTGGCCAAGCATGCACTGTGACCCCGCATGCTTGGCCAATCACAGTGCCGGCAGCGAGGAGAGCCATGATTGGCCACAGGCAGGATGCCTGTAGCCAATCATAGCTCAGGCTGTGTAGTACACGCCCCACACTATATAAGGCCGCCGTGTTTATTTTACCCGCATTTATTATGTGTCTCAATTGAATATCTTCTCTTCTAATCCAGTGTCCTCCCATAGTGCTCTTCCCCGGTGGAAATAAATTATTTTCTTTTAATGCCATTAGTGGAGAGTTGTATTTCCACTTATTATGCTTGTGAATTCCGTCCCATATTCTAAAAACGTTTTTTGTGAGTGCAAGTGTTGTTGGTCCGAGTGATCTGTGTTTTGGGGGTATCCAAATTTCCTTTCCTAATCGTGTCTCTGCAGCGCTGTGTTCTATTGCCACCCATCTTTTTTCATTATCTAATTTTGTCCACTCCACCACCCGTGTTAATACTATAGATTCGTAATATTTCTTAAAATCCGGTACTTTTAGACCTCCCCTCTCTTTTCCCAGTTGTAATACCTTTAAGGCTATTCTAGGCTTCTTATTTTTCCAAATGAGCTTGGTTATTAGACGTTTAATAGTATTAAAGTAGACTGGAGGAATATATATCGGTAACATCTGTAACTTATATAATATTTTTGGTTGTATGATCATCTTAAGGGCATTAATCCGGCCAAACCAGGACAATGGTTTCGTCATTATTTTTTTTGTGTCTTCTCTTACTTCGTCCAGTAGGGGGATATAGTTTATCTCATAGATTTTCTTTAATGAGGCTGCCAGCTTTATACCTAAATATTTAATTTCCTTTTTCCATAGGAAGGGAAATTCGCCCTTGATATCCTGTTCTTCCCCACTGCTCGTGCTGACACTTAAAACCTCTGTTTTTTTAAAATTTATTTTAAAATTTGATAGATCTCCATACTGCTCGATACTCTTTACCAAATTTGGCATGGAGATTCTAGGTTTTGTCACATAAAATAGGACATCGTCCGCAAATGCGGCTACTTTATGAACCTCTTCCCCCAGCTCAATTCCTCCTATGTCGGGATTTTTCCTCACTGTCTCCAGCAGTGGTTCCAAAGTCAACACGAACAGTATGGGTGACAGTGGGCAACCCTGTCTAGTCCCATTGTACATTCTAAAGGGGTCAGACAAGTTGCCGTTTACCCTTACCACTGCCATTGGGCACTCATAGAGTGTCCTTATCCAACTCAGGATTCGGATACCAAATCCCATTTCTTTCAACGTGCCCAGCATAAATCCCCAGTCTACTCGGTCAAATGCTTTTTCTGCATCTATTGACAAGAGAAGACTGGGGGTTTTGCTCTCTTGGGCTTTCTGGAGAAGCAATAGTGTCCTCACTCCATTATCCCTTCCCTCTCGGCCCCCCACGAACCCCACTTGGTCTGGGTGGACCAAGTTCGGAACTATTTTTTTCATTCTAGTAGCTAGTATTTTTGCGAATAATTTTATGTCGGTATTTAACAATGAGATTGGTCTATAGTTTGAACATATCATACCTTCCCTCCCTTCTTTCAATATTGTGGAGATAATTGCTAGAGAGGCTTCCTTACCCAGTCCATATTTTATATCTAGGCCGTTAAAATATGCACATAACCTTGGTGACAAAATTTCCCCAAATTTTTTATAATATTCTATTATATAACCGTCCGGGCCCGGGCTTTTCCCTCCTGTTGTTTCTTTTATTGCTTGGTTTACTTCGGATGTTGTTATAGGAGAATCCAATTCCTGTACTATTTCCTGTGATAGTGTAGGGACCTTAGCGTTTATTATATATTCTTTGATTTTCCTGTTTCTAATGTTCTCTTGCTGCTCTGTCTCCTTTTTTCTCACCCAATATAATTGCTCGTAGTATTCTCTAAATACCTCCGCTATATCTTCAGTCTTATATTTGATCTCGTTATTTTTATCTAGTATTTTCTCAATATAATTTTTTGCTTTCTTTTTCCTCAATATCCTAGCTAAACTCTTGCCATTCTTGTTTCCCAAGAAATATCGCTCTTTCGTTATTTTATGATATTCTCTCCTTACTTCTTGCTCTATTGTTTCCTCCAGCTCTAGTTTTTTTATAGCTAGATTCCGTTGTAGCCCCTGTATCTGTCCCTTTCCATTTTGTTTCTCTATTTTGTGTTTTAATTCTAATCTCCTAATTTCTTCTCTTAATTCCTTTACCTTTTTATTCCTTTCTTTTTTTCTTTTTGCCCCAAGTGAGATATATATTCCTCTTATGTAAGCCTTATGGGCCTCCCATAGTATGTTCTCCGCCAACTCGTCCTTCCCATTTGAAGCAAAAAAAAATTGCAGCTCCTTTCTTATTGTTTCCTCTCCTTCTACGTCTAATAGATCTTTATTTAGTTTCCAGGTAAACGGGGGTTTCTTTACCTCTGGGATTTTAATTCTCATGGTTACAGGTGCGTGATCCGATGTCCGTATCAACCACTTCCTCCAATAGCTGATGTTCCACCAGCCAATAATCTATCCTGGTGTACGTCCCATGCACGGGGGAGTAGAACGAATAATCTCGTTTCTTCGAATGTTGTATTCTCCACACATCTATCAGCTGCAATTCAGCCATCCATTGTTTAATTACATTTCGCTGCATGTTCGCCGTCTCCCGTGCATGGGACGAACTATCCAGTCTCGGATTTATCGGAAAATTCAGGTCTCCTGCCACAATCACCCTCCCCTCCTTAAATTCCCAAAGTTTTCCCAGTATCTTTCTCAGATAAGTTATTGGATTCTTATTCGGGCTATATATATTTGCCAAGGTATATTTTATTCCCCATAGTTTTCCTTTTAGAAACAAGAACCTCCCTTCCGGGTCTCCCATCCTGCCCTCTACTATAAATTGGATATCCCGGCCTATCCCCACTGCTACCCCCCTTGTTCTACTTGAGACTGAGTCTCCATAGAACCAGGTCGGGTATCTTGGGGAATACAGTCTAATTTTACTTTCATGGGTTAAGTGCGTTTCCTGTAAGAACACAATCTCTGCATTAAGTTGCTCCAATTCTCTTAGTATCTTAAACCGTTTGTTAGCTACATTTAGACCTCTCACATTATACGACACACAGTTTACCATTGTCATGTTGGAACCCAAATAATGCCCTTTACTCGAAATCTTGAGCTATAGGTTATTCTCCTCTCTCCCTCCCCCCCCTCCTCTCCCACCCCCCCCCCACCCTCCTCTCCCACCCCCCCCACCCTCCTCTCCCACCCCCCCACCCTCACCCCCCCCATGGCCCATCTCCGGGCCTCTTGCGTCCAACCTGGATATATCCCCATCCTGGTGTCTGCACCTCTTCCCTTGAGGTGGAGACCCCAACCCGGCGCCCCGTGTGCACCTCCCCGGGTCCTGGGATCCCGGGGTGGGCCCTAAAGAGAGAGACCCTTCCCCAGCCCCCCCACCCCCCCCAGTGAACAGCTTCCACCACCTCAATACACTTCCATAACTTTAGAGCAGCCTTTTTACTACTTCTTCCCTCCCCCCCTCCCTATACCCCCCGCCACCCCCCTCCTCCCCCCGGTAGCTCCTCTCTTGTTGACCCTTCATACTCTTTTGGAATTGGTATCTGTAGGTTTTTACAAAAGTCCTGCATGTCTTCCAAAAATCTCAACCTTACTGTCTTCCCATCTCTGTGTACTATTAATGCTGCGGGAAATCCCCAGCTATATCTAATGTTGTTTAGTCCTCTTAGTTGATCCAACAGTGGTTTGAGCTTTCTTCTTCTTATTAGGGTCTCCGCTGATAAGTCCGCAAACACTTGTAAAGTCTTTTGTTCGTACTGTAGAGGAGGTCCCTTCCTAAGATTATTCCATATTTTTTCTTTATCTGAGTACTTATGGAACTTAATAAGCACATCCCGTGGCATATCCTCTTTTAGCCCAGGTGGTCTCCTCACTCTGTGTACTCTATCAATTTTTATCTTTTCTGCCTCTCCTCTCTCCAGTAGGGGGTTAAATATCCTCTTAATTTTTTCCTCCAGATTTTCTCCATTTTGCTCTGGTATAGCCCTTATCTTCAAATGTTGGCGCCTATTTTGGTTTTCTTGCGCCTCCATTTTATAACAACATTCTTTCTGTTGTCTTTGCAGCTCTTTCATTTGTGTTTTTAGCCCAGCTATCTCCAGTGTTTGTCTCTCCGCTTTCTCTTCTACCTCTTCTACCCTTTTTAACAGACCCAAATCCATACGTACGTTGGAGACCTCACTTTTTATCAGGTTTTCCATTCTCTCGAACATTGCTAGCATATCCAACTTAGTAGGCATTAGGGATTCACTCCTCAGATCTTCCCCCTCTGTAATCTCCGTCTCTATTCCCATGTTCTCCTGCATCTTTTCTCCTTGGGCCCCCTTTAATTTAGCTGCCTCTTTTCTTGCGCCTTTGTTTACCTGAGCTGTTTTTTTTTCCATACTGTGTGCAGGGACTGTTCTAAACACGGGAAACACGTGGCACTTCACAGGCATACTACAGACACCCCCCAGGCACCATATTTAAAGAAATATTTTACTTTTTTTTTTCACTTTAATCGTCATTAAAATCAGTGCTCCCGCCAAAACGGCCGATTTTAAAACTTTTTTTTGCATTGACCCATGTCCCCTGGGGCAGGAGCCAGGTCCCCAAACCCTTTTTAGGACAGTATCTTGCATATTAGCCGTTAAAATGAGGACTTTTAATTTTGAACGTTCGAGTCCCATAGACTTTAATGGGGTTCTAACGTTCGTACGAATTTGGGGTCCGTTCGAAAGTTCTGGTGTGAACTGAACCGGGGGGTGTTCGGCTCATCCCTAGTCCCCAGTCTGATTATCACTTCCTCTAGTATGCCCCCAGTCTTTGTCCCTCATTTCCTCTAGCATGTCCCCAGTCTCTGACCATAATTTCCTCTAGTATGTCTCCAGTTTCACCATCATTTCCTCTATTATGTCATTTCCTCTATTATGTCATTTCCTCTATTATGTCTATTATGTCATTTCCTCTATTATGTCTCTAGTCTCTGACCATCATCTCCTCTAGTATGTCCCCAGTCTCTGACCATAATTTCCTCTATTATGTCCCCAGTCTCTGGCCATCATCTCCTCTAGTATGTCCCCAGTCTCTGGCCATCATCTCCTCTAGTATGCCCTCAGTCTGACTATCACTAGTATGTCTATAATCTCTGACTATTACTTCCTCTAGTGTGTCCCCAGTCTCTGACACTCATTTCCTCTAGTATGCCCCCAGTCTGGCCCTCATTTCCTATAGTATGTCCCCAGTCTGACTGTCATTTCCTCTTTTATGTTCCCAGTCTCTGACCCTCTTTTCTTCTAACATGTCTCCAATCTCTGACCGTCACTTCCTCTTGTATGTCCCCAGTCTTTGGCCCTCATTTCATCTTGTATGTCCCCAGTCTCACTATCACTTCCTCTAGTATGTCCCCAGTCTGATTATCACTTCCTCTAGTATGTCCCCAGTCTTTGACCCTCATTTCCTCTAGCATGTCCCCAGTCTCTGACCATAATTTCCTCTAGTATGTCCCCAGTCTCTGACCATAATTTCCTCTAGTATGTCCCCAGTCTCTGACCATAATTTCCTCCTAGTATGTCTCCAGTTTCACCATCATTTCCTCTAGTATGTATCCCAGTCTGACTATCATTTCCTCTATTATGTCTCTAGTCTCTGGCCATCATCTCCTCTAGTATGTCCCCAGTCTCTGACCATAATTTCCTCTAGTATGTCCCCAGTCTCTGGCCATAATTTCCTCTAGTATGTCCCCAGTCTCTGACCATAATTTCCTCTAGTATGTCTCCAGTTTCACCATCATTTCCTCTAGTATGTATCCCAGTCTGACCATCATTTCCTCTATTATGTCTCTAGTCTCTGGCCATCATCTCCTCTAGTATGTCCCCAGTCTCTGGCCATCATCTCCTCTAGTATGCCCTCAATCTGACTATCACTTCCTCTAGTATGTCTCTAATCTCTGACTATTACTTCCTCTAGTGTGTCCCCAGTCTGACACTCATTTCCTCTAGTATCCCCCCAGTCTGACCCTCATTTCCTATAGTATATCCCCAGTCTGACTGTCATTTCCTCTAGTATGTCCCCAGTCTCTGAGCATCATCCCCTCTAATATGTTCCCAGTCTTTGATAATCATTTCCTGTAGTATGTATCCAGTCTAGGACCATCATCTCCTCTAGCATGTCACTGGTCTCTGACCATCGTCTCATCTCAAACATTACATATACTGAACTTGTTTTGCAACTCTTTAGTAATGTCAGGGACCAAACCTGAGGTCCCCTACACCTTATGAATTGACAACCGCTGCTTTACATATTTGCCTGTGAATGACTGTGTATTGACTCTTTGATATGAAGTGAGTAGTAATGTAATTTAATGTAATATATCCTTGTACCTTTCAGCACTGCAGAACAGAAGCATGGACGTCATGCACATTCCAGCACAGGAAGGTATGCCTTAAAGGGAGATTACACTTCCATTAAAAAAATAAGACAAAGCCTATGCATTTGCTACAGCACCCATGTTGGTATTTTAATGTGATTGCAGTCTCCTGCCAGCTATG
The DNA here is from genome assembly GCF_037356315.1 of Lithobates pipiens. Taxonomy (NCBI): domain Eukaryota; kingdom Metazoa; phylum Chordata; class Amphibia; order Anura; family Ranidae; genus Lithobates; species Lithobates pipiens. Next base: position 563,788,566 of record NW_027507764.1, on the reverse strand, counting down.
GGGATTTAAAGGTGAACTCCAGCCACATATAAAATACATATTAACACAGCTCTGTAATTATTAAATGTAGAAAACTACAGGAGGGGACGGAGACAAGACCAGTCATTTGTACAAGGAGAGAGAGCAACGGTGACAGGAATATTTGCTTAGCCCCGGGTTTCAGCTTTAACATATTATGGCTACTTGTTGTATTAAAACAGGTGGGGTTGATTTACTAAAGGGAAATCAACTGAGCACTTTGCAAAGTGCAGTTGCTCCAGAGCTTAGTAAATTAACAGAGGCCCTGCTGACTTCCACCATTCAATCATGTACAAGCAAAAATGCTATTTTTTTTCCTTGCATGTGATTGGGTATTCTTGGCAAAGTGAAGCTTTACCTCATTTGCTAAACTTTGGAGCAACTTCACTTGCAAAGTGCACAATGTACAGTGCCTTGAAAAACTATTCATACTCTTTGACATTTTTACAACCAAAAACATAAATGTATTTTATTGGGATTTTATGTGATAGACCAACACAAAGTGGCACATAACTGTGAAGTGGAAGGAAAATGATAAATGGTTTATCAAAATATTTTACAAATAAATATGTGAAAAGTGTGACGTGCATTTGTATTCAGCCCCCTTTACTCTGATACCCCTAACTAAAATCTAGTGGAACCAATTGCCTTCAGAAGTCACCTAATTAGTAAATAGAGTCCACCTGTGTGTAATTTAATCTCAGTATAAATACAGCTGTTCTGTGAAGCCCTCAGAACATTGTTGGAGAATCTTAGTGATCAACCAGCATCATGAAGGCCAAGGAACACACCAGACAGGTCAGGGATAAAGTTGTGGAGAAGTTTAAACCAGGGTTAGGTTATAAAAAAATATCCCAAGCTTTGAACATCTCACGGAGCTCTGTTCAATCCATCATCCAAAAATGGAAAGAGTATGGCACAACTGCAACCTACCAAGACATTCATCAGAGAAGCAGCCAAGAGGCCCATGGTAACTCTGGAGGAGCTGTAGAGATCCACAGCTCAGGTGGGAGAATCTGTCCACAGGACAACTATTAGTCGTGCTCTCCACAAATCTGACCTTTATGGAAGAGTAGCAAGAAGAAAGTCATTGTTGAAAGAAAGCCATAAGAAGTCCCATTTGCAGTTTGTGAGAAGCCATGTGGGGGACACAGCAAACATGTGGGAGAAGGTGCTCTGGTCAGATGAGAGCAACATTGAACTTTTTGGCCTAAAAGCAAAACGCTATGTGTGCATTAAAACTAACACTGTACATTAACCTGAACCCACCATCCCCACCGTGAAACATGGTGGTGGCAGCATCATGTTGTGGGATGCTTTTCTTCAGCAGGGACAGGGAAGCTGGTCAGAGTTGATGGGAATATGGATGGAGCCAAATACAGGGCAATCTTAGATGAAAACCTGTTATGCCCCGTACACACAACCGGTTTTCCCATCGGAATAAACTCTGAAGGTTTTTTACGACGGAGTTCCACTGAAGCTGTCGTGCGTACACACGATCACACCAAAGACCGATCATTAATAACGCGTTGATGTACAACACATACGATGGGATTAGAAAAAGGAAGTTCAATAGCCAGTAGCCAATAGCTTCCGTCTCATACTTGCTTCAGAGCATGCACCGTTTTTGGTCCGTCGGAACAGCATACAGACAAGTGGTCATAATTTTCATAAAAAAAGTCAGATGAGGCATACACACGATCGGACTATACGACGAAAAGCTTCCATCTGACTTTTTCTGTCGGGCATTCCGCTCGAGTGTACGAGTCTGCAAAAGACCTGAGACTGGGATGGAGGTTCACCTTCCAGCAGGACAACGACCCTAAACATACAGCCAGAGCTACAATGGAATGGTTTAGATCAAAGCATATTCATGTGTTAGAATGGCCCAGTCAAAGTCCAGACCTAAATCCAATTGAGAATCTTTGGCAAGACTTGAAAATTTATGTTCACAGATGCTCTCCATCCAATCTGACAGATCTTGAGCTATTTTGCAAAGAATGGGTAAAAAGTTCACTCTATAGATGTGCTAAGCTGGTAAAGACATCCCCAAAAAGACTTGCAGCTGTAATTGCAGTGAAAGGAGGTTCTACAAAGTTATGACTCAGGGGGGCGCCATACAAATCCTGCACAGGGATTTTTAAGCCGCTCCTCCCCAATTGCTCTCCCCCTCCCTCACTGGAGATCTTTGCAGTTTTCTATGCTTTGTGTTTTTATTCTTACCTTTTCCAGATGTCTTCAGGTCAGTCACATGATGTTGCAAGATCCTGTTTGTCTCTTCTATGCGCTGAACAGTTCTCAATGAATGCAGAGGGTGGCATTTAGCATTGCTTGCTGCCACATTGCACTCCAAGTCCTTAGGGTGCAGGTCCTTGATGCCCAGCACTCACAGTATGTCCTCAGTCTTACAGGTTGAATGGCACTGGGTTCAGGACTGGGGACATCTTGTGATGAAGTAGGGTTACTACAGGGAATTGCACCAGAGAGAATTGTGTTTTTGCAATTTAATCGAATATTTCAGCTTTCAGCCCAGATTTCAGCTTTAACACGTTGTGGCTACTTGTTGTAGTAAAACAGTCTCCTGCCTGCACAGGGAATTAAAAAACCCCCTCATGCCCTGTACTCATAATGCCGCGTACACACGGTTGAACTGTTTGACGTACTTAGTCCGTTGAAACACATTTCAGCGGACAATCCGCTCGTGTGTGGGCTTCAGCTGACTTTTTCAGCGTGCAGTCCGGAGTACTAAGAATTTTGGATTTTCCAAAAATCTGTCCGTCGTACTTTGGTTTCAGCGGACAATACGGTCGTCAGTATGCTAGTTCGTCAGACTAAGAATGGCGCATGCCCAGAAAGGATTTACACGGCGGAAGGGTGCTTTGCTGTGTCTTGGACTTCCTATTTCTAGTCCCGTCGTACGTGCTGTACACGTCATCGCGCAAGCTTTCGACGGACTGTTTGTGTATCCGTGTGTGGTCAAGTCCGTTCAGTGGAAACTACGACGGATTGTCCGTCGGATTGTATGACGGACTAAGTACGCCATACAGTCCGCTCGTGTGTACGCGGCATAATATGTCCTCAGTCCTCCAGGTCAAATGCCACTAGGTGCAGGAAGACTGGGGACATCTTGTGGTGAAGTAGAAGTACTACGGGGAACAGCACCAGAAAGAAGCAGTTTAAGCAGCTTTTTACATTTTTTAACAGCTTAACAATATTAGCCTGGAGTTGAGCTTTAACAGATGCTGATGTGTTACAAAACATCTAGCAGTCTAGAGCTGCCTTTCAAGGCTGGGGTTAGGTTTTATTACATTAATAAAAATGTATATAATGGTTCTCCTCCAGCAATGATATGTATTACGCTTTCACGCATGGAATTCCTGCATACTCATTAGATTTATAACACAATTTATGGAACATGTACATGTAGAAGCAGCGGGCTGTGTCACCATGACTGTTCTATGAGTCTAGAAAGCTGGCTATTAAACGTATAGATTTCCAGCTCAGATCATTATCTGCTGTCAGAGACAAGTCCCCTCAGCAGGGAAGAGACACGTCTGTGGAAATGAGAGGCAATTATTTTAGTCTCTCGGAAAGCGAGGCAGAAATAACTGTATCCTTTCATCACCGCTTCCACTCCTGGGGGGTGACGTCAGTTAGACGATCTCTAGAAGAAGCAGAGGATGCTCCTGGCCCTCCTTGCTGTAGGAGGACTATGTGGTTCCAGCATGGCCTAATAATTGTGGCTTTGCAGGTCTGGGATTCTGAGTTCTGTACCTACCAGGACACCTGGGTTTGTGTGAGTTTAAAAGTGTTTTAATTATGATTTATGAAAGACATGACTTACTGCAGCAGCCTTTCTCAACCTTCTCAACACAGAGGAACCTTTGAAATAGTTCTCTGGTCTCGGGGAACCCCTGCTAAAAATTAGAAATTTACAACTCATGATTAGTGATGGCCGAACGGTTCGCCCGGCGGTCGTTTTGCGGCGAATTTCGGTCGTTCGCGGTCCGCTCGTTCGCTCGCCTTTTCCCGTCGTTCGCCCCGGCGGACTTACGTGTTTAATGTGTAAAAGAACTTTGACCTATGATGACACGTCTATCATGGGGTACAGGACAGCCAATTGAGACATGACAGCACATGGACACTTGGACATTCCCCCTAACCTATAAATACACCCGATCCGGTGGCCATTTTACATTCTTTCTTCTGTCACTATAGGGAAAGGTTGCTGTGTGGAGTAGGGACAGATAAAACGCTAGCTATTTGGTACACAAAAGTTATTTTCAGGACTGGTATAGGTGTTAGGTGTATATAGGTTTGCTGTGCTACTGATTCTTGCAGCAGCCTGAGTGTCTTTTGTCAGTTTAGAGAAAGGGAAAGGACGGTGTGTGCTACAGGGACAGCCATATTAGTCTTTCATCATCATCATCATCATCATCATTAGCTGTTACTATCAGGTCCACAAAATAGCTGTTCCAGTAACCACTAATCGTTCCAGTGTACTCTTTTTTGCCACTTTGTATAGGGACAGGAAGGAAGCAGTGTTGTCAGGCAGTGAGGGTCAGTTTAAAGACTTGCTGTTACTATTAGTTCCACAAAAGTTCTTTTCAGGACTGGTATAGGTGTTAGGTGTATATAGGTTTGCTGTGCTACTGATTCTTGCAGCAGCCTGAGTGTCTTTTGTCAGTTTAGAGAAAGGGAAAGGACGGTGTGTGCTACAGGGACAGCCAGATTAGTCTTTCATCATCATCATCATCATCATCATTAGCTGTTACTATCAGGTCCACAAAAGAGCTGTTCCAGTAACCACTAATCGTTCCAGTGTACTCTTTTTTGCCACTTTGTATAGGGACAGGAAGGAAGCAGTGTGTCAGGCAGTGAGGATCAGTTTAAAGACTTGCTGTTACTATTAGTTCCACAAAGGTTCTTTTCAGGACTGGTATCAGTGGTACGGTAATAGGCTTGTACACGTATAATATTCTTTCTTCCAAATATAGAAAGAATATTATACTTGACCGCTGCCCTTCTGCTGCAGTCTGCTAATCATTCACAACTCACTTGTTCCACAAAGCTCTTTATCAGGAGTGGTAACTTGGTCTGTGTAGGGTGCTACAGTACATAGGGTTGAGTGCAGTACAGTCTGCTGTTCTGTAAGGACCGCTATCGGTCCACAATAGATAGGGTTGAGGTGCACCACTGCTGACCGCTGCCCTATACTGCAGCAGTCCTTCAGCAGTATAGGGACTGACGTACAGTCTGCTAATCACTAACACACTAATAGATAGGGTTGAGGTGCACCACTGCTGACCGCTGCCCTATACTGCAGCAGTCCTTCAGCAGTATAGGGACTGACGTACAGTCTGCTAATCACTAACACACAACCTGCTTGGTCCACAAAAGTTCCTATAAGGACTGGTAACTTGGTCTAGGGTGCTACAGTACATAGGGTTGAGTGCGGTACAGTCTGCTGTTCTGTAAGGACCGCTATCGGTCCACAATAGATAGGGTTGAGGTGCACTACTGCTGACTGCTGCCCTATACTGCAGCAGTCCTTCATTGGTATAGGGACTGACGTACAGTCTGCTAATCACTAACACACAACCTGCTTGGTCCACAAAAGTTCTTATAAGGACTGGTAACTTGGTCTAGGGTGCTACAGTACATAGGGTTGAGTGCGGTACAGTCTGCTGTTCTGTAAGGACCGCTATCGGTCCACAATAGATAGGGTTGAGGTGCACCACTGCTGACCGCTGCCCTATACTGCAGCAGTCCTTCAGCGGTATAGGGACTGACGTACAGTCTGCTAATCACTAACACACAACCTGCTTGGTCCACAAAAGTTCCTATAAGGACTGGTAACTTGGTCTAGGGTGCTACAGTACATAGGGTTGAGTGCGGTACAGTCTGCTGTTCTGTAAGGACCGCTATCGGTCCACAATAGATAGGGTTGAGGTGCACTACTGCTGACTGCTGCCCTATACTGCAGCAGTCCTTCATTGTATAGGGACTGACGTACAGTCTGCTAATCACTAACACACAACCTGCTTGGTCCACAAAAGTTCTTATAAGGACTGGTAACTTGGTCTAGGGTGCTACAGTACATAGGGTTGAATGCAGTACAGTCTGCTGTTCTGTAAAGACCGCTATCGGTCCACAATAGATAGGGTTGAGGTGCACTACTGCTGACTGCTGCCCTATACTGCAGCAGTCCTTCATTGTATAGGGACTGACGTACAGTCTGCTAATCACTAACACACAACCTGCTTGGTCCACAAAAGTTCTTATAAGGACTGGTAACTTGGTCTAGGGTGCTACAGTACATAGGGTTGAGTGCAGTACAGTCTGCTGTTCTGTAAAGACCGCTATCGGTCCACAATAGATAGGGTTGAGGTGCACTACTGCTGACTGCTGCCCTATACTGCAGCAGTCCTTCATTGGTATAGGGACTAGGAGTTTTGTCACAGGGTGATTTAAAAAATGACAGGCAGAGGAAGAGGCAGGCCCTTCCGCAGGGGTGGTAGGGGTAGGGCAGGAGCAACAGCCTTGAGCCAAAGTGGGAAGTTGCAGAAGGTGCGTTCAATTACTTTAAAGGACGCACCAGACTTGGTTGAGTGGCTCACTCAGCCTTACTCTTCTGCACCCTCCTCATCCTCTCGATCTGCACCCTCTTCTTCACTCTCTGCTATGTGCACCCCCAAAGCCACTACCACCAACAACACCACCACCACCACCACCACATACCTTCCGCTTGAGTCACAGGAATTATTTTCCGATCCATATCAAGAGGACATTTCTGATGCGCAGCCACTCTTGGTATTGGATCAGGAAGAGGAGGTAGCAACAACCGCTACTCAGCAGTCTGATGACAGTACCCAGATCAGCCCAAGGAGGAGGTTGGTCCCCGGTGTTGCTGCCTACTCCGAGATCTCTACTTATAGGGGTGATGAAGGTGACGTTGATGATGACATGTCTAGTGATGTCACGTGGGTGCCCACAAGAGAGGAAGAGGAGGGGAGTTCAGAGGGAGATATGGACCAGCAGATAGGGAGGAGAAGCAGGAATAACTTACATTGCACAGGAGGGACAATGCAGACTGCAAATGTATCAGGAGCGAGTCATCGACCATGTACGGTCACATCTGGCACTCCCAGGACACCGGCACATGGCTCCGCAGTGTGGGCTTTTTTTAACGTGTCCGCTGCTGACAATAGCGTTGCCATCTGCAATCTTTGCAGTCAACGCATTAGTCGCGGTAAGCCCAACACTCACCTAGGGACGACCGCCTTAAGAAGGCACATGAGCAGCCATCACCGAGCCCAGTGGGAGCAACGGAACACACAAAGCCACACTGCAGGCTCTCACCGTCCAGCCTCGTCTTCTACTTCTCCTTCTCCTCTCTCCTCACAATTGTCCTCCACTCCACCTTCCATCACGCCAAGCTCACGTTTTTCTGCAAAAAGGCAGGCTTCCGTGGGCCTAATGTTCGAGCGTAAAAAAATGATGACGCCGGATAACCCTCTTGCCCAACGGTTGACGGCTGGCTTGTCAGAACTGATAGCCCGCCAACTACTGCCATATAAACTGGTGGACTCGGAGGCCTTTCGCAAATTTGTGGCCATTGGAACACCACAATGGAAGGTCCCAGGAAGGAAGTATTTCTCAGAGAAGGGCATCCCAGAGCTATATGGCCATGTTCAGCGGCAAGTGAATGTATCTCTGGCACAGAGTGTCGGTGCCAAGATACATCTGACTACAGACACGTGGTCTAGCAAACACGGGCAGGGAAGGTATATCACTTTTACTGCCCACTGGGTGAACCTTCTGACGGCCGTCAAGCATGTAACCCGTGGCACCCGTGTAGATTTGGTTTTACCGCCACGGATTGCATGCAGGCCTGACTCTTCTTCTCCTCCTCCTCCTACTCCATCCTCCTCCCTCTCTTCCTCAGCTGCCTCCTCCTTTTGCGCTGCTAGCGTCTCTTCCGCTGCACCGCCCAAGCTCCCCAGAACCTATTCCACAGGCCAGGTGAGACGTTGCCATGCCGTGCTGCGTCTGTTGTGCCTGGAAGCCAAGAGCCACACTGGCCCGGCACTCCTTTCAGCTTTGCGTTCACAGGCAGATCAGTGGCTAACACCGCTCAATTTGACAGTTGGTAAAGTGGTGTGTGACAACGGTGCCAATCTGCTTAGCGCATTGAAACAGGGCAAAATCACGCACGTGCCATGCATGGCACACGTCTTAAACTTGGTCGTGCAGCGATTCCTTGTCAAATACCCTGGGGTCCAGGACATCTTGCGGCAGGCAAGGAAAATCTCGGCCCATTTCAGAAGATCTTACACGGCCATGGCTCGCCTTGCTGACATTCAGCGGCGACACCATCTGCCGGTCAGACGTCTTATTTGCGATTGCCCGACGCGATGGAACTCAACCTTCTATATGCTTGATAGGCTGCTCCAGCAGAAACTTGCAGTTAACGTCTACCTGTATGAACTCTGCGAAAGAAACGGTTCTGGGGAGCTGGGTTTTTTTTCACAGCGCCAGTGGCTGCTCATGCGCGACACATGCAGACTTCTGCGGCCATTTGAGGAGATCACCAAACTGGTCAGTCGCAGCCATGGTGCCATCAGTGACATAGTACCTTATGCCTTCTTTATGGAGCGTGCATTGCGTTGTGTCATTGATCAGGCTGTGGAGGACCAGGAGCGGGAAGATGAGGAAGTCGCAATGCTGGATGAATTCCCAGGGGGGGCTACTCTATCTGAGACAAGTCAACAACAGGAGTCTGAAGAGGAGTCAGAGGAGGATGGTGCCGGGGCGGATGAGGAGGAGCAAGAAGAGCGTGCTTTAAACCTTTCTGGGATCCCTGTTGTGCGTGGATGGGGAGAGGAGAATGAAGAGGACGACATTATCCTGGATGATGAGCAGGAGCCAGGCCACCACACCGCTTCCACTTTAGTGCAAATGGGGGCCTTCATGCTCCAGTGTTTTAATAGGGACCCCCGTATAAAAAGCATAAGGGTCAAGGACCAGTACTGGGTGGCAACGTACTTAGACCCCCGGTACAAACACAAAATGGCGGAAATGTTACCGCCGTCGCAGAGGGCTGTCAGAATGCAGCACTTCCAGGCCTTGCTTCGAGAAATGCTGCATTCTGCTTTTGCGTGCGCTGGCAGAGGAGCAATTCCCACTCCCAGAGAAGGATTTGCGGGTACCAATCCAACAGCGCCTGCAAGAAGAGGCCGGTTTGAAGATGTGTTGGTGACTTCGGATATGAGGTCATTCTTTCAGCTGACCCATCGACAGGTGTCATCCGGATCCAGCATCAGGGAACGCCTAGACCGTCAGGTGTCCGACTACATTGGGTTAACGGCCGATGTGGACGCTCTGAGGAGTGATGAACCCCTGGACTACTGGGTGGGCAGGCTTGACCTCTGGCCAGAGCTTGCCCAATTTGCAATCGAACTGTTGGCTTGCCCCTCATCCAGTGTCCTGTCCGAAAGGACGTTCAGCGCAGCAGGGGGGATCGTGACCGATAAGCGTACTCGCCTAGCTCACGACAGTGTTAACTACCTCACATTTATAAAAATGAATGAGGCATGGATCTCGGAGGAATTCAACACATGTGACCAGTAGACCATGTATATGTCTATAAACTATTTTTTTAATCAAGCACACAGACCTTCTTTCTTCATTTGGCTCACTTCCTTGTCCCAAAAAAGCACACCGTACTATATGCCCCTACCCTCCTCTTTGAAGAGGTTGAGCGGTGTCATATTTCTACTGGGGCAGCTTATGATAACCCTGTGCTGTGCTGACTTCCTCCTGGGGGTTCTTATTATGAGGGGATCACACCATCCCTGTGCTGTGCTGAGTTTCTCCTGGGCCTGCTTACTATGAGGGGATCACACCATCCCTGTGCTGTGCTGACTTCCTCCTGGGGGTTCTTCTTATGAGGGGATCACACCATCCCTGTGCTGTGCTGAGTTTCTCCTGGGGGTTCTTCTTATGAGGGGATCACACCATCCCTGTGCTGTGCTGAGTTTCTCCTGGGCCTGCTTACTATGAGGGGATCACACCATCCCTGTGCTGTGCTGACTTCCTCCTGGGGGTTCTTCTTATGAGGGGATCACACCATCCCTGTGCTGTGCTGAGTTTCTCCTGGGCCTGCTTACTATGAGGGGATCACACCATCCCTGTGCTGTGCTGACTTCCTCCTGGGGGTTCTAATTATGAGGGGATCACACCATCCCTGTGCTGTGCTGACTTACTCCTGGGGCTGCTTATGTTGCTGCTGTCAGTGCTGTATATCACGGTGCTGGTGTGAGTGCTTAATGTCACGGTGCTGCTGTCAGTGCTGTATATCACTGTGCTGATGTCAGTGCTGTATGTCATGCTTCTGATGTCAGTGCCCTCTATCACGGTGCTGCTGTCAGTGCTGTATATCACAGTGCTGATGTCAGTGCTTAATGTCACGCTTCTGATGTCAGTACTCTCTACCACGGTGCTGCTGTCAGTGCTGTATATCACTGTGCTGGTGTTAATGCTTTATGTCACGCTTCTGATGTCAGTACTCTCTATCACGGTGCTGCTGTCAGTGCTGTATATCACGGTGCTGATGTCAGTGCTGTATGTCACGCTTCTGATGTCAGTGCCCTCTATCACGGTGCTGCTGTCAGTGCTGTATATCACGGTGCTGATGTCAGTGCTTAATGTCACGCTTCTGATGTCAGTGCTGTATATCACGGTGTTGCTGTCAATGCTGTATGTCACGGTGCTGGTGTAAATGCTTTATGTCACGCTTCTGATGTCAGTACTCTCTATCACGGTGCTGCTGTCAGTGCTGTATATCACTGTGCTGATGTCAGTGCTTAATGTCACGCTTTTAATGTCAGTACTCTCCATCACGGTGCTGCTGTCAGTGCTGTATATCACGGTGCTGCTGTCAGTGCTGTATATCACGGTGCTGATGTCAGTGCTGTATGTCACGCTTCTGATGTCAGTGCCCTCTATCACGGTGCTGCTGTCAGTGCTGTATATCACGGTGCTGATGTCAGTGCTTAATGTCACGCTTCTGATGTCAGTGCTGTATATCACGGTGTTACTGTCAATGCTGTATGTCACGGTGCTGGTGTTAATGCTTTATGTCACGCTTCTGATGTCAGTACTCTCCATCACGGTGCTGCTGTCAGTGCTGTATATCACTGTGCTGATGTCAGTGCTTAATGTCACGCTTTTAATGTCAGTACTCTCTATCACGGTGCTGCTGTCAGTGCTGTATATCACTGTGCTGATGTCAGTGCTTAATGTCACGCTTCTGATGTCAGTACTCTCCATCACGGTGCTGCTGCCAGTGCTGTATATCACGGTGCTGCTGTCAGTGCTGTATATCACGGTGCTGATGTCAGTGCTGTATGTCACGCTTCTGATGTCAGTGCCCTCTATCACGGTGCTGCTGTCAGTGCTGTATATCACAGTGCTGATGTCAGTGCTTAATGTCACGCTTCTGATGTCAGTGCTGTATATCACGGTGTTGCTGTCAATGCTGTATGTCACGGTGCTGGTGTTAATGCTTTATGTCACGCTTCTGATGTCAGTACTCTCTATCACGGTGCTGCTGTCAGTGCTGTATATCACTGTGCTGATGTCAGTGCTTAATGTCACGCTTTTAATGTCAGTACTCTCTATCACGGTGCTGCTGTCAGTGCTGTATATCACTGTGCTGATGTCAGTGCTGTATGTCACGCTTCTGATGTCAGTGTCCTCTATCACGGTGCTGCTGTCAGTGCTGTATATCACGGTGCTGATGTCAGTGCTTAATGTCACGCTTCTGATGTCAGTACACTCTATCACGGTGTTGCTGTCAATGCTGTATGTCACGGTGCTGGTGTTAATGCTTTATGTCACGCTGCTGATGTCAGTGCCCTCTATCACGGTGCTGTTGTCAGATGCCTCTGTCACGGTGCAGGTGTCATTGCTGTATGTCACGCTGCTGGTGATCATCTCCTGCACCCTCTTCTTTGCCTACCCTGGTCCCTGACCTTCCCTCTCCTCCATTGACTTCATGCGCTCCACAGTCCTGAATTGTCAGAACAATTTTCCAAATAAAAAAAGAATGCTTGTAGTTATCGATCCCAATTTCACCTCATACATGTGTTATGTCATTGGCCAGGTGGTGGGACTATGTTTTCCCTGCTAATAATTACCTCGTGGCTGCAAATTCGACCTAAAGGTTTGAAACGTTCGCCTCCCATTGAAGTCAATGGGGCCCGCGGCGAACGTTCGGTTTCGCGAACGGTCGGCCTCGTTCGCGGTCCGCGTTCGCGAAACGTCCCGTCGGAGGTTCGGGCCATCACTACTCATGATACATTAGTGTGATGGCCAGTGGGTAGAATGGTCCTTACACTTGTGGTCATTGGGAAGAATTACCTCCTTACAGATAGCTACAAAAATCAATGGTGTCAGTGGGAACTTATCTGAGAGGCAGAAATTGCCCAATGCTGAAGGAACCCCTAGCAACCTCTGGAGGAACCCTAGGGTTCCATGGAACTCTGGTTGAGAATCACTGTACTACAGGGCACCAGGGCTCATTCATACTGGCAGCATTGGACAGGCTTGCCCAAAGTTCCAACTCAGCTTGCCAACAGACTTTTTTGGCTGAAAACTTTGCAGGTTTACCACTAGAAACAAGGAATAATCTACAGTATAATGCAATGCAAAGCCTTTGCCTGGGTATGCAAAGCCACAAAAGCAAATCATTTAAAGGGATGGATAATCCAGCACCCCTTCTATAAAATAATGGGTAACACCAACCACAAGTGGTGGAGCTCTTAGGAAAAGCTAACAATTCTGTGCTGGAATGTTTTGTTGTTGTTGCAATTGGTACATGTTCATAATGGCAGTATTTGGTGTTCCATGCATTTTTTTGGGCAATAGCTTTCTCCTTAGCCTAGCCATGGGCAGAATTATTTGTTGACCCCCTTCCCGATAGCCGTAAACATATATGTGCCGCTGTGCCGAGAGATGTGCCGAGCTCACAGCAAGAGCCCCATGTCTTGTACTAACCTGATCGCTGTGATAGCCTCTGATTGGCTATCACCGTGATCAGTCACTATACAGCCTGCCCATATGTTTTTTTCTTCTCTTGAAAGGAGAAAAAAAGATATATTGTATACACACAAGATACATTATATAATACATTGTATACATACAGGATACATTGGGGGTTATTTACTAAAGGAAAATCCACTTTGCACTGAAAGTACACTTGGAAGTAAAGTCGCTGTAGATCCGAGGGGGACATGTAAGGAAAATAAAAAACAGTATTTTAGCTTGCACATGATTGGATGATAAAATCAGCAGAGCTTTAACTGATTTCAGATCTACCCCTCGGATCTACAGCGACTGCACTTCCAAGTGCACTTTCAGTGCAAAGTGGATTTGCCTTTCGTAAATGACCCCCATTGTATACACCCAAGATACATTATATAATACATTGCATACACACAAGATACATTATATAACACACCGAGGGTTATTTACAAAAGGCAACTCCACTTTGCACTGCAAGTGCACTTGGAAGTGCAGTCACTATAAATCTGAGGGGTAGATCGGAGAGGAAGATCTGAAATGAGGGGAAGCTCTGCTGATTTTATCATCCACTCAAGCAAGCTGTTTTTTATTTTCCTTGCATGTCCCCCCCCCCCCCCTCGGAACTACAGCGACTTTACTTTCAGTGCAAAGTGGATTTGTCTTTCGTAAATAACCCCCATTACATCAGCCCTCAAATTTTCCACTTGCCTACTCACATTTTGCAAGTTGAAAATTATGGCTGGCGAGCGTGGGCTGCCTGGGAGCAGGGGGGGATGGGGGGGCAAGCACCGCCGACAGGCAGGGTTGAATGGGAGACGCTCTCCCAGCGATCGCCAAGGGGAAGAGGGAGGAGAGCAGGTGGCTGGATCATCAAAGAGCGGGGATATCGCTGTAATTTCATTTACATTGCCGCGTGTTCCCGCCGCTCTCTGTTACAGACAGCCCCGCCTCCTGGCCCGTACATTCCATATATGAAAGATACATTATATAATACATTGCTTACATGCAAAATACATTATATAATACATTGCATACATAAAAAATACATTGCACACATCTCCCAATTGTCCCTGATTTCAAGGGACTGGCCCTGATTTGGAACAAAAAGTCCATTTGTCCCTCATTTTGGTCTGATCTATATAGTTGTATATAAAATGCACTATTTACAGTATCTTTTCAAAAAGGGCTAAACCTTTAATCCAGTTTCTAAATTGCTGCATTGCTTGTAGATATCAAAAGCCAATATAAAGGAATAGTAGTGGTAAAAAAAAGCCCTTGTGGGTTTAACTAATCTTTTTTGTTTTTGTATAATTGTCCTTTAAAGGGGTGTGGCAGGGGGTGTGTCCTATGCCTACATATAGTTCTTTTGCTAATAGGTGTCCCTCGTTCCCATCTCAAAAAGTTGGCATTGTATACATACAGGATACGTTATATAATGCATGGTATACATTCTAAATACATTATATAATACATTACAGATACATTGTATACATACAGGAAACATTATATAATACATTGTATCTTTTTCTCCGTGCAAGAAGCGAAAACTGTAAACTAAAGAAATGCATGTAAAAAATAAAAAATAATAATAATAATAAAATAAAAAAACCAAGGCTTGCTATGAGGGCACTCAGAGAAGAGGAGGAACCCAGAGCACTGGCAGGGGACCCCAGAATAGGAGATATGGGGTGCTCTGTGCAATATTATTGCACACAGAATGTGAGTATAACATGTTTGTTATTTTAATTTAAAAAAAATAGATTTACAATCTATAATAAGATACAAGCATGTGGTAAAAAATGGCCGTGGTCCATTATTGGGGTTTTAATCGGATAGAACATTAACTTGTATCAGGAGCGGCTTGTCCATTAAGGGCGCACGGGCGCTGCCCCCCATTCATGCGTCTGGCCCCTTTCAAGCCACCGGCGCATGGATTTCAATGCAGGGAAGGGGTGTTTTTTTGAAGCACCCTTTAGAGCCAGAGGCTCTAATAGTCTTCAATATAGGGTGGTCTTGTGTTGCAGAGAGTGCGCTCCGATCCCACCCAGGTGTGTTACAACAGCAAATGAATATTTGCTGTTGTAACACTGATCCTCCTCCTGGCCAATCATGAAGCCAGTTTTGACAAAGGTCACCCAATTGGCTGAAAGGACAGGCGATCCTCTTAGATGCCTAGGACGAGGGGAGGAGCTGGAAGCTGCCATGGAGGAGAGGACACGGAGTCGCTGCACTACTCTGCCTGCCACCCGCCAATGGGGTAAGTGCCGGACTGACCGGCAAACAGCGGGGGGAAGGGGGGTTGCCGCTTGGAGGAGGGGGTGAGTGCCACTGACTTGTATACGGGATAAATAAATCAAATAACTACACCTGAACTGGCCACTAGATGTCCTCAGTCTGATGACCAGCCCACTTCCCTTGAGCCCTGGTCATCCTGGACCCACCCCAGCTTGTCACCGGACAGTGAAAAGAGAAGAGGCACATGGAAGATCTCATCCCTGGGTCCGTCTGCTCTCTCCTCTTGTCTGTATGCTTTCTGCCAGCACATGAACTGATTGGCTCCTTGTTCTGCTTCTTCCTCTCACACTCCAGCCCTGCTGTACAGGGACTGCAAGTGGTTAATACCAGGTCAGATTCAGGTATTTACACTGCTTACGTTTAGATAATACATTTAATAATGAAATCATGTAATGGGCACAGAGCTGATATCTGTACAGATTTGTGCAGATCTGATATTTTTAACTTATTTGGAGCTCTTTTTTTTTTCCTCTTTAGGGGAGCAAAGTGACCCAACATCCATTCCGTCTGCAGAGGAGCTCATGACACCTCTGACAGGTGAGCTTTACTTTTATTCTTTCATTATTTCAGAGGTATGAAGGATAACGCCTTACCATGCCAGGCTTCTTCCCTTTATAGAGATGTTACCATCGAGAACATTATGCACGGACGGAATCCTCGCTACATTTGTAAAACAAGAAGGGTTGCTGTAACTCGGAGAGCTACAATATAAACACATTCATCATCACAATTTAGAACTCACTGACATTTATATTATAATCCATTAATCCTGGGATTCGGCAGCTAAACTCTCAACAATCTTTATTGTTCTGTTCTGCGGCTGCACTTGGGTAACGCTAAGAGGAAGTGATTTTCAGTGTGATCGTTTCTGGTGAATGAACGCCTTTTACGGGTTGTAAAATACAATCTAGAAAAAAATGATGTTAACCCTTTCCCTTCTTTCCTGGTGTCCCTTTAAAAAAAAATGTATTCTGGGGGGGGGCTGGGGGTCAGGAAAGATTGCCCAATCACGTGGCCACTGTAATTGGCTGTCAGTCACCACCAGCTACTGATCATTAGTGGGGACCAAGAGCTATCGTTGGCAGCTTGGTCATTGTGCTGGGAGAGCACAGTGAGCTCACTCTCAGAACAGGAACATCGGCCACCAAGTGACGCATATGTACCAACGTGTGTGCGTTAAAGCCAGTCCTTTTCTTACCGCATATATGTGTAGCGGCCACAACCTTTGCTGTGCGGCCTTGACTTTATGGGCTTACCAGTTACCTTCTGTTGGCCTGCACTTCCACTTCTAGGAGTTCCCAGGGTTGATACCTAATGATCTGCACACTGACACAGATTAAGTGCTTTTTCAAAAGGTTTATTGTGCAGTAAGAACTTCCAATTAACACAGTCTCTTAGGGAACAGAGGGTACGGGTGAAGAACTCAGGCACCTTGAACTGCAGGTCTAGCAAAGTCTCTAATTCCACCCAGAGAGTAGTCACTCGCAGCTGGGCACTTCAAGGCTGAACAGGTCTCTAGCCAGAGATCATGGCAGTCAGCAGATTTACTCAAAAACTTGAAACAGTCCCGTGAACGTGGACAAATTGTAACTAGAGGTGAACAGGAACCTGTTCCTCAGTACCCGGAACGTTTCCCGTCTCCTCAGTGGTACTAAAAAAGCGTGAATTTGTCAATGTCTTTCCCAACTCAGTAACCAGGCACTTCTCAGGATGCCACTTGCTGGCCCTCCTCCGAAGAGTCCTCCCTCGGTCACTTCCACGAGCTGTGGTGCCTCTCCAAGCCGCGAGCACACCCGGACACCTTGAATCCTCCCTCAGTTACTGCGCCTCGGACCAGCCGGGTCCGAGACTCGGGAACAGACGGATCCCTACCCCAGACCAGACGGGTCTATCAGGGGCCACTAACAGGAACATGTTGCGGGGTATTGAACACCCCGTGACCGGGACCTCTCACGGGGCTACTCCGGTCCTAGAACCAGACCAGACCTCACGGGTCTCACGAACTCCTCTCCTCAAACACGTGACCCACACCCCTTAAGTACCCCTTCCCAGACTCCCCAGCGGGCCCTGGCACTCCCACTGATTGGTTCTGAGAAGGCTGATACCCAAACATCCAATTAGACCTGGTTCTGGCCTGTCATGTGCACCTCACTGCTCACATGACCAGACAGAACTTCCAAACACAGCCCAGCCAGACTGGTGTTAGGCCCACCTATTTAATTAACCCTCAGAACCCCTACTGTTCTGAGGCAAAAACTAAATTTACATGCGTATGACATTTCATCCAAAATGTCATCCGCTACATATGTTTTTATTTTTTTTTAAAACAATCATGTCATACTTACCTCCACTGTGCAGCTCGTTTTGCACAGGGTGGCCCCGAACATCCATTTCAGGGGTCCCAAAGCGGCTCTTCCCCACATTAGATCACCCCCTTGGAGAAGCGCTCTCCCAAGGGGGCTACCTTGTGGGCACGCTCCTGAGTCCAGCATTCGGTATCCATAGAGGCCAAATGCAGGACTCAGCCCCGCCCCCTGCATCATTGGATTTAATTGACAGCAGTGGGAGCCCATGGCTGCGCTGCTATCAATCTCTCCAATTAAGAGCCAGGAACCCCTGGAGAGAGGGACGGTGGGGACACGCCAACGGAAATTCGGGGCTCAGGTAAGTAAAACGGGGGGCTAGGGGGCATTAAGGTGAAAAAACATGAGCCTTTACTACCCCTTTAACTGCTTGCTGGGACGGCGTCCCAGAGCGGGGGCACGCAGTGCGGTGACCGCGGCCGCACCATGTTGGTAGGACTGACAGAGTGTGAGGAGAGGAGAGCCGATCAGCGGCATCTCCTCTCAGGGGGACATGTAGGAATGTAATCAGGGCACTGATCATCAGTGCCCTGATTACAATAGTGCAATACACTGTCACCAATCAGTGCCCAACATTGACCACTAATGCCAGCTATCAGTTATCAGCTATCAGTGCCCGCTAGTGGCAGAAATCAGTGCCCACCACTGCCTACAAGTGCCACCAATCAGTACCCATTAGCAATGCCAGTCAGTGCTGGCAATCGGTGCCACCTATCAGTGCTGCCCATCAATGCCCATCACTGCTGTCAATCAATCAATGCCCATCAGTGTTGCCCATCAGCGCCACCCATCAATGCCCATCAGTACCACCTATCCCTGCCGCCTATCAGTGCCCACCAGTACCGCCTACCAGTGCCCACCAGTACCGCCTACCAGTGCCCACCAGTGCCACTTATCAGTGCCCACCAGTGCCGCCTATTAGTGCCCACCAGTGCCACCTAATAGTGCCCATCAGTGCGGCATATTAGTGCCTCATCAGTGCCACCTAATTAGTGCCCATAAGTGGCGCCTCATCAGTGCCCATAAGTGCCACCTCATCAATGCCCACCAGTTCAGCCTATCAATGCCCACCAGTTCAGCCTATCAGTGCCACCTCATCAGCGCACACCAGTGAAGGCGCAAAATTACTCACTTACAAAATTTACTGACAGAAAAAAGTAAAAAACATTTTTTTTCGAAATTTTTGGTCTTTTTTTTTTTTGTAAAAAAACCCAGCAGTGATTAAATACCACCAAAAGAAAGCTATATTTGTGTGAAGAAAATGATAAAAAAAATTGTTTGGTAGGCAAGTGGTTAAGAGACAATGCCACATGCCCAATTCAGGTGGACAATTGAAAGAGTAGCCAATGTGTCTCAAGGGTCCAACACCACCCCTTCGTCAGGACTTGCAAAAATGTATATAAAAGGATTAGAATTGAACTGAACCGTTTAATGATATTTTTTACAGTGTTATTACAAGTACCGATCCTGAAACTAAAGCCTCTGTTGATATGGATTACCTATAAAATATGGTGTACTATCATCCAATCCAGAAGGAAAGAAGACTGGGAGATCGGTCCCCATAAGGGGAGTATTTAAAGGACTATATCGGTACCAACTTATACAGCGTATACTCAAAGTATGATAAAAAAAAGTATTTGATTCTTTATTAGTACAAAAAAACTATAATATAACTACTTAATGATAAACATCATATGAGGTGCATGGTCACAATCCATGTATATCACCAGCATACATGTCCCCTGCTACGGAGGATTAGGATATGATGGATTCTCATGGATATCATTGTTCTCAACAAGTTTCGTGGAATTCTACCACTTCATCAGGAGAATATCTGTAATCAATCATTTGAATAAGAAATACCATATATTACAGTATCACCATATGTGAAACTTGTTGAGAACAATTATATCCGTGGGAATCTATCATATCTTGATCCTCCTTAGCAGGGGACGTATATGCTGGTGATGTAAATGGATTGAAACCATGCACCTTTTATGATGTTTATTATTAAGTATCTGGATATCCTGATGTTATAGATTTTTGTACTAATAAAGAATCAAATACTTTTTTATCAAACTTTGAATATATGCTTTATAAGTTGGTGTTGAGATAGTCCTTTAAAAACTCCCCTTACAAGCACAGATCCTGTCAGAAGCTGGTTTGGCAGCCTAATTTAGGTATCTCAACTGAAACGCTGCAAGTTCAGATGCAAGAGCAAACTCTGCAGATTCAGATGTAAAGGGGAACTCTGCAGATCCAGATGTAAAAAAAAAAAAAGGAGCTCTGTGTATTTGGGTTTAAAACAGGACCTCTGTGGACTCTGATGTAAGAGTCAAAAAGCTGAAAAATTTGAATATTCGGAAATTTGAAAATTCGGAAATTCCAAAATTAGAAAATTCTGAAATTCCAAAAAATCCCAAAGTTCTGAAATTCAAAAAAATGTGAAATTCGGAAATTCTAAAATTCGGAAATTCAAAATTAAAAAGTCAGAAAATTCAGTCAGGAAGTTCGGAAATTGGAAAATCAGAAAATAAGAATGAAAATCTGAAAATTCTAAAGAACGAAAATCCAAATATAAATATAGGTATTGGAATTTCCTTTCAAATTTGACTGTTAGTGAACACAAAGAATATTGATTTATCTGAAGTTTTACGAATTATCCAAAATAACAAATGTCGTATCTAAACGAATGGAATGTAACAAATTACTTTTTAATATTATTATTATTATTATTACTATATATTATTATTATTAATTTGTTACGTTACATTTCTTTAAATGCGTAATTTGTTATTTCGGATAATTCGTAACTTCAGATAAATTCGTATTCGTTACATTCACTAACAGCCAAATTTGAAAGAATATTCCAATAACTATAATTTAATAGTTCATTATTATTAGTTAGTTAGTTATTATTTTGACTTTTAGGATTTTTGGATTTTCTTTCCTATTTTAGAATTTTTGGATTTTTGAATTTTCGAATTTTCAAATTTTAGAATTTCCGAAATTTATGAAATTACTGAAAAAACAAATGAATCTAAAATTAACTAATTTTTTGGCAGTGAATCCCTATACTGCCCTAGCCTGTCTATATACTACACTAGCCTGTCCATATACTACCCTAGCCTGCCCCTACACTGCCTTAGCCTGTCCATATACTACACTAGCCTGTCCATATACTACACTAGCCTGTCCATATATTACCACAGCATGTCTATATACTACCCTAGCTTGCCCTTTACTACCCTAGCCAGTCTATATACTGCCCTAGCCCGCCCCTATACTACCCTAGCCTATCTATATACTGCCCTAGCCTGCCCCTATACTGCCCTAGCCTGTCTATATACTACCCTAGCCTGCCCCTTACTACCCTAGCCTGTCTATATACTGCCCTAGCCCGCCCCTATACTACCCTAGTCTATCTTTATACTGCCCTAGCCTGGCCCTATACTGCCCTAGCCTGTCTATATACTACCTTAGCCTGCCCCTTACTACCCTAGCCTGTCTATATAATACCCTAGCCTGCCCCTTACTACCCTAGCCTGTCTATATACTGCCCTAGCCCGACCCCTATACTACCCTAGTCTATTTTTATACTGCCCTAGCCTGCCCCTATACTGCCCTAGCCTGCCCGTATACTGCCCTAGCCTGCCCGTATACTGCCCTAGCCTGCCCCTATACTGCCCTAGCCTGCCCCTATACTGCCCGTATAAGGCCCCAGCCGGCCCCTTGGAATTGAACATAATGGTATGTCATATATGTTTTCATACAGACAAGGTGCTGTTGCATGTAAATCTGACTTCCTGATAAATACAATTTTAGTTTTAATTATCATGATATAAAATAATGGATATGGGGGCCTTTTGATGAGCGTGATTTTTTTTTTTTGGGGGGGGGGGGCAGCATTTCATCCTTGGACCCAAGCAGAACAATGTCTTACCCGACAGTGTCTTCTAAATGTGTTTGCTTTGGATAGTTCATTATATAATTATGTTTTTTGAATTGTATTTTAAAAGCATCAAACCAGAGTCCCAGCACCCCGGCAGTGGAGTCCTCTCTGGGTAAGTTGACATTTCTGAATTGTGTTTTGTCGTTTTCTTGCACTTTACTAATGGCTTAGAGCTACAGTATCTCTCCCATCAATGGAAGAATAGCCATGACCAAGTGTTTACGTCACCTTAGGACAGTGATGGCGAACCTTGGCACCCCAGATGTTTTGGAACTACATTTCCCATGATGCTCAACTACACTGCAGAGTGCATGGGCATCATGGGAAATGTAGTTCCAAAACATCTGGAGTGCCAATGTTCGCAGTCACTGCCTTAGGGTAACCATTGCTTGTCTACTGGTTTCTGGACTGCAAAGTAGATTAGTCTACCCTAAAAATTGCTGAGAGCTGATAAGTTCACAGCTGATTGGAGAAGTTCTAAGCAGAACATCCCTACATGCCAGTGAAGAGGGTGTGGGGGGGGGGGGGGGTTAAGAGGTTTTTATTTCACTCTGAAAATGGAACCCCCCCCCCCATTAAAATAAAGGATGAGGTTCAAATTCATGGTGACACAGGGTTCGCTGCAAACAAAGGCTGTTCACTGTTTGGCAAATGTGCAAGCTTACTAGCCTACTTGCCTGCCCACCGAAGGGAATGTCTGGGTGCTGCAGGAAGTCATAGCCCTTGTACACACGGTCGGACATTCCAAACTATGGAGTTACTCGTGTGGGCTCAATCCTGAGCCCTGCTGTCTGCATCTATAGACACCCAGCGGCCGCGATCCATCTCCCTTAACAGGGAGAACTGCACAGGTACAAAAGAGAGCGTTAGTACACGTATGGCGTCTGCGCTAGGTGCACAGTGGAACCCCATAGCGTTATCGGGAGTGAGGTAGTGGTGATATGCCAGACAGGTGGAGAGGGCATTGGCTCCACATGTCCCATCTAAATACACAAGTAACTGCGGTGATGCATAGTACATCAGGAGAGTTTACTAGAGTGTATTCATGTTTAACCATCTATCCGAGTCATGAGCGTGGCTCTAGTAAAGGCACCTCACGTGCATGGCAGTGACCCTGTACAAAGTGCCTAGCATAAACTAGAAGAACTCACCCCAGAGGTGACTCTTGCTTGGTGCCCAATGATGAGGGAAACATGGAGGACATGATGACCACCCCAGCACCCTACCCCCCTTACAAGCAGTCTTTGATTGCTCAGTTCTCTGTCTTAGAGGAGAAGAAGGACCGATGCTGCATCCACCTAGGTGAGGGTATACATTTTATTTTAATCTCACACTTCTCTTTTAATCACATGCCAACCAGTGCACGACAATATACGTCGGCACAATGGCACGGCTGGGCAAATGGGTGTACAGGTACGTCCCCTTTAAGACGTGGCATTGCGTGAGCATGCCCGTGGGTCCAGCGGACTCGATGTCTGCCCTGGTGGCCACGATCGCGTCACGGAGCGTCACGGAGCGGAAGAACAGGGACATGCCTATGTAAACAAGGCATTTCTCCATTCTGCCTTGTGACATGACAGAGATCTACTGCTCCCTGTCATCAGGAGCAATGATCGCTTTCATGTGAGTAGTAGCCCATCCCCCTCCCACAGTTAGAATCACTCCCTAGGACACACTTAACCCCTTGATCGCCCCCTAGTGGTTAACCCCTTCCCTGCTAGTGTCATTTACACAGTAATCGGTGCATTTTTGTAGCACTGATCGCTGTATAAATGACAATGGTCCCAAAATAGTGTCCGCCATAATGTCGCAGTCACAATAAAAATCGCAGATCGCCGCCATTACTAATTAAAAAAAAATAGTAATAAAAATGCCATTAAACTATTCCCTATATTGTAGACGCTATAACTTTTGCGCAAACCAATCAAATGAAGTGGTTAAATACAGCAAATGAGCAGTTCAACAAAGATGTCTTTAATACAAACTCCTGTACACAGTCTTCTAAGTGACCTTTAGTTAGTCTCCTGGTGCTCCCGACTGCCCCTTGAGGTGGTCATACCTTAAATAGGTGAGAAAGTCCTTATGCCACGTACACACGATCAGACTTTTTAGCGGACTTGGTCTTTCGGACCAGAATCCGTCGGACAAATCGATCGTGTGTGGGCTCCAGCGGACTTTTCTTTCCCAAAAGTCAGACGGACCTAGAAATAAAACATGTTTCAAATCTTTCCGACGGACTCGAGTCCGGTCGAAAAATCTGGTCGTCTGTGTGCTAGTCCGGACTAAAACCGACGCTAGGGCAGCTATTGGCTACTGGCTATGAACTTCCTTATTCAACGTCATCACGTTAGAATCCGTCAGACTTTTGGAGTGATCGAGTGTGGGCAAGTCCGTTCATTTGAAAGTCCGGCGGACCTCCGCTGCAAAGTCCGTCGGATAGTCCGCCAGACCAAGTCCGCCAAAAAGTCTGATCGTGTGTACGCGGCATTAGAGCCCTTTTTCAGGCATGAGTCCATACCCCTGGAACCCTGACTGGGCTCCCAGAAGGGGTGTTTAACCACTTAAGGACCGCCTCACGCCGATGTACGTAGGCAGAATGGCACGGCTGGGCACAAGCACGTACCTGTACATTGTGCGCTCCCGACCCGGTCCTGAGCTCCGTGACCATGGTCACAGGACCAGCAGACCCGATCGCTGCTGGTGTCCCGCGATCGGGTCACAGAGCTGAAGAACGAGGAGAGGTCTGTGTATACAAACCTCTCCCCATGCTTCCTACTGTGGCTGTCACCGATCGTCTGTCCCCTTTTATAGGGAAAGACGATCAGTGGCGTCACATGCCAGGCCACGCCCCCTACAATAAAAAAACACATAACATCAAACATAACCCCTACACTGCCCCCTAGTGGTTAACTCCTTCATTGCCAGTGTCATTTACACAGGATTGCTGTATAAATGACAATGGTCGCAGTCACAATAAAAATCGCTGATCGCCGCCATTACTAGTAAAAAAAAATTGTTAATTGCGATTTTTTTTTACCAAAAATATGTAGAAGATTTCATATCGACCTAAACTGAGGGAAAAAAATGTTTTTTTATATATTTTTTGGGGATATTTATTATAGCAAAAAGAAAAAAATATTGCATTTGTTTCAAGATTGTCGCTCTATTTTTGTTTATAGCGCAAAAAATAAAAACCGCAGAGGTGATCAAATACCACCAAAAGAAAGCTCTATTTGTGGGAAAAAAAGGACGCCAATTTTGTTTGGGAGCCACGTCGCACGACCGCGGAATTGTCAGTTAAAGCGACGCAGTGCCGAATCGCAAAAAGGGGCCTGGTCCTTTGGCTGCAAATTGGTCCGGGGCTTAAGTTGTTAAGTGTACCTAGTAGATCACATCCTTAGCATTGCGGCGGTTCCTTAGATGGGGAGACCTGGAACCGAAGTTTCCGGACATCTTACGGCAGTGCCAACGAGTGGTGGTTCCCCTCCATTTGATGTATTTGCCCCAGCAGAGGGCGGTATTCCCCCAAAAAGCATGGTAAAAACCTGACCAGCAGAGTTAACCCTTGCTTCTCAGGAATTACAAACTCTGCAGAGCAACATAACTAAACAGTGCCAGATTAATATTTTACATTCTAACATACGTTAACTACAAAAGAGTGGAACATTTTATTAAAACGTAAAACATTTGGCATTCACCTGCTTAGAGGTCAAGTAAATACAGAGCAGATTTTCAGCAATTCCCTCATCATTATTCATTTATCACACGGGAATCCATGACAGTCATGATGTGATTATTGGGAGGTGATAACACCCATCATTTCTCCTGTCCGAGAGTAATGAGTGAATCCGCATTCCTGTGTTCATACAATCACATCAGTGCACCGCAGCCATCTCCAGCCCTCATAAACCCAAGATTCATAAAAATGGATGACATCCAATTTAATGACTGCTGTGAAGCTGGTGTGACTTGTAACTTATTGCCATAAATCAGACAGGGTGTCTCCGAAGAGCGTAATATATGTAATATATTGCTATAGACCACCACTACAAGCAGCTAGATAAAAATAGATGAACATTAAGTCACATGAACTATTTTTATACAGGGAAGCCGCAAAAATAGACGCTGTCTTAAAACTGGCTGGGGCAGGAACTCCATATAATTATACTATATGTTTTATATTTATTTAATTAAAACACACACACATATAGTGTGTATATATACAGTATATTTATATTTAAGATTTGTTTTCTCTTTCTTTAGTATTTCACAAACATTTTAAAACATCTGGCAAAATGAGTTCAATGTTAATACAATTTCCACTTCCACAATTACATAAATATAAAAAGACATCAAAACGCACATATAAAAAATATGTTACCTAACATTCTGGAAATGAGTATAATGACACATGACGTACACACGACCGGACTTTCCGGCAGACTAGGTCTGACGGAATCAGTCCATCGGACAGTCCGATTGTGTGTGGGCTAATCCGATCGTTTTTCATTGTAAAAATCAGACGGACCTAGAAATAGAACATGTTTCTAATCTGTCCGATGGACTCAATTCCTATCGGGAAAGCCACTTGTCTCTATGCTGGTCCGACGGACCAAATACAACGCAAGTGGAGCTATTGGCTACTGGCTATTGAACCTCCTTTTTTAGTCCCGTCTTAAGTCATCACGTTCAAAACGAACGGACTTTCGAATGGACTTCATGTGTGGCCAAAGTCCGTTCGTTCGGAAGTCCGTCGGAAGTCCGTCGGAACTCTGCTGAAAAGTCAGTCGGGAAGACCGTCGGACCTAGTCTGCCAAAAAGTCCGGTCGCCTGTACGCAGCATTAGATATCATATTAATAATGGTGAAGGTGATATGGGATATATGGCAGTACCATTGTTAAGTGAAAGAGTGGTGAGCGTGAAATGTTTTATACAGCCTGTTGGTTCCATAGGTAAAGTAGAATTCTGGGTTTATACTAGATAGACTTGAATCTGCTCCCATCCCCAAAGACCAAAGCGAAGAGTCTTGGGGTTATTTTAGACGCA
Organism: Lithobates pipiens; assembly: GCF_037356315.1. Taxonomy (NCBI): domain Eukaryota; kingdom Metazoa; phylum Chordata; class Amphibia; order Anura; family Ranidae; genus Lithobates; species Lithobates pipiens. The sequence continues at coordinate 563,761,802 of NW_027507764.1, read as the reverse complement.
CAAATGTCAATGGATGCGCAAATAGGATTTGTAGTCAGTCGAACTCACCATCTGCTGCGCATGCTTCGCAGACTCATCCCTTTTATCCCAAAGAATGACAAAGCAGTGGTAGTTGGAACAATCATTACTTCACGACTGGACTACGCAAACTCGCTTTACATAGGATTACCACAATATCAACTTGCCCGATTACAACTGATCCAAAACACGGCGGCAAGGCTGATAACAGGAAAAAAACCCTGGGAATCCATCTCTCCTTTGCTGAGGAGTTTACATTGGCTAACCGTAAAAAATCGGATCACGTTCAAGACCCTTTGCCTCACCCACAAATGCGTGCATAGAGAAGCTCCGCAATACCTAATGGAGAAAATAAATCATTACACACCAAACCGCAGTCTTCGATCAGCCAACAAAAACCTCCTCCTCGTGCCCAAAGCCTGGTATAAATCCTAGGGGGATCGGAGATTCGCTGTCCAAGGGCCTCGGCTATGGAATGCTCTACCAATCAACACCCGCCAGGAAGAAAATCACCTGGCTTTTAGGAAAAAACTCAAGACCTTCCTCTTTTAGCAGATGATCAAAGCTCGCCACAGCGCCTAGAGGCGATTCAGTTCGCATTGTGCGCTATACAAGTATTTCATTCATTCATTCATTCATTCATCCCCCTTCTAGTCAGACTTCTGTGTTTACAAGTGACAGCTTGCCTCTCAGCAGCTCTCACACATCTGGTCTGCTGAGTGGCTCCCACTGAGCAGGATGGAGACAAGGGAGATGTGGGTGCCTGGGGTTCAGTGCAGATGCCGACACCCCCACTAGATAATCTCCCTGCAAGTGAGAGAGGTGGAGCCATTTACAGTGTGCAGGGAGTTCCCAGAGCCAGCTGGAAAGAGGGGTGAAAGTGAGATGTGGATGGGGGATGCAGAGGTAAACAGCTGTGTTTTTTGACTCTGTATGCAGCGCACTCCCAAACTCTGCACTCTGTACATAATGCCTGGTATGTAATGCCCCTTCAAGACCTTCCCACTGTTAGTGAAATGTGACCTCACCCAGTATTTGATGCTGTTTGAAGCGTGGGTGTGGGGGTCAAAGGGGTTTTGAGGGGTCATGGTTGAGTTCCTGGACCTATTTTCTGAGAAAAAAAGCCCTGGTTATACGATTGGGAAGGCAGCCTTGTCCTGCTATAGGAAGATCAAATTTTTATTGTGTGGGATCATCACGGTTGTTTTATGGACTTTACCTATTTTCAGGCTGCTCTGGTCTGGTCATATGATCTCCACTATGTCAACCAGCACAGGCTACATGGGAAAGAAGAGAGTGCTTGACAATGACTGGAATGCCTGAACTATGACGCCATGCATAGGCATACTATGGGGCATCTGTTGTCAGCGCTGGCAGTCGATTGGTAAAGGGAGGGAAGTGGAGTGGGGAGAAGAGGAGAAGGAGGAGAATAAAGGAGACAAAGTTGGGAGGAAGAAAAAAAAGGGGTGGGAAAACAGAAGGGAGATGGTAACCGGAGCAGTCCCACAATGATGGGGCTAAGGGGGGGGGGGGGGCAGTTTCCCATTATGATGTTTCCATAGTGCTGAGTTGGTGTAGTGTATTTAGGATGCCCATGTGGCTCTGAATTTTTTTTTATTGTTGTAGAGGGTGGCCATGAGATCTCCCATACCCCTAATGTTGTTTACCCTTTTAAGCCAGAGGAGTAAATCTGGAGATGAGATTTGTTTCCATTTGCCTGGGACGCAAGATCTTGCTGCATTAAGCCGATGTATACTGTAGTAAGGGCTTAGGCTTTAATCAAGTAACCCGCCAGCAAGAACCGTCACTAAATTCTTTCCCTTTTACTTGCCATCTTGTATGCAACATATTAGGAAAAAAGAGGGAAACAAATGCTCCACATAACTAAAACCCAATTTAATAAAAGCAATTAACTGCAGTTACATAAGTAAAAAATATCACAGCGCTGCATAGTAAAGTAAGAAACCACCGAATCTCGCTTCAGAGGACACTTCTGGCTGCGCAATGACGTCATGGTACGTAGCTCCGCCATACGCGTTTTGTCAGAGTTGACATCTTCCGGGGCACGGATGAAACACGTAGGGCAGAGTTAAGTGACATCATTGGGCAGCCAAAAATGTCCCCAGAAGAGAGATTCGGATGTTTCAGACTTTACTAGACAGCACTGTGATATTTTTTTTTTTACTTATGAAAGTGCAATTAATTGGTTTAATTCTGTCCAAGACCTACAAGGGTCTAATGCCCCATACACACGGTCGGACATTCCGACTACAAAATCCGTCTAATTTATTCCGACGGATTTTGGCCAAAACTTGTGTTGCATACACACGGTCGCACAAAGTTGTTGGAAAATCCGATCGCTCTGAAAGAGGTGACGTCAAACACGCACGTCAGGACTATAAACGGGCCAATAGCCAATAGCTTTTGTCTCTTAGTTTATTCTGAGCATGCGTGGCACTTTGCCCGTCGGAATTGTCTACACACGATCGGAATTTATGCGATCGGATTTTGTTGTCGGAAAATTTTAGATCCTGCTCTCAAACTTTGTGCGTCGGAAAAGTCCGATAGAGCCCACACACGATCGGAATTTCCGTGTGTACACGGTATAAAAGGGTCAGTTGCAATAACTGCCAATCCAACCTGTCAAAAGCCTTTTCTGCATCTGTAGAGAGATGGGCAAAGTAGATAGGCAAAGCTGCATGGACAAAGAAAATGTTCACTTTAAAAATTGCCGCATATAAAGGTATTTCTTTTTCGCTGTCGGAAAGTTGGGAGGTGCAGTCAAAGTTGGCAGAAAGCATATACAAGCCAATCTAAAAGTCATCTGAGAGCAAGAATGTGTAATGTATTCGCTTCTTGCCTGAAGCTTATCTTCACATCTTGTCCTCTTAATCCCTCGACGCAGAGCGGAATGAGCGCACACCAGCTTTAGAACTAAGTTCCTGATATACAAATACAAAAGGTTACTCTTCACTAAAAGGTGAAGAAGAAAAAGAAGAAAAAACAAAAAAGCACTTTTTAGAATAAGAAAAGAAGCTCTCTTTAAAGTGCAGAAATGTACGTTTTATTTTTAATCTGCATTTCAGAAGAAACATCAAAGACCAAACAAAAATGTGTGCTTTGCCAGAATTTGATACTAATGCCGCAGTTAAAAAGAAAGAAAAAAAAAAGTTCCAGTTGCGTAGATTAAAGGGTAGCTCCAGTTTCTCAGGTAAAAAATATATAGCAAATAAAAAAATTATATAGCATAAACAGTTGCTACAGAAGCTATACTGTAATTGAATGTTATTACAAATTAATTTCACTTTTCAATTTACAGCTGCTGTAATTTTCTGTAAAATGCAATACAGCAACCTGGAGGTGTCACCTGTACACAAGTGATATACAGAAGAACTCCGGAAATGTCATTTCCTGCTTGTGTGATTTCCTTACTGATTTTACTAGAATTCTGCACTAAAGCCTCCTACACACGATCGGATTTTCCAACGGGAATTATGTGATGACGGGCTGTTGGCGGGAAAATCTCACCGTTTGTACGCTCCATCAGACAATTGTTGGCCAACTTTCCGTGGACAAATGTTGGTTGGCAGGTTTATAAATTTTCGGTTTGTCGGTTGTCGGATTTTCCAAGCGTTTGTACACAAGTCCGTCAGAAAAAAGTCCAAAGTACAAACAAGCAAGCAAGCAAGGACGAGCCGGAAAGGACGGTCTTCTAAACTAGCGTTCGTAATGGAGAATTAACATTCGTGACGTGGCAAATTATGAAATCTGGAAATGCAGCGCACAATTCTCTTCTTTAATGGGATCATAATGAAGCTGCTTTGCTGGTGATACTGATGGAGTTCTGCCAAACTTATTTAAAAAGGCTTTTTTTTTTATATATCAAGAATAATATTATTATTATTATTTTATTTTATTTTTTTTGGGCAAGTTACCACAACGCCATTATCCCGTCGTTTTTAAGATCAAAGACACAACTATGTTGGTGTCCCTGGTTAATTTTCCATTGTATTTTTTTAAATGTAACTGCCTACTCCCAAACTGTCATTTGAAGTAAAACACATAGCCAAGTATTATTCTCCACAATTTTTGTTTTGTGCAATAAAAAAATAAAACAAAGAACATTAGACATGCAATCTGGCAATAGAACATAACCAAAAACTGCATTCTATGCATCCAAAAATATAGAAAATACACCAAATCAAATCATTATTCAACCAAAAAATTCAATAAAAGTGTCATGCATGTGTCCTGCTTCTTAATATAGGGGGTCAACAATGCCAGGAGTTGGTGAAAGCAGGGGTCCGTCATCCAGAGATAATTCTGAAAATCATCTGGATTATTCTCCTGGAGCACCCGCAGCAAAGGCATATGACATAATTGGTCACGCTTAATAAAGCAACCAATTTTTGGTCCAAGAAATCCTCCTCCTCCTGTTCCCGGACTGGACTTGGTTCAAACCAATAACTCCAAGGCCAATAATAAATAACACGTTATCTCCTCCGATTCCGCAACATGGCTGGTTGACGAACAGCTGTTCAGAAACAAAGTGAAAAGCGTGAAATGAAAAGCGCAAAAGGAAAAGCACAAATCAACACTCACCAGACTTCTACTACCATGAAATTAGCAGAAGGAGCCCAAAGGGTGGCGCATGACAATTGAACTTCCTCTTTATCAGCTCGTAGTATGTCTAGTACGTTACTACGTTCGTGTTTGTTGGCTGACAATTCCTTGCTGTTTGTATGCAAGACAAGTTCCTGGCCAACGCCCTTCGGATGAAAGTCCGCGGTTTTGTCAGCGTAAAATCCGATCGTGTGTACGAGGCTTAAGATACAGGTCAGGATTTAGGCATCCTCTGCAACGAAATTTAAATTTATGATGAGATTGTCCCTAAGAGGTTTAATTATTTCCAAAGGGATGCCAGCACTGCAACATTTCCAACACTAGAAGTGCACTAGGTAATTAGAATGAACGAGATCCTCCCATTCAGAATCAGTATTTAATGGACAAAACGCTATTTCTTCAGAGCAGAGACAGATAGGAATCTGCTACAACGTTTGTTAAATTCTTGCAATGTACATTGTTCACACAGAGGGCATTTTATTTTATCAACAAAAAGTTAAGTGGAGTTAAGGTGGCCACACATGTATTGATATGGTCAATTAATTGATCCTTCTATGTGAACAAAATCAAATCAAATTAAGTACAAATTGTAAGCTACAACCCCTCGATCCAATCAATTTAGTAAGCTTTTGATTAATTTTGATGCTGGCAATGCGATCAGCCATGGTGGAATTTTATCTATCGTTTCTGAACACCCGAATAATGTGTGTGCGCCAGAAAACCAATCTTCATATAGATCACTTAATTTACCATTTTTTAATAGATTGTTTTTGATGGATCGTATTTTTAATAGAAACCTTATGTGTTGCACATGGGTAATGCTCAACATGGTATTTATAAAAAAAAAAAATTGCCTAAGCCTCTATTCCCTTTACCCTTTACCCGTCTTTTTTTTTTTTTTACTGATGATAACTTTCAATTTTAATTATCTCTATGTACGATGAGAAGGGTTTATTTTTATTCTTTTATTATTATTTTTTACAGATGTTTTTCTAAGAGATCCTGTGATGTCTGCATCTGGAAGTAAGTACTGAATTTTTGTTTCAAATTTTGATCTCCATGCTTTTTCCATGTCTATTGCTGGCCTTCGTCCAACCAGGGCTGGATTTTTTCTTCCTGGGTCCCTCTCTTACCCCAGTGGGGGTAAGGGTAAAAGAGAAGGTGCAACATAAAAAGAAACTGTACTTATTTACTCCTTGTTCCAGAAGGCTTCCTCCCAGCTACACGACCATACTCTAAAGGGTTTTTATATTTCCTGGAGTTCAGCTTTATTATCACACTAACTATATCTATCATTGTAGCCACATACGGTAAAGCCTTGTATACATGGTACGATTGTTGGCAGGGGATTGTCTATTGACAGACTATTGTCCTAAAATTTTATGCTGCGTACACACGATCGGATTTTCTGATGGGAAATGTTGGATGTGAGCTTGTTGGCGGAAAGTCTGACCGTGTGTACGCTCAATCGGACAATTGTTGTCGGACTTTCCGCCAACAAATGTTGGCTAGCATGTCTTCAAATTTTCCCCCAACAAATGTGTGTTGTTGGACTTTCCGATTGTGTGTACACAAGTCCGTTGGACAAAAGTCCAAAGTACAAACACGCATTCTCGGAAGCAGAAGCGGTCGGTCTTGTAAAGTAGCGTTCGTAATGGAGAATTAACATTCGTGAAGCGCCAAATTAGGAAATCTCCAAATGCAGCGCACAATTCTCTTCTTCTTTAATGGGATAATAATGAAGCTGCTTTGCTGGTGATACTGATGGAGTTATTGCAAACAAATTTTCAAAGGCTTTTTTTTTTCTAGTGAAGTCAAGAATAATATTATTATGTTTTTTCTTTTTTTATTTGTACATTAAAAAAAATAAATTAGACATGATATCTGCCAATAGAACTTAACCAAAAAAGTGCATTCTATGCATCCAAAAATATAGAAAATATACCAAATCAAATCATTATTCAACCAAAAAAATAATATCAAAGCAATAACTCCAAGGCCAATAATAAATAACATGTTATCTCCTCCGATTCCGCAACATGTCTGCTTGACGAACGGGCGTTCAGAAACGAACTGAAAAGCACGAAATGAGAAACGTGAAAAGAAAAGCACAAATCAACAATCACCAAAAGTCTACTAACACGAAATTAGCAGAAGGAGCCCAAAGCGTGGTGCTAAAGAGCTAAAAAAACACGTACTACGTCTAGTACGTCACTACGATTGTAATTGTTGGCCAATATTTGTGTGACCGTGTGTATGCAAGACAAGTTTGAGCCAACACCCTTCGAACAAAATTCCATGGTTTTGTTGTCGAAAAGTCAGATCGTTTGTATGGGGCTTTAGTGTTAGTACGCTCTTTTTTACAATTGTTTAATTTTCTGCCAACATATGTTGGATGACAGGCTAGTAAATTTTTGGCGGACATCGGTTTGACGTCAGATTTTCGTATGGTCAGTACACAAATCCGTCACACAAAAGTCGAAAGTACAAACACGCATGCTCGGAATCAATGCTCAAACACAAAATTAGCAGAAGGGGCCCAAAAGATGGCACTTAAGAGCTGAAATTCCTCATAGTACGTCACTACGTTCGTGTTTGTTGCATGACAATTGTGTACAGTTAGTATGCAAGACAAGATCCTGGCACACGCCCCTTTTGACAAAAATCAGACGCTCGGTTGGCCAACAATCGTACCGTGTGTACGAGGCCCAAAGCACATGAAAATCTGGTGGCAGAGAGTTGGTTCAGTACAGCTAGAGGACTAAGAATATTCCACTAGTGGTTCAGACCAATGTGTATGAACCCAGAAAAGGTGAATGGAAAGCACACAGTACACTATTCCAGGCCACTCACATTTTTCTCTAAATCATAATAATCTTTATTGACACCAGGAAAGTGAACAAAAGAGTAGGGAAGGTCATTCAGAAATATCCTACCCCTATGACTAAGCCCATATTGCAGGCGAAATGCATGAGAGGCAGAGTTAGGCCAGGCAGGGAAGCATCTGCATGAGTTAGGTCCGTTATTAAATGCAATTTGGAACTCTTTAATGTAGAATTCGAGGGCAGGAGAAGGTCAAATACCAAACACCATCCAAGTGGTTCCTACAGTACTCTAGAACTCCCTGGGTGGTTCTCAGCATCCAGAAGTACATCACTTCCACTGGAGCAATTAAACCATGAAACAAAAGGTTCTTCAATACCTGTTGTAGATCAACGACTCTAGTATAGGACTACTCCATACATACACCCTCCAGACCCAGCACACAGCCTGCAGAGGACCTTTCCAAAGAGGAAGGCTGAAGGACCCCTCCTGAAGAAGGTTTAGAAACTGGTTAAATCTACTGATGACAAACTCATCAGGAATTGCAAAGGCTAAAGTTGGGTGCACAGGGATCGAAATTTGCGCGGTTCAGCAGGGATCAAACAGAGCCACACCTCGGTCACAGAACTCTGGACCACACTCGATAGAGCATAGGATATAATACAGTACTGAAAATCCATGAGCACCATGTTCTAGAAGAGGCATTGTACAATAAGAAACAATAAGAAAAGCACCAACACTTAAATCTTCAATTCTGCTGCCAGACTCATTTACCTTACAAATGTTTATTGTCTATCACCCCTTGCTTCCGCGTACCCAACAAATAAAATTCAGAATACTGACAACAATATACAAAGTTATCACAACTCCAACAAGCCCCAAACCACATCACCAACCGCCTCTGAAAATATAACCCAAATGTTATCTTTGCTCCTTCCAGAACCTCCTGCTCTCTATTTCCCTCATTACCTCCTCCCATGCTCACCTCCAGATCCTCTCCCATCCTCTGGAACGCCCTCATTCTGAACGGCTATCTCCTACTCTGTCCACCTCTAGGCAATCCCTCAAAAAAAACAAATCTGTTCAGGGAAGCTAATCTCATCTCAAACTAAAACCTTTTACTTTCATTATCAACACATCCCCTCATTGTTATTACCCTTTTGCCTCACTTGCCCCTCTGTTCTAGGTGGTAAGCTCTAACAAGCAGGTCCCTCCTAACCCTCCTGTATTGAATAACCATTTCATGCCTAATGTCATGTACACACGACCGGCAGACTAGGTCCGACGGTCTTCCCAACGGACTTTCGGCGGGGTCTCAACGGACTTTCCGAACTAACGGACTTGGACAGACACAATCACACCAAAGTCCACGGATTCGACCGTCATGACGTATGACTGGACTAGAATATCCAATAGCTGCCCTAGCATTGGTTTTCGTCCGTTGGACTAGCATACACATGAACTGATTTTTCTACCAGACTCGAGTCCGTTGGAAAGATCTGAAACATGTTCTAAATCGAAAGTCCGTCTGATTTTTTGACAGCAAAGGTCCGATAAAGCCCACACACGATCGAACTGTCCGACGGATTCGTTCCGTGTGACCTTTGCTGTCGAAAAAGTCCAGTCGTGTGTACACGGCATAAGCCTACTTCTGACATCTGTTGCTTACTAATTAAAATCTGTATTTTTTGCTAGAAAATGACATAGAACCCCCAAACATTATATATATATATATATATATATATATATTATTTTTAGCAGCGACCCTAGAGAATAAAATGGCGATAGTTGCAATATTTTATGTCACACGGTATCTGCACAGAGGTCTTTGAAATGCACTTTTTTGGGAAAAAATACACTTTCATGATTTAAAAATGTTTTGTATAATGTGAACGATATTACGCAGAGTAAATAGATACCTAACATGTCATGCTTTGAAACTACGCACACTTCTGGACTGGTGCCAAACTACGGGACCTAAAAATCTCCATAGGTGATGCTTTAAAAAGATTTAATACTTTTCTGTAAAAAAAAAAAAAAAAAAAAGATTTAATGGTTACCAGGTTGGAGCTACAAAAGAGTTCTTTTGCTAGAATTATTGACCTCGCTCTAACGATTGCAGCGATACCTCAAATGTGTGAACACTGTTTACATATGCGGGAGCGACTTACGCATTTGTTTTCTTTGCTGTGCGAGCTCACTGGAACGGGATTGCTTTAAAATAAATAAAAATTTTTTTACATTGTCATTTAAAAAAAAAAAAAAAAAAAGGTCTGATCACTTTTATTGCTGTCACAAGGAATGTAAACATCGCTTGTGACAGTAATAGGTGGTGACAGGTACTCTTTATGGAGGAATCGGGGGTCTAAAAGACCTCAGTTCCCTCCTTTGCACTTCAAAGTATTCAGATTGGCAAAAACGACGATTCTGAATACTGAAAACAGGAAACTGGAATGATGTTGTGATGTCTCTTCTGTGTTTTTACGTTCCCAGCTTCGTTACAGTCTCAGGCTAGTCTGGCGTAAGTGTCAGATCGTGGATCGGGTCTCCCGGTGGGACGGGAGGCCGGGGATAAGCGGCTTTTAGCCGCATCGGTTGTTATCCATACCTCCCAACATTTTCAGATGGGAATGAGGGACACCTACTAACAAATGTATGTAGGCATAGGACGCGCCCCCTGCCACACCCCTTTAAAGGAGAATTAACCAAAAAAAGGTTAAATAAATCCACAAGTGCTTTTCTGTTTACCACTACTATTCCTTTATATTGGCTTTTACATTTAAAATTCAAAATTCATTCATTCAAAATGAGGGACAAATGAGGGGGAAAGAGGGACAGAGGGACATTGCTCCAAATCAGGGACAGTCCCTCCAAATCAGGGACAGTTGGGAGCTATGGTTATCCCTAAAGAACTGACTGCCCACTCTAGAAAACGGTACTGGGTTGATGCCTGCAGATGCAGGCATCACCCCGGTATAACCCCTTCAAGCTGAGGCCGCATATGTTCGTACGGTAAGCGCTAAGGGGATAATATTCTACCTGTTCTGTCTCAAATAATATTTTAAATCACTGCAAAAACTGTTGGCACTATATAAATCCCATATAATAATAATAGTAACATCCCTTCAGTGGTTCTCATTTGGTATGCCTATTCACATCGGCTGGCATATGTTCTGTAAAGTTGACTACACAAATCTGGATGAGCTCTATTTAATGTTTGCTGTATGAAACTCAATTCAAACACAGCAAGAGCATAATCGGGGCCCATACTTTCAAATCTATAGCACAAAGCCCGTATCTGTTGTATGTCTGTTCAAACTGTGTGTGTCAGATAAATCTATGAAAAATTCATCTTATTCCCTGTCTACTTCAGCAGAGCAGAATAAGCACCATATGGAAGAATTAGGAATATTATTATCCAATGGACAGTATAACAATACAGAGGCTGGCAATATGTTTTAGTATACAAATATGTGGACTGTCTAATAACAATGATAATGCTCTGTACAAATTATGCTAGAATTAACAAGATTAATAGAATAGTATATCAATTCATAAAAAACGTCACATAAAGTTCATATAATGAGACATATATTCTTGCCATCTACTAAGTGCAACTATTTATTCACATGGAACGCGGCTTTGAAATTGTGCGACTTCATCTGAAATTGCACAATTACAAAGCCGCATGTCGGTGCAACTTTGGGTGCTACTTGAAAGACATCTGTGTGGCTTCATGCGCATATGTCTATTGAAGTCGCACCCGAAATCGGCAAAAGTAGTGCAGGAACCACTTTTGCAAATCGGTGCGGGGCCGCAAAGTCTGAGCTGCACCGATTAACACTGTGCCACTGCCGTCAATAGGCTGAGACTTGTCATGCGATTTGCCTTGCCAAGCTGCATGACAAATCACTTCAATGTGAAGGAGGGCTTAAGTGCAGTCCATGCGCTATTATTTTTGTGCCAGTAATGTGCGATAAAAGGCAATAAGATGCTGTGCTCCCCTCCTTTTGTGCCCTCACTCACAGACTCCTTATGCCGTGTACACACAAGTGGAATGTCCGACAGAAAAAAGTAATACGGAAACTTTTCATCGTATACTCCGATCGTGTGTGGGCCTCATCAGACTTTTTTTTTTCGAAAATTCTGGCAGACCTTGAAATAGAACATGTTCTAAATATTTCCGACGGAACCAATTCCTATCGGTAAAACCGTTCATCTGTATGCTGTTCTGATGGACCAAAAACGACGCATGCTCTGAAGCAAGTACGAGACGGAAGCTATTGGCTACTGGCTATTGAACTTCCCTTTTCTAGTCCCGTTATACGTGTTGTACGTCACCGCGTTCTTGATGATCGGACTTTGGTGTGATTGTGTGTACGCAAAACAGTTTCAGCGGAATTCCATTGGAACTCCGTCGGAAAAACTTTCAGAGTTTATTCCGACGTAAAAACCGATCGTTTGTACAGGGCATAATAGATATTGCACCTAGAATAATGACAATCCTCAGATTCTTATGATGGGCAATTCTCAACTCCTCCATGTAATCCGACATGATAACAGGTCTCTCATTTGCAGTGTCATGCAAGGGGAATCAAGAGATAAACAAATAAAAGGCAATAAGGTGCTGTGCTCACCACCTCCTGTGCCCTCACTCACCACCTCCTTATAGGCATTGTGCCTCAGATTCTTATGATGGGCAATTCTCAACTTCTCCATGTAATCCAACAGGATAACTGGTCTCTCATTTGAGGTGTCATGCAAGGGGAATTATTAATTATTAAATTATCAATAGCATAATTCCATTTTTTATTAAAAACTCTTTTGTAAAAACAAATGTAACACTCAGGCCGCGTACACACGCGGGGACTGTCTGCCGAAACTAAGTTCGTCAAACAGTCCGCTCAAACTTTTGAATGAACGAACACGCCCACACACGGCCCTTTTTGAGCGGACAAATACGGCAAACTTTGTTCGTCGTACTAAGTCCGCGCAACTTTTGAAATGAGCGAACTCGCCCACACACGAGGCAACAGTCCGCTCATTTCGAGCGCGTGTGCAGGTAGGCGGGGCCCGCGACGGAGACGTCGCGGGCTCCCCCGCCTGGAATGGACTTAAAGGGGAACCCCAACGCCGAAATAAATCGGCGTGGGGGTCCTCCCAAAGTCCACAACAGACCCTTGTCCGAGCACGCTACCCGGCTGGCCAGGAAAGGGGGGCGAGCGAGCGCGCCCCCCCTCCTGAGCCGTACCAGGCTGCGCGCCCTCAACATGGGGGGTGCCTTGGGGAAGGGGGGGCCGCGCGGCCCCCCCACCCCAAAGCACCTTGTCCCCATGTTGATGAGGACAAGGGCCTCTTCCCGACAACCCTGGCCGTTGGTTGTCGGGGTCTGCGGGCGGGGGGCTTATTGGAATCCGGGAGCCCCCTTTAATAAGGGGGCCCCCGGATACCGGCCCCCCACCCTATGTGAATGAGTATGGGGTACAATGTACCCCTACCCATTCACCTGTAAAATAAAAGTACCCCAAAAAAAAACACAACACACGAGATAAAATATTTTATTGCACAGCTCCGGGGGTCTTCCGTCTTCGGGGGTCTTGTCCCCCTCTTCGGTTCTTCTGCCGGGCCACCGCGCCTTCTTATAGCTCTTTTGCAGGCGGTGGCCCGGTCTTCTGTCGCCGCCTTCCGTTCTTCTGTCGCCGCCTTCCGTTCTTCTGCCGGGCCACCGCGCCTTCTTATTGCTCTTTTAGAGGCGGTGGCCCGGTCTTCTGTCGCTGCTGTCGCCGCCGCCTTCCGTTCTTGTTCTTCTTCTTGTTCTTCTTCTTCTCCAGGAGATGTTGACACGTCGCTCTCTCCGGCCGGAATGGCAGAGCTGCGCTGAGCGGCCACTTATATAGTGACAATGGGGCGGTGTCACATGGTATATGTCACATGGGTTGGTCACATGGTGACCCCGCCACCTTACAATGTCATAGTCCCCATGTGACATCAACCCATGTGACCAACCCATGTGACATATACCATGTGACACCGCCCCATTGTCACTATATAAGTGGCCGCACAGCGCGGCTCTGGCATTCCGGCCGGAGAGAGCGACGTGTCAACATCTCCTGGAGAAGAAGAACAAGAAGAAGAACAAGAACGGAAGGCGGCGGCGACAGCGGCGACAGCGGCGACAGAAGACCGGGCCACCGCCTGCAAAAGAGCTATAAGAAGGCGCGGTGGCCCGGCAGAAGAACCGAAGAGGGGGACAAGACCCCCGAAGTCGGGAGAAGAGGCCGGCGGCGGGGAGGAAGAAAGCCGGACTCCTCCGCTAGCAAAAGAGCTACAAGAAGATAGCGGAGGAGTCCGGCGAGAAGACCCCCGAAGACGGAAGACCCCCGGAGCTGTGCAATAAAATATTTTATCTCGTGTGTTGTGTTTTTTTTTGGGTACTTTTATTTTACAGGTGAATGGGTAGGGGTACATTGTACCCCATACTCATTCACATAGGGTGGGGGGCCGGTATCCGGGGGCCCCCTTATTAAAGGGGGCTCCCGGATTCCGATAAGCCCCCCGCCCGCAGACCCCGACAACCAACGGCCAGGGTTGTCGGGAAGAGGCCCTTGTCCTCATCAACATGGGGACAAGGTGCTTTGGGGTGGGGGGGCCGCGCGGCCCCCCCTTCCCCAAGGCACCCCCCATGTTGAGGGCACGCGGCCTGGTACGGCTCGGGAGGGGGGGCGCGCTCGCTCACCCCCCTTTCCTGGCCGGCCGGGTAGCGTGCTCGGACAAGGGTCTGTTGTGGACTTTGGGGGGACCCCCACGCCGATTTTTTTCGGCGTTGGGGTTCCCCTTTAAGTCCATTCCAGGCGGGGGAGCCCGCGACGTCTCCGTCGCGGGCCCCGCCTACCTGCACACGCGCTCGAAATGAGCAGACTTTCCTCCGAGCGGGAACAGTTTGCTCATTTCGAAAGTGGCCTACACACGGGCGGACTGTTCGCTCAAACCAAGTTTCAGCGGACAGTTTTTCGGAATTTCCGAAAAACTTTGTTCGTCAAACTGTCCGCTGAAACTGTCCGCTGAAGCCCACACACGAGCGGACTGTCCGCTGAAACACTGTTCAGCGGACAAAGTTGAGCCAACAGTCCGCCCGTGTGTACGCGGCCTCACACTCTTTCTTGGATCAGTAGCGTGCAACGCCGGCTTGGAAAACAACTCTGCGGTCTGCGCTCCAAACACCGGACGTGACGTCACCAGAAGTTCCCAGCTAATGCATTTTGCTCCTTCCAGGGAGCGTCTTCAGAGCTCTTGGGGAGAAGCAAAATACATTAGGTGGGAACTTCTGATGACGTCACGTCTGGTGTTTGGAGTTCCAAGCTGGCGTTACACGCTATTGAACCAAGAAGATTTTGTGTGACTGTTTCATCTGTCTTGATAAAAGTTTTTTAATTAAAAATGTAATTATGCTATGGATATCTCCTCGTTCCCCTTGCATGACATCACAAATTAGAGACCTGTTATCCTGTTGCATAACATGGAAGAGTTGAGAATTGCCCATTATAAGAATTTGAGGCGCAATGCCTATAAGGAGGTAGTGAGTGAGGGCACAAGAGGTGGGGAGCACAGCATCTTATTGCCTTTTATTGCCCATTACTGGCACAAGAATATTGAGCACGGACTGCACTTTAGAAGACTCATTTAAATGACTGCACTTAGTAGACAGCACGAACATACATGAACATTATATGAACTTTATGAATTGATATACTATTCTATTAATTTTGATAATCATAGCATAATTTGCACAGAGCGTTATAATTTATTTTTTGCGTAGGATTTTTTTGATGTTAGCTGTTTTATTTTAAAAGGGACACCATACCTTGCACCTAAGCAGCAATTTATAGTATCACTAATAACACTGGTAGCCACACTGCAGCACGGGAACACCTGAATATGTTTTATTAACCGTTTATTCCAGAACAGGTCTAACAATGCACAATTCAGAGAATTCTAATTCTGGCGTAATGTGATTCTCATTCCTCTGTAGGTCGAGGTGATGCCAGTGAAAGTGCCACTCCAATCCCTGAGAGTATGTATTGTTGTTTGCAGCTGCAAATAATAGAAATGTTTTACTTTGAGCATTTTTAAGGGTGGAGTGAAGAGACAGTGCCTGGCCAAATTCCCAGGGAAGATGAATTTTCAGGGTACTGGCTTAGGGTGTCTTCCATGTACCCAGATGCAGAGTAGTACAGATGAATAGGTGGCAACTCAAAGCATCCAAATACAAAGAATTTTATTACAGAGTACAAAAAACAAAGGCTTACATGTTCCAGACATTTTTAGCACACACCTCAAAAACAAAGCCCTTGTACACACGGTCGGAAATTCTGACCACGAAATCCGTCTGATTTTTTTCTGACGGATTTTGTCCGAAACTGGTGTTGCATACACACGGACAAAGTTGTTCGGAAAAGCCGATCAATCGAACGTGGTGACGTTCATTGCGTACGACGGGATTACGTTCAGCCTAGTAGCCAATAGCTTTGCTCTCGCACTTTGATCTGAGAATGTGCGGCACTTTGTCCGATTGGAATTCTCTACAAACGATCGGAAAAAGTCAGATTGGATTTTGTTGTCGGAAAATTTGAGATCCTGCTCTCAAATTTTTTCCGTCTGAGTTTACGATGGAAAAAGTCCGATAGAGCCCACACACTATCAGATTTTCCGACAATATAATCCGATCGGACCATTTCCGTCTGAATTTCCGACTGTGTGTACAAGGGCTAAGTACAATATTGTTTAGTAATGTGAACAAAGATATACCGCGCTTGAGAAACACAAAATAAGACAAGCTGCACCACTACAGTGAGATATTATCACAAAACTCAAATATAAATATACTGTGCTGCGCTAAACAAAAAATAAAATTAATTGAAAAAAAAAATTCGAAATTCTCTCAGTGAGTCCAAATGTCAAGTTCTTGGCAGTAGCAAAAAGTCCCAAAACCAGTACAGTCAGTGAGATTTCAATTTCCAAGATCCCAAAGACCAACTTTGTAAATACACCACCACCACCACGTATAGATGTGCTCTTACCAGAGAGCATGGACCTCCTATTACGGGAGGTCAAAGAAAGATCATGTATATCATGAATCTCATCTTCTGTTGGTATACAGCCAGAAGGAAATGATGGGAGTCACTACAACACCCACACTCGTGCCGACAGTCCTCTTGTCTCAGACCATCAGAGTCAATATCATATATCAATAGAAAAATTAACGTCAATAGTGTAAAACCTTTTACAGTTTTGCTTTAATAAATGTAATGCATTTACAGGTGTGAAGCTAAAAACAGCCTGAGTGATATTGCTGCACAGAAAAACGATAGTTGAATCCGGATAGACGCGGTGACATATATACAAACCGCTACCTGACCGGTTTTGTCACAAAGAGGACTTCTTCAGGGACATCATGAAGAAGGAAGAAGTCCTCTTTGTGAGGAAACCAGTCGGGCAGTGGTTTGTATATATCTCACTGCATCTATTTGGATTCAACAAACGTTTTTCTGTGCAGCAGTGTCACTTGGGCTGTTTTTAGCTTCAAACGTGTCAGTGCATTACCTTTATTAAAGCAAAACTGTAAAAAGTTTTACACTATTGGCGTTCATTTTTCTATTGACTCTGATGGTCTGAGAGAAGAGGACTGTCGGCTCGAGTGTGGGTGTTGTAGTGACTCCCATCGTTTCCTTCTGGCTGGATACCAACAGATGATGAGATTCATGATGTACATGAGCTTTCTTTGACCTCCTGAAATAGGAGGACCATGCTGTCTGGTAAGAGCACATCTATATGTGGTGGCGGTGTATTCACAAAGTTGGTCTTTGGGATCTTGGAAATTGAAAGCTCACCTGCTTCACTGGTTTCAGGACTTTTTGCTACTGTCAAGAAATTGACATTTGGACTCACTGAGAGAATATACACTTTTTTTTTTTTCAATTTATTTTGTTTTTTGTTTAGCGCAACACAGTATATTTATATTTGAGTTTTGTGATAATATCTCACTGTAGTGGTGCAGCTTGTCTTATTTTGTGTTTCTCAAGCGCAGTATGTCTTTGTTCACATTACTAAACAATATTGTACTTCAACTCTTATGCCCCGTACACACGTTCCGATTATCGTAAGACAGATCGTTCACATTTTGTTGCATACAACTAAGATCGAATACAACAGTGCAAAATGTGTGTAAGATTTTTGTCGTACGATTCTGGAAAAATCTTCCCTTGTGCGTAGCTACGTATTTTAAATGATGTCAAATGCGTGTGACCCGTGTGTCCTTCTGGTTTATTTTCGTGTTTACGATCATGCGTGGTGTTTGTCGAACGACTTTTATCGGACACATACTGTACTGACTACACGATTGTCGTACGATGGGCTGTCATCCGACCAAAGTTTTCCTGTTTGTCCCTTCGGATTTGGTTGGACGGACTGTTGTGATCGGCTGTCGAAAGCTGCGTACTAACGATCAGATTATCAAACGATCTGTCCGAAATCGACTTTTGTGGTCCGATAATCGGAACGTGTGTGCGGGGCATTAGGGAATTTACACCTTTTTTTTTTTCAATTTAATTGTTTTTTTGTTTGGCGCAACATGGTATATTTATACAATATTGTTTAGACCTCACACACACTGCTGAGGCCTGTAGACGATCAATGAGCCATGTAAATGTATGGGGATGCAGCAGCTGCACGGACACAGCTGCTCATCCTAGTTTGAGGGGTGCATGGGCCCAGGAGCTGCATTCCTATACACCAGGGTTTCTCAACTAGGGTTCCTCCAGAGGTTCCTAGGGGTTCCTTGAGCAATGAGCAATTTCTGCCTCTCAGATAAGTTTGCACTGACACCATTTAGCTATCTGTAAGGGAATAATTCTTCCCAATGACCACAGATGTAAGGAGCATTCTTCCCACTGACCATCACACTAATGTATCATGAGTTGTAGATAAAGTCACTTTTAGCAGGGGCTCCCTGAGACCAGAAAGTTATTTCAAGGATTCCTCTGTGCTGAAAAGGTTGAGAAAGGCTGCTATACTCTTACATAGGATGTCTGCATGCAGCACCTGCACCTGCTGTCTGTTCAAGCAGCCTGTTCATATTGTGCAGTATTTTTGTTTTATTTTATTTAATTAAAGAGGTTTAAAGGATACGTTCACCTCTATGCACGTTTTTTGCAGAAAAAAAATGTAAATGTCTTATTTTTTTCCCCACAGTATCCTGCAAAGCATTGCACCCACGATCAGTGGATCATGGGTGCAATGCCACAATACCAGGCTCCTGCAGCTTTCTGGTCATACCTCTGAACGGGCTTGCTGTTAGAAAGGACTATGATTGTGCTCATCAATGCACTGGTTGGTCATTGAGAACTACAACCCATCTGCTGTTGTGGCAGAGGGGATTTGTAGTTCCTTAATTCACAGACTGTTGTGAATGAATTCCACAGCTGTGCGGGTGAAAACCCCATCAATTGTAAATATGACAGCGGCTGTGGGGTAGAAGAATTCCTACCTGATGTCATAGTGAAGGGGTGCTGGGGAGGAGGGTGTTGAACCATATTATGGGTGTACATGTTAAATACTGGTGTAACCTGTAACATGTCCCAGAGGTGATCCTATCCTTTAAATATCCTCAAGTCCCAGCCACCCCATCTCTACGAATAAGCCCAGTCCGGGTGAAATGCAACAGAGGACATAGCTTAGCTCGGCGACTATGTCTGGAAGCTTGTTACATTGACTAAAACCCTATGGCGTGACATTCACAGAGTTTGGCTTTACTTTCTGTCTTACTATTCATGTTGAGTGGGACGAGCTCTTAGAAGCTGGCACCTGGAGAAGTGAAGAACGTAAGCACTATGTACCGAGCTTGGAGTGGCACAGTTTCCTTTTACCCTGGTGGGTGAAGCCATATTAACCGAAAACTCACTCATGGTCTATGGGCCTTTGCACTCTTGTGAATGAGTCCTTATCCTTTTAAGGAATTATTCAATATATTTAACCTATACATTTTTTTTATTTATTTAAGGAATTGTGCAGATTGTGGTGCTCTGTAGTGTAGGGCCTTCGACATCTAGGGTGTTGTACCTTGGAGTGCCATACTAAATGAGGAACAGAATGCCGTACATGACTCTGCTTGCAGTAATGTGGTGTAAAACGCTTTGCTGTAAAGTCAGCCTAAGGGTGGGCATCCATTGAAATTTATTTAGAAGAGGGGGTGACATGAAGGCTGCCAATACAATTGCTACTGTACTTGCCCTACATAGATGTTGGCAGATCTAAAGGAGATGGTACAGTCAAATTGTACCATGTGCGGTGGGTGATCTTAATGTTCCTGGTTATTCTCAGATGTGTGTAACCAAATATAATGGTACCAAAGACTAAAGTGAAGACACTTTCCTACTAAAAACCCAGAAGGATCCTTGTCAATGCTGCCTGGTACAGGTAGCTCTAGAAACTCTAGGTAGCTCTATAAGGAGAGCAGCTTGACTTTACTTTGGAGCCCGCACCCATCGGTTGGTGGAGCAGCATTGAAGGCTTGGAGCTGAGTGGTTGGGATTAGTTGAAATATATTGGTAACATCCATCATTTTTTTATAACTGGTAAGCCCAGTTGTTGATCGCAAGCTCTTGCTCCAGTCTTCCCTTAGCTTTGTTACAGTATGCTGCACTTGAGTCAGTGATTGGCTGATCTAACCAGAGCCTTATCACATAAGTGTTTTTCTCTGTGAGAAAGTCCTTTTAAGCCATAGGATACAATATTATCAAGTCCTGATATAACTCATCTTGTTTCCCCATCTAGGCACAACTCCACCTGCTGAAATAAGCCCAACAAGTAAGTGTCCTGTCCTGCTTTTTGTCTGCAAAAGTAGAGTGATTCTATGAAAGTCCTTTGTACATGTGATTAAACGGTTACTGCATCCAAAAGGAGCATTCGCTACCATGTAGGTACTTGTAGGCACTCACCTAATTCATCGACTCTCCTTTAGCAAGAGCTCTGAGTATTTTTTTTTTTTATGTGCTACATACTGTAAAGGATGTGACAGAAGAACTGAGACTTTTCTTGCTGTATCAGAGAACTAAAATACCCTGTTTCCCCGAAAATAAGACCTATCGTGATTGTTGGTGATGGCTGCAATATAAGCCCTACCCCTCCCCCCCCCCAAATAAGCCCTAAGGTCCTTGTAGGTCTTATTTTCAGGGTAGCGATTATTTTCGGGGAAACAAGGTAGGGCTTTTTTGGGGGTTAGGGCTTATATCAGTGATTCTCAACCAGGGTTCCGTGGAACCCTAGGGTTCTTCCAGAGGATGCTAGGGGTTCCTTCAGTATTGGGCAATTTCTGCCTCTCAGATAAGTTCCGACTGACACCATTGATCTTTTTAGCTATCTGTAAGGAGGTAATTCTTCCCAATGACCACAAGTGTAAGGACCATTCTTCCCACTGACCATCACACTGATGTATCATTGTAGTTGTAGATTTCTAATTTTGAGCACGGGTTCCCTGAGGCCAGAGAACTATTTCAAGAGTTCCTCTGTGTTAAAAAGGTTGAAAAAGGCTGGCTTATATTGTAGCCATCACCGAAAATCACGCTAGGCCTTATTTTCGGGGGAAACAGGGTATATGCATAGCCTGACAGATGGACATACATTGCCTTGAAAAAGTCTTCACACCCCTTGAAATGTTCCACATTTTGTCATGTTACAACCTAAAAACATAAATGTATTTTATTGGAATTTTATGCGATAGACCAAGTGGCACATAATTGTGCAGTGGAAGGAAAATAATGAATGGTTCTAAAATCCTTTTACAAATAAATATCTGAAAAGTGTGGCGTGTATTTGTATTAAAGCGGGAGTCCGCCGGGACTCCGCGTTTTTTTTTTTTTTTAAAAGCCAGCAGCTACAAATACTGCAGCTGCTGACTTTTAAAATAAGGACACTTACTCGCCCAGCGTGCCTGTGATGTCGGCACCCGAAGCCGATCTCTCGATCGTTTCTCGGGTGCTGCCGCCGCCCATTTTGGGTATGGGAATCAGGAAGTGGAGCCTTGCGGCTTAATTTCCCGGTTCCCTACTACGCATGCGCGAGTCGGATAAGGATGGTCCCCGCTGTCTCTGGGATCCGTGTGTTTCCCAGCAGATAACGGGGGACCTGCGGAAGGGGGCGTAAATATCCGTAGATTCTGCGGATATCTATGCCGGAAGTGGGTGCAGATACCTGTACTGTACAGCTACCTGCACCCCCTTCCCCCCTGAAAGGTGCCAATTGTGGCGCCGGAGGGGGGGAGGGTTCCGCTTTAAGAAAAAAAAAAGACACCCTGCAAGGCAAAGGCATAATGAGCTAGTATGCATAGCATGCTAGCTCATTATGAATTACTTACCTGAGATCGAAGCCCCCGCAGCGGTCCTCGATCACCACCTCCGTCGCCGCCATAATACCCGGAGTGACTTCCTGGTATCGCGGCTCCGGCGCTGTGACTGGCCGAGATGACGTCACTTCCACGCATGTGCTCTGGTGCCACCACTAACAACATGATCGCCATTAGAAACGGCACGCTCAGTGCGCCTGCGCCAGATGCTTACGGCGCATGCGCCGTAGACATCGGTGCCACTATTCTTGCAAATATCTCCTAAACCTTTTAGGTTTGGGAGATATTTCTTGCACCTACAGGAAAGCTTTAATCTAGGCTTACCTGTAGGTTAAAGTGGTTATAAGGGGTTTACAACCACTTTAGAGCAGGGTTAGGTTATAAAAAAATATCCCAAGCTTTGAACATCTCATGGTACACTGTTCAATCCATCATCAGAAAATGGAAAGAGTATGGCACAACTGAAAACCTACCAAGACATGGCCGTCCACCTAAACCGACAGGCCAGGCAAGGAGAGCATTAATCAGAGAAGCAGCCAAGAGGTCCATGGTAACTCTGGAGGAGCTGCAGAGATCCACAGCACAGGTGGGAGAATCTGTCCACAGGACAACTATTAGTCGTTCTCTCCACAAATCTGACCTTTATGGAAGAGTGGCAAGAAGAAAGACATTGTTGAAAGAAAGACATAAGAAGTCCCGTTTGCAGTTTGTGAGAAGCCATGTGGGGGACACAGCAATCATGTGGAAGAAGGTGCTCTGGTAAGATGAGACCAAAATTTTACTTTATGGCCTAAAAGCAAAACACTATGTGTGGTGGAAAACTAACACTGCACATCACTCTGAACACACCATCCCCACCGTGAAACATGGTGGTGGCAGCCTCATGTTGTGTGGATGCTTTACTTCAGCAGGGACAGGGAAGCTGGTCAGAGTTGATGGGAAGATGGATGGAGCCAAATACAGGGCAATCTTAGAGGAAAACCTGTTATTCTGCGTACACACGACCAGTTTTCCCATCGGAATAAACTCTGAAGTTTTTTCCGACGGAGTTCCACTGAAACTGTCTTGCGCACACACGATCACACCAAAGTCCGATCGTCAAGAACACCATGATGTACAACACGCACAATGGGACTACAAAAAGAAAGTTCAATAGCCAGTAGCCAATAGCCTCCGTCTTGTACTTGTTTCAGAGCATGCGTCGGAACAGCATACAGACGAACGGTTTACCTGATAAGAATTGGTTCTGCCGGAAATATTTAAAACATGTTCTATTTCTAGGTCCGTCAGAATTTTCTAGAAAAAAAACAAGATGAGGCCGACACACAATCGGAATATACGATGAAAAGATTCCGTCTGACTTTTTCTGTCGGACATTCCGCTCATGTGTATGCGGCATTAGAGTCTTCAAAAGATTTGAGACTGGGGCGGAGGTTCACCTTCCAGCAGGACTATGACCCTAAACATACAGCCAGAGCTACAATGGAATGGTTTGATTAGAATAGCCTAGTAAAAGTCCAGACCTAAATCCAATTGAGAATCTGTGGCAAGACTTGAAAATTTCTGTTCTCAGACGCTCTCCATCCAATCTGACAGAGCTTGAGCTATTTTGCAAAAGAAACTGGGCAAAAATGTCCCTCTCTAGATGTCCAAAGCTGGTAGAGACATCCCCAAAAAGACTTGCAGCTGTAATTGCAGTGAAAGGTGGTTCTACAAAGTATTGACTCGGGGGGGGGGGGGGGCGCCATACAAATACACGCCACGCTTTTCAGACATTTATTTGTAAAAATGTTTGGAAACCATTTATCATTTTGTTTTCATTTCACAATTATGTGCCACTTTGTGTTGGATACAGTACATTCTGAACCCTCCCGGGGCTGTGATATGTTGGGTGAAGAAAGAACGTATGCATTCACTTTGGTCTTCATGGAATAAAGCAATACGTAGAATTAAATTTACACTTTTGTGGGAGTAGATTCAGGCTATAGGAGCCGGCATCCTAACAGATTTTGAACTACCAGCTGAGGTGGGTTGGAGCGGTGATGCAGATTTGGGTGTGTATTTACTGTCCAGACACACGAGGAGTGAGTTTCCTGGCCTGTCTGACCTTACAGACAGGCACTCTGACCAGGCAAATATACAGACACATAAGACAAAACCAGAGAAAATTTCCAGCTCAACTCACCAAGTCTGCTTACCAACTGAATTAACCTGTCCAACAGTATGTGTTAAAAACAGGGGTCTAGTTGGCACATATTTGCAAATGCGTGTGTAAGCTGCAAGGCCCCTTCACGGCACCCTGTATTACTTGCAGTCCTAACCCTTCTAAAATTATGAGGGTCTCCACAATGGAAGCACATGCATTCTAATGGATAGATAAGGGGCAGGTAGGCTGGAGGTCGCCCAATTCTCCAGTAAAGGCACAGGGGGCACACTGGACACCCAGCACAATGGTAGTAAAGGTGCCCAGTGTGTCCGCTGACCAAATTTGCACCAGTAACAAACAGATGGCCCCTACCTCCACTTATAACTGGTAGGCCTGTGCAAATATTTTCATTCCAATTTAGTTTTTTAACGAATTTCGACAAATTTGTTAATTTCGGAAATATCCAAATTAAAGAAAATTTGTTTAACTAATTTTTCCGAATATTCAAAAATTTGTACATTCGTAAATTCGTACATTTGCGCATTTGTAAATTCGTACATTCGTAAATTCGTAAATTGGGAAATCTGAAATAATAATTAAGTAATCATAACTTAACTATTACTAACTATTAAATTATAGTTATTGTAATTTCCTTTCAAATTTCACTGTTAGTGAACGTAACAAATACAAATATTTATCCGAAGTTACAAATTATCCAAAATACCGAATGCTGTATGCCAAGGAATGGAATGTAATTAATTAATAATAATAAATAACAATAATAATAAAAACGTATTATTATTATTTATTATTAATTTGTTCTGTTCCATTTGTTTAGATGTGGCATTCATTATTTCGTATAACTCGTAACTTCGGATAAATTCGTATTCGTTACGTTCACTAACAGCCACATTTGAAAGGAAATTACAATACCTATAATTTAATAGTTAAATACTATTTCGGATTTTCTAATTTGTGGGTTTTCGGATTTCCAAATTTCCAAATTTTTAATTTACAAATGTACAAATGTACAAATTTTCTAATTTACGAATGTATGAATGTATGAATTTAAAAATATAGAAATGTTCAAATTTCTGAATTTACGAATTTACGAATGTTCGAACGTACGAATGTGCGAATTTACTAATATACAAATTGTCTAATTTACGAATGTACGAATTTACGAATGTATGAATTTACAAATGTACGAATTTACTAATTGCAATCATAATGAATGACCCGGAAAAAAAAAGCTAATGAAACAAAATCTAACACATTTTTTGGCAGCGCACATGTCTAATAACTGGCCTTCACAGCAAGAAACACATGGAAGAGCAATGCATGAAAGACAAAACCAGAAAAAATTCCCAGCTCAACTCACCAACCACTCTGGTCTGCTTACCAACAAAATTAACCTGTCCAACAGTATGCATTAAAAATGGGTTTAGTTAGCAAATGCATACATAAGCTACAAGGCCCCTTCATGACACCCTGTATTACTTTGAGCTGGAAATTGAGCTGGGTTCGGTAGAGAAGGGTTAGAACCACTGTCAGGTGTTTATTACTGCCTGTGCCCTTGTGGGGAGATTCACTCTCTATGTTAGTCCTTGTGACCATTCTTACTGGGAGAGAAAGTGATGGGAATTCCAAAATTCTCCAGCTTTAAAGTGAATCTATTATACTGCGCTGCATGCCTAAAACCTAAAGCCTTTGAAACCTAAAATCAAACATCAGAGTTGATCTCCACCTCTCTAAGCTTGCCTACCTACCTCACTTCTAGAGAACTCTATTTGTTTAAAAATAGAAACCATTCATGTCATATTGTACCACATGAGGATTTTCAATGTAAGAGATGCTTCGGTGGTTTTAAGACTAATTTCTTACGCCCAGCTCCTCTCCGCTTGATGCTGCTCCTTTCTACACCATTACTGGTAATTACCGGCTGTCAAAATGACAGCTGGGAATTGCTTTATATTGCACAGCGGGAGCTGCTGTCAAAAGTCAGATAGTCTGCAAAGATGTATTGTTTCATTGTACTTACTATTGCTTTCATTTGTAGATCAAAGGTGTTACCTTTGATCAGCATTTGACATCAGTTAATTTGTTTAAAATAAAATGCATTTAACCCCCGAGTAACCCTTATTTAACTCTAATTATCCCTAATGAACTCCTTTCTCCCTCTTCCTAGCTATTTATTGTTCTGCTGATTTTTTTTATATTTATATTTATTTATATATTTTTTACCATTAATATATAAATGTTATTTTCATTCATCTTTTCTTTTTTTTTTTTTACACAGTTGCATAAAAAGACTATGTATGACTATTCGTCTATAGAGCACATGGAACATAAAAATACATTTCCATGATAATATTTCCAAGAGAGAGCCTAGTTTGCACCCCCCCTCCCACACACACACACACACACACACACACACACACACAAAAAAAAAAAAAAATCTGTGTGTTGGCATATAATTCTTAGTTTTGAAAAAAAAATTAAAACCAAAAAAGTATAATGGGATTGTATTTTTTTTTTTAAGTTTTTTTGTCTTCTCCTTTTCCCTCCCTGTGCACATCCAGTGATAGCCATACAGTTGCAAAAAAAAGTATGTGAACCCTTTTGGAATGATATGGATTTCTGCACAAATTGGTCATAAAATGTGATCTGATCTTCATCTAAGTCACAACAATAGACAATCACAGTCTGTTTAAACTAATAACACACAAAGAATTAAATATTACCATGTTTTATTGAACACACCATGTAAACATTCACAGAGAAGGTGGAAAAAGTATGTGAACCCTTAGACTAATGAGATCTCCAAGAGCTAATTGGAATGAGGTGTCAGCCAACTGGAGTCCAATCAATGAGATGAGATTGGAGGTGCTGGTTACAGCTGCCCTGCCCTATAAAAAACACATATCAATTCTGGGTTTGCTTTTCACAAGAAGCATTGCCTGATGTGAACGATGCCTCGCACAAAAGAGCTCTCAGAAGACCTACGATTAAGAATTGTTGACTTGCATAAAGCTGGAAGTATCTCCAAAAGCCTTGCTGTTCATCAGTCCGCGGTAAGACAAATTGTCTATAAATGGAGAAAGTTCAGCACTGCTGCTACTCTCCCTAGGAGTGGGCGTCCTGTAAAGATGACTGCAAGAGCACAGCGCAGACTGCTCAATGAGGTGAAGAAGAATCCTAGAGTGTCAGCTAAAGATTTACAAAAGTCTCTGGCATATGCTAACATCCCTGTTAGCGAATCTACGATACGTAAAACACTAAACAAGAATGGATTTCATGGGAGGATACCACAGAGGAAGCCACTGCTGTCCAAAAAAAAACATTGGTGCACATTTACAGTTTGCACAAGAGCACCTGGATGTTCCACAGCAGTACTGGCAAAATATTCTGTGGACAGATGAAACCAAAGTTGAGTTGTTTGGAAGAAACACACAACACTATGTGTGGAGAAAAAGAGGCACAGCACACCAACATCACAACCTCATCCCAACTGTGAAGTATGGTGGTGGGGGCATCATGGTTTGAGGCTGCTTTGCTGCATCAGGGCCTGGACGGATTGCTATCATCGAAGGAAATATAAATTCACAAGTTTATCAAGACATTTTGCAGAAGAACTTAAGGCCATCTGTCCACCAGCTGAAGCTCAACAGAAGATGGGTGTTGCAACAGGACAACGACCCAAAGCATAGAAGTAAATCAACAACAGAATGGCTTAAACAGAAGAAAATACGCCTTCTGGAGTGGCCCAGTCAGAGTCCTGAACTCAACCCGATTGAGATGCTGTGGCATGACCTCAAGAAAGCGATTCACACCAAACATCCCAAGAATATTGCTGAACCGAAACAGTTCTGTAAAGATGAATGCTCAAGAATTACTCCTGACCGCTGTGCACGTCTGATCTGCAACTACAGGAAACGTTTGGTTGAAGTTATTGCTGCCAAAGGAGGTTCAACCAGTTATTAAATCCAAGGGTTCACATACTTTTTCCACCTGCACTGTGAATGTTTACATGGTGTATTCAATAAAAACACGGTAACATTTAATTCTTTGTGTGTTATAAGTTTAAGCAGACTGTGATTGTCTATTGTTGTGACTTAGATGAAGATCAGATCACATTTTATGACCAATTTGTGCCGAAATCCATATCATTCCAAAGGGGTTCACATACTTTTTTTTTGCAACTGTATACCACAGTTTTACTGCAGTGCGGCAGTTGCGGTGGTGCAGCGACACAGTTGGAACAGCTGCTTGTAGTCCAACTCAGGAGTGCACAGGAAAGGATGGCAATACAGCAGTTAAACCAAGCAAGCAAGAAAAAAAATTTTTTTTTAAAGCATTAAAGTATTTTTTTGTCACTTTGCAGAACCAGCTTCAACAAGTGGCATGAATAGGGGTGCACAGCCTATTGCATTAGGGTGTGCACCTCAAAGCTCAAACACCTGTGTGTGTGCATATGTATAAATACTGACAATGTCAGTAGGGCAGAGATTGGTGTCAGTAGGGCAGTAGATGGTGTCAGTAGGGCAGTAGATGGTGTCAGTAGTTTTTATTTGTATTATTTTATTTTTGACATTTTTTTTTAGGAGCCCAGTTAGGGGTCTTTGGTGAAATAGGGGTTTACACAGGTGAAATCTGCGCCACACAGGGTGATTAGGGTGTGCCCAGGCACACCCTGTGCGCACCCCTATGGCAGCATGGAATTCAATTATTTGGGTTTAAATATATGTTAATAAATGAATATTCAAAGTTTAAACTTTCTTTGCACAGAGTCAGGCTTCAAGATAGCGGAGGAGAGCACTGTAAATCCGGACGTATCTGTGGGAACAGATAACGATGTTGGCGAGTCCATAGAACAAGGTGGGTCAATCCTAAAAAAGGTGTAAAAGAATGCATAGTGTTTTGAATACTATATATCTCCCATCTCTATTCTTCCTTTCCTAAAATGTACACATTTACTGGGCTAATTTTAAATTATACTGTGATAAAGGCCCACTTATAGAGCTTAATAGCTCAGATTCAGAATTCTGGATGATGTAGAGGAGAGAGAAACCACCCCTGCCCCACACCAACAACTTTGCTCTGTACAGCCTTTTAGAGGCTTTCAATTAGAGAGAAAGCATCTAAAAGCAAACTGCTCCTGCGAGATACTTTCTTTAGAAACCCCCATCATTTTCTGTGAAGTCAGCGTCATGAGCGCACCCTGTATAAAATGTTTATTTGTAAAAATGAAGGCTCAAAAATATTGAGAAAAAAAGCACAAAAAAAAAAGTTTTTCAACTTTTTGGTCTATTTGAAAATGAAAAGGTTAGAATTTGGGATTCCTCTATTTAAAGCGGATGTATAGTGAAAATTTTAACTTTTACCTACAGTTAAGCCTTAGCTGTAGTTAAAAAAAAATATCTCCTAAACCTGTTTAGGAGATATTCCCCTCGCAATGAGCCGCTGACTGCAGCGGAGCATGCGCACCGGGGATTCTCGGCTGAAAGCCCCGACAGACGCCGGACCTTGCCGGAAAGAAGTCTCCGGCGCACATGCGCGGGAGTGAAGACATCGCGGCTCCGGGCACTCACAGCGCCGGAGCTGCGATACACGGCAGACACGCCGAGGGAACATGTCAGCTCCCTCTGCGTGGATCGGGTGAGATGTTGGGGGCCTCGTTCTAAGGTAAGTATTTCATAATGAGCTAGTATGCGGTGCATAGTAGCTCATTATGCCTTTTGCCTTACAGGGGTATACAAGAAAAAAGTGTCAGCGGGTATACAACCACTTAAATGTCATTTTGACATAAGAACAGGTCCAGTATAGTGGAAAGGGGCTTATAACCCCCAGGAGCCATTTAAATTCCATTGCAACACTAAAAAAACACCTTAATTTCTCCTTCCCATCTGACTTTAATGCATTGTGCTACAAATAGTGAATTTTACCCAAAAAATTAATTCATTCAAATTTATTTTTTACATGCACATAATGAAAATATCTGCAATTGTTTTAGCATAAGCCTTCTGAAGTCTCTGTACAACAGAGCTTAGAGAGAAGCAGAAAGAAGTATCACAAGGAGCCAATCAGTTGCAGTGGAGTGCAAGAAGCATACTGATAGATGGGAAGAGCAAGCCCATCAGTCGGCCTCCAACCCAGATAGCAAGGATAACTTGCCACATAACTGTATTTGTGTTGAATTGTATGACTGTTAACTTTCTGCACAATGAAGCACAAGTTTGAGTTGACAATGTTTCAATTTGTAGCAAATTTTGTGTGGCAAGTGTCTAGCAGAAGCAAACTAAAGTCTACAGGAAGAGCTCTGCAAGTCTACAGTGCCTTGAAAAAGTATTCACACCCCTTGATATTTTCCACATTTTGTCATGTTACAACCAAAACATAAATGTATTTTATTGGGATTTGATGTGATAGATCAACACAAAGTGGCACATAATTGTGAAGTAGAAGGAAAATGATAAATGTTTTTCACAATCTTTACAAATAAATATGTGAAAAGTGTGGGGGGTACATTTGTATGGCGCCCCCCTGAGTCAATACTTTGTAGAACCGCCTTTCACTGCAATTACAGCTGCAAGTCTTTTTGGGGATGTCTCTACCAGCTTTGCACATCTGGAGAGTGACATCTTTGCCCATTCTTCTTTACAAAGTAGCTCAAGCTCTGTCAGATTGGATGGAGAGCGTCTGTGAACTGCAATTTTCAGGTCTTGCCACAGATTCTCAATTAGATTTAGGTCTGGACTTTGACTGGACCATTCTAACACATGGATATGTTTTGATCTAAACCATTCCATTGTAGCTCTGGTTGTATGTTTAAGGTCGTTGTCCTGCTGGAAGGTGAACCTCCGCCGCAGTCTCAAATCTTTTGCAGACTCTAACAGGTTTTCTTCTAAGATTGCCCTGTATTTGGCTCCATCCATCTTCCCATCAACTCTGACCAGCTTCCCTGTCCCTGCTGAAGAAAAGCATCCCCACAACATAATGCTGCCACCACCATGTTTCACAGTGGGGATGGTGTGTTCAGGGTGATGTGCAGTGTTAGTTTTCTGCCACACATAGTGTTTTGCTTTTAGGCCAAAAAGTATAATTTTGGTCTCATCTGACCAGAGCACCTTCTTCCACATGTTTGCTGTGTCCCCCACATGGCTTCTCGCACACTGGACTTCTTATGGTTTCTTTCAACAATGACTTTCTTCTCACCACTCTTCCATAAAGGGCAGATTTGTGGAGATCACGACTAATAGTTGTCCTGTGGACAGATTCTCCCACCTGAGCTGTGGATCTCTGCAGCTCCTCCAGAGTTACCATGGGCCTCTTGGCTGCTTCTCTGATGAATGCTCTCCTTGCCCGGCCGGTCAGTTTAGGTGAATGGCCATGTCTTGTTAGGTTTGCAGTTGTGCCATACTCTTTGCATTTTCGGATGATGGATTGAACAGTGCTCTGTGAGATGTTCAAAGCTTGGGAAATATTTTTTATAACCTAACCCTGCTTTAAACTTCTCCACAACTTTACCCCTGACCTGTCTGGTGTGTTCCTTGGCCTTTGTGATGCTGTTTGTTCACTAAGGTTCTTTAACAAACCTCTGAGGGCTTCACAGAACAGCTGTATTTATATTGCTATTAAATTACACACAGGTGGACTCTATTTACTAATTAGGGGACTTCTGAAGGCCATTGGCTCCACTAGATTAGGTTAGGGGTATCAAAGTAAAGAGGGCCAAATACAGACGCTCTCCATCCAATCTGACAGAGCTTGAGCTATTTCTCAAAGAAGAATGGGCAAAAATGTCACAGGGGTGCTCAACCTGTGGCTCTCCAGCTGTTGCCAAACTACAAGTCCCATCATGCCTCTGCCTCTGGGTGTCATGCTTGTGGCTGTCGGAGTCTTGCTATACCTCATGGGACTTGTAGTTCCGCAACAGCTGGAGAGCCACAGGTTGAGCACCCCTGCAAGATGTACAAAGCTGGTAGAGATATCCCCAAAAAGACTTGCAGCTGTAATTGCAGTGAAAGGTGGTTCTACAAAGTATGGGCTGAATACAAATGCACCCCACACTTTTCACATATTTATTTGTAATAAATGTAGAAAATAATTTATAATTTTTCTTCCACTTCACAATTATGTGCCACTTTGTGTTGGTCTATCACATAAAATCCCAATAAAATACATTTATGTTTTTAGTTATAACATCACAAAATGTGGAACATTTCAAGGGGTATGACTACTGTTTCAAGGCACTGTACAACGTGAAAATTCAGCCACAGTGACCCCTTGTGGTGGGGTGACTATTGCACAACATCACTGAACCAGAACTTGCAGCAGTCTTGCAGGATGTTTGCAAAGAAAGTTGATCTGGAGTCATGCAATACGGACTGGCTGCAATTGTGCAACAAACTTGTGAAGCCTGGCAAGTCCTTTTCTAACTTGCAGCACAATTTCTTGCAATCTGTGTATGTAACAATTGGATTCTCTGCTATCACTGTGGATTCGTAGGCTGGGTAAAGAGTAGTAGACCTGTAAGTCAAAGAGAAACTGCAGCACAGTAAAACCTGTTCCCTTCTAGACAGGGCTGTGCTGTGTGGCTGAGCTGGGTAAATTGTGTACTGGATGGACAGATACATATTAATATTTAGGCAATTTTACTCTTCCTTTAAAAAAAAAAAGTTTATATTTCAGAGGATGGGATAAAATTGGTCCTCAAATGTTTTGATAAAAAAAAGGCCCTATATGGTTTATTCGAACAAACGTTGACATATTTAATGGCATCTGTGGGAAAGAGAGAGTTCTATTCGTCCCCTAAGATTTGGTGCCAAGCAAGCAGCTGTACCATCTCAGTGCCTCAGGGGACGCCCAGATGTGCCCATCGCCCAATGATGACTCCAGTGCCCTGCTGACATTACTGTCCACTGTGAAATCTCTGCAATCTAAATATAGCTGGAGACAGGCCATTTCCGGGAAAGGTGAGTGAAGGAGACACTACGGGATAAAAGAGACTCCTGTCATTGACAGGCCAAGAGCCGGAGGGAGCATGTGTGCCTTGTGAATGTCATTAATTAGGAGATATCTTGCAGGCCGGCAATGTTCTGTAATTGGATGCTTGGAATTTATATAAGAATAATGGCATAAGGATGGATAGAGGAACAAAATGAATCATTTTCTAATATAGTATTTACCGGTCTCCATCTTTTTAAATTCTTTCATTACATCCGGCAAAAAAGAAAATAGTGTATTTTAAATGAGCATGTATTTGTATTATAAAATACAAAAAAATTTTCTCGTTATTGAAAAGGAGGTTCTTAAAAAGAGAGACCATACAGTTAAATACCAATTGTTTTTTTTTTTTTTTTTTTTTTAATAGGAGGTTGTTCATAAAGCCTTTTAATTTGCTTTGTTTAATTACTGCTAATTAAATCAGAGAAATATCCTGGCTGCCCCCTTTTTTACTATGTTATTTTATTGCTATTTTTCAATTTACTTCCAAACACTAAACCTTCCCTATGGGCTACTACAGAACCCCTGCCAATACACTGCTCACAAAAATTGAAGGAACACTTTGAAAACACATTAGATCTCAATGGGGAAAAAATATCATGCAGGGTATCTATACTGATATGGACTGGGTAATGTGTTAGGAATGAAAGGATGTAGTTGAGCATCATGGGAAATATAATTACAATACATCTGGGGTGCCAAGGTTCGCCATCACTGTCCTAAACCGTACCGGTTTAGGAGATATTCTATTTACCTGCAGATAAGCCTTATTATAGGCTTACCTGTAGGGATGAGCCAAACACCCCCCGGTTCGGTTCGCACCAGAACTTTCGAACGGACCGCAAATTCGAACGAACGTTAGAACCCCATTAAAGTCTATGGGACTTGAACGTTTGAAATGAAAAGTGCTAATTTTAACGGCTAATATGCAAGATACTGTCCTAAAAAGGGTTTGGGGACCTGACTCCTGCCTCAGGGGACATGGGTCAATGCAAAAAAAAGTTTTAAAAACGGCCGTTTTGGCGGGAGCACTGATTTTAATGACGATTAAAGTGAAAAAAAAAAGTGAAATATTACTTTAAATATGGTGCCTGGGGGGTGTCTGTAGTATGCCTGTGAAGTGCCACGTGTTTCCCATGTTTAGAACAGTCCCTGCACAAAATGACATTAAACGGAAATAACACCATTTAAAACTGCTTGCGGTTTTAATCTTATATCTGGTTCCTGCAATATGGTTGAAAATCATTGAGAAAAATGGCATGGGTAGCCCTCCCTGCCCATTACCAGCCCCTTTAGGTCTTGTACGCATATTAAGGGGAACCCCGTACCCATATTAAAAAAAGGAAATGCGTGTGGCACTCAGAACAGCAGTATACAGGCGGTGCAAACAAGACAGGGACTGTGTAGGTTTGTTGTGTTAAGTTGAATCTGTTTGTAATTTTCAACTGGTACATTTTTAAAGTGTAGCTCCAGTCAAAAAAACTATTTTTAAGCTTTTTGGAAAACATAGGGAAGGGTTATCTCCCCTGTATAATTTGTTTTGTCGTACATCTTTTTTCATCTCATTTGCTGTTGTCTCCTTCCGTTTGCAAGTAGGAGATGTTTGTAAATTGGATGTTTGAAAGTAGGGGCCTGCCCTATATGCTCTGCAGAAATGGCGGAACAAGGTGTTGGTTTTGCCACAACATTGTAAGCCCTCAAAGTGACTCTTGGTGGGCGCTGGAGCGCCCTGCTGTGAACGATTATATCAAGAATTGTAATTACATGCCATTGTTGAACAGTGGTAGAAAAATTGACCTTTGGTGGTTGTGGTGCTGGTGCCACAACACTATAAGTCCTCACCGTTACTCTGGGTGGGCAGAGGAAGGTGCCCTCCTGTAAAATGTTATATCAAGAATTGTAATTACATGTCCCTGTTAAACAGGGGCAGAAAAATTGGGCCTTAGGCACTGGTGCTGGTGCCACCACACTGCAACCTCTTCCATATACTCTAGTTTTATTGCAGGAATTAGCCCTGCTGCAAAGCATTGCATCAAAAATTGTAATTAAACGCCCCTGTTAAACAGGGGCAGAAAAATTGGGCCTTAGGCACTGGTGCTGGTGCCACCACACTGCAACCTCTGCCATATACTCTAGTTTTAATGCAGGAATTAGCCCTGCTGCAAAGCATTGCATCAAAAATTGTACTTAAACGCCCCTGTTAAACAGGGGCAGAAAAATTGGGCCTTAGGCACTGGTGCTGGTGCCACCACACTGCAACCTCTGCCATATACTCTAGTTTTAATGCAGGAATTAGCCCTGCTGCAAAGCATTGCATCAAAAATTGTAATTAAACGCCCCTGTTAAACAGGGGCAGAAAAATTGGGCTGATGGCATCAACCAGAACCAGAAATGTTCTTCCAACATATCAGTGGAGGAGGAAGAGGATAGACAATCAACATAACAGGACAGTCACTCAGCATCAGCATAGGCAGTCTTGAAGGGATGTGGTATTTCAAAAAAAATTATTCGGTTACATCAGCTTCAGGTGCTTGGTAGCTGTGGGTGATCCAAGACTGATTCCTCTTGATGAAGGTCAGTCGATCAACTGATTCGGTGGACAGGCGCACCCTGTGAACGGTAACAAAGCCACCAGCAGCACTGAAGGTGCGTTCCGAAAGAACGCTGGATGCAGGACAGGCCAGTAGCTCAATTGCATACTGT
Organism: Lithobates pipiens; assembly: GCF_037356315.1. Lineage (NCBI taxonomy): Eukaryota > Metazoa > Chordata > Amphibia > Anura > Ranidae > Lithobates > Lithobates pipiens. The sequence continues at coordinate 563,726,088 of NW_027507764.1, read as the reverse complement.
GCAAGCTCTGGCCAGTGATCCATCCTCAAGACCCAGTAAGCCAGAGGATTTTCGGTGGGAAAGGTGTCCAAGTCTGACCTTGCCCCTAGGTATTCCTGCACCATGTAAATCAGACGCTGGCGATGGGTGCTGGAACCGATCATACCTTGGGGCTGCGGACTAAAAAATTGTCTGAAAGCATCAGTCAGACGGCCACCTTCTCCACCGCTCCTTCTGACCGATGCCTCAGCAACACGTTGTCCAGGACCAGGAGTTTGTAACCTCCCAGTCTCTGGGAACGCATTGCACAGACCTTTCTACAAGGCCTCCCGGAGATGTCTCATCCTCTGCTCCCTCTGCGATGGCAAGATAAGGTCGGCAACCTTACCCTTGTACCGTGGATCAAGGAGAGTGGCCAGCCAGTAATGGTCCCTCTCCTTAATCCGAAGAATACGAGGATCCTTCCGCAGGCTTTGCAGGATCAGGGAGGCCATGCAGCGTAGGTTAGCTGAGGCATTCGGTCCGGAGTCCTCTGGGTCACTAAGGACAACATGATCCGCAGCTACCTCCTCCCAGCCACGTACAAGTCCACGTGTTTTTTGGGACTGTAAATCATCCCTACAAGACTGCTGCTGCTGATGCTGAGTGCCAGCCTCCACCTTCATGCTGACACAATCATCCTCCTCCTCCTCTTCCTCCTCCTCATCCTCTTCCTGTGTGATGGGTGGCACAGCAGGAACACTGTCTGGATAAAGGGGGCCTTGAGAGGCAAGGAAGTCCTCCTCTTCCTGCCTCTGTTCTGCCTCAAGTGCCCTGTCCATTATTCCACGCAGCGTATGCTCCAAGAGGTGGACAAGAGGTACAGTGTCACTGATGCATGCACTGTCACTGCTCACCATCCTTGTGGCCTCCTCAAACGGTGACAGGACAGTGCATGCATCCCTGATCATGCCCCACTGGCGTGGTGAGAAAAAACCGAGCTCCCCTGACCCTGTCCTGGTGCCGTAGTCGCACAGGTACTCATTGATGGCCCTCTGCTGCGTGTGCAGCCGCTGCAGCATGGCCAATGTTGAGTTCCATCTGGTGGGCAGGTTCAACTCCTTTTGGAGCTCAGCCAGCCGAGCACAGGTATTAAATGATCGGCGGAAATGCACAGAGACTTTCCTGGCCTGCTTCAGGACATCCTGTAAGCCGGGGTACCTGAACAAGAACCGCTGCACCACCAGGTTAAGGACGTGAGCTACACAGGGCACATGGGTCAGTCGTCCCTGTCGGAGGGCGGAGAGGAGGTTGGTGCCATTGTCGCAAACCACCATTCCTGGCTTAAGCTGGCGTGGCGTCAACCACCTCTCGGCCTGCCCCTGCAGAGCTGACAAAACATCCGCCCCAGTGTGGCTCCTGTCCCCCAAACAAACCAGCGCAAGCACGGCATGGCATCGTTTTGCCTGTGTACTTGCGTAGCCCCTGGAACGCCTACGGAGCACCGCTGGTTCTGAGGACAGAGCACTGGAAGAGGCCATGGAGGAAGAAGAAGAGGAGGGGGTGGAGGAGAGAGGTTTGTCACAACCAATAGTAGCATTTTGGAGGCGTGGTGGCGGAACAACCTCCAACACTACTGCACCTTGTCCTGCATCCTTCCCAGCAGCCAGAAGAGTGACCCAATGGGCCGTGAAAGACAGGTAACGTCCCTGTCCATGCCTGCTGGACCATGAGTCAGCGGTAATATGCACCTTACCGCTGACCGCCCTGTCCAGCGAGGCAAGGACATTGCCTTCCACATGCCGGTAGAGAGCCGGAATCGCCTTCCGTGAGAAAAAGTGGCGTTTGGTGACCTGCCACTGAGGAACCGCACATTGTACAAACTCACGGAAGGGGGCCGAGTCTACCAACTGAAAAGTCAGCAGTTGAAGTGCTAGCAATTTAGCCAAGCTAGCATTCAACCGCTGGGCATGTGGATGGCTGGGAGTAAACTTCTTCCGCCGGTCCAGCAGCTGGGGCAGGGACATTTGCCTGCTATAATCGGACGTGGGTGTACCGCTAGCAGAGTTCCCGGAAGCACTTGGCTGTGACACACCTAATTCTACACCTTCATTCCTCTCAGAGCAGGTTTCAGAGAGGACTGAAGGTCTAGTGGGGTTGGAGATGCCAGCTGATGAGGAGCAAGGAGAGGTCCGCTTTGTTCTTTGGTGTGGGTCTTTGAGGTACGCTTGCCAACGAGCTGCATGGCAGGTCAACATATGTCTGGTCAAGCATGTGGTGCCCAAGCGGCTGATGTTTTGGCCACGTGAGATACGCTTGAGACATATGTTGCAAATAGCAGCGGTGCGATCTGATGCACTCGTCTCAAAAAAGGCCCACACCAAAGAACTTTTAGAATAACGCACAGAGGCAGCGCTCTGCACAGGCGGAGCTCTGCGGTGTGATTCAGTCGGTGTGCTGCCCCTAAGCTGGCCCCCGGAGGGCATCCTGCCTCGTTGGACATGTGCCTCCTCCTCCTCCCTCCTTCCAGGCACCCACGTGGAGTCAGTGCCCTCATCATCCCCTCCCTCTTCATCGCTGTAGCAAACCTGGCAGTATACTGCAGCTTGTGGAACATGACTGCCAGATTGCTGTCCTTCTTGAGCATCCCCTCTCTCTGCGCTCACGCTACTGCCTTCCTCTAGCTGAGTGTCATCATCAGAGCCCACAAAACACTGGGCATCCTCCTGGAGCATGTACCCAACACTGTGCTCAAAGAGTTCAGGAGACTCCTCAGGAGGACGTGGTGGGTCTAGGGAAGGAGTCACTGATGATGACATTGAGAGGAGGGAAGACGATGCGTTGGCAGCTGCTTTGCTACTACCCTGAGACTGGGTGAGAGAGGATGAGGAGGATGAAGAGGGCTTGGTCATCCACTCTACCAAGTCGTTGGCATGTTGCGGTTCAACATGTCCAGCTGCCGAAAAGAAGGACAAGCGTGTCCCATGGCCACGTGCTGATGACAATGCACCGCGTCCACGACCAGCACTGTTGTCTCTAGACACAGAGCCTGCTTGCCCTCTTTTATCGGCTCGCGCCTGTCTGCCTCTCCTTGCTGGCCTTCCAGACATGGTAATGGCCTGAAGGGAGTTGGGTAAAACAGCAGTTGGGTAGTTTATATTGTGCTGGAGGCACACAACACCCACTAACTCCTGCAGATGCCTTTTTTATAGAACACCAGAGATAAAGGGGTATATACAGATGTATACTGTGCTGTGCTGGAGGCACACACAACTTCCAATAACTCCTGCAGATGGCAAGTGGGCTCAAATAGAGAACAGCTATGTAGGTGGATATAGCGGTATGTACTGGGTACAGAGCACGCAGACAGCACGCACTATCTCCTAACACTACTGACTGCAAGCTCTATTATTAAAGATAGATCACTAGCTATATAGGTGAGGTGAATATAGTGGTGTATACTGCGGTCAGGGCACGCAGACAATAACCACTACACAACAGCAAGATAGAAAATCAGCCGAAAACGATCGGTGTGTACTGTGTTGAAGGTACACAGAACACCCACTGCTTCAGACGCCAACACACTACACGAGGCCGCCGCAATGGCGGCCTTATATAGTGTGGGGCGTGCACTACACAGCCTGAGCTATGATTGGCCACAGGCATCCTGCCTGTGGCCAATCATGGCTCTCCTCGCTGCTGGCGCTGCGATTGGCCAAGCATGCGGGGTCACAGTGCATGCTTGGCCAATCATGAGCCAGCAATGCACTGCGCCATCGCAGTGCATTGTGGGCCCTGAGCGCCACGCGAATTTGACGCGAACGGACCAAAGTGTTCGGATTTCGCCGAACGGACGAACAGCCAATGTTCGAGTCGAACGTACGTTCGACTCGAACACGAAGCTCATCCCTACTTACCTGTAGGTAAAAATGTGCAAGCGGGGTATAGAACTGCTTTAACACCAAAGCAGCTGAAACTGATTAACCACTTAACCAGTTCCCGACCAGCACACGACGATGTACGTCGGCAGAATGGCACGGGCAGGCAAACTGGCATACAGGTACGTCCAGTTGAATTTGCCGCCCTGCCATCGGTTGGGACCCAGTGAGTCCTGTCGTGGGTCCCGCGGACTCGATCGCCGCGGGGATACCCGCGATCATCTCACGGAGAAGAACGGGGAGATGCTGTTGTAAACAGCATCTCCCAGTTCTGCCCAGCAACAAGTGACACTGATCTCTGCTTCTTGTGTTTGGAGCAGAGATCAGTGTTCACTAACACACAGCCCAGCCCCCCACAGTTAGTAACACGCCCCTAGGACACACTTAACCCCTACACTGCCACCCACTGGTTAACCCCTTCACTGCCAGTGTCATTTACACAGAAATCAGTGCATTTGTATAGCACTGATTGCTGTATAAATGACAATGGTCCCAAAAATGTGTCAAAAATGTCCGATGTGTTCGCCATAATGTCGCAGTCACAATAAAAATCGCTGATCGCCGCCATAATTAACTAGTAAAAAAAAAAAAAATTATTAATAAAAATGCCTTAAAACCGTCCCGTATTTTGTAAACGCTATAAATTTTGCGCAAACCAATCAATAATCGACTAATTTACCAAAAATATGTAGAAGAATACGTATCGGCCTAAACTGAGGGAATTTTTTTTTTTTAAATATTTGGGGGGGGGGGGATATTTATTATAGCAAAAAGTAAAAAATAATGCGTTTTTTTCAAAATTGTCGCTCTTTTTTTGTTTATAGCGTAAAAAAGAAAAACCGCAGGGTGATCAAATACCACCAAAAGAAAGCTCTATTTGTGGGAAAAAAAGGACGTCAATTTTGTTTGGGAGCTACGTCGCACGACTGCGCAATTGTCAGTTAAAGCATTGCAGTGCCGAATCGCAAAAAGTGGTCTGGTCTTAAGCCAGCAAAATGGTCCAGTCTGAAAGTGGTTAAGGACCAGCCTCGTTTTGAGATTTTGGTGTTTACATATTTAAACATTTTTTTTTTTTATAGAAAATTACTTAGAACCCCAAAACATTATATATTGTTTTTTTTTTCTAACACCCGAGAGAATAAAATGGGGGTTGTTGCAATACTTTTTTCAGACGGTATTTGCGTAGCAGTCTTACAAGCACAATTTTTTTGGAAAAAATTAACTTTTTTGAATAAAAAAACAAGTAGTAGTAGTATAAGTAGTAAAATTAGCCCAATTTTTTTTTTTAATATTGTGAAAGATAATGTTACGCCGAGTAAATTGATACCCAACATGTTAGGCGACGTTTAAAAAATTCTACAGGTTGCATGTTTTACGTTACAGAGGAGGTCTGGGAATTATTGCTCTTGCTCTACCGATCGCGGTGATACCTCACATGTGTGGTTTGAACACTGTTTACTTATGCGGGGGCTATTCACATATGCGTTCGCCTCTGCGCGGGAGGTCGGCGGGACGGCGCGCATTTAAAAAAATTTTTTTATTATTATTATTTATTTTACCTTTTATTTGTTATTTTTACACTGTTTAAAAGAAAAAAAAATTGTCACTTTTATTCCTATTACAAGGAATGTAAACATCCCTGTAATAGAAAAAAACATGACAGGTCCTCTTAATTATGAGATGTGAGGTCAAAAAGTCCTCAGATCTCATATTTAGACTAAAATGCAATAAAAAATAAATAAATTGTAATTTTAAAAAATAATTTAAAAAAAATTGGCCCTTTAAGAGCTTTGGGCGGATCGCGGCGGTAGGGGGGGCCCTCTCCTGCCACCGATAAAAGTGATCTTGCGGTGAATCTGCCGCAGGGACCACTTTTATCTTGCAGCGGACCGCCTGCTGAAGAAGGGGATACTGGGGTTATGACAGCTAGCTGCTGCCATAACAATGATATCCTCCTTCAAACAGCCTCTGTAAAACTGCGGTGGGCGGTCCGTAAGTGGTTAACAACCTCCCCTGCTACTAAACTGACCAGATCAATATCCCAGGAGTTTAACCAACTTGATGCTATTTTGGAGCAGTGTATAATGTGAGGAAACAGCAAGAGAAAGAGAAATATGTTTCTAAAAGCACCTACCACCATTTTTCACTCATTATAGGACACAGCTTCTGCATAAATGGTATATCCACGTTTGCAGCCAAATTAGGATAACACCTACTTTGTATTTGTTACATGCTCCTATTCACATAGCGCAACTTAACGTGATAGATTAAAACGTTGATTGTTATTATTTATTTATTTTTAATATTAAAAAAATATTACAATAATAAACATGTTATACTTACCTGTTCTGTGCACTGGTATTGCATAGAGCAGCCCTGATCCCCCTCTTCTTTGGTCCCCCACCAACACGCCTGGCTCCTCCTCTTCCTCAAGTGCCCCCATAGAAAGCAGCTTTCTATAGGGGCACTAGTGCAGGCTGGCTCACGAGCCACGCCGTCTGCATTTATGATTTTTATCTTGACTGCGACATTATGGCGGACACATCGGACAATTTTGACACATTTTTGGGACCATTGGCATTAATACAGCGATCAATGCTAAAAAACTGCATTGATTACTGTAAAAATGTTACTGCCAGTGAAGGGGTTAACCTCTAGGTGGCGCTGTAGGGGTTAAGTGTGTCCTAGGGAGTGATTCTAACTGTGGGGGGGAGTGGCTGTGTGTGGCACGTCACTGATCATGGCTCCCGATTACAGGGAGCGGTGATCAGTGACAGTGTCATTAGGCAGAACGGGGAGATGCTTGTTTACATTAGCATCTCCCCATTCTTCCTCACTGTGAGACGATCGCGGGTATCCCCATGGACTGGATCACAGTCACGGAGCTTCCGGTGGGGGCACGGGCACGCTCCCGCGAGCCGCTTCTTAAAGGGCAACTTACAGGTACGTTAATCTGCCTATACGTGCCCTTCTGCCGCAGTATATCAGCGTGAGGCGGTGGGGAAGCGGTTAAGCTTGTTAGGAGTAGGCTGGACTTCCACTTTAAAAAACATCTAAAAGTAAGATGCGAAAACTAGGAACGAGGCCTGTCTCAACCTGAAGTAAAAACACCAAGATGCCTCCATCCCTAAATGCTATGCGAGAACAAAAGTAGTGGGGTTGGGACTTCACATGAGGCATGTTGGTGTGTATAATGATATATATAATAAAAATAAATGAGTTTAATGTCACAATTCCCTAGGGGTACATTGTAGTGGATGTTAAAAATTATAATAAAACCGATAGCAATGAAACGTTTATGATACAAAATTTAATCATAAAGAGTCAGTATATAATAATAATAGATTTAATAACGAATGATTGATTAGAAAACATGATTTGTGACAGAGTAAATAATAAGCAATCAAATACATACAAATAATTCATACATGATCAACATGATATATGAAATTGATACAGGTTGTAAAATGATACAGTTAATAGGGCAAACTTGTATTTGGCATCCATAGATGAGCACGTAATGCATTTAATGGCCTCTTGCCAATCATCAGCAGTTGGATGCATGACTGAGCTAAAAATTATTAGATAGATAAATTATTGTGTAATCTATAGGGATCCAATATTCCCCATAGAAAAAAGAAGAGAGAAAGAGGGGAAAGGGAGTGCTATCAATGTTCCTTACAAAGCAGCCCATGAATTATGGTCAGTACCAGGGTATGGAATAGAGTGGTGGCCTGGCATAAGTGGTCCCAACCGGGGTTGACGCGGGAGATCCCCAGTAAGACGCATTATGCTTTGTGAATGAGAACACAAAACATAGAGAGATTTTCTCAAATTTGACTGCAATAGTGGAAATACACTTTAAGATCATCATATACTGAACATAGTGCCACTCACAGGGGTAGGGTGCCAGATACAACTTAAAGGCCAAAGCCTCCACATCCAAGCCTATAAGAAAATATAGAAAAAAAATGTCCTTTAAGTGCACTGTGTTCGGGCGCAGGACACTATGGGAAGTGCAACGTCTATGCTTGATCAATCACGAGATTGCAGATGAGACGCTTCATTTGTAGGGTTTTGACCTGCCTTGTGGCGCAATCCATTAAGCCAGAATACTTCCACCCCGTAATATCACTATGGGTGCTTTGTTCTTGATTGGCACCGCCCTAGGACATGAGCGGTGCTTTCCCTCTGAGTTACGACGTCACTTCTGGTTTCCCTGGACAAATGAAAAACCGGATGTGACGTCAGCAGCTCCGTGGAACGCACGGCCCAAGTGGAGCTTTTTATTCACAGCCCTCCCTGCTCTCTACACTGACACTTCCATCCCAGCCTGGAGCACGGCAGCTATGGTTGGCAGGCTAGCCTTGCAGGATGCTGTACATGAAGAAGAAGGGGTACAGGGTGCTGGACAGTCCAGACTCAGGACTCCCCCCACGTCCTTGTCCCAGCAACTGACTCCTCAGCCCAGCAACAGCAGACAAGTCCTCTGATCAGGAGGTGTCCGGGCAGACAGTGCGGGTGTTGAGTACAGTCCTGTCTATGTACTACAGGTCATTGGGCTGTCACATAAGAGCCTGTATAGATATAACCTCATGGACTCTAGGGGGCACAAGGTGTACAAGGGCACACTGTTCCAGCAATGTGATGTTCATTGATAATGTGATCATTGGTGATCAGTAATGGGATGATGACCAGTGATACAATGTGATGATAATCAATGATGTGAACAGTGATGATCAGTATGCTGTGATTCTGGATGGTATACTCTGCTGTGATTCTGGGCTGTATACTCTTCTGTGCTTCTGGGCTGTTCAGTCTGCTGTGATTCTGGGTCTGTATACTCTTCTGTGATTCTGGGTCTGTATACTCTTCTGTGATTCTGGGTCTGTATACTCTGCTGTGAGTCTGAGCTGTATACTCTGTCCTGTGATTCTGGGGCTGTATACTCTGTCCTGTGATGCTGAGCTGTATACTCCTGACACTATGAATGGAAGCAAGTGGAATACAGGGGACGGAGTGCGTGGATGCTATAAGGGGTGGGGCTTATAAGTGGGAGGGATCAAAAAGGAGGGGCGGGTCTGGCACCCCCCATCCTAAAACTTCACCAGCTGCTACTGCCTCCTAGTGCCTTTTCTTAAAGTGGTTGTATACTCTTTTTTTTTACTTTTACCTACAGGAAAGCCTATAATAAGGCTTACCTGTAGGTAAAAAAATATCTCCTAAACCTTTACGGTTTAGGAGATATTCCCCTCGGTATGCGCCGCTGACTGCAGCGGCGCATGCGCACGAGGGGATTCTCGGCCTGAAAATCCGGCAGTGTCCGGCCGGCCGGAATGAAATCTCCCGCGCGCATGCGCGGGAGTGACGATATCGTGGCTCCGGCCACTCACAGCGCCGGAGCCGCGATACCCGGAAGAAACGCAGAGGGAGCATGTCAGCTCCCTCGGCGTGGATCGTGCCAGATGTCGGGGCCTCGTTCTAAGGTAAGTATTTCATAATGAGCTAGTATGCGGTGCATACTAGCTCATTATGCCTTTTGCTTTGCAGGTGTTAAAAAAATAAAATAAATAGCGGGTTTACTACCGCTTTAAGCAAATTTCAAGGAAATTGCTGGCTGGGTGACAACCTGGCAGCCGACTCAATTTCAGCCATTGTCTCTTAGTTCTTTGTCAAATACAGGTCCTGCTGGCATGGCCCAGTTTTCTTGTGAGCAACCTGTTCGTTTTTTTTCACCAAATGGTGACAAGCAAGAACTTAGCACAAAGTTTCACCATAAGCTGGCAAGTAGGGCACCCCCCCTCATTTCCCATTCCCTCCCTTCACTCTCTCTTTTTGGGCGGGGGGGGGGGAATTATTGGGGTGAACGGATGCTCCCCAATGGGTCAGGTGTACATTTAATATATACAACTGTGAATACATTTTTTTTATGTGCTCAATGCTTACCTTTATGATAAATATAGGATTTAAGATCTTAGGACTTGTTCACACTAGCGGTTAAGGGGGCAGTAAAACCCAGAGGTTAAGCCTTGTATTTACCTGTCCCTTCACCGCTCCTTGTTTAGCTGCAGAGGCAGCACCCGGGGGTTTACACATCTCACACAAGCACTTGCAAAGTGGTTTTTACCTAAATGTGTCACACTTGATGAGTGCTACAGGCTCCAAAAAGCAACATGGGGTAGTATAGGCCCCCCTCCCCCCCACTCCCCTTTCTCTCCTCTCCAACCTACCCTCCCGTATATTCCCCTTCATAGTTTTTTTTTTTCTAAAGCTAGTTTTCGAGGCTACTTTGGCCTCTCTTCACATAATGGTTTCCTCACCCTCGTTTTTTTCAGGGTGTGCAGATGCCCATAAAGTTGCAGTGAGGGGCTCATTCATCTTCACCCCCCCCCCCCTTTTTTTTTCCTCATTTTTGTTATGTTAAAAGACCATACAGGGAAAACTCTAAACACTTAAGTATGACAGAATGCTGGAGTTCACCATTGTCTACAAGACAATCCTTTCATATACTGCTTTTTGTTTACTGTGATTGAATAGAGTTCATTTAATGGCTTAAGCTCAGGTTAAATGTCAATGTATATCTGACCTCACCCCCTGCCTCACACGTACTGTATATGACCAGCCTGTATACTGTTGCAACTTTTGAACCTTTTCTCGTATGTCTTTAAAAATGAAAAGAAAAATACATACATACATATATATATATATCTCACAAAAGTGAGTACACCCCTCACATTTTTGTAAAATATTTTATTATATCTTTTCATGTGACAACACTGAAGAAATGACACTTTGCTACAATGTAAAGTAGTGAGTGTACAGCTTGTATAACAGTGTAAATTTGCTGTTCCCTCAAAATAACTCAACATACAGCCATTAATGTCTAAACCGCTGGCAACAAAAGTGAGTACACCCCTAAGTGAAAATGTCCAAATTAGGCCCAAAGTGTCAATATTTTGTGTGGCCACCATTATATCCCAGCACTGCCTTAACCCTCTTGGGCATGGAGTTCACCAGAGCTTCACAGGTTGTCACTGGAGTCCTCTGACATCACGGAGCTGGTGGATGTTAGAGACCTTGCGATCCTCCACCTTCCGTTTGAGGATGCCCCACAGATGCACAATAGGGTTTAGGTCTGGAGACATGCTTGGCCAGTCCATCACCTTTACCCTCAGCTTCTTTAGAAAGGCAGTGGCGTCTTGGAGAGGTGTTTGGGGTCGTTATCATGTTGAAATACTGCCCTGCAGCCCAGTCTCCGAAGGGAGGGGACCATGCTCTGCTTCAGTATGTCACAGTACATGTTGGCATTCATGGTTCCCTCAATGAACTGTAACTCCCCAGTGCCGGCAGCACTCATGCAGCCCCAGATCATGACACTCCCACCACCATGCTTGATTGTAGGCAAGACACACTTGTCTTTGTACTCCTCACCTGGTTGCCACCACACACGCTTGTCACCATCTGAACCAAATAAGTTTATCTTGGTCTCATCAGACCACAGGACATGGTTCCAGTAATCCATGTCATTAGTCTGCTTGTTTTCAGCAAACTGTTTGAGGGCTTTCTTGTGCATCATCTTTAGAAGAGGCTTCCTTGTGGGACTACAGCCTTGCAGACCAATTTGATGCAGTGTGCAGCGTATGGTCTGAGCACTGACAGGCTTGACCCCCCCCCCCCTTCAACCTCTGCAGTAATGCTGGCAGCACTTATATGTCTATTTCCCAAGGACAACCTTTGGATATGACGCTGAGCACATGCACTCAACTTCTTTGGTTAACCATGGCTAGGTCTGTTCTGAGTGGAACCTGTCCTGTTAAACTGCTGTATGGTCTTGGCCACCACGCTGCAGCTCAGTTTTAGGATCTTGGCAATCTTTGTATAGCCTAGGCCATCTTTATGTAGACCAATAATTCTCTTTTTTCAGATCCTCAGAGAGTTCTTTGCCATGAGGTGCCATGTTGAACTTCCACTGACCAGTATGAGAGATGGAGATGACACCAAATTTAACACACCTGCTCCCCATTCACATCTGAAAAAATGGGACACTAATGAGTCACATGACACCGGGAGGGAAAATGGCTAATTGGGCCCAATTTGGATATTTTCACTTGCCAGCTGTTTAGACATTAATGGCTGTGTGTTGAGTTATTTTGAGGGGACAGCAAATTTACACTGTTATACAAACTGTACACTCACTACTTTACATTGTAGCAAAGTGTCATTTCTTCAGTGTTGTCACATGAAAAGATAAAAGATGTAATAACAACATATTTACAAAAATGTGAGGGGTGTACTCCCTTTTGTGAGATTCTGTGTATATATAACAACAGTAAAGAGTTCAGACAACCAATATCCAAGTGCAGGCTAAGGGGACACACATGGGGCTTGTGAATGGCACCTTAGAAGGAACTAAACTAAAGTTGCAATAATTTTGCTTTGTTCTTGAAGTATGTGACAGATTCCACTTCCAGCGAATGAAAGAAGATGGGAACACCATGGAGTTACCACTACTTGGGGAAATGTTATATTGTCTGACCGGTCGTTGTCCCCAAGAGTTTGAATCCTACGGCTGCTACTGTGGAAAGGAAGGCCGGGGAAACCCCAAAGACATCCTGGACAGGTACACTTTACAAATATAAATACTGACTACTTGAAGGAAACCGGTCATAAGAAGAATATGAAGGATGCTATAGCTGAAGTCTGCTTTGAAAAATACTGGTTCTCTGACCATCACGTACAGTGAGGGAAAAAAGTATTTGATCCCCTGCTGATTTTGTACATTTGCCCACTGACAAAGAAATGATCAGTCTATAATTTTAATGATAGGTTTATTTTAACAGTAAAAGACAGAATAACAACAAAAATATCCAGAAAATAGCATTTAAAAAAAGTTGTAAATTGATTTTCATTTTAATGAGTGAAATAAGTATTTGATCTCCTATCAATCAGCAAGATGTCTGGCTCCCAGGTGTCTTCTATAAAGGTAACAAGCTGAGAATAGACGCACTCCCTTAAAGGGGTGACAACCAGTAGCGGTGCGTCCATAAGGGCATACGGGTGCCGCCCCCTCTCTCCAGCCACCCCCTCTATGTAAAATGGAAAGTTTCATGCATTGCATGGCTGCTGTAGACACCTCCTAACCCCCTATGCAGGCGTCCGGACACTTTTCGGATGCCGGGCGCCTGAATTCCAAAGGGGGGGGGGGGGGTATTTGAGCCATGGGCAAAGCATTTCACTTGCAGTTCACCCAGGTGGGTTAGCAAAGCAAATTAATATTTTCTTTGTTAACACTGAACCATCTCTCAGCCAATCAGGAGGCGTGGATCTAATACCCGTCACCTGATTGTCTGAAGGCACGGCGTCCCGATTGGACACCTAACAGAACGGAAGACCGGGAGGACAGAGAGACACGGAGGACACTGGAGTACACTGCCGTCACCTGCTGCATCTCCCACAGCTCGCCGCCATTACCCGCCACCAGGATGGGGTAAATTTATGCCGGTCAGACGGAGGGGGGGTCACAGAGGCTGCAGATGATGGGCACACACTCATACAGGCTACATATGATGGGCACACAGGCTACTTATGTAGAGCACAGAGGCTGCATATGATGGGCACAGGCTACATATGATGGGGCACAGTGGCCGCATTTGATGGGCACAGTGGCCGCATTTTATAGGGCACAGTGGCCGCATTTTATAGGGCCCAGTGGCCGCATTTTATAGGGCCCAGTGGCCGCATTTTATGGGCACAGTGGCTGCAATTGATGTTTTTTTTTCAGAATTTTTCAGTTTGTTTGCGCCCCCCCCCCCCCAAAATTTTGAGCACCAGCTGCCACTGGTGACAACAGTTGGTGCAATTATTCGCAGATGGAAAAAACACAAAACAACTCTCAGTCTCGCCCAGTCGGGGGCTCCATGCAAGATCTCACCTTGTGGATGAATGATCATGAGAACGGTGAAGAATCAGCCCAGAACTACATGGGAGAATCTTGTCAATGATCTCAAGGCAGCTGGGACCATAGTCACCAAGAAAACCATTGGTAACACACTACGCCATGAAGGACTGACATCCTGCAGCGCTCGCAAGGTCCCCCTGCTCAAGAAAGCACATGTACAGGCCCGTCTGAAGTTTGCTAACTAACATCTGAATGATTCAAAAGAAAACTGTGCGAAAGTGTTGTGGGTCATATGAGACCAAAATCAAGCTCTTTGGCATCAACTCAACTTGTCGTGTTTGGAGGAGGAATGCTGCCTATGACCCCAAGAACACCATCCCTACCATCAAACATGGAGGTGGAAACATTATGCTTTGGGGGTGTTTTTCTGGAACAGGACAACTTCACCGCATCAAAGGGATGATGGAGCTTCGAAACCTTAATGACTTGGAGAGGATCTGCAAAGAAAGAGGAGTGGGAAAAAATCCCTCCTGAGATGTGTGCAAACCTGGTGGCCAACTACAAGAAACGTCTGACCTCTGTGATTGCCAACAAGGGTTTTGCCGCCAAGTACTAAGTCCTGTTTTGCAAAGGGGTCAAATACTTATACTAAATACTTTCACTCATTAAAATGCAAATATTACTTTTTTGAAATGCACTTTTTTTTTATCTATTTTTGTTGTTATTCTGTCTCTCACTGTGAAAATAAACCGACCATTAAAGTTACCATATTTATCGGCATATAACACGCACCCCAAGTTTAGGAGGGAATTTTAAGGAAAAAAACTTTTAGGAGGGAAGTTTAAGGAAAAAAACTTACATTTAAATGCCCATCAATGCAGCCTTATCAGTGTCCATCTGCAGCCTTTTCCATCATTGCAGCCTTGCCCAGTGCCTTTGCAGCCTTGCCAGTTTCTTTGCAGCCGATGATTATTTAAAATTGGCGCCAATCTCTGCTGGCTGTGAGCGGAGATGAGCGAGCGCTGCCAACATACAGAAAGCCGTGTGTACTTGGCTAGACTCGGCTCCTCTCGCAGTCCCACCCATCTCCGCTGACTGTGAGCGGTGATGAGCGAGCGCCGGCGACATACAGAAAGCCAAGTGTATTCGGCTAGACTCGGCTCTGCTCACAGTCAGGGGCAGGACTGCGAGAGGAGCCGAGTCTAGCCGAATACACTCGGCTTTCTGCATGTCGGCAGCGCTCGCTCATCTCTGCTCACAGTCAGTGGAGATCGGCGTATAACACGCATGATTTTCCTGACTTTAAGGGGAAAAAAGTGCATGTTATATGCCGATTAGGGATGAGCCGAACACCCCCCTGTTCGGTTCGCACCAGAACCTGCGAAACAGACCTAAACTTCGTGTGAACTTCAGAACCCTATTAAACGAACGTTCACAATCTAAAGTGCTCATTTTAAAGGGTAATATGCAAGTTACTGTCCTAAAAAGTGTTTGGGGACCCGGGTCCTGCCCCAGGGGACATGGATCAATGCAAAAAAAGTTTTAAAAACGGCCATTTTTTCAGGAGCACTGATTTTAATAATGATTAATGTGAAACAATAAAAGTGTAATATTCCTTTAAATTTCGTAGCTGCGGGGTATCTATAGTATGCCTGTGAAGGGGCGCATGTTTCTGGTGCTTAGAACTGTCCCTGCACAAAGTGTAATTTGTGCAGGTAAAAAAGTATTTTAAAATCACTTAATTGTCGGCTAAATTGTCGGCTCCCCGTAATACAGAGAACACTCAATGAGTGTTCTCTGTATTAGCCGACAATTCATTCATTCATTGATTAAAAAAAAAAAAAAAGCGTGGGGGTTCCCCTAAATTCAATTACCAGGCCCTTCAGGTCTGACATGGATATTAAGGGGAACCCCGTGTCAAATTTAAAAAAAATTGAAGTGGGGGTCCCCCTAAATATCCATACCAGACCCTTCAGGTCTGATATGGATATTAAGGGGAACCCCGCATCAAATTTTTAAAAAAATGTACGTGGGGGTCCCCCTAAAAATCCATATCAGACCCTTTATCCGAGCACGCAACCTGGCAGGCCGCAGGAAGAGGGGGGGACGAGAGAGCGGCCCCCCCTCCCTCCTGTACCGTACCAGGCCACATACCCTCAACATTGGGAGGATGCTTTGGGGGTCTGTGACCCCTCAAAGCACCTTGTCCCCATGTTGATGAGGACAAGGGCCTCATCCTCACAACCCTGGCCGGTGGTTGTGAGGGTCTGCGGGCGGGGGACTTATCAGAATCTGGAAGCCCCCTTTAACAAGGGGACCCCCAGATCCCGGCCCCCCCCTGTTTGAAATGGTAAGGGGGTACAAAAGTACCCCTACCATTTCACAAAGAAAGTGTAAAAATGGTTAAATAAGACAAACACACTTTTGAAAAATTCCTTTATTAAAAATAAAAAAAAAATAAAAAAAAGATTCCAGCGGTACTAATCCACTCTTGCTATCCAGCGACGAATCTCCGGGGTCCAGCGATGGATGATCATATCCAGCGACGGGGGATCTCTCAGTCCAGCGCTGTCCATACATCCGTCTTCTGTCTCCATTGCGGAGACACTGCGGAGATCCCAGCGCTGACGTTTCTTATATTAGGAGGGCTGGGCCATCCGTCTCCTGACCCCGCCCCTCTGATGCTGGAGAGGGAAGCCAGGGGTTCCCCAGTGACGTGTGGGTGACCCCGCCTCCTCTGATGTAACGCAGGTTTCCGTTACATCAGAGGGGGCGGGGTCACCCATACGTCACTGGGGAACCCCTGGCTCCCTTCACCAGCGTCAGAGGGGCGGGGTCAGGTAACGGGTGGCCCTGCCCTCCTAATATAAGAAACGTCAGCGCTGGGATCTCCGCAGTGTCTCCACAATGGAGACAGAAGAAGGATGTATGGACAGCGCTGGACTGAGAGATCCCCGTCGCTGGATATGATCATCCATCGCTGGACCCCGGAGATTCGTCGCTGGATAGCAAGAGTGGATTACCACTGCTGGAATCTTTTTTTTATTTTTTTTATTTTTAATAAAGGAATTTTTCAAAAGTGTGTTTGTCTTATTTAACCATTTTTGCACTTTCTTTGTGAAATGGTAGGGGTACTTTTGTACCCCCTTACCATTTCAAACAGGGGGGGCGGGATCTGGGGGTCCCCTTGTTAAAGGGGGCTTCCAGATTCTGATAAGCCCCCCGCCCGCAGACCCTCACAACCACCGGCCAGGGTTGTGAGGATGAGGCCCTTGTCCTCATCAACATGGGGACAAGGTGCTTTGAGGGGTCACAGACCCCCAAAGGATCCTCCCAATGTTGAGGGTATGTGGCTTGGTACAGTTCAGGAGGGAGGGAGGCCGCTCTCTCGTCCCCCCTCTTTTCCTGCGGCCTGCCAGGTTGTGTGCTCGGATAAAGGGTCTGATATGGATTTTTAGGGGGACCCCCACGTCAATTTTTTTTTTAATTTGATGCGGGGTTCCCCTTAATATCCACATCAGACCTGAAGGGTCTGGTATGGATTTTTAGGGGGAACCCGACGTCAATTTTTTTTTAAATTTGACACAGGGTTCCCCTTAATATCCATGTCAGACCTGAAGGGCCTGGTAATTGAATTTAGGGAAACCCCCACGTTTTTTTTTTTTTTTTTATCAATGAATGAATGAATTGTTGGCTAATACAGAGAACACTCATTGAGTGTTCTCTGTATTACGGGAGCCGACAATTTAGCCGCAAGTGATTTTAAAGCGGGAGTCCGCGTTTTTTTTTTTTTATAAGCCAGCAGCTACAAACACTGCAGCTGCTGACTTTTAAAATAGTGACACTTACCTGTCCAGTGCGCCCGCGATGTCGGCACCCGAAGCCGATCTCTCGATCGTCTCTCGGGTGCTGCCGCCGCCATCTTGGGTATGGGAATCAGGAAGTGGAGCCTTTCGGCTTCATTTCCCGGTTCCCTACTGCGCATGTGCGAGTCGCGCTGCGCAATAAGGATAGACCCGCTGCCTCTGGGATCTGTGTGTTTCCCAGCAGGCAGCGGGGGACTTTTGGAAAGGGGCGTAATCTACGCCCCTTTCCGCAGAGAGCTATCCTGCAAGTGGGTGCAGATACCTGTACTGTACAGGTACCTGCACCCCCCTCCCCCCTGAAAGGTGCCAATTGTGGCGCCGGAGGGGGGGAGGATTCCAATGAGTGGAAGGTCCACTTTAGGGTGGACCTCCGCTTTAAAAGACTTTTTTTCCTGCACAAATGACACTTTGTGCAGGGACAGTTCTAAGCACCAGAAACATGCACCCCTTCACAGGCATACTATAGATACCCCCCAGCTGCGAAATTGAAAGGAATATTACACTTTTATTGTTTCACTTTAATCATTATTAAAATCACTGCTCCTGAAAAAAACGTCTGTTTTTAAAAAATTTTTTTGCATTGATCCATGTCCCCTGGGGCAGGACCCGGGTCCCCAAACACTTTTTAGGACAGTAACCTGCATATTACCCTTTAAAATTAGCACTTTAGATTTCTCCCATAGACTTGTATAGGGTGTTCCCGGCTTTTCGAATTCGCTGCGAACAGCCCAAATTGTTCACTGTTCGCTGAACAGGCAATGTTCGGGTCGAACATGAGTTCGACTCGAACTCGAAGCTCATCCCTAATGCCGATAAATATGGTATAGACTGATCATTTCTTTGTCATTGGGCAAACATACAAAATCAGCAGGGGATCAAATACTTTTTTCTCTCACTGTAGATACCTTGGCTTTGGTACCTTGAGAAAGTGACCTGGATCAAAGGAATGTTTTCTTTGCCTTTAAATTGACGCATGTACACTATATTACCAAAAGTATTGGGGGACACACACACACACACATATACACACACACACACACACACACTACTGGCATCCTATTCTTAGTCCGCAAGGGTTCAATATTGAGTTGGCCCACTCTTTGCAGCTATAACTGCTTAAACTCTTCTGGGAAGGCTGTCCACAAGGTTTAGGAGTGTGTCTATGGGAAAGTTTGACCATTCTTCCAGAAGTGCATTTGTATAATATAATAGAAGTCTGTGGCAAAGTGCAGCTAACACACAGGAAAGCCAGAGGTGCGCTGCGCTGCATTCACTGTGCGGGTAAACTGCAGCACATCAGTGTGAAAGCAGCCTTAGGCCCCTTTCACACGATCAGTTTGTTCCGGTCCCCCTGTCCATTTTTCAGGCGGACCCAATCGGACTCTCCATTTACCTCTATGGCGTGGCAGATGTACACGGACTTGTGTCTGTTTACACCCGCCTACCTCCAATCCAATCTGCTAAAAAAAAAAAAAAACAGAAGGGGATTTGTCCCCTTCCGTCTGGATGGATCAGAGGGCCCAAAGAGTAGAGCGAGCTGTGTCCGTTGACACAGATCTATCATCTGCCTGCTCTGCTCATTGTGGTCCGCGGTTACCAAGTAGCATAAGTGGCCCTCGCTCTTCAAAAGGTTGGGCACCCCTGACATAGGCAGAGCTCTGTTCTGTGTCTCTCCTTCCATTCAGCGGGTGCCGGCGGTCATCCATTGGCTAGCACCCGCTGATCGGCTTGTGCTGTGAAAATCACGGCACGTGCACACACCCCCTACCCGGAAGTGCCGAATCACGTACCTAATACATAATCTGCTACAGGAGAGCAGGTCTGCTGCCGTATAACTAAGTTATGCAGTCAGCCAGTGTAAAATCTGGCGCAGGTCTGCAGAGAAACCAATCAGATTCCAGATTTTGTCAACGCTTAATTGAAGAAGCTGACTGGTTTCTATGCACAGTTGCACAAGATTTTGCACTCTCCAGTTTTAGTACATCAACCCCTATATGTTGTTAAATATGTACAAATGATTCAGGGGTGTATGATGCGGCTAAATTTAGACATCCAGACATCAGCAACCTCCGATCATGAGTGGGTAATAATAAAGTGTCTCTTTTACAATACTTCTTCTAGCTGCTGTTTCTCCCACCAATGCTGCATAGACCACCTTAAGAAGATTGGCTGCCCCCCGGATAGGAACGTGCGCTCCGAGGTCATGTGCATGGACAGCAAACCCACATGTAAGCTCAATGTCACCTTTTTAATGCTTCACAGTTCTGTGTAACTGGCCAGAACCATCGCAATCCACCATCTCCTTAATATACTGTAAGTGTGATCCTTCATTGGTGGAAAAAAACGCCCAACTCAAGAAACAGGATTTACCAGGTGGATGGTCTCACAAGAAAAAAACATAAACAGTACTTGTGTAAACAATCAACTTTATTCCATCAGTCTATAAAAATTTTAATATATAACCCCTATGATATATAAATATCATAAGGAGTTACAAAACAACATCCCCAACCATCGTATTCCTAAATAATTATATTAGCAACACACACTTCCAAATCAATGTAAAAAAAAAGCTATTATGGGTTTTTAACCATATCAAGTGTTGGCAAATAAACCGCAAAGCAAGACGCCAACGCGTTTCTCCCTGGGCAATAATGGACCATGCTACATTCACCCTACATTCACTGTTTGGACAGACACTTAAGCAGTCATAGGATTCTGCTAAGGATAAACTTTTCTGTCCCTGTGGGGAGGTATGCTTATGGAATTACTTTCTCCTATGATCTTCAATTGAGCTGATTTAAGGAAGGAAGTAGTTCAATGAAGGTAGTTTCCTTCGATGAGTGGTGCCCACAATTGATTCCATCATGAGTCAGACCTTGTTTGGTGTGAGGGGGTTGATTTTGGGATTTTAAGTGGACTAATGGAACACAAACTCTGTTATACTCGCATAGAAGCCCATCAGGGTGAATTGCGTTGGCATCTTGCTTTGTATGTGTGTATGTTGGGGGCTCAAAATTTTATGTGCTTTGGTGTAACTTTGATTTTTTTTTACACTTTCTTTTATTTATTTTTTTTTTTTTTACATCACGCAAAGGGGGAAAATACGTCCCCTACAGTGGGGAAAATAATTATTTTATCCCCTGCAGGTTTTGTAGGTTTGCCCACTTACAAGGAAATGAAGGGTCTATAATTGTTATCATAGGTGTATTTTAAATGAATGAGACAGAATGTCAACCAAAAATCCAGAAAAAAAAAAACATGATACAAATATTATAACTTGAGTTGCAGTTCAGTTTGTAAAATAAGCAGTTGATCCCCTATCAACAATAATTCTGACTCCCACAGACTGGCTAATTAACACTTGTTAAATTAAGAGGGTGCTCTTAACAACGCGTGTATAAAAGTCATCTGTCCACAGAATCTCTTTCTTTCATTCAAACCGCACCATCATGTGCAAGACCTAAGCCCCTGTACACACGGTCGGAGATTTCGACAACCAAATCCGTTGGATTTTGTCCGTCGGATCTTGTCCGAAACTGTTGCATACACACGGTCGGACTAAGTTGTCGAAAAATCCGATCATTCAGAACGTGATGACGTAATTGCGTTACGATGGGACTACGTTCACGCTAGTAGCCAATAGCTTTGATGTAGGAATTTGATCTGAGCATGCGTGGCACTTTGTCCAATCAAAATTCTCTACACATGATCGGAGTATGTCCGATCGGACCAGTTTGTTGGAAAATATTTCCAACAAGTTGGAAAATTGGGTCCGACGGATATTCCGACGGAATCAGTCCGATGCATACCACACACAGTCAGATTATCCGACAACACGGTCCGATAGGACACATTCCGACGGATTCTCCGACCGTGTGTACAAGGGCAAAGAGCCAAGGAAGTCCGGGACAAGATTGTAGACCTGCACAAGGCTGGAATGGTCTACAAGACCATCAGCAAGAAGCTTGGTGAGAAGGAGACAACTGTTGGAGTGAATAAGCGCAAATGGTGGAAATACAAAATAATCATCAATCGCTCTTGTTATGGAGCTCCATGCAAAATTTCTCCTCATGGGGGTAAGGATGATCATGAGAAAAGTGAGGGATCAGACCAGAACTACACGGGAGGAGCTTGTGAATGATCTCAAGGAAATTGGGACCACAGTTATCAAACAAACCATTAGTAACACAATACACGGCTATGGAGTGAAATCCTGCAACAACCTCAAGGTCCTCCCTCCTCAAGAAGGCACATGTACAAGCCCTTCTGAAGTTTGCCAATGGACATTGAAATGATTCAGAGAATGATTGGGAGAAAGTGCTGTGGTCAGATGAAATCAAAATTGAGTTCTTTGGCATTACCTCGACTGACCGTGTTTGGAGGAAGAAAAATACTGACTATGACCCTAAGAACACCATCCCTACAGTCAAGCACGGAGGTGAAAACATTATGCTTGCAGTGGAGTATTCATACTTCCACTGTTTGAACGGGCACTCTCTGTTTGGGATGGTGCGCTCTGGGTTATCATGCATGGCTATCTCACATACATGCACATCCACTTAAGAGGTCATTTTCATCTTTCATCCCTGCTTTTTTAGTTTTTTTGCCTTTGTAGTTTTCTAACTCCATTCATCCTTTCACCCATTTCATTTAGTTTAGGCACATCAACAATATTGGTCTTTCCTTTATAGTGTGTGTGTGTGTTTTTTTTTTTTTTTTTTTTGCATGTTTTTTTTTCACATTCTGTTCCACATTTACAGACAAAAAAAGGTTTTATTGAGAGTATGTTCAGGTTTACAATTAGCATAGAATTATAAATGTTATCAACAATGGTATGTATACAAACATTGATACAATTAGGTAGCATTAGTGTTGTAATTTAGTATCTCAATTAGAACGAAAAAAGAAAACAAAGACAAATAGAGAAGCGTATAAACTAGTGATATCACAAGGTAGGTTATGTATTGGGGGAAGGGTGAAGGGGGGTACAGGATAAAGGGGTTTGGTAGTCATGGGGGGGGGGGGGTACCATCGCACTAGGGTTCATTTCCTTAGGTTCAGTGTGCGTCCAATAGATACATGTATAACACAGCCCTTCTATTGCCTCCTTACTATTACCTTTTTCTCTGTAGAGTAATGGATAAGGGAAGTTCAGCTCATGAGTAATTGATAATCTGGCGAGAGTGTAAAGGCCAGCCAAGGTTGCCAAGTTCTATTGAAGGATATGCTGTTCTCTTTTTTCATTGCCACTATTTCCTCCATTTTAAAAATGTACTGTACCCTATTTAACCAGTCCTTAACTCCTGGGACTGTGGAGGTTTTCCAGTGGATGGGTATGAGCATTTTAGCCGCCACTAGAAGGTGTCGAGAGAGTGATTTTTTGTAGCGACTTTAGGTAGTTGGGACTAAATTGATCAGGCAGGCGGCTGCGTTTAATTCTAGATTGGTTTCCGTTATATGTTTTATCCAGGTCTTAATTTCATCCCAGTAGGCGCTAATGAGAGGACATTCACACCAAATGTGTAGAAGTGAGCCTATGCAAGTTTTACATCTCCAGCATTTATCTGAGGTGGGGAGAGACCATCTCCCGGCCTTTTGCGGTGTCAGATACCATCGAGTGAGGACCTTATAGGAAATCTCTTGGTATTTGGAGCTTAATGAGCATTTGTGTGTCAAAATACACACCTTTTCCCATTGCTTTTCAGAAATGTTCATTTTAAGATCATGTTCCCACTTCCTTTTGTGTTTATTGTTATCGGCGTGTGGCATACAAATTAGCCATGAGTATGCAAGGGATGTGGTGTGGGCTACCGGTGATCTGTTTAAGCATATGGACTCCAACTGCGTCAACGGGAGGCAGAATTTGGATTTGTTTTTTCCGTTTACCACAAAGTCCCTTAATTGCATGTAAAACCACAGGCCAGGAAATGCCTCGCCCACCTCAGAGCTAAGTGCGTCAAATGTTTTGATGTTCGAGTTTGCCATGCAGTGGTGAATAAGGAGGTCATGTGGTAGTTTATGGTGCATGCCCGGTGGGAAATCAGGGTTATTGGCAAGCGGTGTCAGTGGACCTGGGATGGATGCGATTTTGTGTAGGCTTGCTGTTTTGTGCCAAATAGTGATTGTGTTTTCAACCAGTGGGTGGCCTATCTGTTTATCTTTTTTGGAGTGTTTGGACCATGGATAGTAAAGCGTTTTATGTAAGGTTAAATTGCTTTCCAACTGGACCCAATCTTTGTTAGGGCCATGGCAGTGCCAGTCTATGAGTCTGGTGATATGCGCAGCCTGGAAGTATTTCTTAAAATCTGGGAGGCCTATACCCCCTTTGCTTTTGGGAAGCGTTAGTAGAGCAAAATTGATTCTGGGTTTTCTATCTGCCCAGAGGAAGTCCCTCTGTGCTTTAAGGAGAGTGCTAAAAAAGGTTTTCGGGATCCTTATGGGTAGAGCATTAAATAGGTATAAAAGTCTGGGTAGTATCGCCATCTTCAGAATGGACGCTCTACCAAACCATGAGAATTTTTTTGGGTGCCACCTTAGTAGGTCTTTTGTTATAGCGGATAATAGTGGTTTATAGTTGGCGTTGTATAAGGCGTCGAGGTTGCTAGTTAAGTTTATACCTAGATATTTGAGTGCGATTTGTTCCCATTTATAAGGGAAGTTGTCTTTCAATCTCTGGAGTTGGTCAGGGGGGAGGGTGAGGTTGAGTGCTTCAGATTTTGATTGATTCACTTTAAAATTGGAGATGAACCCAAAGGTTTGAAACACTTTCTGAAGATTTGGTAAGGATATATGTGGATTGGTGATGAAGAATAAGAGATCATCCGCATATGCGGCTATTTTGTATTCTCTATTGTTTACTGTGAAGCCCTGAATATCTCTATGTAAGTTGATTGTTCTTATCAGGGGTTCTAGGGTGAGAATAAAGAGAAGTGGAGATAGAGGGCATCCTTGGCGTGTTCCATTGTGGATCGAGATGGGGTCAGATAGTGTGTTATTTACTTTAATTTGGGCTTGGGGATTTCGGTAGAGTGCTGAGATCCATGACAGCATGTTTTCCCGTAGTCCGATATGGGCACAGGTGTCCATCATGTAGTCCCAGGAGACTCTATCGAAAGTCTTCTCTGCATCGGTAGAAAGCAATATTCCGGCTGTTTTAGAGTTTTGGGCAAAATGGATTAGATTCAGCGCTTTAGTAGTATTGTCACGAGCTTCTCTACCGGGCATGAATCCCACTTGTTCAGGGCCTATAATCTGTGCTAGGAGGGGTTTTAATCTGTTGGCAAGTATTTTGGCCAGTATCTTGAGATCAACATTTAGAAGGGAGATGGGTCTGAAGTTTGCGCATTCAGAGTGGTCTTTGTTAGGTTTGGGGATCACAGCTATGTGTGCCATTAGGAATGAGTTGGAGCTGTTTCTATTTTTTGCTAGGAAGTTAAAAGCAGATTGAAGGGGTTTCAAGAGAGATATTGTGTACGTCTTATAGTATTGTGATGTAAAACCATCAGGGCCAGGGCTCTTTCCTGTTCCTTTCCATCTAGTTTGCGTGTGTCGTCGCTTGACAGGGAGGGTAATTTACTATTTTCCAAGAAGTCTTTGATTGCTTCTTGTTTTGTCTGTGTTATATGGGGTGGTTTGTGTTGGGCCGGCAGATCGTACAATTTGGCATAATAATTGTGAAACAAGTCTGCCATTTCTTTAGAATTGTACTTCAGAGTCCCCTCTTTATCCTTTATGGCATGAATATGGCTTGATAGTGTTGCTTCCTTCAGGGCCCTAGCTAGTTGTTTCCCACTCTTATCCCCTTGTTCGTGAAAAATATTTTTTTTAAAAAAAAGGGATCTTTTGATTTTGAGATCTAGTAGAAGGCGTAATGCCGTTCTGAATTCAGTCAGTTGCTCTTCTACCCTGAGAGAGTGAGAATGTTTGTGCTGCAATTCAAAGTTAGCAATTTTTTGGGCTAATTTTGTAATTTCTCCTTCTCTTTCCCTTTTCTTCCTGGCGCCCCATTTTATAAGTTCACCCCTCACCACTGACTTGTGAGCTTCCCAATTATTTAGTGGGTTCGTGTCAGTGTCATTGTTGTTGTGAAAGTATGTATTGATCGTGTTGTGGATGTCATCTTTCACAATTTGATCAGTAAGGAGTGTAGGGTTGAGTCTCCAATTAAATGCAGGTTTGCGGTGTGCACCCAGTTCTATTGAGATAGCTGTGGGTGCGTGGTCAGAGAGGGCAATAATTCCTATCTCAGCTGCGAGTAAGTTGCCCAGGTCCCTTTGTGAGACAAAGATCATGTCAATTCTTGAGTATCGTTTGTGAGGTGCGGAGAAAAAGGTAAAGTCCCTCTCTGATGGATGCACGGATCTCCATGCATCAACCAGAGCCAGAGACTGTAGTAGCGATTTCATTCATTTAAGAAGCCTATAACTGACATGAGTGTGTCCAGAAGAAGTATCCCTGAGGGGGGAAAGAGGAATGTTAAAGTCTCCACCCAAAAGGACACATCCCTCTGCAAACCATTTAAGTTCTTCAATTATTTTGCTACAGAATGGCACATGGGAGGTATTCGGGAAGTTCACATTAGCAAGTGTTACAGGGGATCCCTCCCAGGTGCCCTTCAGAAACAAATACCTTCCCTCGGAATCAGTAAGTTGGTGCTTCAGTTCAAAGGGTGCATCTTTGTTCAGCAGGATGGACACTCCTTTCGTTTTGGCAAGAGGGTTGGTAGAATGGTAAACTTTTGTGAATATATTGTCAGTGAGTTTAGGAATACTCTTGTCTTTAAAGTGGGTTTCCTGTAGAAATACAACTAATGGGCGCACTTTTTTAAGTTCTCTCAACAGTTTAGACCTTTTTTCAGGTATATTCAGACCATTTACATTATGTGAGATAATAGTTGGTGTCTTCCCTAAAAAAGCATATGCCATCTTGGCCGTTGGGCTAGGATGGGTGTTTTCTGGAGAAGCTGCGTCTGTGAATGGTTTTCACAAGAGATATTGGTGACTTAGAAAGTGTTAGGGTGGAGTGTTTTGGGACTGAAAAGGAGAGTGCGTACGTGCGTGGAGGAGGGGAGAGAGAGAAAGGAAAAAAAAAAAAAAAAGGGGGGGGGGGGAGATGGGGGGGGGGGGTAAAGTATGGGGGGAGGGGGGAGGAAGGATGTAATTAGTTAAGGGATAAGAAGGAAAGTACCCACTAGTCACCAGTTGGTGGTGGGTCAATTTGGGATTTAATTAATGCGTGTAAGTGTTAGGCCGCGTACACACGGGCGGATTGTCTGTCCAACTTAGTCCGCTGAACCGTGTTTCAGCGGACAATCCGCTCGTGTGTGGGCTTCAGCAGGCTTTTTCAGCAGACAATCTGACAAACAAAGTCTTACGGAATTTCCGTAAGACAGTCCGTTCAAACTTGGTTTTGTCCGTCTAAACTTGGTTTCAGCGGACAGTCCGCTCGTGTGTAGGCAAGTTGGACGGACTAAGTATGGTGCATGCTCAGAAAGGGTTTACACGGCCGAAGGTTGCATTGCAGTGTATAGGACGTCGTTTTTCTAGTCCCGTCGTACGTGCTGTACACGTCATCACGCACGCTTTCAGCGGACTGTCTGCTCATCGTGTGTGGTCAAGTCCGTTCATTCAAATTTTGAACGGACTGTCTGTCGGATTGTCTGCCGAACTTAGTTGGGCAGACAATCCGCCCGTGTGTACGCGGCCTTAGTATTTTCCCTTTGGGGGAGAGTGGGAGGTGATCAATGAGCAGTCTAACAGCGTCTGTTTCCTTTAACTGCTCTGTAGCAGTAATGGAGGTGACCAATAGAGGAGCCCGGCACATCTCACGGTTCTAGACCCCATCAAGAGGTTAACTGTAAGCAAGGTGTCTGAGACCATCCATTGGCATTTATTATAGACTATAGAGGACTTGAGTAAGGGGGTGGAGGGAGGAGAAGGGGTTGTGCGAGTCGCAATTAACCAGTTTGCAGAAGAAAATAACATTATAAACACTTTGTAAAACTGTTCCTAAGAAACTGTGGCCTAAGCGCCAAGCTGTATGACAGATATTAGCTTAAATAACTGTAAACTTTTAACCCATATCCTGAGCATTTAACTTCAACTCTCCTCAGCACATAGTGAGGGGTAGACACCCCTGTATATTTGAGGGGTAGTCTAGTCCCTATGCAAACGGTGAGTGTTCCACTTCATGCAGGGGCGTGTCAATTTCTGCAGTAAGGCGCAATTTGGTTTCCGTCCTGTATAGGCCCTATCCACTCTTACAGTCTTAGAGCGAAACATATCATAGCGAGGCAGGGAGTGTTATCTACGTTAGTAGTTGCCAGGGCTGTACGTAAAAAGGTATAGACAAGGTGCATTAAATGGTGTCCTTAGGATTGGCCTGTTGCTACTTCCTGCCGTGAGCTTCTAGGATATGTCTTTCCCCTTTTTAATTTTTCGGAGGGAGAGGAATGTAAAGCGGTGTCTCGGGTAATGTTACTCACAGTTCCGCAGTCAATAGAGAAACACCATCTTGAGGGAAGTAGGGGAGTGTCATAGGTGCAAATGGCGGTATTCAAGCCACTTAACAAATTTGCCAGTCTCAGAACCTAAATAAAAGACAAAAATTAGAGCATAACAGGATAGAAGTATACGGTGTTGCCGCAGGTTATTGTAGTCTCTCTGCAGTTTGCGGGTTTCAAACCTTGTTTGGGGAAGAAAGAGGTAAACAAAAACAAAAAACAAAAAAAACAAAAAAACCCTCATGTAGATAGGTTGTCATAGGTGCAAATAAAAGTCTCAAGGAGTAGCCTCAGAAGTTTTAACCTTTAAGGTAGTGTGCCCCCTCGTTACCATAAAATTGTGACAGCCGTCTGGATAGGATAATGGGCGTGTTTTCCAAAAAAAACAAAACAAAATGGGTTGCATCTTAGCAAAGAGCTGTATTGGGGAACTGGGTAACAGCAACTCGCATCAGGCCAAGATGTATATTGCAGAGGGTCTGGCCATTTCAGTAGCCTCTTGGCTCCCTTCCTCTCGGGCTCCTAGCACTCTTAGAGGATGTTGGGGACTCAAAGTTGTTTCTGTCAGTACTTCTGCGATGCTTGCCTAGCTGGTAAGGCGATCGTGCGTGGTGGGGTTCCGCTGAGAATTGTGGGTTGTTAATTGCTGGTGGCGTGAGGAATTCAGCATACCAGTCCGGGAGGTCCATCGGTGTAATTTGTAGGTCCTCACAGAATTTTTTGAGGTCATCGGGGACTTTTAGCACATGTTGTTTTCCCAGGAAGTTTGCTTGCAGTGCAAATGGGAATTTCCATCTGTAGTTGATACCTTTTTGTTTCAGCACTTCTAAAAGTGGACGTAGTGCTCTTCTATTTTTAAGTGTGATGGGTCCTGAAAAAGTTGAATCGTGGCTTCCTCGTGCATTATCCTTTCTTTCATCCGCGCTTTTTGGAGGATATCTTCTTTCAAGCCAAAGTTAGATAGACAACATATGATGTCTCTTGGGGGGATTCCGTCTTGTGCCCTGGGTCTGAGAGCTCTGTATGCCCTGTCAAAGTCGATGGGAGATTGTTCCGGCCGTTCAATGAGAGTATTAAAGATGGCTGTTAGAGCTGGTCTAATTTGGTCCGGGGGCACCATTTCGGGCACTCCTCTGATTCTGATATTATTTCGTCTACCACGGTTGTCCAGATCTTCAATTTGTCTGTTCATATCGATCAAATGTTGGGAGTGCGAATTCGTAATATCGTCCAGTCTGACCAGTGCTCTGTCCCTCCTTTCCCAGCTCTGAGATTGCCATTTGCTCTGTTAGTCTCATTAGCTCGGTTTTAATATCTGTTATTGCTGCCGCAAAAGAACTTTTAATATCAGCGGCAATGTCTGTCATAGCTGCGTAGGTAAGAAGTTGGTCTGTTTTACCGTTGCCTGCGGCTGAATCTTCAGATGCTGGTAGGGAGACTTCGTCGTCATCCATATCCTCAACAATATCGTTTCTTTGTGACAGTGCCATTTTGGAATTTTTGCTCCCTTCACAGTATTTAAACTTGCTAAGGTTTGCTGGTGAGTTCTTTTTTTTCTTCTGGGGTGTCCCCAAAGAGCGGAGGATGTGGCTGTGCGTGCTTCTCCTTGATTGCGTTGACATATTCGTCTGTCAGGTCTGTTTTCAGTGCACAGGCCCCTCTGGTCACCAAGGTTCCTCTACATTACAGTCATGTGCGCCGATCACCAGGCCACTTCCCCTGTAATAATGTTTGCCGGTTCTTGGGTAGTAGA
This sequence comes from Lithobates pipiens, assembly GCF_037356315.1. NCBI lineage: Eukaryota > Metazoa > Chordata > Amphibia > Anura > Ranidae > Lithobates > Lithobates pipiens. Next base: position 563,696,171 of record NW_027507764.1, on the reverse strand, counting down.
ACTGTACTGTTAGTGGGGTGCGCACCTGTATTGGGGTTATGCTGGGGTAAGGTTAGGTGATTACAGTTCGAGCTGGGCTAGTTAGGGAGGTGCAGGGTGTAGTTGGAGTAGCAAGATGGCCGCTGTCTCCAGTAGGTAGGCCGAAACCTCAGGCTTTCCTAACTCTGGTGGCCGTATAGCTGCATTTTGAGTCTAGCTGCTATTTATTGTATGCCTCAAAGCAAGTGGAGAGCAAAATTGCGTGGAAGAGGGGGCCCAAGAAAATGTTTGCCCAGGGTCCAGTCAATATTAAAGATGGCCCTGGGGTTACTGACCAGATAAAGATGAGGTGAAAATGAAAAAAACGAAAAAAAAAACAAAAACAGAATGCAGCCACCACATCTTAGCGCGAACAACCGACAATAATTAAAAATGTTTGTTCCCAGGTTTGGACACAGAGACAGAAATATTTTAGTTCACTTCTGTAGCTTTTCTATAAATGGTTAAAAAATGGAGTGTTGACCCCGGATGAGAAGTGCCAGTCTAATATCTCGGATCCAGGATCTGCCCCCAGGATCTGCAGGTTCCCCCTAAATATAGTGTAAAAGAGTCCGCTGTGAGGGGGGGCGCCGTGGGTGTACTCACTGCGGCCTGTTGTTAGTATGGGCCGGTTCCTAGGCCTGGATGGTCGCGCCGTCCGTATCCGGGAATCTGCTGGATGCTGCGCCCTGCTGTTCCGGCCGTGTAGTCCCCGGGTGAGCGGCGGTGTGTGTCCGCCCGGAGTGCAGCCTCCTCGCTCCGGCGGCGCTGCGGTAGAGGCTGGCATGGGCCGTTGATTTTGTAGGCCGCAAGATGGCGCCGGATGATCCGCTATGTGACCGGGTGTGTTTGCGCCGTTAAGGATGGATATATCCCATCCGACGGCCTCCGGGAGACAGCACCGCAATCCCCAGGCTCAGCACAGGTCTGGCGAGCTGCTATCCTTGATTGTAAGGGATGGATGGCGGAGGATGGCGGTGGATTTCTCCCTGCCTGTGTGGAGCTCAGCCGCCGCACGTCCTCCTTGCTCCGCGTCCGGACACGCCCCCCTGTTCCACATTTACATTTACTTCCCACATCTTTTACCACTTTCTTACAATAGATTTGGATTACTGCTTCACCAGTAATATAATAATATCTCACATACTGCTCATATATTCATACACACTTTTACATTCATTTACAGATGTTTTCATTCACAAAACATGCACATACATGGATTTTGGTGGGCTTCACTCCCCCAGTCACACCTCATCCTTCAGGATTCCCCGTTGCTTTTCCATTGTTTTTGCCACCTCTGCTCCCGTGGGAGACAATTGTCCACAGCTTAGCCTTGGCATCCACCGCCACACTCCACGTTCATTGTTGACCTGAAAGTATGGGTGAATGTTCCATCATTCCCCCTTCCCCATCTTATGCGTGTTCAGTTTACTCACTGTTCACCTTTCAATTTTTTAGACATCCCTACAGCGTCTGCTCCTGATGAGTGACAGTCACGAAATGCATCGAGCTATAGAAAATGTATGGAGGGAGGGGAAACTTTGAGTTGCCAAGCGACAGCCAAGAAACCTTAAGGATTTAGAGAAGGTCTGTAAAGAAGAGTGGACCAAAATCCCTCCTGAGATGTGTGCAAACCTGGTCACCAACTACAAGAAACGTCTTACCTCTGTGCTTACCAACAAGGGTTTCTCCACCAAGTACTAAGTCATGTTTTGCTTGGGGATCAAATACTTGTTTTACTCACTGAATTGCAACTCAATTTATAACATTTGTACTGTGGTTTTTTCTGGATTTTTGGTTGATATTCCGTCTCTATCATTTTAAATACACCTATGATAACAATGATAGACCCTTTTTTCTTTTTAAGTGGGCAAACTTACAAAATCTGCAGGGGATCAAATAATTATTTTCCCCACTGTATATGATTTTTTGGGTGACAGGTTCTTGTTATTGCCACAGGATCACGTCCATCTGACAGCCAACAGTCGGCTTGTCAGATTTGCTCACACTCCCGCCAGTTGTAGCAAGGTCAGGCGTCTGCTTTCCAAAAAGGGGTCATTTTAAGGGGTTGTTTATACACTCCAGGCATTTTTGATTTAAACTATGATCTGTATAAGTAAGAATGTATGAGGGGGTGCTTATGCTATTGTATTTCTACTTGTCTTAGGTGTGGGCTGGAGCATCTGTGACAGGCTACTGTGCGTCTGTGACAAATCTGCGGCGGAATGCATGGCTGCTGCGCCAGTCAACAACACTCTACGAGCTTTAAACAGGAGCCGGTGCCAGGGGGAGACCCAACCACTGTGCAGGCAAGGGAGCGAGGAGGAGAAGCCAGAGCGAGCCATTAAGCCACAGTCGGAGAGCTCCAGCTCGGAAGAGAGCAGCGAAGAACAACGTCCAATGAGAGACATAGTGCAGGCTGGGAACTCTGGGTCACTGGTGCCCAGGGGAGGCGTCAGACGGACACGCTCACTGGTTAACAGAAGGAAAAATTAGAGCAGGAGAGCTATAATATGAAAATGTAAATTCCAAAAATTAGATTTTTTTGTTAAACTGTCCTGGTGCATATAGGACAAGTAGCATCGCTTTCCATGCGTGGAGTAGTAAAATTGAATACAATATAAAGCCTCACTTCAGCATTTTCAGATGGTTGTTTATCCAGAGACCTCATAGCTGTCATTCTATTCCGAATTCAAATAACGAGTCATGGAATAAGCATGCAGCCAGTGAGGTCTAAAGAATCTGAACTCATGTCTTGCATACACGTTCTGGCTCTGAGACTTACTAGGTAGTAAAGCCAGGATAAGCATAATAGCTTTGAAACCTGCAGCATTAAAGTCTTTGGGCTAGTTTATTTATAAGATGGTCCCCCAGCAGTATTCAAATTTAAAAAATGCTCCGGCTGCAGTACTTGTCTTCTTTCTGGTGCTGTTGCACGCAATAAATAAATCCTGAGCAGTGGGTATTTGATGGGATTATAATTGTGCCAAAAATAAAGGAAAAAAACAATTCAGAATATAAAACTTAAATGATTTATTTTGTACATAGTTAAAAACAGACCATTAAAAATGTGCCAGTTATATGGTCATAATTGTGTGTTGAGTAGATGCTTGCAGTATAGTGTCTGATCCCAACATGTTTCGCCAATATTGGCTTCTTCTGGGGATTTTGGTGTTTGCATGGGAGTCTATAAATTAGTGGTAGCCTCCAAAATCCACTGAAGAAGCTGGTCTCGGCGAAACATTTTGGGATCAGACACTACACTGCGAGCACCACAATTTCGACCATATAATTGGCATGTGTAACACAGTTTTAACGGTTGGTTTTTAACTATGTACAATATAAATCATGTAAGTTTTTTATTGTAAATTGTTTTTTTCATTGATTTTTGGCACAATTATAATCCCTTTAAAGTGTAAGTAAACCCCCCAATTGTTTTCAGCCAAGGAAGCTGCCATCTTTGCCTCTGTTTAATCTACAACTGCCATGAAGCTGCACATGTGATCAGTTATGACACCAGCCATTGGATGGTTTAACAGATTGGTTGAGAGCACAACCAATGGGAGTGTTACATTTCCATCATGTGCCGGAAATGAAACCGTTTTATGGATGGGTTTACTTCTGCCTTAAATACCCACTGCTCTATATATATATATATATATATATATATATATATATATATATATATATACTACTACATGGATTAGGTGCCTCATATAGTGTTGTTACCCAGCCACGATACAATAAATACATCCTACCACAAGATGTCCTCAGTCTCCAGATTGAACAATGGACAGTGCCATTCAAGCTGGGATACTGAGTGCATACAATGGATGCAGGGTGTCATGAATCGGCCCCCAAGGGGGCATCACCTCCATGTCCTTCATTCAGTGTATTGATGCAAGAGTCATCACATCACTGAGGACTACCAACTGCTACTACCAAAATAAAAAGGACCTTACGGGGAGGGGGCTTTTTAAACAACCCGGTGTCATAGCATCCATTCCGCAGTCACCTTTCTCACCTGATCCTGGGTATATGGGCAATGCACACACCATACAAATCCATAAGCAAGAAAATGGCCAGCACACCAAAAAGAACATCTCATATTTAATGAGATCTTATTAGTGAAGCCAATATCAGAGTTTTCTTTGGTTTTTGCTTAAATATTTTTATCCTGACAGGCTCCGCTTGATCTCTTCTGATGGACTCCATGAAATTTACTTCTCTGGAGGTCTGGATTTCTGCCATAAAGGACTATTGTAACAAAGGTTGATGAGGCATGTAATGTACTAACACAAGATACTGTATTTCCATATCAGCTGCAATAAGACTGTTTTCGTGGTATTAATAGTGGTGTGATCTTCCCAACATATAATATGTGAATTTTTCTTTTTTTTTGATTGCAGGTTTCATGAGTCATCCATAAAATGTAAATATGTTTTGATGCAAACATTTCATAAAGACATAAAGACATTTACTAAACTGTGTTTTGAGTGCTAAAATATTTATTTTGCTCACACACACACGACTCCAACTTCAGCCAAAAATGTTCATTGCATTGGTGGTCAAGAGGAAAAATGCAACCATTACAGTGGTGATCAGAAAACCACCCTTACAGATAAAATAAATAAATAATAAATCGGTGTCAGGGTGCTGGCTCTGCCAAGTGGCGTTAGGCCTGAAACCATGCAGGCAACATTAAATGGGAGGTCAATCAACCACGGCTCAGGGAAACCTTGCAACCTCTGGAGGAACTCTGGTTGAGAAAGGCTGGACCATAATAGTGTTGGTGGCCCAAGGATGAAGTCATACAGGTGACACATTGCCAGTGGAAGTGTCACTTGGGGGAGCCCTCCACACCCCTTAGCTCTGTTTAATCTCTCCCTCACTGGCCAAGATGAACACTGCCATTTCTTTCATGAGCGAGGGTGTAGACATCATGCTGGCCTGGCTAGTGGGACATTTATTCCATAGAGCCTTATACGCAGAATAGCCAGGTTGTGGCCAGTGTCAGGATCACTCTGTGACAGGCCCCGTCATCACTAAAGGATTATTAGCTACATACAATTACATTTATCATTTGTAAAAACTACTATTTATTAAAAAAAAAAAAAATCTATAAATCTTTCTAATTCAAGGACCAAAGCACACTTACTGGACAATGGAGGTCACTGCTTTACTTTATCCTTCCATCCGCAAGCTCCCATTGCTGTGGGGAGGATGCAGAGTGCCCGATTCTCTCCCTCCCCCCCATCACTTTAAAAAGTATTTGACAGGCTTGGAAGGACAGTCTTAGACCCCATACACACTATTAGTTATTTTGCAGATTATGTTCTTCAGATTTACCAAAACCATGCAGTAGAAGGGCCTGCCTGATAGCATACAAATCCAAACTCCTAAGGTTTGACCTCATATTATATGTTTTTGGTAAATCTGAAGAAAATAGAACAGTATGTACGAGGTCTTAGCCCACGTACACACGGTCGGAGATTTTGCCAACCAAATTCATCGGATTTTGCCCGTCGGATTTAGTCCGACGGATTGTGTCCGAAACTGTTGCATACACACGGTCGGGCCAAGTTGGCGAAAAATCCGATCTTTCAGAACGTGATGACGTAATTTCATTATGATGGGACTACATTCAGGCTAGTAGCCAATAGCTTTGATGTAGGAATTTGATCTGAGCATGCGTGGCACTTGGTCCGATCAAAATTCTCTACACATGATCGGATTAGGTCCGTCCGGCCCAGTTGGTCGGGAAATATTTCCAACATGTTGGAAAATTGGGTGGGACGGAGATTCGGACGGAATCAGTACGATGCATACCACACACAGTCGGATTATCGGACGACGCGGTCCGATAAGACTCATTCCGACAGATTCTCCGACCGTGTGTACAAGGGCTAAGTCTTGGCCTTTCTTAGGTTTGGCATTGGAAGACTGGAGAGACACAAAATTAACTTATCCTAATCCCTGAAGTAGAAGATTTATGGGAACTGACATAAGCCTTTCCTCTGGGTAAATGAGTACTGTGATCTCCTTGATATATATATTCAAGGAAGGACCAAACCGGTGTTCTCCTTCACAGGGTAACCACTCAAGGCGTTTCTTGCATGGGAGTTTTGCTGACCAGCATTAAAGCCAAAGAATCATGCACATGGATTAGAAAGAAAACTCATCCTGCATATTTGGCTAAGTGTATAAGGCAAGCCATTCACTCAGTAGCTTAGGTAAAGATCTAAACGACTGGACAGAGGAATCTGTAAGGACAGACCTGAGCCATACCCTTAGTCCAGAAAACAATCGTTTGGCAGACTGCCATAGCTACAACAGTGGGCTGCATGACATGGCCCACCAAAGAAAAGAAAGCCTTAACGAGGGCATCCAACCTCTTATCTGTTGGGTCTTTGAGCACTGGATTATCCTCCAAGGTAGCTGTGAGAGTCCTGTTAAGGCAATAAAAGTCAGGATCCACTACAGGAAGCACCAATTTGCTAAGGAAATTTCCTTCAGTAGGATACTGTTGGACAAAACATTTTGGAGAAGTGAACATATTCTTTATGAGAGGCCAGTCTCCTTACGTCAGGTTCCAGCAATGGGTGCACCCAAAAAAGCTAGTTTTAGGAATGTAAGAGACCCCCATATATTGGACACCTTAGGGTGAGCAACTTTGGTTGCTATAATGCTAAAGAGCATACAGCATCAATAAGGAGATACACACAGGCGCAATAGCAATTAGGTGTGTGGTGAGTGTCAACTGTGCCAGATTTAAAAATGGATTATCCTGGCTCTTTCCACAACCACTGTAAGGGTCATCAGGGGTTCACAAATGAATAAAACGTACCCTAGGCTGAATTTTTAAAAGGGCTTTCGCCCTGGACTCACCACTTTGGTAGGCAGGATGAAATGAGGAATTAACCAAACCCTGGCTTCATCCCCCACAATTGGCTCTCCCCCGAAGGGGTCTTCAGTGACAGGACTTTGCACCAGGCAGACCACAGCCCTAGTCCTGTATAACAGTGGTCATCAACCATGTCCTTAGGGACCACTAACAGGCCAGGTTTGCAAGATAACTGAAATACATAACAGGTGATATTTGCTGCTCAGTGGTTGCAGTATTCTAGTCTGCATCTCCCCCAAGGTAATACATAAAAACCCTGCCTGTTAGTGGGCCCTGAGGACAGGGTTGATGACCACTGCTGTATAGCACCCTGTGGCTACATCTGCACGTTCCGCTCCATGCCAAGCAGAGAGCCCACAAAGCAACATTACAGGTCAACCCCAGGTGGGATCCCGGTACAGTCCCCCACAGCTCTGCCAGGAAGATGCATGAAAAGCTGAAATAGCCTTGATGCAGCCTATTAATAGAAGAATAATCTTGGGATATCATTATCCAGAAAAACAGAGGTAGAGAGAAAACCTCCATATAAGGCGGCGACCTTCTCTCAGTATTGGGAAGAGTCCCATCAACTAAGGACACTATCAACAAAAACTTGGGCTAGCTGAGTGGGAGGGGTTATGAAGGGGGACGTCCCTGCAGCTTTTTTTTTTCCCCAGGATCTTTTCACCTTAAGGTAGCTGCATAAAATCCAGTCTTAATGATTAAAGAGCCTGTGTCCTGTACGCCAAGGAAAATACATTTAATTATGTATTAATGAGCTGCATTCATTTTATAGCTGTCCAAAGTTCAGCTTTAAGCGCATTTCTGATACTGTAATGATCTCCATGCACTATTTTAAGTACTGTTTAGGAAAATAAGGATTTCTTGGAAAAAAACTGGGAGACTCTGCTATAATAGCAGGTCATAGCAAAAATGATCTTTCCAAGCAATTTCTAGGAAAGCAAAACAAAGAGAATTACAGTCGGGAAGATATGGCTATAACTCTAGATTATTCAATATTCTGAATCAAAATTAATTTAATTTGTCTGGCTGCAATGCTCTGATTGGCTCAGTGGAGAGCATAGACTTCAACAGGCCTGTGTTGGGGGATTGTTTGGATGCCAAGGCCTAGCACTATTCATCTATAGGAGTAACCTGCGTGGCAAACCCGATTAGCCTTTTTCCTCTCTATACGAACACAGTTCTTTCCGAGATATTAGACTGGCACTTCTCATCTGGGGTCAACACTCCATTTTTTAACAGTTTATAGAAAAGCTACAGAAGTGAACTAAAATATTTCTGTCTCTGCGTCCAAACCCAGGAACAAACATTTTTAATTATTGTTGGTTGTTCTCACTAAGATGTGGTGGCTGCATTCAGTTTTTTCCCCTCATCTTTATCTGGTCAGTAACCCCAGGGCCACCTTTAATATTGACTGGACCCTGGGCAAACATTTTCTTGGGCCCCCTCTTCCACGCAATTTTGCTCTCCACTTGCTTTGAGGCATACAATAAATAGCAGCTAGACTGAAAATCAGTTTACTGATTCAGATCAGGCAGCGATTGTGATTTTTTTGCCAGAGGTTACAGTGTATCATTACTGCTCACTGACTGGCTGCTAGAGATAACAGCACACATTATGGGTCACTGTTATTTGAGGTTACAGCACATGACTTCTGCTTGTTGATTGGTTGCTAGATTACTGTACATCAATACTGCTCACTGATTGATTGCTAGAGGTTACTGAACATCTATACCACTCACTAATTGGTTGATAGAGGTTACTGCAAATTATTACTGCTCACTGATTGGTTGCAAGAGGTTAGTGCACAGCATTACTGCTCACTGATTTGTTGCTAAAAGTTACAGCACATCTTCTCCTTACTGCCTGCCTGCCTGCGTATTCTCATGCATCAAAATTCAGGGTGCTGTGGCACCTTGTTACAGTATTTTGAAGAAGGATTCCACCTCCAATTTGCTTACTTTTGCAAAACAGGCTGATGTTAGGCTTAATGACCACAGTTGTAGGCAGGACTTTCAAGCATGCTCCTTTACCTCCCCAGTGGGCAGCATTCAGCAGAAGTAATGGTGGATGTGACCTCAGGGGGACATGATATACATATGAATGCTGCCTCTATTTATATATCAATGATGTGGTTCACAACTATTTACATATTAATGCCGCTACTATTTACATATCAATGCAGGTTATTTACAGGTAAACACAGGCTCTGCAGGTGAGTCATCTGTATATGGCAATAGGGCAGAGCTGGGTGGCAGCAGCAGAAGTTTACACTGAGATATCGGGACACAGCAGGGGACTAAACCTTCAAGGGATTAGGGAATTTAAACTGGGATAGTTGGCAAGTATGAGGCAGCTGCTTTGGGCCTCACAACAATGATGGGGCCCAGGGCAGCTGCCCCTTTTGCCCTGCCTTAAAAACGGTCCTGAGTAGCCCACTTAGGCTGGCCATACATGGTCGAATTTTGAAAGAATTTTCTTTTGAAAATCAGAAAATTTGAGCGTTTTGTGATCCCATGGTGCCACCATTGATTTTGAAATTCGGCCAACCAAGCCTTCCATTTCACCTCATGTTGCTACAGACAAGAATTTTCATGGCCGGGAATCTTCTTTTCGAAAGCCTGCCTTACTCTGCTAGGGTGACAACCTTCACTCACCAAACTATCTATTGAGGGGCAGCGATGTCACCCTAAAAGAAGCCTTTTAGGTGCCCATCATCGCCATAACATAAGAGTTCTGTAGTTCACAGAGACCTGGGCAGGACTAATAACTGCTGATAACAGTGCAGCTTACTGGGTTTGTTGGCAGGATTAACAATTCCCTTTTAATTGTATATTTAATATGGAAAAAATAAAAAGTTCATTGTTAAAGTTTCCATACATTTAAAGGAGCTTGGTTTCAGAGTGATAGGCCTTTGTGGGTGAATGGGGATTGCTCTGAGCAGTGCTGCTGTTCAGAACAACAAATCTTCTCCTGCATATATCACCCATGGTCATTTTCTCTTGCACTCCTCTCCTGTACATCCTGAGATGTCTCCTGCACATATTGGCTGTTGTCAAACCCTCTCCTGCACACAATTCTTGCTATCACACCAACGCTCTTCTCCTGAACATACTGCCCATGGTCATACTTTCCGCATTCCTCTCCTGCACAAAATGTCCACTGTCAATACCATCTTCACTTCTCTCTCCAACATACTGCTCGCAGGCATACCCGCCACACTCTTCTCCTGCACGTACTGCCCTCTGTCATACCCTCCACACTCTTCTCAAACACATTTTGCCCACTATCATAACCTCCACACTCCTCTCTTGCACATACTGGTTGTTGTCAGATCCTCTGCACTCCTCTACATACTTGCCCACTGCCATACCCTCCACACGGCTCATACACATATTGCCCACTTTCATTGACTCTGCACTCCTGTCATGCACATGCTGCCCCATGTCAGACCCTTCACGTACTGCCCACGGTCATACCCTTCACATACTGCCCCCTGTCATAGCCTCCACACTTTCCTCCTGTAGATACTAGTTATTGTCCAACCCTCTGCACTCCTCTCCTGCACATACTAACCACTGTCAGACTCTTCATACTCCTCGCCCACGTATACTGCCCACTGTCAGACCCTTCACACTCCTCTCCCACACATACTGCCCACTGTCTGACCCTTCGCACTCCTCTCCCACACATACTGCCCACTGTCAGACCTGCCACACTCGTCTCCTGCACATATCATCTGCCGACACATCCCCTGCGCTCCTCTCCTGCATGTACTGCCCACTGTCATACCTTCTGCACTGATCTCCTGCAAATGGCACACTATTTCTAGCTGGCAGCGCTTTGTTGTAACTTGTGGAATAAGCCCGTACCATTATCTCAAGCTTCAGAATTACAATGAATTGCTGAATACATCACTCGCACCTATTAAAAAGAAAAACATTATGAAAGACACGGGAATCGGAAATTCATGTTTAATTGCTTTAATTTAGATTACACTGTGATATCATGAAATGACTTATGAATTCTATAAAATACAGATAAAAAAAGCACAAAGCAATTTTCAGATATTAACATTTTCTCAAAACTTAAACATTTTAACAACAAAAAAAAAAACTGAAAACACATTTTCACACGTAAAATAAAGTACAACCTTACGGCTATGAAACTAAAACAGAAAAATATATACCTTTAAAATAAGACTGACAGGTACGCTCTAGACAAATTACGGTTGGGAAACGACTGCAGTTATTTATTTTTGCCTCCCACGAACACAGATTGCCAGTGGCTATTGGGGCTACAGTGGCTGCATTTGAGTTTGGGCCCTAAGGGAACCTGGGGCCCCGGTTTAAAGTCTCCGTTTCCTTAGCTGTGTTCTCACTACTTTTGGACTACCTTTGGCTATAAGTTGGGAATAACATGAGGAGTGCCATGCTACAAGACTTTACCCATGTGCACAACAACAGAGAGCTGATCACCTCCTTACCCCGGATGCACATGGGGTAGCTATGAGCGTCTCTGTACATTGTATGCTGAAACTATTATCAAAGCACAGTGGATTCTGAACAGTGATGATAATATCTTAGTAGAAAAAGATTCTCACAGTGTTATGGGTATCTCCAGGTGTCTGTGTAGAGTCATTGCTTACAAACTCTGTCAGTAGTAGATTCTCAGTGTTACGAGTAACTCTCTACATAGAGGATGCTTCCAGCATTATAAGCTTCTAAGTGCAGTACACGTTCATTGTCTGACCAGCAACTTGGTACAGCATGGTGAGCACAGCTGAGGAAAATATTTTTTTTTTTTTTTTTTTTTTTACACAGTAGATACTTACCAATCCCTATACATTGCATGTGAGTAGTTCTGAATAGCTCATAGTTTGCATCTCTCTAGAGTGGGTGCTCCTATGGTTACAAGCATCTCTGCACAGTGGGTTCTCCCATCGTTAGAAGGGTCTGTACAGTAGGTACTCCCATTGTTACAAGTGGTCTCTGTACACAAGGAGCTCCCATTGCTACGAGTCTCTCTGTACAGTGAGTGTTCTGATTGCTACAAGTGTGTCGCTACAGTGGGTGCTTCCATTGTTACAAGTGTCTCTGCACTGTTTGTGGCTTTATGCTTTTAAAAGTGTCCTTACACAGTGGGTGATCCCATTATTACATGTGTCTCTGCACTGTTTGTGGCTTTATGCTTTTAAAAGTGTCCTTACACAGTGGGTGATCCCATTATTACATGTGTCTCTGTACAGTGGGTGCTCTCCATTGTTACGAGTGTCTCTGTACAGTGGGGCCCCCCATTGTTACGAGTGTCTCTGTACAGTTGGACCCCCCATTGTTACGAGTGTCTCTGTACAGTGGGTGCCCTCCATTGTTACGATTGTCTCTGTACAGTGGGGGGCCCCATTGTTACGAGTGTCTCTGTACAGTGGGGCCCCCCATTGTTACGAGCGTCTCTGTACAGTGGGGCCCCCCATTGTTACGAGCGTCTCTGTACAGTGGGGCCCCCCATTGTTACGAGCGTCTCTGTACAGTGGGGCCCCCCATTGTTACGAGTGTCTCTGTACAGTGGGGCCCCCCATTGTTTACGAGTGTCTCTGTACAGTGGGGCCCCCATTGTTTATGAGTGTCTCTGTACAGTGGGGGCCCCCCATTGTTACTAGTGTTTCTGTACAGTTGGGGCCCCCCATTGTTACGAGTGTCTCTGTACAGTGGGGACATTTTCTGAGGCTCCGCCTGGCCGCACATGCGCAGAACGGCAGATGGTCCACGCAGAACGGCAGAGGGTCCCTGCAGCGCCCTGTTCGTAAGTAGGAGTGGTTCGTAAGTCAGGCGTTCATAAGTCGAGGACCCCCTGTATTCTAATCTGCATCTCCCCAAGGTAATACTTATAATCTGGCCTGTTAGTGGGTCCTGAGGAGTTGAGAACCACTGCTCTAGATCAACTGTGGGTGAAGGATTGTTTATATGGGATTGTATTTATTTATATTTTGGTTGAACTAGATGGACTAGTGTCTTTTTTTTTTTCAACCTATGTAACTATTAAATGCAATTAAGCAGATCAATCGATTAACTTGGGTACAACTAGCCTGTCGGATGTTTCATACGATTATTGCCAATGGCTATAGCCACTCAAAATAATCATTGTGTGTTCTCCCTGCCAGGACGGCTCCCCCCTACAAGGAAACACAATAGTTCTGCGGGAGGTATACCCCCCATCAATGCTGACTGTGCTGATGGGTGAATTGATGGACTCCATCTATGGCTGACACCACTGGGAACATGCGACCCCTCTAAAGCCCCAATGACTTCACTAGTAATCTCTTTATTCTTATAGGGCCTCAGTGATGTCACCAGTACCTCGTAGATTGATATGCTGTTCTCAAGCCTCAGTGTTACCACCTAAATGATAAAGAAGTGCCTCTAGGGACACAATGACTGCAGAGAGATAAAATCAAGTGCTTTAGTTGTAAATTAAAAACTTTTAAAAAAAACAGCAACAAGTTCTCACAGAGGGCCAACATGTATGTTCTACACACATGGTGTAAATAGAATGAGCTTTAGATATAAAATATACTTGACCCTTCTAGCCAACGAAGAGCTGGAAACTATTTATCATATTAACATTCATTAGGCTAAAATCCATACATGAAAAAATAATTTTCTAAGTCGGCATACAAGTCTACTACAAATGGAGCGTACGCAGTACTGAAAGCGCAGAAGAACTAACGGCACTTGGCAAAAAAGGTATAACGTTCACAGACTAGAAGTGCAAGTGAAACCAGACTGCGAAAGCACGGTGCCAAGCCAGTTCACAATATTACTCGCTAGGTCACGGATATAACGGGATGGAATGAGCTACAACGTTGTGCCTTGCCTACAAATTTGTCTTGTTCTTGTTGCCCACTGCGACCATACAAATCTCCCTTTTACCCTCCTATACTGTATTTGGAAAATTTAGATGAATATGGAAACCAAAAACTGCGATTACTAAGGCGCTATGTAGTGCTGGCTCCATACGTGTCATCCTAGCACTGTGAAACAACATACGTCATACTAAGAAAATTTAAAGACAAAACATGAATATTCGTTGCGAACATTAATCACAATGCCTATCTGCACTGGACACATTAAATTACAAAAATGTGCAAACATATACTTAAATATTTTTTGCCATGTGTACTTGCTGAACAGACCCAGAGGAGTTGGCCATTTGGTCTTATGTAAGAGGGTGAGGGGCCTGCTCCAGCTTACAAAATGGCAGCTGCTGGTAGGTACAGATTACAGGTACACTTTAAAGCTAGGCTATTTACATCACAAATATACACAGTGTTTCGGTATCCTCTTTGCTTCACATGATAAAATCACTTTAATCTAGAATTGTCCTGTGCTTGGCTAGCATCAGTTCATCTAATTTATATCTCTGCCAGTAGAAGGGATTGAAGGTATGTAAAAAAAGCTCCATGGCAGGTTAAAGTAGTCCTTCCACCTCAATGGGAAGGTCTACCTAATCAAAGTACCCCCCATCACTCCCTAAAATGCTGCATATAAGTACCTTTGGGGGATAGCTATTACACTCAACTTCCAATTTGATCGTTCCGGGGGAAGTTGAGCAGCCCAAATCTCATAAGACGAAGCTGAAGAACAGTGCTGGATCATCTTTTCACAAGATTTGGGCTACTCGACAAACTCTCTCTGACTGACCAGATGCAGTATGACATCATCCTTGACTAGGCACTGCCGGGGGAAGTCGGAGAGATGCAAATATAACATCTAAACAGGCTCTTTTGATCACCCTTCTAGAGAGGGGAGGCTACTTGAATAATTGGACCTTGCCACTGAGATGGAACTTCCACTTAGCTGGGCCCCAAATGGCCCCAGGTCCAACTCTAACTATGGTATCTTATGACACATAGGTCAAAAGCACAGTCAACTGGTAGAAGCTGGGATTGTTGGGCAGGGCCATGTTTTATACTCCTCTCCTCAAGTGAATCGAGAGTGTCGGATACATAGGTCGAAGCGTAGACAACCTGGAAGAGTTAGGAAAGGGGGTAGGACCATTTGTTTGTCACTCCACCCCTTGAGTGATTTGGGAGTGCTTGACATAGGTTGAAGCATAGAAAACTGGGAGGACCTGGGAGAAGGGGGCAGGGCCATTTGTTTAATACTTCTCCGCTCTAGTGAATCTGGAGTGTGACACATAGAATAGGATGAAGCATAGACAATCAGAAGGAGCTGGGAGAGGTGGGTAGGGCCATTTGTTTAAGGCTCCTCCCCTCAAGTGAATCGGGAGTGTCTGACACATAGAATAGGATGAAGCATAGACAATCGGGAGGAGCTTGAGAACATGAGCGGGGACATCGTTTTATGCTCCTCCCCTTGAGGGAATTAGTGTCTGACATAGGCAGGTGGGCAGGGACATTGTTTTATGCCCCTCCCCTCAAGTGAATTGGGAGTGTATGACATAGGCTGAAGCATAGACAACTGGGATGAGCTGGCAGGGCCATTTGTTTTATACTCCTCCCCTCTAGTGAATCAGGAGTGTGACACATAGAACAGGATGAAGCATAGACAATCAGGAGGTGCTGGCAGAGGTGGGCAGGGACATTGTTTTATGCTCCTCCCCTCGAGTAAATTGGGAATGTCTGACATAGGTCAAGCACAAATAACCCGGGATGAGCTGGGAGAGGGGGCAGGGTCATTTATTTTATACTCCTCTCCTCCAGTGAATCAGGAGTGTCTGACTCATAGGCCAAAGCAGAGGAAACTTGCAGGAACAGAGACTGGGGAACATGGCTATAAGTTTTCCTTCTCCTCCCGCTTTCCCTTTAGTTAATACATTTTAGGCGTTCTATAAAGATAATTTTTGTATTTGATTAAAAAACATCTGCTCACAACTGTCTAACCTGATTGGCAAGCTACAAAGCTTGTAAACAAGCCTTGGAGATCCCGATACCCCCAATGTTCCCCTAAAGTGCTGGCTGCATTCCATATACTCAATTCTCTTTCTTCTCTGTTAAAAAGCAATATAGATATTTGGAAGGTCCATGCTTGGAAGGAGTATATGGCATTCAGATCATTCATTTCCATGAGTGGGGAGAAGGCGTATCTGGTTGCTAGAGGTGTAGCTATAGACAATTACAGAACTGAACAGGCATCTGAGACAACAGCCACCCAACTAAAAGGCCAATAGAGGACAGCTGAATACAGATAAGGACTGCCACTTCACACGGCCCTCAGAGAACTTAACGAAATGAAGACTATAAGTGATTGAGCGGCCTTCGTGTGTAAGCAGGTGAACAGTGCTCAACTCTTTCCTTTAGTCACAATAGTGCAAAATCGAAAAACATTCCTCTGATATTCAAGAACCAGCAATATAACAGTGTTGTGTCACTGTAGAAATGAGGTATCATAAAACTCTGTGTGTGATCCATAAAGGGTTAAAGGTTTTAAACCATCTCAGATACACGTCTACCAACATATTCTTGGATGAAGACAAGCAAATCACCTTTGACAAATTTCGTAAACAGTCTCATGAGGACCAACACAGGTTCACGTTACAGCCAGAGATATGTGCAAAGGAAGAAAAAAAAAAAAAAACAGATCGTCACGCACCAACAAGACCAGAGTATCACATAAGTGAAAGCAGCTTCAGCCTGGCAATCCTCCATGACTAAGCCACGAAAGCAGGACGAAACGCGACGGTGGACGTGGGCGGGCTAAAGCGGCTTTCCCTTATGTGATAACTCTGCTCTTGGAAGACAAAACCTTATCAGCGCACACCAACAAGGCCTGAGTATCACATAAGTGGAAGCAGCTGCAGCCTGGCATAACTAAGCTCCAGAGGCGGGACGAAACACATTGGTGGACGTAGAGTGGGCGGAGACAAGCTGAAGCCGCTTTCACTTATGTGATAACTCTGCTCGTGGAGTGCGGCGATCCGGTTTGGTCTTCCCTTGACTGCATGTTTTGAGCCAGGATGGGCTGGCTGGGCTATTATCTCCGTTGTCATTACATATAGGTTCTGCAAAGGCTGGACCTCTACTGGCTGGAGTTCCACTTTACATGTAAAACTGGATGGGCTAGAAAAATGTTAAAAAAGATAATGGTTTAAAAAAAAAAGGCCCCAATTGTCTTTTGCGCTCCAAAGCATACAGTATACATTGCATGAAATGTAAATCTCTGCATAAGCACCACTTCCAGAATATATTCAAGCTGAACTTCAGACACAAAAACTTAAATTAAATTTCTCGATAGCTGTAAGGGATATACATTCACCAAGTGCGTTTGCAAACCCAGGTATTACCTTGTAAAAGCATAGGTGACAACACTGTGCTGCACATATCCCTCTGTGGGAGGGACCCAGCAGGCTCCACCTACTACAGGAGAGGGCGGAGACAAGACCAGTCACTCTGCACAAAGAGAGAGCAGCTCTGTGGGAGGGGCCATGCAGGCTCCACCCACTACAGGCTGCCTGCTGACCGCTACAGGAGGGGGCGGTGACAAGACCAGTCACCCTGCACAAGGAGAGAGAGAGAGAGAGCAGAGTTGTGGGAGGGGCCATGTAGGCTCCACCCAATACAGGCTGCCTGCAGACTGCTACTGGAGGGGGCGGAGACAAGACCAGCCACTCTGCACAAGGAGAGAGCAGAGGTGTGGGAGGGGCCATGTAGTCTCCACCCACTACGGGCTGCCTGCAGATCGCTACAGGAAAGGGTGGTGACAAGACCAATCACCCTGCACAAGGAGAGAGCAGAGCTGTGGGAGGGGCCATGTAGGCTCCACCCACTACAGGCTGTCTGCGGACTACTATAGGAGGGGGCGGAGACGAGACCAGTCACCCTGCACAAAAAGAGAGAACAGCAGTGACTGGTCTTTATTACAGGAAGCTCCTGCACAAAGGCAAAGGGCAGAGGTTGTTCCCTGCTGGATTACTGCACAGATCTAAGTAAGAATACACAACAAAAACTTTTGCATTTAGATATTTACTTAGCCCCAATTCCAGCTTTAGGGCACTTTTACATTTGTTCGCTTCAAAACTGCCAGTAAAACTGCCTATGCTTTATTGCTTTTTTGCAGTGCAGTTTTTAAAGGACATGCAACTCAAAAACTGCACCAAAAATGCTTATTGGGGGAGTTTTTGAGGCCGTTCCCATACATTTCAATAGAGAGGAGCGTTTTTTTTTAGCTCCCCAAACATGTTGCAAGCAGGATTTTTTTTACACCGCCAGGAAATCGTTTTTTCTTGAGCTTTTCAGATGCTTTTATTTATTCTTTTTTCTTATTTTTTAAACACAAAAGCACTTGAAAAACTCTTCAGAGTGAAAGGGCCTTTAATGTAAACGGTCAATCCACCAACAACTGATATATCAGCTTTAGGTAGGTACTGGCAGTAGGTGTCAATCTCCTGGCATTTGGCAGGGGACCTCATTCTCGTCTGTTCTCAGTCCAGCCATGTGAATACTATAAGCGCTTTCATTTTCTTTCTTTAACATGCAAGTCAATGTGATCAGGTTAATGTGAGATATAAACATATCCATGATTGTCACGGTCTTAAAACTTCATTTTAATGTACAATATATATATATATATATATATATAGATCATAGCATGGAAGCCATGTTTGCTCATTACACAGACATGATGTGCCTACTTGGTAATTCAAATCAGTGATTGTGCTTTGCTGTTCCTTGGCCTATAGGTCAGCTGACACTGACTGAACACCGTACTATTTACTGCAATGCTGGAGCTGAAAACAGGCAGCACAAATTGGGATAACATGCCATATAATCCGCAGGATACAACACAGCGATCAACTAAAAGTGACCTTTAAAAACAACATTTACATTATCAAGAATGCAGCAGAAGAAATGAGACTCCACTGTGAAAACCTCCCTTTTTTTGATGCTACCAAAGACAGCCAGTGGATAATTCAACACATGAGCATTCATCCAAAAAAACTAAACATAGGTTCTGAGAGGGCTTGGCCTTAAAGTGAACCCGCCAGCCATTAAAGTAGAGCACAAACATACGATGACTGTAATAATAATCCTTATTGTAATACCCCTTGTGAGCCAGTAAAGCCCTTTTCTGTGTGTTTGTGTAATCCTAGCTTCCCTTTATGATTAAGGGCATTACTTCCCTTACTAAAAACAATATGTGAACCCAACATTTCATATTCCTGATATGTACCCGCTGTACCATGGTACTTGTATGAGAACGTATCCTGTTCTCTTTGTTTTGCTTCCTTTATGTGCAATCCCTGGTGTCCCTGCCAGTCCCTCTGCTTTCCTATCAAAAACTGAACAGACTAAGCAGGAGAACACAGCACAGTCAGTTCTCTAGATGTGATGGGAACTCACCTTGCTCTCCTGCAATGATCAGACCCTCCTGTACAGCCATTCACTGAGAAGATTGGTGTACTGCTGTTTATCCTCCCCCAGCTCTCTAAGTTTCTTATGCAGTTGAGAACAGAGATTACGTGATCATTTAAATAAAAGGGGATAAAGGCATTGATGTTTTTATACATACAGTGAGGGGAAAAAAGTATTTGATCCCCCTGCTGATTTTGTACGTTTGCCCACTGACAAAGAAATGATCAGTCTATAATTGTAATGGTCGGATTATTTTAACAGTGAGAGACAGAAAAACAAAAATATAAAGAAAAACGCATTTCAAAAAAAGTTATAAATTGATTCGCATTTTAATGAGTGAAATACGTATTTGATCCCCTAACAATCAGCAAGATTTCTGGCTCCCATATACAGGTAACGAGTTTTGGGTGAGAACCTCCTTCACTCAGCGAGGGCATTGAAAATGGGTATTCCAGCATTGACAATGACCCAAAACACGCGGCCAAGGCAACAAAGGAGTGACTCAAGAAGTACATTAAGGTCCTGGAGTGACCTAGCCAGTCTCCAGACCTCAATCCCATGGAAAATATGTGGAGGGACCTGAAGGTACGAGTTACCAAATGTCAACCTTGAATCCTTACTGCAGGGGTAGGCAACCTCGGCCCTCCAGCTGTGCTGAAACTACAAGTCCCATGAGACACTGCAGGACCCTGACTATCACAGGCATGACTCCTAGAGGCAGAGGCATGATGGGATTTGTAGTTTCACCACAGAGAGAGGATCTGCAAAGAGGAGAGGGACAAAATCCTTCCTGAGATGTGTGCAACCTGGTGGCCAACTACAAGAAACGTCTGACCTCTGTGATTGCCAACAAGGGTTTTGCCACCAAGTACTAAGTCGTGTTTTGTGAAGGGGTCAAATACTTATTTCACTCATTAAAATGCTCATTCATTTATAACTTTTTTCAAATGCGTTTTTTTGGGATATTTTTGTTGTTATTCTGTCTCTCGCTGTTATAATAAACCCACCATTAAAACCATAGACTAATCATTTCTTCGTCAGTGGGCAATCGTACCAAATCAGAATTATGCTAGCAATCCAAGGTTTTACTCTATGTGTGTATATATACATATACAGCAAAGCCTTGGATTGCGAACATAATTCATTGCAGAAACATGCTTGTAATCCACAGAACTTCTATAGCAAAGTGAATTTCCCCATAAGAAATAATGGAAACTCAGATGATTCGTTCCACAACCATTTATTCATAAGTCCTTCAGCTTATAGAGTCCATATAAAAAGAACCATAAAACGTCCATCCACAAATGGAAGCCTCCACAAGGGGATTAGAAGCAAAATCCAGCAGGAGCTCCAGAGTATAAAAGAGAAGAGAGGAGCCTCATAGTGTAGCAATATGGTTACATTTAATGAAGATATAACATTTAGCAACTCACATGGTTGATTATTAAAAGAGGCACATCTAAGTATGCAGGCATCCATTGTAAAGCTGTCCATATAAACCATCTCCCGCACCGCCGGCTCTCACTGCTGTCAGTCTGCAATCGTGACCGGGAAGACTACCCTGCAGTAGAGGTAGGTTTGGTAGTAGATTTGAAAGCGAGGCTTGAAGTGCTCATGGAGCGCAGCGTGGAAGGGATGACGTCAATGGTGGTACGGAGGACGGTCTATCTGGACAGCTTTACCCCAGATTGCCTGCATACTTAGATGTGCCTGTTTTAATCATCAACCCTGTGAGTTGCTAAACGATGCACCTTCATTAAATGTAACCATATTGCTACACTTAGAGGCGCCTCTCTTCTCTTTTATACTCTGAAGCTCCTGCTGGATTTTGCTTGTGGAGCCTTCCATTTGTGGATGGATATTTTATGGTTACACAACCCATCACATTGCTATAATCTTTTTATATGGACTATAAACTGAAGGGCTTGTGAAAAAAATGGTTGTGGAACAAATCATTTGAGTTTCCATTATTTCTTATGGGGAAATTTGCTTTGATATACAAGTGCTTTGGATTACAACATGCTTCTGGAAGGAATTATGCACGCAATCCAAGGCTTTACTGTATTTCCTTTATTGAAACAGTATGTACTCAGTTGTGACATGACGCTACTTGTATATCAAGACATCGCTTGTACATCAAGACATCGCTTGTACATCAAGACATCGCTGGTATATCAAGTCAAAATGTATTTAAAAAATTTTCTTGTCTTGCAAAAATGCTCTCAAACCAAGTTACTCTCAAATCAAGGTCTTACTCTATGTATATATCTATCTATATAGATATAGATAGATATATAGGTCAGTAATTCTCAACCAGGGTTCAGTGGAACCCTAGGGTTCCTCCAGAGGTTGCTAGGGGTTCCTTCAGCATTGGGCAATTTCTGCCTCTCGGATAAGTTCCCACTGACACCAATGATCTTTTTAGCTATCTGTAAGGACCATTCTTCCCAATGTCCACAAGTGTAAGAACCGTTCTTCCCACTGACCATCACACTAATGTATTACGAGTTGTAGATTTCTCATTTTTAGCAGGGGTTCCCCGAGACCGGAGAACAATTTCAAGGGTTCCTCTGTGTTGAAAAGGTTGAGAAAGGCTGACCTAGATATATATCTATATAGCTATATACACACATTGACATACATATATACACACAAATATTTTGCCTTTTATTCTGATTTAAACTGAATGGGTAACCTTTAAACCCCCCCCCCCCCCACCCCAGTGCTAAGCCCCTCATTGTAGCCCTGTCCAATGGCAACTAAGGGGAATCTGAATCTACATTCAGATGGGTACATAGATAAGGATATATGTTTACGCTAACATATCTGTAAAAATAACATAACGGCTGACAGGTTCACTTTAAGAAAAATTGAAAGCCAAAAAATAAAAAATAAAATAAAAAGCATGGTCATACTACGCCTTCACCACAGCTCACTCTCATCCCTCTTGGCTTCTACAATCATACAATAATAATACAGAATCTGTGCACATTTAATTTTTAACTGGTTTGCTTTTTTTGGTATCTGGAGAAAACCTTTTCTAGGTCCTTTTCTGTCAGTCCACTCTCAGCTGGCTATGTAACAGTTCTAAGTCCCTGCCTTATGGATCTGATGGAGTGTCTGAATACTGAGAAGCTGAACTAAGTCTAAAACACCAGCAGCTTGCAGGAGCCCTTGATGAACGGACTGGGACCTGCGCCTTAGTAAACACAAAGATCTGGGAACTTCATCTCGTACACTGGGATGGAATGGTACTGGGCGTGTCCCGCCGTGATGGTTATGGTTCCCGATGGGCTGGGTGGAGGCCTGAAACAAAAAAAAAAAAACGGCAAATGTTTTAGGATCTTTTTTGCCAAAGACAGATTTGCTATCCTGCTTCTTGGTTGCTGGCTTTAATGGCCGTTAAAGCTAAGATTCTGAGGGATGCGGACCTGTGATTACTACAATGTTAAAAGCTAGAAAGTCTAGATCCAGTAAGGTTTATTACTGGATATGTTAGGCATGCTTCACTTGGTGTGAGTCTGGGGCTTCAACCTTAGTATTTTCTCCTGTGGGACAAATCCCCCCCCTTCCTACACCTGGGTCTGGACCAGCGTTTGGTTGTCAACACCATCATGGTCAGGTTTCTGACCTTTCTATTCTGTTTCAGAGACTGTTGGCCTCTCACTCTTTGAAGACCTTGGTGCAGAGGGGTCCCATGTAACTTTCCTTGTCCCTTCCCCTATGACTTCCCTCAGATTCGTATCAGATTCTTTCTGCACTTCAGAAACCACTATTTGAACCATTTGAGTTTCTTCCTTTCACCACTACCAGGACATTGTTCTTCTGTCCCTCTGTCTGACCCCAGTTCAACAAAAAGGAAATTTTCCCTCGATTACATGGTTGTTATGCAGGCTGTGAGAGTTTCTCTGCCAGTGCATCTTTCAGAAGGAGCTATTCCCGTGTCACTTACGAAGGATCCCTAAAGGGTGCACTGGCTACTCGTCGCACCATCACTAGGTGGGTTGTGCAGTTCATCATCCAAGCTTATGGTCTCGAGTACCAAGTTTCATCTCTTTTCTCTCAAGGCATGCTGTATTAGTTCTCTAAGTGCTTCTGGGCTTTTTGCATTAAACAACTGTTTCTCAGATTTTAAAGGCTGGTCTTCTTTTCACTGGTTCTACCAGGTGGATATTTTTGGCATCACATGATGCCAGCTTAGGGTGTTAGACCCTTAAGGTGGTTCTTTAAGCTGCAGGAAGTAACAAGTTTGTTTTATAGGCCCGTTCGTGTTTGTTTGCTGTGTTGCCCACTCCTCAATTGGACAACTTTTGGACATCCTGGTCTAAGATTTCCTGGGATTCATGTATCTACCATAAAATTATTTTTGAGGGGAATCATATGTAGGACACAGGTCCTCACCCCACTATGTTTAAGTTCGTGCTCTTGGTACTTTTTTGCTATAAACCGGAGGCATGTAGGATGGGTTATCTAAGTTTTTTTGTAGTGTCCAATCCTTCTGTAAGCAGCAGCACAACCCAAAGGTTTAAGAATTCCTGTGCCCATCAATGAGTACGATTTTATGGTGAATACAAACATTTTTGCACACAGGGCAGAATAGTCTCATATCAGTGAGATAAATATTGCCCCCAAGGGCCAGATAAAGGCGAGCAAAGGGTGACATCTGGCCCCCGGGTCGCAGTTTGGAGACCCCTGATCAAGATAATGGGCTGTAAAGTGTTACCTTATGGTGAGCTCCAATATCTGGGCCAGTTTATCATGTAGCAGGTTAGCCTGTGTACAAAGAAAAAAGGATTAGACACAAAAACATGACAAAGTCCACACAAAGAGGTGAATCTCTAACTATGGCTATTTGATTTGTCCTTTCATTTGAAATCTGCAATGTGTCCCATGTTTTTTTTTTAACGCATTATTTATAGAAAGTTTTCACAAATACAAAAAGCATGAAAACATAGAAATATACAAGATACATAGACTCTTAACCATCCACATACAAAATTCAGATAGGGTACCAGTAGGATACCACCATTAAGTCTAGAATATTCAACATTAGGTACGACAAACCCATCTTGGATCAAAAGTTTAGCCCAACAGACTTCAATAGACTAGATAGCCTGTCATGAAACCCAATGCAATGTGGAGGGGTATACGGAATGGAGTCCCATGTATTTTGACTCCAAATTAATGGTTCTTGTACAAAAATTTGCAAAGCCATTCCCAAAACAATTTATTTATTTTTTTTACATTTTAGGTATGGATTTTAAACTATCAAAAACAAAAGGTATGATCACCAAAAGTTTGTATGAATAGTAAAATAAAAAACATTTGGCAAAAAAAAAAAAAAAAAAAGCAGGAAGAGAAAGGATCTAGGACAGTGATGGCGAACCTTGGCACCCCAGATGTTTTAGAACTACATTTCCCATGATGCTCAACTACACTGCAGAGCGCACGAGCATCATGGGGTGCCAAGGTTCGTCATCACCGATCTAGGACAATTTCCCATCCTTGTCTGCTTTTGTTCATTTTTTTTTTTTTTAGAACTTTTTTTAACGTGTAAAGTGACAGGAAAATTTGGAGGAGCAGCAGGATGTGATTTTTGTTTGGGCAAGTCTATTAACGCCAAAATCACATGATAAAACCAAATATTTCTTGAAGTACATTTGAATGACATTGGTCAAGTCATCTAATGTACGGACTGAGGAATTTTGTGCAAATGAACTGTCGGTCAAAAGTCTACTATGCTATCCACTAGTGTCTGGCCAGTTTTTACTTTCTCTGATGGCCACAGGGTACAATATTGTGTCGGTGTTTGTTTATATTCCAGCAGGCACTGTCGGGAACAGCTGGTATTGTTGATTGTTGCTGAATTAGCTGCTGAGAGCAGCTAGGAGTCACAGAGCTGCACACGTGGGCTAAGAAGGGGAGGACACTAAAAGGTATCCATAAAAATATTTTCTTTTTGACAATGGTTTACATTTGATAACGGTGTCCTTTTAATTTTCTACCTCAGAGGAAGCAAAGAAATATTTAACATGGCTCTTCACCCTTCACCACGTTTCCAATTTTTGTTTCAGCAACTGTTTGACCTACATGTACATCATGCAGCCTATTCTGGGATAGGGGCGTGCAGATTGCTGGATCCCGGCAGATCGATATGCAATCACTTGATCACAATGTCAACAAAGCTGTTATGAATAAATTTCATTCATAACAGCTGTGTTTCTTGCAGAGTGGTACTGTGATTGGCCCACAGCTATCACATGGTTCCTGGGCCAATCACAGCACCCTCTACCATGTGATTAGCTGTAGCCAGAGATCACTAGTAATTAAAGCTGTCATGGATGTAGCCCATTTATGACAGTTGAAAACATTGCTGTTACAATAATATATTAGTATTAGAACTTGGAGATTTTGATATACACACCACTTCCTTTAACCCTTTCATGACTAAGCCTATTTTTGGCATTTGGTGTTTACAAGTTAAAATCCATATTTTTTGCTAGAAAATTACTTGGAACCCCCAAACATTATATATATATATATATATATATATTTAGCAGAGACTCTAGAGAATAAAACGGCGATTGTTGCAATATTTTATGTCACACAGTATTTGCGCAGCGGTGTTTTAAACGCAACTTTTTGGGAAAAGGGACACTTTCATCAATTTAAAAAAAAAAAAACAGTAAAATTAGCCCAATTTTTTTGCATAATGTGAAAGATAATGTTACGCCGAGTAAATAGATAGCAAACATGTCACACTTTATAATTGCACGCACTCATGTAATGACGTACGCAAAGTACGTAAAGTACGGTACCTAAAAATCTCAATAGGCGACGCTTAAAATTTTTTTTTACGGTTACCAGGTTAGCGTTACAGAGGAGGTCTAGTGCTAGAATTATTTCATTCACTCCGACGATCGCGGCGATACCTCACATGTGTGATTTGAACACTGTTTACATACGCAGGCGCGACTTCCGTATGCGTTTTCTTTGCTTCGCGAGCTCGCGGGTGCTTTAAAAATGTTTTATTTTTATTTTAAAATGAATAAATTGTTTTTTTTTAAAATAAAACAAATTGATCACTTTTATTGCTGTCACAAGGAATGTAAACATCCCTTGTGACAGTAATAGGTGGTGACAGGTACTCTTTATGGAGGGATCGGGGGTCTAAAAGACCCCCCACCCCTCCTTTACACTTCAATGTATTCAGATCACCGAAAACGGCAATTCTGAATACTGTATATTTTTTTTAAACCGGCGCCATTGGCAGCCGAGTAAACGTGAAGTGACGTCACGGCGTCGCTTCCGCGTTTACTATTAGGAGACTGGAATGAAGCCGCTTCCGGCTTCATTCCAGTCCCTCCCCAGCAGCCAGAAGTGGCGGATCGTGAATCGGTGCTCCCGATTGAGCGGGAGCGCCGGTAACAGCGGCGGGAGGGGGGGACGTATCGGTTGTTATGGCTGGATAGCCAATCGCCCGCTGTAAAAAAACGGTACCGGGATGATGCCTGCAGATGCGGGCATTAGCCAGGTATAACCCCCGGAAGCCGAGTACGCACATCTGCGTACGCTCGGCGGGAAGGGGTTAAATATGACAAGAAATACTCAAAGAGCAAAAAATTGAGTTTTAAGGTGCAGAAAAATCAATCAACATTCATTAATCAAAAACAGAAAACTGTATTATGATGTAGATACTATAAAACTACTTAAAACATTAGGGCAGAAACAGCCCTGCGGTCACAATTCAAAAGAATGGTTGCTGCTACGTGTTTCAAATGTGGCTTCTTTTGGCGCTTTTGTAGAACTTTTTTAATACAAATCCACTAAAACAGAGAAAACAATAAAATCTGTTTTACAATTTAATGAACACAAATACATACATATGAGGACCCCAAAGGGTCCCTATTAATGCAAATATTTACATAATTGACAACACATATAGATCATCTGATGGATACACTCTCACCCTTTAATAATGATATAATAATAAAAATCACGGTTCTAAATAATCCCCAAAACTCTCCAAGAGGTCTGATGGGGGATGTCTGTGCCACAAAAGTGAGGGAAGAACAATTGTCCTACAGTTTAACCTGCAAATTCATATAAATAGGATTGGTCGTTATTGAGGTTACCCAAGTCATCTAAAATCCAATCCAATTACACTAAATGTCTGACCTGTTATCTCTGTAAAAACTTGACAAAATTTGATCGATCAATATTCACATTCTGTACTTCCAAATTTGCCGTCACTGTGTGAAGCTTGCATTAGGAATTTTTGGATTTTAGATGACTTGGGTAACATCAATAACAACCAATCCTATTTATATGAATTTGCAGGTTTAACTGTAGGGCAATTGTTCTCCCCTCACTTTTGTGGCACAGACATCCCCTATTGGACCTCTTGGAGAATTTTTGGGAATATTTGGAATCGTGATCATTATTAATAAAGGGTGAGAGTGTATCCATCAGATGATCTATATGTTTTGTCAAGTATGTAAATATTTGCATAAATAGAGACCTTTTGGGGTCCTCATATGTATGTATTTGTGTTCATTAAATTGTAAAAATTATTTTATTGTTTTTTTTTCTCCGTTTTAGTGGATTTGTATTAAAAAGGTCCTACAAAAGCTCCAGAAGAAGCCACGTTTGAGGTGAAACATGTAGCGGCAACCATTCTTTTGTATTGTGACCGCAGGGCTGATTCTGCCCTAATGTTTTAAGAAGTTTTATATGTAATAACAACATTTTCTATTTTTGGTTAATTTAATATTGATAGATTTTTCTGCACCTTAAAACAAAATTTTTTGCTCTTTTGGCATTTCTTATCATTGCTATTACAGTGATCATCATTGTAATAGCAATCAAAGTGTTTCAAAAAACAAAAAAAAACCTGATCCCTGATCACCCCCCTCCCCTCAGAGCAGTACAGTGCTATGGCGACACTGAACTACTCTGATGAGAGTGTGCAGCTCCCCCCTCAGAATACTTTCCTAAGCTTGATCTCGGTCCAGCAATGTTGCATGAGACCCAAGGCTCCCCCCCACCCCCCCGATTGGCTGAGATGTCAATCACAGCCGCCAGTGAGGAGGGAGTGGGGCTGATCCGCGTTCTCAATGTCTTATGGACGCAGAAAGCCGGCTCGGGAGTGAGCATGCATGACTGCCTCCACAACAAGTGGCTTGCTATGGGGGCACTCGGCAAGAGGGAGGTGCCCAGAGTGCCGGCGTGAGGCCCAAGAAGAGGATTGGGGCTGCTCTGTGCAAAAGCCGCTGCACAGAGCAGGTAAATTGTTTTTTTTTTTTTTTTTTCAATAAAAAATGTTTCCTTTACAATCACTTTAAAGTGGTTGTATACTCATTTTTTTTTACTTTTACCTACAGGAAAGCCTATAATAAGGCTTACCTGTAGGTAAAAAAAATATCTCCTAAACCTGTATGGTTAAGGAGATATTCCCCTCGGTATACACCGCTGACTGCAGCGGCGCATGCGCACAAGGGGATTCTCGGCTGAAAGTCCGGCTCCGGCCACTCACAGCGCCGGAGCCGCGATACCCGGAAAAAACGCAGAGGGAGCATGTCAGCTCCCTCGGCGTGGATCGGGCCAGATGTCGGGGCCTCGTTCTAAGGTAAGTATTTCATAATGAGCTAGTATGCGGTGCATACTAGCTCATTATGCCTTTTGCTTTGCAGGTGGTTAAAAAAAAAAAAAAAACACATTAGCGGGTTTACTACCGCTTTAAGGGCTTCGTACATCAGGATTGATCAATTTTCAAATATACTGTATACGTGACAATTTGTAGACTCTACAACTTTAACGCAAACCAATATACACCCATTGGGATTTTTTTTTTTTTAACCAGACATGTAGCAGAATATATTTTAGGCTAAATTTATAAAGAATTTATATTTTTATTGGATATGTTTTTATAGGTTTTATTTTCTCCATTAGCTCATCTCCCACAGCTTGTATAACTTGACCCTCCCTCCTAGATTGTAAGCTCTAAGGAGCAGGGCCACCTGATTCCCCCCCTGTATTGAATTGCATTGTATTGTCTGCCCTAATGTTGTAAAGCACTGCGTAAACCGATGGCGCTATATAAATCCTGTATAATAATAACAAATTAGAAAATATTTCTTTCTTCAAAAATGTTCGGTCTTTTTTCATTTACATAGCAAAAACTAAAAAACCCAGGAGATGATCAAATGCCACCAAAAAGAAAGCCATTTGTGTGAAAATAAAAATGATATAAATTTCATTTGTGGACAGCGTTGCATGGTCGCGCAATTCCCTGTTAAACTAGCGCAGTGCTGAATAGCAAAATAATAACCTGGTCATGAACGGGGTAAAACCTTCCGCTGCTGAAGTGGTTAAAGCACCTAAACTGTTCAGGTAGGTAGGTAGGTTGCTGTAAATAGCGTAGCCCCGATAATAAATGCGATATTAGAACAGGTCAGTAGTAAACACTCACTTTAGATTCACATTGAGCAGCAATTTCCTCAAACGGTGCTTTCTGGAACTTTTCTATGACCAGGCGCCTCTTCTCCTTTTCCTGTTCTTCCATTCCTGTATTGTCTGTTTGGAAGAGACGAAAAACAGAACTTAATAGCACCAAACCACATCTAAAATGTCAGCTATTCTCTATACCAGGGATATGCAATTAGAGGACCTCCAGCTGTTGAAAAACTACAAGTCCCATCATGCCTCTGCCTCTGGGTGTCATGCTTGTGGCTGTCAGAGTCTTGCTATGCCTCATGGGATTTGTAGTTCTGCAACAGCTGGAGGTCCGCTAATTGCATATGCATGATCTATACCCTAGTCCAGTGATGGCGAACCTTGGCACCCCAGATGTTTTGGAACTACATTTCCCATGATGCTCGACTACACTGCAGAGTGCATGAGCATCATGGGAAATGTAGTTCCAAAACATCTGAGGTGCCAAGGTTCACCATCACTGCCCTAGTCTCTAAAATGTGTTTACTGAAAGAATTTCTTTTGTCAGACTATTTCTGCACTGCTACACATACTCAGATCTGACATTTAGGGCCCTTTCACACTGGGGCGGTAGCGGTCGAGCGCCGCTAGTTTTAGCAGTGCTTTATCATTGTTATGGCAGTGCTTTGGCGCCGCTATTTAGGCAGGGCGCTTTTAACCCCCTAGAAGGGGGTTAAAACATTTAAACAATGCACGTGCCCCCAATGTTCGCTGGCCACCCGCGATCGCTCCTCACAGAGGCAGAATGGGGATTCTGTAAACAAGGCAGATCCCTTCTCTCACAGGGGAGGAGAGAAAGATCAGTTGTTCCTAGTGATCAGGAACAGCGATCTCTCTCTACTCCCAGTCAGTCCCCCCCCCCCCCCCCATTAGAAAGCACCTCCCAGGGAACACTTAACCCTTTCATGGCCCCCTAGCGTTAACCCCCTTCCCTGCCAGTGCCATTTATACAGCGATCAGTGCATTTTCTTAAGCACTGATCACCGTATTGGTGTCACTGGTCACCAAAAAGTGTCACTCAGGGTCAGATTTGTCTGCCGCAATGTCGCAGTCCTGCTAACACAAAAAAAAAAAAAAAAAAAACTGATCCCCACCATTACTAGTAAAAAATAAATTAAAAAAATCCCTAAATCCTTCCCCTATTTTGTAGACGCTATAACTTTTGCGCAAACCAATCAATATACACTTATTGGGATTTGTTTTACCAAAAATATGTAAAAATACATGTTGGCCTAAACTGAAGAAAATCTTTTTTTTTTTTTTTACTTTTTTTATTATATATGTATTATAGCAAAATGTTAAAAATATATATATTTTTTTTCAAAATGGTTGCTCTTTTTTTTTTTTATAAAAACCGCAGAGGTGATCAAATACCACCAACAGAAAGCTCTATTTGTGGGGAAAAAAATTACATCAATTTTGTTTGGGTGCAACATCACATGACCGCACAATTGTCAGTTAAAGCGACGCAGTGCCGAATTGCAAAAAAGGGTCTGGTCATTGATGGGGTAAAACCTTTCAGGGCTGCAGTGGTTAATAGAACACCAGAAAAAAAAAAGAAAAAGGCAAAACTAAGGAAATGGATCAGAAGTGTTAACACTTTAGTGTTCTGCATTTCTTACTTTAAAAATTTGCTTGAAAATGTAGCTACAGTTCAACTCATGCTTACACTATTGCAACCATAAAACGTCACATAAAAGTGTCACTAAACCCACATCATAAAGAACGATCAATAAATGGTGTATTACATGCGGTTTATACTCACTCAGTGACTATGAAATTAATTTTCTGTATTCTGCCAAAAACCTGGTTGATCCTGCTGCTCTCTATCCCCCCCTTCTGTCCAGGTCCCCAATAAAGCTAGGGATTTTGCAGCTGTGGTGGCAACTCTGCACATGCTCAGTTTTCAATGAGTTTCTATGCTGAGCATTTCCTCCCTATCACGTCTGAGCAGCCCATATCACTATAGAGTCACACATGTGGCCTTATACTCAGTGGTAAATGACAGCCCACTCCTTCCCAGTGCGGGTGGTGTGTTCCATGTAGATGAGGCATATGCAATTAGCGGACCTCCAGCTGTTGCAGAACTACAAGTCCCATGAGGCACAGTAAGACTCTGACATCCACAAGCATGACACCCGGAGGCAGAGGCATGATGGGACTTGTAGTTTGGCAACAGCTGGAGGTCCGCTAATTGCATATGCCTGATGTAGATTGATGGAGGCTTCACCTCCCTTTTATTCTAACACACAGGCTGGAGGAATGTCCACATACAGAAATAGAAGGGACAATGTAAATTAAACAGTGTGGGTTTAGTATCACTTTAAGCCCGGTAGGTAGGAACCAGATACATTTCTGTCTGTTCAACAGAAGCCAACTACCGTCTTCTGTCGTACGGTCCTGCTGGAAAACCAGCATTCGATCGGCGCATTCACGCAAATAATGTAAAAAGATAGGGCAGTGGATTAGGGTAAAGGACTATTGTAAAGGAAAAAAAATAAAAATTATCTAAATTCCCACTTCAAATAGTGCAGAAATGTCCCGGTTCTCAGCCTGTGACAGCTGTATAAACACCTTTTATCAAAAGGTTTAATGGTTTATAGGTAGGTATAAGGGTAATCTTACCAATGGCCTTCTTCAATGATTCAAATGTAATCTCTTCAGTGTTCACCTATAAACAAGAAGGTTAAGGAAACTGTCATTTTTTTATCATACTGGCAAACTGTTCTTAAAGTGGAACTTTAGTCAGAAAATTGATGACTTCAGGTTGGCCCCTGTTGGAGGTATAGCGATGTAAAACATTAAAAATAAATGCCTATACTGTTTAAAATACAGTAATACACGGTCTCATCCTGCTCTGCACATGCTCAGTTGTGTATTTGTAGGAATTTGTAGAGGCTGATCTGCTGACAGCCTTAATTAAAGTTAAATTAAACCCTCCTATCCTCTACAGTCAAGGAGGCTGCTTCTGTTTGATCTGCAACTGCCATAGAGCTGCACATCAGTTATGACACTAGCCATTTGATGGTTTGGTCGAGGACAAAAGCAAATGTTAGCAATCCCGGCATTCCAGGAATGTAACCGTTTTATCGATGAGTTTAGTTCTATTTTATGATTTACTGCTGGTGAGGGGTTCTGGGCTTCAGCAAAATGGCAGCCTTCAGCAAGAAGAAACAGGAGCAATGCTGGAGGGCAATTTACAGCACACACTCATTTTTGTAGCATAATTATTAATGTGGAATGCATGTTCCTCGCTAAAGATTTTTCAAGTTATGGGAAAAGTTCTACTTTAATATAGTCTATACCCTTGACATTGCATATGCATAATATTTCTTCTTTCTAACTCCCATGCATAATTTGTACCTATAGGTAAGCCTATAATAAGGATTACCTATACGTACCGTAAATATTTCCTAAACGTGCCCCGTTTAGGACAGGGGTGCCCAACCAGTGGCCCACAGAGCCCTCTGATGTGGCCCTTGACCTCCTGCTCTGTGATGGAATAGAATACTGTTATTAATAGTAAGTTTATTACTAAAATCACAGTGTATATATGGGCATATCTGTTCTGCAGTGGTTACTGGGCTGCTTTCAAACTGATCCGCAGGTGCAGAGCAGTGCACCTGGGGGTTACTTGCACTGAGCCATAGGCCTCTTTCACACGGTCAGTCCGACCCAATAGGACCCTCCATTCACCTCTAAGCCCTTGTACACACGCCCTTGTACACATGTGTCTGATCGGACCGTTTTGTTGGATATTCCGACTGTGTGTGGTCTCCATCGGACTGTTTCCGTCGGAGTATCCGACGGACCAAGTTTTCCAACTAGTTGGTAAAATTTTCCAACAAAATGCTCCGATCGGACATACTCCGATCATGTGTAGAGAATTCCGTTTGGACAAAGTGCCACGCATGCTCAGATCAAATTCCTACGTCAAAGCTATTGGCTACTAGCCTGAACGTAGTCCCGTCGTAACGAAATAACATCATCATGTTCTGAACGATCGGATTTTCCGACAACTTTGTCCGACCGTGTGTATACAACAGTTTCGGACAAAATCCGACAGATTTGGTTGTCGAAATGTCCGACCGTGTGTACAAGGGCTAAGGAGTAGAAGATGTAAATGGATTTGTGTCCATTTACAAACACCTACCGCCAATTCGATCTGCAAAAAGAAAAAAAAAAGTAGAGTGGGCTCTATAGAATAGAATGGGCTGCCATGCACCCGCTCCGCTCATTGTGGCCCGCGACCGGTTACCAAGTCGCTTAGGTGGCCCTTGCTCTTCACAAGGTTGGGCACCCATGGTTTAGGAGATATTTACTGTCTATACAGTCGGTTACATCACCGGCGCATGCGCTCTGAAGGGACGGCCACCCAGGCTGTTCCTTCAGTGTTAAGTGCTGTAAATGGTGGTTCCCGCATGCCTGCGCGGGAGTGACATCATCGCGCTCCCGGACACTCACACAGCCGGCGTCCGTGAGTCCAAAAGGAAGACGAGTGAAGAAGGAAGCCTGGTCAGCAGTGACAGGTCGCTGCTGGAAAGGATTCATTCTAAGGCAAGTTTCACATAATGTGCGGTGCATACTAGCACATTATGGCTTTACCTTGCAGGTTCCAAAAAAAAAAAAAAAAAAACAGACAGTGGTTTACTACCGCTTTAAGAATGTATGGTTTTCAGTCTTCAGGGTAGTTCAAGTCGAGCTCTTTAGTGGAGAATGTTTTATTTCTCTATGATGAATGGTATATTGCAGTCTGTGATCACAACTAAGGAGATGCCCCTTCACTTCCTGTCTTGATAAACCCGGGAGCATTGAAATGATCTCAGTCTCCCATTTTTCTTGGCCCAGAGTGTGTTTTCCATATACTCCCAAGGAGACTCTACTGGGAAGCGATTATCACTATCACCAGCCCCAGTATATCTAAAGGCGTTTTCAGCAAAGCTTTGTGTCACTGAGAAAGGAAGTACAGTGGAACCTTGGATTATGAGCATAATCCGTTCCAGGAGAATGCTTGTAATCCAAAGCACTTGCATATCAAAGCGATTTTCCCTATAGAAATCAATGGAAACAAAGATAATTTGTTCTGCATTGACTTCTATTGCATGCAATACCGCATGTGGCCAGAGGAGGGGGGCGCTGGAGAGCCTCGGAAATACTCGGGGACAGCTCGGCTGAACTCGGAAAGGCTCAGAAACCCTCAGGAACTGAGCATTTCCGAGTGTTTCTGAAAGGCTCCAAACCGTTCCGAGTGTCACCGGCGCACCCGCAGCCAAATGCGGTAGTGCACAACCCATTGGCTTGAATCCGGCTCGTTTTGCAAGACAACACTCGAAAACCGAGTCAGGATTAAAAAAAAAAAAATAAGTTGCTCGTCTTTCAAAACGCTAGTTAACCACCTTACTCGTAAACCAAGGTTCCATTGTAAGGGGAAATCTTCATAAATGATACACAACCAACCCTGAAAATAAAAAGACCACAGGGGTTCTAGTTCTAATCATCATCTACTGCACGGACTTGACCCAGTGTGTGAGCTGTATTCCAGATAAACAGCTCACATAGATGAACGCGGTTTTACCTGGCAAAGGATGCGTTTTTCAGCCTATAAAGTGTGGAGATTTATACAGCACCTATAGACAGTACAAGTAGCATAAAGACCTGACTTCTCCCTGCTGCTGATAGAACAACTAGGTCTTGTCCCTTTCCAAATCTATGACTGGACAGTGAAAGGAGTAGCAGCAGGCTTTCGAATTTAACTCTCTGCTCTTTCCTCCTATCCATTGATGCTAGGTCACAAGCTGTTGCAGTAGTTGAGAATTTCAGACAGATGGATGGGAGGTGACTCAGGAAGACTGCAGAACTCTGAATGGTGATATCACTTTATAGTATGAAGGGGGTAAATCACAAGACTGGCTGAACATATGAACAATAATTATTAATTGTATTCTCATGTATGTACAGAATGCAAAATGCTTATAATAGTTAGCTGTCTGGCTAATAATCAGATAAAAAAAAAAAAACCCCACAAGGTATATTTTGGCTTAAAAAAATGCTCCTTTCTTCAAACAAACCATTTGAAGATCACCATCAAAAATCCGATCCAACCAAGACAGGATCATCAAAGGTTGCCCAGGACTTAGGTTTCAGGTCACTAGAGACTGCAGAAACTCAATCTCAGTGTGTTTAGGATGTGGTTAGGAATAAACTGACACTTGCAACAGATGACACACCCAGCGCGTTGGGAACGCGGGTTTCCTGCACGGCGTTCTGGTGTGAACGGGCAATTTATGATTACAAAGCTGCATGATTGTTTGTCTTTTGTATCTGCCCTGAATTCAGCATTAACCTCATCTCCTTAACCATATGCCCCTTCCCCTGATCTCTCTGTCAAAATCGATGGCACAACCATAAGCCCATCCCCACAAGCCAAGGTCCTAGGTGTAGTCCTGGACTCTGAACTCTCCTTTAAGCACCACGTCCAATCGCTGTCCAAATCTTGCCGCCTCAACCTCCGCAACATCTCCAAAATATACCCCTTTCTAACCAATAACACATCAAAGTTCTAAATTCACTCGCTGGTCATCTCTTGCCTGAGCTACTGCAACTCCCTTCTCATTGACTTACCTCTACATAGTCTATCACCTCTTCAATCCATCATGAATGCTGCTGCCAGACTCGTCCACCTTACCAATCGCTCTGTCTCTGCTACTCCTCTCTGTCAATCCCTCCACTGGCTTCCACTCGGCCAAAGAATTAAATTCAAAATACTAACAACTACTTACAAAGCCATCCACAACTCTGCCCCAGATACATCCCTAGCCTAGTCTCTAAATACCAACCTACTTGTTCTCTTCGATCCTCTCAAGACCTCCTGCTCTCTAGCTCCCTCATCACCTCCTCCCATGCTCACCTCCAGGACTTTTCCAAAGCCTCTCCAATCCTATGGAATGCCCTACCCCAATCTGTCCGATTATCTCTTACTCTATTATCTTTTAGCCCTTGTACACATGGTCGGACATGCCGACAACCAAATCCGTCTGATTTTGTCCGACGGATTTTTATCGGAAACTGTTGCATACACACGGTCGGACAAAGATGTCGGAAAATCCGATCGTTCAGAACGTGATGACGTTATTTCATTACAACGGGACTACGTTCAGGCTAGTAGCCAATAGCTTTGGTGTAGGAATTTGATCTGAGCATGCGTGGCACTTTGTCCGATCAGAATTCTCTACACATGATCGGACAAAGTCCGATCGGTCCAATTGTCAGAAAATTTTACAGACAAGTTGGAAAACTTGGTCCGTCGGATACTCCGACGGAAACAGTCCGATGCAGACCACACACAGTCGGATTATCCGACAAAACGGTCCGATCGGACACATTCCGTCGGAATCTCCGACCGTGTGTACAAGGGCTTAGACGGTCACTGAAAACCCTTCTCTTCAGAGAAGCCTACCCTACCCACACCTAACAACTGTATTTTCATTTTCTCCATCAGCTCATCCCCCACAGCTATTACCTTTTGTTTCCACTTGACCCTCCCTTCTAGATTGTAAGCTCTAAAGAGCAGGGCCCTCTGATCCCTCCTGTATTGATGTGTATTGTAAACGTACTGTCTGCCCTCGTGTTGTAAAGTGTTGCGCAAACTGTTAGTAATATATCAATCCTGTATAATAATAATAATAATAATAATCTCAATAGTTTTATGTCTCCAGTTTGTGTCGGTACTAAATAATGTAAGGAGATCAGTTACCTTGTCCTCAGTGTTGCTTCCACTCATAATGTCCACTTGGATGGATATGGTATCTACTATGCTCTTTCTTCTGGATAATTTGTCTTCATCTATTGGAATAAAACATCATCAGCAGACTAATAATGGTAATCTGGAAATGCTGGGATGGGTAGTTCAGCGGTTGCCTGCAGACCTGTTCTATCAGCCGGAGACCGCAGCTAAATGAATTTGTGTTCTTGTGGTAGAAATAAAAGACGACTGAATGTGAACCCAACGGAAGAGGTAAACACCTACAAGCCTATTATTATTCAGGACAAACAGCAACGATGTTGAACTCAAGAGACTTTGGTTTGAACTCCACTGACTTGTGTGGCTTTTTCAGTCTATGTAATAAAGTAAAGTACAAGAAACAAAGGAAATGCTGATTGGTGGCTATGACTTACCATTTCATGAATTCTCTCTATTAACAGATACACCTGATAACTTTAGGAGGAACCATCTTTGGTTACTCAACTTTGTATGCCACACTTTTTAGCAAAACGCTTCCTAGTTTTTAAAACTGAGAAAACAGCTGTAATATTTGTGCAGGGCCACCCAAAGCCATTGGTTTATTAAAGAGAGATGCCAGTTGGGAATCTATTGGCTCTGCAATGCTCCAAGGCAGAGGTTGACGCCGAGATATTCTGAACAATTCTGGTAACACCAATTCCGGCTTCCCACAGACTCACATAATGTGGGAAAATAATGCCTAGGTAGCTTTGCCGTGGCCACAACATGGCGGGAAGATGGGATAACATAATGGGGGTTTTTTACTAAAGGAAAATCCACTTTGCACTGCAAGTGCACTTGGCAGTAAAGTCGCTGTAGATCCGAGGGGGACATGCAAGGAAAATAAAAAACAGCATTTTAGCTTGCACATGATTGGATGATAAAATCAGCAGAGCCTCCCCTCATTTCAGATCTACCCCTTAGATTTAGAGTGACTGCACGTCCAGATGCACTTTCAAGTGCACTTGCAGTGCAAAGTGGATTTGCCTTTCGTAAATAACCTCCAATGTCTTTAGCATTAATTCAAGTCAAAAAT
The DNA here is from genome assembly GCF_037356315.1 of Lithobates pipiens. Classification (NCBI taxonomy): domain Eukaryota; kingdom Metazoa; phylum Chordata; class Amphibia; order Anura; family Ranidae; genus Lithobates; species Lithobates pipiens. Next base: position 563,657,569 of record NW_027507764.1, on the reverse strand, counting down.
TGGTCAAGCTCTGCAGTAGTCCACATTTGGGATGGTTTCATACTTGCTGAAAAGATCAGCTCCTATGTTTTGGATCTTGCTACACAGTATTGAAAGTAGCAGACCACTGTAAACACAATGCTTCCTCAAGTATGGGGTCTCAGACAGAGCTGAAGCAGCTCCCTGCAGCTGCTGATCACTACTATAGTGATATGATGTATGAAATGGTGATCAGTGATATGGTGGATTGCAGCTGGCAATAATCACTATTAGAAGTAATATTTTTCTCTACAGCAGAGGTCTCCAAACTGTGGCCCTTTGCTTGCCTTTATCTGGCTCTTGGGACACAATTTTTTCCACTGATATAAGGCACTACTCCTCTTTCTGACACCAACAATTGGGTATTATTCCTCCCACTGACACCAATGATGGAGCACAAATTCTTCTTCTAAACCATTGATGGGGCACTATTCCTTCCACTAACACCAACGATGGGGGAACTATTCCTCCCCTTTATACCAATAGGGTCACTATTCCTCCCCTAAATACCAACGATGGAGGCACTATTCCTCCCCTTAATACCAATGATGGGGCACTATTCTCCCTACTGACACCAACAATGTGGGCACTATTCCTTCCCTTAATATCAATGATAGTGGCAACATTCCTTCCACTAATTTGAATGATGGGGCTCTATTCCTTCCACTGACACCAACTATGGGGGCACTATTCCTCCCACTACTACCAATGATGGGGCACTACTTCTCCCACAGACACCAATGATGGGGCACTATTCCTCCCACAGACACTAATGATGGGCACTATTCCTCCTCCTTACCACAAGGGTGCTGTGTAATTATTACTCCCACTCACCACGGAGCATGAGGCATTGTCTACTCCTACTGGCCACAGTCCAGTCCCACTAAGTCCCTGCAGCTGCTGATCACTACTATAGTGATATATGATGTATAAAATGGTGATCAGTGATATGATTGATTGCAGCCAGCAATAGATCACTATTAGCCCTTGTACACACGGTCAGAGATTCCGTCAACCAAATCCGTCGGATTTTGTCCGACGGATTTTGTCCGACGGATTTTGTCCGAAACTGTTGTATACACATGGTCGGACAAAGTTGTCAGAAAATCCGACATGATGACGTTATTTCGTTACGACGGGACTACGTTCACGCTAGTAGCCAATAGCTTTGGTGTAGGAATTTGATCTGAGCATGCGTGGCACTTTGTCCGATCGGAATTCTCTACACATCGGAGTATGTCCGATCGGAGCATTTTGTCGGAAAATTTTACCAACAAGTTGGAAAACTTGGTCCGATGTAGACCACACACAGTCGGAATATCCGACAAAACAGTCCGATCGGACACATTCCGTCGGAATCTCCGACCGTGTGTACAAGGGCGTGTGTAGAAGTATTCTTTTGCTCTACAGCAGAGGTCTCCAAACTGCGGCACTTTGCCTTTATCTGGCTCTTGGGACACTATTTTTCCCACTGATACGAGGCACTACTCCTCCCTCTGACACCAACAATGGGGTATTATTCCTCCCACTGACACCAATGATGGAGCACAAATTCTTCTTCTGATACCATTTATGGGGCAATTTTCCTATCCCTAACAATGGGGCGCTATTCTCCCCACTGACACCAAAAACGGGGGCACTATTCTTCCCCTCAATACCATTGATGGGGCACTATTCCTCCTCTTAATACCAATGATGGGGGGCACCATTCCTTCCACTGATACCGATGATGGACACTATTCCTTCTACTCACACCAACGATGGGGCACTATTCCCCCCCCTTAATATCAACGATGGGGGCACTATTTTTCCCCTTAATACCAACAACGGGGGCACTATTCTACCCCTTAATACCAACAACGGGGGCACTATTCTACCCCTTAATACCAACAACGGGGGCCCTATTCCTCCCCTTAATACCGATAGGGGCATTATTCCTCCCCTTAATACCAATGATCCCACAGACACCAATGATGGGGCATGATTCCTTCCACAAACACCGATGATGGGGCCCTATTTCTCCTCCTAACCACAGGGGTGCTGCAAAATTATTACTCCCACTCACCACAGAGCAGGAGGCATTGTCTACTCCAACTACTGGCCACAGTCCGGCCCCACTAAAGTCTGAAGGACAGTAAATTGGCCCTTAATTTAGAAAGTTTGAAGACCCCTGCTCTACAGCAACATGGGGGCTGGTTTAGGTCTTCACAGACAACTTCCAGACCCACATGATGGAAAAGTATAACTTTTTTTTTTACAACATAAAATCATTGATATATAATACAGGCATTACAGAAAAAAAATTACCCTGGCTCCTGTTAATGACATCTGATGATCTGAACAACAGCTGGGTTTACCATGTAAGCGTCAAATGCTCACATAAGCATATGAAACGTCATTTGGATTTTTTGTGATTGCGAACCTGTTAAGTCAAAGTTGTGCTATTTTGTGTCCTTGGCAACCCGACTTGACATTATATGAATGCTATGCCAACAATTTACACAAACTTGGTATGAGGCCTGGGATGGAGAATTAAATATTGTTGGAGCTCATTGGATTAAACATGCTTCAGCATATTACTGTACAGAACTGAATGTTACTACCTACAGCTTGTACTTACCTGACACTGTTCTGTGGGGTTACAGTGAAGAAATGATGGTCACAGACAGTGCACTGTTAAAGTACCATATGTACATGAAATGGTAGACTTAACCTGAACTGAAACAACCAGTTTACCATAACGTAAAAATAAAAAACAATCTCAATTTCTTGAGACAGATGACCCATTTCATGTGGCAGTAGGTGAGAAAAAATAGGTGAGAAATTATGTCGCTTTCTATGTGACAATACTTAAGGCAGGGGTAGGCAACCTAAGTCCCATCATGCCTTTGGGAGTAACTAACTGCCAGCCTTGCAATGCCTCATGAGAAGAGTAATGCTGCGTACCCACGACCAGACTAGGTCCGGCGGTCTTCAGGACAGACTTTCTGAACAAATGGACTTGGCCACACACAAACGAACTAAGTTCGTTCGAAATTCCATTAATTTTGAACAGGATGACGTACGATGGGACTAAAAAAGGAAGTTCAATAGCCAGTAGCCAATAGCTTCCCTTGTGTCGTATTTGGTCTGTCGGACCAGCATACAGACAAACGTTTTTTCCAATAGGAATTGAGTCCGTCAGACAAATTTGAAACATGTTCTATTTCTAGGTCCATCTGATTTTTTTTAAACGAAAAACGATCGGATTAGCCCACACACGATCGAATTGTCAGACGGAACCATTACGTCAGACCTAGTCTGCCGGAAAGTCCGGTCGTGTGTACGTGGCATAAGGATAACATGAACCATTCCCCGTGGCAGCAAGCGAGGGTTCAAATGATTCTTTCTACGTAGGAGTAGAGTAAGGATCACACAAGCCATAACACGTGGCAGTAGGTGAGGGTTCAGGTAGCCCTTTCCAATAATTGGGGCACTAATTGACTTGCTTCTGTACATCCATCAACTGCTGATTGGTGGTTAAGACACGTGTCGGCTTTATGCCTAAATTGATGTGCGGGAACATCCTATGAAATACTCCTAAAAAGTTTTGACTGCATGATTGAATGGGCTTGAGAGCTCAGACTTGCCATGCCTGCTTTATACACAAACAGTATCCACACGCCGATCCCAAGGCTCTGTCTAATTGGGCAACTATGTGAGGTTTAATGTTGAGAAATTTAAAGTTATGCACTTGGGGGCTAAGAATATGCATGCATCATACATGCTAGGGGGAGTACACCTGGGGGAACCCATGGTGGAGAAGGCTCTTGGGGTTTTGGTAGATCATAAGCTCAATAATAGCATGCAATGCCAAGCTGCAGTTTCCAAAGCAAGCAAAGTCCTTTCTTGTATTAAAAGAGGTATGAACACCAGAGAGAGAGAGAGAGAGAGAGAGAGAGAGAGAGATACCGTAATTTTTCCCCTGTTCAAATCATTAGTAAGACCTCATCTGGAATATGCAGTTTCAGTTTTTCAAAAAGGATATGGGGAAACTGGAGAAAGTGCAGGGAAGGGCAACCAAACTGATAAGAGGCATGGAGGAACTCAGCTATGAGGAAAGATTAGAGGAACTGAATTTATTCTCTCTTGAGAAGAGCAGAATAAGGGGGTATATGATCAACATGTTCAAATATATAAGGGGTCCATATAGTGAACATGGTGTGGAGTTATCCTTTAACGGTCAACCCAGAGGACAAGGGGGCACTCTTTACGTCTAGAGGAAAAGAGATTTCAACTTCAAATACGGAAAGGTTTCTTCACCTTAAGAGCTGTGCAAATGTGGAATAGACTCCCTGCAGAGGTGGTTATGGCCTGCTCAGTAGATTGCTTTAAAGAGGGATTCCAACTACAAAAAAAATATTAAAAGCCAGCAGCTATAAATACTACAGCTGCTGACTTTTAATAAATGGACACTCACCTGTCCCGGGTTCCAGCGATGTCGGCAGCCGAGGCCGATCGATCGCTCGGCTCTCGGCTGCTGCCGCCACCATTCTAAGTGAGCGAATCAGGAAGTGAAGCGAATCGGCTTCACTTCACGGTTCCCTACTGCGCATGCACGAGTCTCGCAGCGCAATAGGAATTGTCCGCGCTGTCTCTGGGACCCGTGTGTGTCCCAGCAGACAGCGCGGCAGGACAGGAAATGACAGACTCCCACGGGAGTCTATGCCCGGAAGTGGGTGTAAATACCTGTCTTTGACAGGTATCTCCACCCCCCTCCCCCCTGAAAGGTGCCAATTGTGACACCGGAGGGGGGGAGGGTTCCGATCAGCGGAAGTTCCACTTTAGGGTGGAACCCCGCTTTAAGAAAGGCCTGGATTATTTCCTAAATGTACATAATATAACTGGGTACTAACAGTTATAGGTAAAGTTGCTCTGGGGAAAATCCGATTGCCTCTCGGGGGGGGGGGGGGATCAGGAAGGATTTTTTTTCCCTGCTGTAGCAAATTGGTGAATGCTCTGCTGGGGTTTTTTGCCTTCCTCTGGATCAACTGTGGGTATAAAATTGGGTATATTGGATTGTACGATATTTTTTATTTTATTTATTTATTGTTTTTAAGGTTGAACTGGATGGACTTTTTCAACCTGACTATGTAACTATGACTATGTAACATTTGTATAGCCTGGGTCATTAAGGCTGCTCAAAATACAAAGTTACCTCTGCAACTTAAAAATAAAATATATATTTTTTAAATGGTCCATCATGTATCCTTCGTTGTTTGTTGAAACGAGTGGAGCCAAATATGCACACAATGTGAGGATGGGGAAAGAAAGGCAACTGAAAAGAATTGAAAAAAGAAGAAAAAAAATGTAGAGGAAATAAATTACAGGTAGAAAATATTATAAAACTTACACTTTAAAATCACAAATCCCAGCAAGAGGCATGTAGAGCCAACTCCACTGCAGAGCCAGGACTTGCCTAGAGCCGATTCTAGGGCAGGATGATTACAACCTGCTGTAAAATAACTGTGTTTCATCTCACAGCAAAAAGAAGAAAATGGCCCTTTGAAAATTAATGATTTCATATTGCGCTTTCATGATTACACGTTAAATAATTTACACTGCCTCGATCCATTTCAGCTAAAGCTGAAATAATGTCTCCGCTTTCTCTGTGACACAATGTTTCACAGTGAACGGTAGATGTGATTGAAAACTACTGAACTTCAGAAAATTAATTTCTGAATGAAAAAATTCCAGGAACAAAGCAGAACTCCGGGTAAAGAGCTAGACACATAGCTAAAAATAAATATACGTGACCTTTCTTATCTGGCAGAAGATTCATAACTCCGCTCAGATGATCTCGTCATTCACATACACCTGCCATAGAGTCAAGCAGGTGACGCCGTCATTCCTTAACCACTTCCATACCAGGCCTATTCTGGCACTCCTCTCCTACATGTAAAAATCATTTTTTTGCTAGAAAATTACTCAGAACCCCCAAACTGTATATACGTGTTTTTTAGCAGAGACTCTAGGGAATAAAATGACGATCGTTGAAACTTTTTACGTCACATGGTATTTGCGCAGGAAATTTTTAAATGCTTTTTGTGGGGGAAAAAAAAAGCTTACAGTAAATTAAAAATCTACTTTAATAAAGTAAATCCACATTTACATTTAGGTAGTAACAATCGCGAGTCTGAGACCGGAAGTTTGCTTGTTTGTATACGTGCGATTGTTACTACCTAAAATGTAAGTGTGGATTTACTTTATTGAAGTCGATTTTTAATTTACTACACATTGGAGCCCCCCCCTTTTTTATTCTCATCCCATATATGCTTATTGCTGATGATATTTATAACACTGACGGGCTGGATATACGAGGAGCAGTGTTTATACAGCGTCATATGCAGGGCAGGACTTAGGGTGGTGGGGGCCCCTGGGCTTGAGTCACTTTCAGGCATTACCTTCTATACATTACCATATTTATCGGGGTATAACACGTGCTGGCGTATAACCTGCACCCCAAGTTTAGGAGGGAATTTTAAGGAAAAAAACATACATTTAAATGCCCATCAATGCATCCTTATCTGTGTCCATCTGCAGCCTTGCTCATCCATCTGCAGCCTTGTCCAGTGTCATTGCAGCCTTGTCATTTGCAGCCTTGCCCCAGTGTCATTTGCAACCTTGTCATTGCAGTCTTGAAGTTTAAAAATGGCACCGCTGAGATACAGACTCCTGTGTATCTCGGCGGCTCTTGGGTCCTCTTGGCAGCTCTCGGGTCCTTTTACAGTCCCAAGCAGAGCTCACAGCCACGCCCAGTACCTGTGTTATGTCCATCGTAGGGCGTGACTGGGCGTGACTGAGCAAAGCCGAATACACTCGGCTATGTATCTCGGCGTAGCCCGCGGGGCCCCCTATTGGGCAGGGCCCATGGGCTTGAGCCCAGTCAAGCCCAATGGCAAGCCCAGCCCTGGTCATATTCTGACCACTCTGGTGGCAAGAAAGCGCCCTGAGGCGATTCCGTTCGCATAGGCAGCGCTATACAAGTCACTTACTCACTCATATGGGCCGTAGGGGTCTTGTATTGAGGTGAGAGGCTGGGGGAAAGAAGGGGGTGCACAAGTGGAGCACTGAAGTGTTGATTATCAGTGGATTGTCACAGTTTGGCGTTTTCCTACACCTTTATTTCACTGCATGGATGTTTTTGGACTCTCACTGTTTGAGTTTTTATTTCTGAACAGCACTTTCGTTATTAAGATCGCTGTATTGCTGTGATATATGGACATATTTTATTCTTTGCACTTTACTTGTGAATTGCACTTATGAGATTATTGCACATCATATTTATAAGTGTGTTGATTATTGCACTTTATGCGATTTTTGCACTATAGCATTTTTTGCACATTGATTGTACTGCTTGCACATTGCTTATTTTGCACATATTTATTTATATAGTTTATTTTATATAAAATTTTTTGTAGTTTATCGACAAATTTTTTTTAAACTTTTTTTCCTAGTACAAACTTAATGTGATTGTAGCTATATTGGTGCAATTGTGACAGAGAAAATTGAGTACTGTCCGTGATACTTTTTTTATTTGCACTAACATACAATTTTTCAGGACAAGCTTTCGAGGTGTGTCCCCTTCTTAAAAAATTTGTAAATCAGTACTGCTTGGACCTTGAAGAAGGGGACATACCCCGAAAGCTTGTCCTGAAAAATTGTATGTTAGTGCAAATAAAAAAAGTATCACGGACAGTACTCAATTTTCTCTCTCATTCCTAGTACAAGGAATGTAGTACAAGGAATGTAATAGAAAAAGTGTGTGACAGGTCCTCTTTACGGAGAGGTGTGGGGTCATATCTCCTCCAGGCTGGAAAGACAGGGATAAAAAAAACAACTGTAAGCAAGACACACTTTTCTTTGCACTCCTAACTATAGATGGGCGAATGGTTCGGCCCGAGCTTAAGTTCGAGCGTTCTGCAGAACACCAAACAATATGCGGTGTTCGGGGCAAATTCGAAAGCCGCCGGAATAGCGTTAAAGTATATGGGACATTAATATGAAAAATCAGAAGTGTTCATTTTAAAGGCTTATATGCAAGTTATTGTCATAAAAAGTGTTTGGGGACCCGAGATCTGCAACAGGAGGCATGTATGAATGCAAACATTTTTTTTTTTTAAACTGCCTTTATTTCGGGAGCAGTGATTTTAATAACGCTTAAAGTGAAACAATAAAAGTAAAATATTCCCCTAAATTTCATACCTGGGGGGTGTCTATAGTATGCCTGTAAAGTGGCACATTGTCCCCATATTGATGGGGACAAGGGCCTCATCCCCACAACCCTTGCACGGTGGTTGTGGGGGTCTGGTTGTGGGGGTCTGCGGGCGGGGGGCTCATCGGAATCTGGAAGCACCCTTTAACAAGGGGACCCCCAGATCCGGCCTCCCCCCTTGTGTGGAATGGTAACGGGGTACAAATGTACCCCTACCATTTCATAAAAAAAGTGTCAAAATGTTACAAAAGACAAGACACAACTTGGGACAAGTCCTTTATTAAAAAAGAAAAATGTCCCACAAACTCCAATTATTATCTTCTCTCGCTCCGCCGACGGACCTAAAAAAACAAAACAAAAACAAAGCTGCGACCGCCCCGCCTCCATGGGAGGCACCCGCCGTATGACGTGTCCTAGCAGGTGACAGTTCTTTTATAACTGAGGGCGGGGCCACATGTCCTGGCTGACCCCGCCCCCTCTGACACACGGGGACTTCCCCCTGGCTTTCTTGGAGCGTCAGAGGGGGGCAGGGCCATCAGTTCACGTAACTGGGTCCACCAACTTCTTTGGTCTACGAAAGTGAGTCTTGTTCTGAGTGGAACAAGACTATTAAACTGCTATATGGTTTTGGGCAACATGCTGCAGCTCAGTTTCAGGGTCGTGGCAATTTTCTCATAGCCTAGGCAATCTAGAGCAACAATTCCAGTATGAGAGAGTGAGAGCGATAACACCAAATTTAACACACCTGCTCCCCATTCACACCTGGAACCTTGTAACACTATTGAGTCACATGACACCGGGAAGGAAAAATGGCCAATTGTTGCCAGTGGTTTAGACATTAATGGCTGTGTTGATTTATTTTGGGGGACAGCAAATTTACACTGTTATAAATTATATAATAAAATATTTACAAAAAATGCGAGGGGCGTACTCACTTTTGTGAGATACTGTAAATTGTACACCCAAGATCGCTGGCTGCAGGATTCAGTTCCAACCGGCAATATTTTACTAGCTGTGCTTACTCTTGCATTCTGTAGGAAGCTGATCCAGATGAAGGCCTTCCCTATTACAGCAGGGATGTTCTATAAAAATAGGGAACTAAATGCCACAAAATCAGGAGCCTTTCGCAGAGACATTTGTAGGCCAACCCATCACCTAAAAACTGAGGTTTAGCTGAGTTGGGACCGGTTATGCTTCAGCAGGGAATTCCTACTTTTTTTTTGGCCAGTGTCCAATTAACATGAAGGTGGTAGCATAACACAGGTAATCATGAATATGACATACCCTGTGATCTACCATTAGGAAAGCGAGTCTTTGGGGCAACATAAGGTTTAACCACTTGCTTACTGGCCACTTAAACCCCCCTCCTGCCCAGACCAATTTTCAGCTTTCAGCGCTGAAGCACTTTGAATGACAATTGCGCGGGCATACAACACTGTACCCAAATAAAATCTTTATCATTTTTTTCCCACAAATAGAGCTTTCTTTTGGTGGTATTTAATTACAGTTGGAAGTTTTATTTTTTGCTAAACAAACAAAAAAAGATGCAAAATAAAAAATCATGTTTAATAGTTTGTTATAAAATTTTGCTCCTTCATTGAAATGCGCTGATGAAGCGGCACTGGTGGGCACTGATGGGCGGCACTGGTGGGCACTGATAGGCACAGTTAAGGCGACACTAATAGGCACAGATAAAGTGGCACCGATAGGCACAGATAAGGCAGTACTGATGGGCACAGATAAGGCGGCACTGATAGGTGGCACTGATAAGTACCACTGATAGATGGGACTGATAGGTGGCACTGCTGGGCTCTGGTAGATGACACTGATGGGCACGGAGATGTGGCACTGAGGTGCAGCAACGTTGTTGAGGCAGATTGTGGGCACTGATAGGTGGCACTGTGGGCACTGATAGGTGGCACTGTGGGCACTGATGTATGGCACTGCTGGGTGGCATTATGGGCACTGATGGGTGGCACTGCTGGGTGGCACTTTTTTAATTCTCTGGGGGTTACTGGCAGGGGGCAGGTGGGCACTGATACGCTGGCCGTGATCGGGACTGATGTCCCGATCACGGCCGCCGGTGATCGGCTTTTTTTTTCTCTCCTCGCGCTGTCAGCGCGAGGAGAAAAAATAGCCGATTACCGGCTCTGTTTTGTCACATGATCAGCTGTCATTGGCTGACAGCTGATCACGTGGTAAGGGGTCGGGATCGACCCCTTGCTCGGATCCATGATCAGGCCGCTCGTGCACGGGACGACATCAATAGACATAGTCACGGCAAAGGAGGTCCGCGCTGTAACCGTCATTCGGCTATAGCGCGGATTTCAAGAGGTTAAGCAACTAGAAATATTAAATAGTGCTGCTAAAGAGAAAAATGCTTGTTAAGAGTAGGGTTTAATACAACATTATAATGTCAACCTACCACAAATGGTGGAGAGGTGACACAATAAGCTGCAATGTTTCCCACTTGCTTAGCTAGACAATGTTATAGGGCTTTATTAATCACACCACTGGTTACACAAAATGTCCAATTCCATAGGTAGGTATCACTGTTCACATATAGAATATGTATCAACTTTGTACTTGGGGATTTTCCTGGGTTCAGATTGATTTTTCAAGGTAATAAGGACAATATATAAAAACACATTTTCTACCACTCTAGACAAACTACAGTTCCTTAGTGACTACAGAACTAGATTAGTATTGTTCTTTGCAGAATACTAGTTTGACGCACTACATAAGCCAACACAAAACTTTAAACTCATATTACAACGGGAGAAAGGACTACGCTAGTTCAGTCTAGGAGGCAGAGCCGGATTACCTTTTGATCGACATGGACTTTTACGTACTTTTTTGACAGATGGAAAGAGAGCTACATTGAAAAGTGAAGAGAATAGTTTGGTAAAACGAAAATCCTGTGGATTAACGGGTCCGTTCACACAAAAATGATATTTAACCAATTGTTAGATGAGTGACAAAATGTAACCACCAAAAAAATGGATTCTTAGTTCCATCAGGAACTTCAGTATTGAGACATAAGCATTGGAGGTACCAAACCTGGTCATGGCAATCACAAGAGTGTCTCACTTCCTCCAGTGGGAATTTGGTATTCTTGGTATAAAATTCTATTTTATATTACAACAGGAAGTAGCCAGCAACCGATCTGTTGTACAATCAGCATTAAGACTTAAAAATGGGCAGGAACATAGATTTGAGCTATGATGGAGATCTTTTCTTTCTGGAGCCTCAATGAGATGTTAGAAGCCAATGGGGAACTCAACCCGATAAGCTTCTCCGATAACCAATATATCATTTTTGAGTGGAACAGTCCCTTAAATGACTGGGTCATTGCTGAAGGGTAAGAAGGCGTACAAAGGTGCAACTGAAAAATACAAATATATGTAAATACATATCCTTAAATCTAGAAAGGAACACCTACAGTCTAACTAAAAAGCAGACCATTAATTAAAAGTGAGCATAATAAAAAAAATGTAAATAATTATAGGACTTTACAAGACATTATTTACAACTGAACCAGCCACATAACAAAACATGCTTTCCTGTTATATAATTCACTTGGTTTACATGGTCCTCATGCCTACAACAGTACCCATATACAGACTGTGTGTGGCAACGCCTCCTCCACATGCCCTAGCTCAATGGCGGGGGCAGAGACAGACACAGCACGGCTCTTAAATGTCTTAAAAAAAAAAAAAGAGAAGAAGGTGGGTGGGCACAGACACAGCATGGCTCCCCAGAGACTCTCAATTATCCTGTAAAAGGGGCGGGCAGACACAGCATGGATCTGACTTCCCCCATCATCTTACGGGCAGGAGTAGTCTTGCTGCCCTATATGAAAAATCTGATCATCTGCATATTAGTGGTCCTCCTAGCTTCAAAGGCTGAAACAAAACTGTTTGATATAATATATAGTGATCAGTCCAAAGCTTAAAATCACAGGAAAGCAGTTAATACACAAAAACCCAATACATAAAAGTATAACTAAAAGGCAAAACATTTGCTTTAGTTTTGGATAGGGTGAGGACAACCTCTCAGGTTGTCACTGTTACCGTCTCTACTTGTCCCGTTTCATTGAAAGTGAAACTAAATTCCACACTTCTTGTTTTGGCTATGGGACAGGAAATGAAGGGGAATCGCCCCAATGGGACATACATGGCAAAAACAAACCTCCCTTACTCTATCCAAAATGAAAATAAAATACCTTTAGTTCTACTTTAACCACTTGCCGACCAGCCGCCGCAGTTATACTGCGGCAGAATGGCACAGCTGGGCCAAAAGACGTTATGTTTCGTCGCTTCGCCCTGTTGCCACTAGGGGCGCATGCCCGCTGCTCTCCCCCCCGGAGCCGATGCGAGTGCCCATCGGTCAAGGTCACTGCCGGGCTCCAGCGATCGCTGCCGACACACCAAGAACCAGGATCTGTGTGTCTAAACACACAGTTTCCGGTTCTCTGAGGGGAGAAGAGACAGATTGTCTGTTCATAGAGTATAAACAGCGATCTGTCATCTCCCCTACATAGTTCCCTCCCACCTTCAGTTAGAACACACACTAGGGAACATAATAAACTCCTTGATCGACCCCCTAGTGTTAACCCCTTCCCGGCCAGTGACATTTTTACAGTAATTAGTGCAGTTTTATAGCACTGATCGCTGTATAAATGGCAATTGTCCTAAAAATGCGTCAAAATTGACGGACATGTCTGCCATTATGTCGCAGTACCGATAAAAATTGCAGATCGCCGCCATTACTAGTAAAAAAATAAATAATAAAAATGTCATAAAACTATCCCCTATTTTGTAGACACTATAACGTTTGCGCAAACCAATCAATATACGCTTATTGCGATTTTTTTTTACCAAAAATATGTAGAATACATATCGGCCGAAACTGAGGAAAAAAATTAATTTTTATATATATTTTTGGGGGATATTTATTATAGCAAAAAAGTAAAAAATATTGAGTTTCTTTTAAAATTGTCGCTCTTTTTTTTTATTTATAGTGCAAAAAAACCCCAAAAAACCGCAGAGGTGATCAAATACCACCACGCCTTTTTTCTAACAATAAATGGCAGTCATTGCAATACTTTTTTTCACACCGTATTTGCGCAGCGGTCTTACAAGCACACTGTTTTTGGAAAGGATTCCTTTTTTGAATAAAAATAAGACAACAGTAAAGTTAGCTAAAATGTCTTTTATTGTGAAAGATAATGTTACACCAAGTAAATTGATACCCAACATGTCACGCTTCAAAATTGCGCCCACTCGTAGAATGGCGTCAAACTTTTACCCTTCAAAATCTCCATAGGCGAAGTTAAAAAAATTCTACAGGTTGCATGTTTTGAGTTACAGAGGAGGTCTAGGGCTGGAATTATTGCTCTCGCGGCGATACCTCACATGTGTCCTTTGACCACCAGTTTCATATGCGGGCGCTACTCACGTATGCGTTCGCTTCTACGCGTGAGCTCGTTGGGACGGGGCGCTTTAAAAACATTTTTTTCTCATTTATTTTACTTGATTTTATTTATTTTTTCACTGTTTTTAATAAAAACAAAAAAATATGTGTCACTTTTATTCCTATTACAAGGAATGTAAACATCCCTTGTAATAAAAAAAAGCATGACAGGTCCTCTTAAATATGAGATCTAGGGTCAAAAATCCTCAGATCTCTTATTTGGACTAAAATGCAATGAAAAAAAAAACTAAAAAAATTTGTCATTTGAAAAAATAACATTGAAAAAATGGCCTTTTAAGACGTATGGTCGGAAGTGACGTTATGACGTTGCTTAAACCCCGATATGGTATGGAGACGGGTGGGGGCCAGCTTTCCCTCACTCGTCTCCATACCCAGCCACGACAAGGACCCGATCGCCTCCGCTGCTGCTGAAAGCTCCGATAAGCGGCGGAGGGCGTGGGAGAGCGGCGGGAAACTGTGATCTTGCGGTGAATCCACCGCAGAGACCACCATTATCGTAAACATGACCGACTCCTGAAGAGATGGATACCTCGGTTGTGGCAGCGGCTGCTGCCGTTACCGAGATATCCATCTTCAAAATGCCGATGTATATGTACAATGGGCAATTGGCAAGTGGTTAAAGTATCTCCTGTGGGGATTTTTAAGTATCAAAGTTTGGCGCCATTCCACGAGCGTGTGCAATTTTGAAGCGTGACATGTTAGATATCTTTTTACCTGACGTAACATCATCTTTCAGATTATGCAATAAAAATTGGGCTAACTTTACTGTTTTACGCAAATACAGTGTGAGATAAAAGGTTGCAATGACCGCCGTTGTATTTTCTAGGTTCTCTGCTTAAAAAAATAAAAAATAAAAAACACATATGTTTGGGGTTCTATGTAATTTTTTTTTTTTTTTTTTGAAAAATGATGATTTTTACATGTAGGAGAGAAATGACAGAATTGGCCTGGGAAGCAAGTGGTTTTAAATAAAAGACAGTTTTTTGGCATGATCGGTCATATTTTCTGCCAAAATTTCACAATTTCTGACAGGGTATGCAAACTTTTGAGCACGACTGTATATATTTTCAAGAAGGTAATTTAATCCACAAGCCATTTGCTTTCCTTTATGGTTATTCTGTAGGCATCAAAACACTATAAAAATTTGTATTCCCAGAGGGCATTGTAGATTTTCTAAAGCTGAACATAAGAGTATGTGGCTGGTCAGCGTTTTGCTTCAATACAGTTGTACACTTTTCCATAGAACACTGAAGAAGGAACAAATCTTACCTGTCACTTGGGGCACATAGGCGACGGACAGTCTCTCCACGCTGTATCCACTGCCACCCAGAGATTCCGCAATTTTGTTGGTTAGGAAATAGACATTCTTATCGTGCTTGTCCAGGGATTTTGGTAGGCTGCAAATAGAAAGAATAGAAAGATGAAGATTGGCATCCACTTGTTAAGGCAGCCATTCTCAACCAGGGTTCCGTGGAAGGTTTCCTCGAGAGGTTTCCTTGAGCTGTGACTGATGACCCACCTAGTTTAAAAAAAAAAAAAAAAAATCTTATTTATTTTACTTGATTTTATTTATTTTTACACTTAAAGCGGGAGTCCGCCGGGACTCCGCGTTTTTTTTTTTTTAAAAGCCAGCAACTACAAATACTGCAGCTGCTGACTTTTAAAATAGTGACACTTACCTGTCCAGCGCGCCCGCGATGTCGGCACCCGAAGCCGATCTCTAGATCGTCTCTCGGGTGCTGCCGCCGCCATCTTGGGTATGGGAATCAGGAAATGGAGCCTTTCGGCTTCATTTCCCGGTTCCCTACTGCGCATGCGCGAGTCGCACTGCGCAATAAGGACGGTCCCCGCTGCCTCTGGGATCTGTGTGTTTCCCAGCAGGCAGCGGGGCACTTGCGGAAAGGGGCGTAATTTACGCCCCTTTCCGCAGAGAGCTATCCCGGAAGTGGGTGCAGATACCTGTACTGTACAGGTATCTGCACCCCCCTCCCCCCTGAAAGGTGCCAATTGTGGCGCCGGAGGGGGGGAGGGTTCCGATGAGCGGAAGGTCCACTTTAGGGTGGACCTCCGCTTTAAAAAACAAAAACAAATAATGGATCACTTTTATTCCTATTACAAGGAATGTAAACACCCCCTGTAATAGAAAAAAAGCATGACAGGTCCTCTTAAATATGAGATCTGGGGTCAAAAAGTCCTCAGATCTCATATTTGGACTTAAGTGCAATTAAAAAAAATTAAATAAAAAAATGTAATTTTAAAAAATGACATTGAAAAAAAATATACCTTTAAGATACTCCTTACTCCTATGGTATAGAGACGAGTGGGGGCCATCTTAGCCTCACTCGTCTCCATACCCGGCCATCGATAGGACCCGTTCGACTCCGCCGCTACCGATAGCTCCGGTAAGCGGCGGAGGGCGCGGGAGGGGGGGTGGCACCTCTCCCGCCGACGATGACCTTGCGGCGAACCCGCCGCGGAGACCACCGTTATCGTACACAGGACCGCCTCCTGTAAAGAGGGATACCTCGGTTGTGGCAGCAGCTGATGCTGTTACCGAGATATCCCTCTTCAAAAAAAGGACGTATATTTACATGAGGCGGTCCTTAAGTGGTTAAGGGGGCATTCTTCCTATTGACCACCAATATACTGAGCATTGTTCCTATTGAGCCCTGATTTGGTTTTAGTAAGGGTTCCTTGAGGTATGAAAATACATTTTTGGGGTTCCTCTAGGGTTAAAAGGTTGAGAAAGCCTGTGTTAAGGCATATGAAAAAACCCAATCGACAAAATCTCAAATTTTAATATATTAAAGCGGGAGTCCGCCGGGACTCCACGTTTTTTTTTTTTTTTAAAGTCAGCAGCTACAAATACTGCAGCTGCTGACTTTTAAAATAGTGACACTTACCTGTCCAGCGCGCCCGCGATGTCGGCACCCGAAGCCGATCTCTAGATCGTCACTCGAGTGCTGCCGCCGCCATCTTGGGTATGGGAATCAGGAAATGGAGCCTTTCGGCTTCATTTGCCGGTTCCCTACTGCGCATGCGCAAGCCGCGCTGCGCAATGAGGATGGTCCCCGCTGCCTCTGGGATCTGTGTGTTTCCCAGCAGGCAGCGGGGAACTTGCGGAAGGGGGCGGGCACTTGCGGAAAGGGGCGTAATCTACGCCCCTTTCCGCAGAGAGCTAGCCCGGAAGTGGGTGCAGTTACCTGGATTATCCAAGTAACTGCACCCCCCTCCCCCCTGAAAGGTGCCAATTGTGGCGCCGGAGGGGGGAGGATTCCGATGAGCGGAAGGTCCATTTTAGGGTGGACCTCCGCTTTAACCACTCAAACCCACAGGCTTTTTCTGGCACTTTTGGACCAAAAGTTTTGAGAATGACACAAAATTAATTTTCACAAAGTCTGCTGCTCAGTGTTTTTAGCTCTTTTTGTCAGATGTTACTATGATATACTCAAGTATAAACACAAGCATTTCATAAGTGTCAAAAGCTTTTATTGACAATTACACGACGTTTATGCAAAGAGTCAATATTTGCAATGTTGACCCTTCTTTTTCAAGACCTCTGCAATTTGCCCGGGCATGCTGCCCATCAACGTCTGGGTCACATCCTGACTGATGGCCACCCATTCTTGCATAATCAATGCTTAGAGTTTGTCAGAATTTCTGGGGTTTCTTTTTTTTGTTCACCCACCCCTTGAGGGTTGACCACAAGTTCTCAATGGGATTAAGGTCTGGGGAGTTTCCTGGCCATGGCCCCTAAATTTCAATGTTTTGTTCCCCAAGCCACTTAGTTGGATGGTTGGGAGAAGTTGCTCTCGGAGAAAGTTTTTGTACCTGAGAAGCAACCCCACACATGAGGAGACAGAAAATCAGGAGGGGGCGGCGGGGAGGAGCGCATCACGAGAGGTCTGAGTAAATACAATCTCTTAGCAGCAGGGACCTGATCTACCCATCAGCTAGCTGTGATTGACAGGTAGATCGAAGAGGAGGCTGTCATGGGGCCCCCTACTGGCAATGCCGGAATGGTCAAGTGTGCGGCACTTACTATTGTGAGCTGTGTTGGCGGCTCCTGGTGTAGCACCTGCCACACAGCTTGCATACTTCAAAGTCTTGCAGGACGCGGCTGCTAATGGTAACCAAGTTCCTGTTGTGGAAAAAGTACAGGAAATCTGTTCCCGTGTGTTCCCGCAGGACTTAAGCCCTGGCCTCAGGATGCTTTACTGTTGGCATGACACAGGACTGATGGTAGCGCTCACCTTTTCTTTTCCAGACGAGGTTTTTTCCGGACGCCCCAAACAATCGGAAAGGCGATTCATAAGAGAAAATGACTTTACCCCAGTCTTCAGCAGTCCAATCCCTGTACCTTTTGCAGAATATCAGTCCGTCCCTGACGTTTTTACTGGAGAGAAGTGGCTACTTCGCTGCCCTTCTTGACACCATGCAAGCATGGGGGCGCTTTAAAAATATTTTGTTTAATTACTCAATTATTTTTATACTGTCACGTTACATTTTTTTATTTGGATCACATTTATTGTTTTCACAAGGAATATAAATATCCTCTGTGATAGCAATAGGCAGTGATAGTTACTCTTCATGGGGGGCCTCTGCTCTTAAAAGCATTTGATCACACCAAGATCGGTGTGATTAAATGCTATTCATTTTTTTTTAAAATGTGCTTTTTACATCCGGGGAAACTGGAAGAGATGTATGCTCATATCCCTTCTGGTTACCTATATCATTGGAGCTATCATAAAGCTTTTCTGGTCGGTTTGCCTCTATGATCTGCCGGCTGGTCGATTGGATTTTTCCGGTAGGACGGGAAATCTTTGGAAGGCGGCAGTGGGGGTGGGGGGGGGGTTAGATCCCCCTCCTGCTGCTTGTAAATGCCCACCCGCTGGCCAATGAGAACGAGCGCTCCCACAAAAGTGAGTTCCCGAGCCGACGTACAGCTATGGCGATTTGCGGGAGTACAATGACGGCAGCCTTGCCGCAGTATAATGACGGCAGTTGGTCGGCAAGTGGTTAAACCCAGTGGTCCCCAAATTGTGGCCCTTTGTTTGCCGTTATCCGGCCTGTGAGGCAATTATTCCTACCACTAGCACCAAAAATGGGGCACTATTCTTTCCACTGACACCAACAATGCAGCACTATTCTTTTCACAGACATCAATGATGGGGCACTATTCTTTCCACTGTCACCAACGATGGGGCACTATTCTTTTCACAGACATCAATGATGGGGCACTATTCTTTCCACTGTCACCAACGATGGGGCACTATTCTTTCCACTGTCACCAACGATGGGGCACTATTCTTTCCACTGTCACCAACGATGGGGCACTATTCTTTCCACTGTCACCAACGATGGGGCACTATTCTTTCCACTGTCACCAACGATGGGGCACTATTCTTTCCACTGTCACCAACGATGGGGCATAATTCCTTCCATGGACAACAAAATTGTGGTACTATTCCTCCCAACAAAACCAACTACCAAAAGATCAGGCATTGTTTACTCCCAAACCGGGCACAGTTCGGCCCCCCTAAAGTCTGAAGGACAGTAAACTGGCCCTTTCTTTAGAAAGTTTGGAGACTCCTTCAATAAACCTTTCTTTGCCCATATAGTAAATGATCCCAACCTCTTCTGCTGAAAGAGACCGGACTCCATAGCGCTTTTCAGCATCAGCGTAACTAAGAAAATCAAACCTAGGAACTGCCGTTCTCTACATTTCAAGCATGACCTGTAAAGTGCAGGTTAGAGGAGTTCTCTCTCTCGTTGAAAGCTTGCCAGTCTCTTCACAAAATAATACAGAGAAGATGCTTATAGGATTTCTCCTCAGTGCACAGCTGCACATCCTCAGACTAATACAATTGATTGGGAATGCTTTTGTTTACATTCTCTCCGGTATAGATTGCTCTACCAGGAATCCTCTCTCCTCAAAGCACACTTTCCTTGAGAATGCCATGGAAAAAAAATATAATAGAATTTTCTGGAAAGTGGTTGTTAAAAGCAAAAAGATTTTTTATTTTATTTTTTTATATAAAGAAAAGGCTTGACATTCACCATTTCTGAGAACCTCAAGTACTTTCCATGCTTAAATATTAATGCAACTGTTTCTAGATAATTTATATATATAAAAAAAAAAAAAAAAAAAAAAAAAAATGCCTAGCCTGTAACAAAAAGTTAAAAAGTGTATTTCAGGGCAAATAAAAAAAAATAAAAATCAGTGCATCTCTGCAATACATGCACATTTCTTCATGTTTCATCACTTTAACCACTTAAAAACCAGGCCTTTTCTGGCCCTTCTTGTTTACAAGTTGAAATCAGGATTTTTTCATAGAAAATGACTTATAACCACCAAACATTTTTTATATATATATATATATATATATATATATTTATATTACTCTCTCTCTCTCTCTCTATATATATATATATAATAATATATATATATATATATATATATATATATATATATATATATATATATATATATATATATATATATATATATATATATATATATATATATAGCAGAGAACCCAGGAAATAAAATTGCGATAGTTGGGGCCTGACGTTTTTTTTTTGGTCATTTATTAAAATACCCCCCCCCCCCCCCCCCCTGGCCCATTGGATAATGCATTCAATTCCGTCTTTGTCTCTTTCATACCTAAACCCAGGAACTATGCAAGTGACGTCACTAACTACCATCCAATTTCCCTTATTAACAACAACCTTACAATTATGATGAAAATCCTTGCAGTTAGGCTAGCAAATTATATACATAAAGGCCAAGTGGGCTTTATCCCAGGAAGACCAGATTAGGAGAGAAATAGACTTATTCTCTCTATTAAGCCGCGTACACACGGGCGGACTGTATGGCCAACTTAGTCCATCAGACAATCCGACGGACAGTCCGTCCTACTTTCGAATGAACGGACTTGACCACACACGATGAACAAACAGTCCGTTGAAAGCTTGCGCGATGACGTGTACAGCACGTACGACGGGACTAGAAATAGGACGTCCAATACACAGCAATGCAACCTTTCGCCGTGTAAATCCTTTCTGAGCATGCGCCATTCTTAGTCCGTCCAACTAGCCTACTCACGAGCGGACTGTCCGCTGAAACCAAAGTTGGACGGACAATATTACGGAAATTCCGAAATACTTAGTCCACCAGACTGCACGCTGAAAAAGCCAGCTGAAGCCCACACACGAGCGGACTGTCCGATGAAATGTGTTTCGGCGGACTAAGTTGGACAGACAGTCCGCCCGTGTGTACGCGGCTTAACACTACCACTGGGATAAGGAAGCCCCACTGGATGGTTTCCTGTTATCCATAGATCTTCAGCAGGCATTTGATTCCGTGTCCTGGTCATAACTTTTTAAAAATCTGGAGAGACGGGGCTTTGGTTCTAAATTTCCGACGACTGAGCATGCGCTATATTCGAAACCTAGTGCTCAAATACGCCTAATTGGCCATTACTTGGAAGCTTTTAATATCCAAAAAGGAACTAGACAGGGTTGCCCCCTCTCTCCCCTGGTCTTCGCAATCGCCACTGAAACTTTAGCCATAGCCATCGGGTATCATCCTGATATAATATACGGCTCTGGAGGAACACAAATGTGCACTCTTTGCAGACGACATGCTGCTATTTATCACATCACCACTGATATCAACCCAAAATGTCATTCGACTACTTAAGAATTTCGGTGCTATCTCAGGATTTACAGTCAATATACAGTGCCTTGCAAAAGTATTCACCCCCCTTGCCATTTTTTGTGTTTTGTTGCCTCACAACCTGGAATTAACATGGATTGTTTGAGTATTTGCATCATTTAATTTACAGAACATGTCCACAACTTTGAAGAGAAAACATTATTTTTATTTTTATTGTGAAGCAAACAACAAATAGGACAAAAGAACAGAAACCATCAATGTGCACAACTATTCACCCCCCTAAAGTCAATACTTTGTAGAGACACCCTTTGCAGCCATCACAGCTCCAAGTCACTTTGGATAAGTCTCTATGAGCTTGCCACATGTTACCACTGGGATTTTTGCCCATTCCTCCTTGTAATACTGCTCCAGCTCCTTCAAGTTGGATGGTTTGTGCTTGTAAACAGCAATCTTGAAGTCTGACCACAGATTTTCTATTGAATTTAGGTCTGGGCTTTGACTAGGCCATTCCAACACATTTACAGGTTTCTCCTTAAACCACTCAAGTGTTGCTTTAGCAGTGTGTTTGGGGTCATTCTCTTGCTGGAAGGTGAACCTCTGTCCTAGCCTCAAATCACACACAGAGTGGTGCAGGTTTTGCTCAAGAATATCCCTGTATTTAGCACCCTCCATCTTTCCCTCAACTCTGACCAGTTTCCCAGTCCCGACTGCTGAAAAACATCCCCACAGCATGATGCCGCCACCACCATGTTTCACTGTGATGATGGTGTTCTTTGGGTGATGTGATGTGTTGGGTTTGCGCCAGACATAGCGTTTTCTTTGATGGACAAAAAGTTGCATTTTAATCAGACCAGAGCATCTTCCTCCATACATTTTGAGAGTCTCCCACATGCCTTTTCACAAACTCAAAACGTGCCATTGTGTTTTTTGCTGAAATTAATGACTTTCTTCTGGCCACTCTGCCATAAAGCCCAACTCTATGGAGCGTACGGCTTATTGTCGTCCTATGTACAGATACTCCAGTCTCTGCTGTGGAACTCTGCAGCTCCTCAGGGTTACCTTAGGTCTCCGAGCTGCCTCTCTGATTAATGCCCTTCTTGTCAGTCCATGAGTTTTGGTGTGCGGCCGTCTTTTGGCAGGTTTGCTGTTGTGCCATGTTCTTTCCATTTGGTTATGACAGATTTGATGGTGCTCCTAGGGATCATCAAATATAATAACCCTGACTTGTTTGGAGAGTTCCTTGGTCTTCATGGTGGTTTTTGGTTAGTGGTGCCTCTTCCTTAGGTATTGCAGCCTCTGGGGCCTTTCAAAAAGGCGTGTATATGTAATGACAGATCATGCAATGCTTGGATTTCACACAGGTGGACATCATTTCACTAATTATGTGACTTCTGAAGGTAATTGGCTGCACCAGAGCTTTTTATGGGCTTCATAACAAAGGGGGTGAATACATACGCACATGCCAATTATTTTTTTATTTCTGAAAAAAAAAATGTTTATTTATATATTTTTCAAATGTTACTTCTCCAGCTTAGACTATTGTGTTCTTATCCATCATATCCAAGGGGGGGTGATTACTTTTGCAAGGCACTGTATCTAAATCTGTAGCGTTAAATGTGTCGGTTCCACACTTTCCATTTCTTCGGGCCACTGATTTGATTTCTTATTCAGGAATCCAGTTAACAAACAATCTAGCCATCTAGCCAACCTATACCCCACTAATTGTATGTATTGAAATTTAGAAGAGGACTTAAAAGCATGGTCGATCATGGTTGGGCAGACAACATGTTTAAGATGACATTATTACCTCATCTGTTATATGTTTTTAGTTCCCTCCTATATCTAGCAAGAAATTATCTCTAGATAGGTTCCAGTCTAAAATCATTCGCTTTATATGGGGGAAAGGTGGGCATCGCTTTGCCAAAGAAAAATTCCACCTTAAAAAGCAAAAAAGGTAAATTTTTGGTGGTACTACCAGGCTGCACATCTGGCCCAATTTTTTATAGTCTATTCCAGGGGTCCTAAACCTGATTGGGTCTCCTTAGAAAGACAGGCAACCCCGCACCACACTCTGGATTATCTCCTATGGAGACCTTCCAAACAGAGACCCACCATCTTAGCAAATTCTCTTTCTCACTCCCCTTCGCTACGCAATAAGCTTCACAAACAAACTACGCTGATATCTAATATGAGATCCCTCTCCCATTTATTTCATAACCTCGAGTTTCCCCCCAACATTATTATTCTAGCTTTCCGTTGGTGGCTGAATAAAGGTCTGTTTAAAATAGGGCACTTTTTCTCCTTGACCGGACCACTTTCGGTACAATATTGTATGAGTAAGCTGGAAATGCCAATGTCGGAGAAATTTAGATTTTCACAAATCACACACTTTTTGCACACCATATGGTCAAATAGACCAAACCCCCCAATAGCTACCAGATACGAACAATGGTGCTCTGGTATCATGGATCAGAGGAGAGGCATCTCTATCATTTACTCTTCCCAGGCAGAAAAAGTGGACACCCCCTCATACGCCCGTTCCTGGGAGTCCGACTTAGACATTCTTCTAGATCCAGAACAGGAAACATAAGGGGAATACAAAGACACTAGATTTCAAAAGAGTCAACTTCTCTAAAGCACGATCCATGCTAGAATATAATAATTGGGATAAAATCTTAGGAACAAAGAACACATTGGACAAATGGGTATGCTTTAAGAGCATTATACATACAAATACATTTAAAAAAGCTAAAAAAAAAAAAATCTTGGGTGCCTTAACTCCAATGTAAAAATGCATATAAAAGCAAAGGAGAAGGCATTCAAAAAATACAAGGCTGAGGGATCATCATCAGCATTCCAAGTTTACAAAAAACGCAACAAGACATGTAAGAGTGCAATCAGGGTGGCTAAGATAGAACATGAAAGGCACATAGCAGAGGAGAGTAAAAAAAATCCCAAGAAATTCTTTAAGTACATAAATAGTAAGAAAGGGAGATGAGATCAATTTGGTTCCGTAAAGAATAATGAAGGGAATTTGGTTACAAAGGATGGAAAGATGGCAAAGGTATTACATTTATTCTTCTCCTCAGTCTTCACGAGAGAATCGAGGGGCTTCACTACCAAAAACTGTAATGTTTATCCTCATGACATTCCACAGGAAGCACCCGCATGGCTAACAGAGGACAGGATTACAAATAGGCTTGAAAAAATTAACACTAATAAATCACCGGGACGAGATGGCTTGCACCCGACGGTCCTTATGGAACTCAGTCAAATAATTGCCAGACCACTGTTCCTAATTTTTACGAACAGTCTACTGACTGGAATGGTACCAGCTGATTGGAGAAAAGCCAATGTAGCACCAAGATTTTAAAAAAGGGCCTGGGAATTACAGACCAGTTAGCCTAACATCAATTGTATGCAAGCTCTTGGAGGGACTGATGAGGTACTATATACAAAATTTTAGTAATGACAACGGTATAATTAGCAGTAATTAACATGGATTCATGAAGAATTGTTCTTGCCAAACCAATCTATTAACCTTCTATGAAGAGGTGAGCTACCATCTAGCTAAAGGAAGGCCCGTAGATGTGGTGTATCTGGATTGTGCAAAAGCACTTGATACAGTTCCCCATAAACCTTTACTGTACAAAGTAGGGTACATTGGCATGGACTAAAGGGTGAGTACATGGATTCAAAACTGGCTACAGGGGCAAATTCAGAGGGTAGTGATAAATGGGGAGTACTCGGAATGGTCAGGGATGGGTAGTGGGGTCCCCCAGGGTTCTGTGCTGGGACCAATCCTATTTAATTTATTCATAAACGACCAGGAGGATGGGATAAACAGCTCAATCTCTGTATTTGAGGACAATACCAAGTTAAGCAGGGCAATGACTTCTCCTCAGGATGTGGGAACCTTGCAAGAAGATCTGAAAAAATTCATGGGATGGGCAACTACATTGCAAATAAGGTTTAATGTAGAAAAATGTAAAACAATGCATTTGGATGGCAAAAATACGAAAGCAACCTACTCACTAGAGGGAGAACCTCTGGGGAATCTAGGATTTAAAAGAACCTCGGGGTCCTAGTAGATGACAGGCTCAGCAATGGCAAGCAATGCCAAGCTGCTGCAAGCAAAGCAAACAGAATATTGGCATGCATTAAAAAGGGGATTAACTTTAGAGATAAAATAATTCTCCCACTCTACAAGACTCTGGTCCGGCTGCACCTAGAGTATGCTGTCCAGTTCTGGGCACCAGTCCTCAGGAAGGATGTGCTGGAACTGGAGAGTGTCCAGAGGAGGGCAACAAAACGAATAAAGGGTCTGGAGGACCTTAGCTATGAGGAAAAGTTACAAGCACTGAACTTGTTCTCTCTGCAGAGGAGAGGCAGTTTTCAATGTACAAATATCGTACTGGTGACCCCACAATAGGGGTAAAGCTTTTCTGCGAAAGGGAATTTAATAGGACATGCGGCCATTCACTAAAATTAGGAGAAAAAAGGTTTAACCTTAAACCACATAGAGGGTTATTTACTGTAGGAGCGGTTAGGCGGTGGTTTCAGCGGGGAGCATCGATAATTAAAAAAAAAAAAAACATTAGATAAGCACCTGAACGATCACAACATACAGGGATATAAAATATAATACTGACATAAAATCACACACATAGGATGGACCTCGCCTACTATGTAACAGTGGTTTCAAGCTTTCTGCTGCAGCTATAGGGGTAATATGAAGATATCCCTAGTTGAAGCGATTATTAAAGTATTTACTAGATGGTACTACATACCTGTGAGACTCGCCAAGATGTTCCCAGATGTGCCCCCCCATGCTATAGAGGGTGCAACCGTGTAGGATTTCTGTTCCTCATCTGGTGGTCTTGCCCTCGATCAGGAGTTATTGGAATAAATTCTTCCATATATTGAGGAAAGTGTCAGGGGTATTGGTCCCTCAAGAAGCCACATATGCACTCCTGAATCATAGGGTGAACAGACTTCCAAAACATACACAGACCCTTGTTCTTTTTATGTTTTTGGGAGCCAAGATCACGATAGCAAAAGCCTGGAAAAAAGCTTCAGTCTCAATTTCAGGGACAATGAGGAAAATATCTTGGATCATATCCCAGGAACAAATAGCAGCTAAACTGTCGGATACTGTTCAATGCTTTGAAGCAGTCTGGGAACCCTGGGCTCTCTACATCAAGGTCCCTCTATACCCAGGTCATTTATCCATCTAGTGGTTTCTCCAGGAAGACCTTCCTTCCCTTGACCATCCCCTTTCTCTCTTACCTTTCTTCAGAAAGAGAAGAGGGCGCCCAAAGGACAAGCTGAGCTAGCTGCACACCCCGTAACAAATACAGAAAAAAAGAGAAGAAGTTCCCCCGTGTTTTTTTTTTTTTTTAGCAGCAATGAGGATGCAAAAGATTTATAAAAATTTACTTGGTTTTATTGGTCAAAAAACTAGTCATACCATATACAATACATGCAGGAATTAAAATGTGAGCTCAGCAGACAATAGATCCTACTGTGGTAAAGATACAAGGTACAAAGTACAAATATAATTCATACATTCATTCTAAAAGAGTAAAAAAAAGTATTCAAATCAATATCCATTTTGTAATTTCAGTAACCATCTGGCATGCTTAACACCCCAATGCATTTCAGCCTTAGACGATTTACGGCCTTCTTCAGGGGGGTTGGTCCCCCCCTACCCCCACCCAGGTGGGTAGGTGTGGTGTGGACGTAAATACAGCGATTCCTGGAATCACCTTCGGGGAGGAAGCTTGTTTGGGGCTTTTAGAATAAAAGACTCTGGTTTATGTGGAAAGGACTCCCCTGGTAAAGGGTAAATATTATTGGTTAATGTACATGAATATATAACAGTGATATAGCTCAATGTTAAATAATTGTCATCTTGATATGCCTGCAGAAATGCGGAGATAAGAGAAAAAATCCCCCCTGAAGAAGGCCGTAAATCGTCCAAGGCTGAAATGCATTGGGGTATTAAGCATGCCAGATGGTTATTGAAATTACAAAATGGATATTGATTTGAATACTTTTTTACTCTTTTAGAATGAATGTATGAATTATATTTGTACCTTGTATCTTTACCACAGTAGGATCTATTGTCTGCTGTACACAAGAGCTCACATTTTAGATCCTGCATGTATTGTATATGGTATGACTAGTTCTTTTGCATCCTCATTGCTGCTAAAAAAAAAACACGGGGGAACTTCTTCTCTTTTTTTCTTACCTTTCTTCTACCTCTCATTCTACCTTCCCCTCTCTTTGTCTGTCCTTTAAGACATTATACTATGCATTTTCCTTAATCAGGAGACAAATCTCACTCCAGTACATTGTCCTGTGAATGATTTGCGGATCTCACATTGGGGTCAACTCAGAAGGCTCTTTGTTCAGGTAAATTGGTTTGGAGCAAGACGAACTGGTTCCTCTTGCCTCTATCTTCAGCCTATAAAAACCCCAGTGAGGATTCGAGGCTTCCCAGCTCTGGATGAGATTAGAGGTTCTGAACGTGATTTTGGGAGGGTATGTTATCTGGTGGAACCTCTCACCCCACAGTATAATCCCATAAGGGGTGGGGTGTTGATCTCATCAGAGGCAGTAAGCTTTTGCCTCCACTCCAAAATGAATCCCATCTTCCAGAGCCGTAATTCACTTAACTAAAACTTTCATGAGAGCTCATACTCCAATTTTTTTGTATAATCTGAAAGATTATGTTACACAGAGTAAATAGAAACCCAACATGTCCCTTTAAAACCGTGCATTCTTGTTAAATGGCGACAAACTAGGGTACTTAAAAACCTCCATAGGCAACGCTTTAAACGCCTATACAGATTACCGGTTTAGAGTTACAGAGGAGGTCTAGTGCTAGTATTATTGCTCTTGCGTGGCGCAAACACTGCTTACATATGCGTTTGCTTCTGCACAAGAGCACAGAGGGGTGGGGGCACGTTAAAAAAATAATAATAATAATAATCTTGTTTTATTTTTACACTGTGCCTTTAATTTTAGTTTAGTTTTTTAAACACTTTTATTCTTATTACAAGGAATTTAAACATCCCATGTCCTCTTTATGGAGAGATCTGAGGTCAAAAAGACCCCAAATATCTTCTTTACCATTATAAGCAATAGATAAAAAAATATAATAATTTGTTTACTTGCACCCTGGACCAGAAGTGACACCACAATGTCGCTCTGGTCCTCCAAGGCCATAGAGGCGATCAAAGACGATCTAGTGTTATCTCGCCTCTGTGACCAGCTGAAAAAAAATAAAAATACCGGGGTTATGGCTGATATCTTCAGCCATGATCCCAGTAAACCATTTGCAAACCGCAACGTGCGTGTGTGCGTGTGTGTGTGCGTGTGTGTGTATATATATATATATATATATATATATATATATATATATATATATATATATATATATATATATATATATATATATATATATATATATATATATATATATATATAGCGGTCGGCAAGTGGTTAAACAATGCTGCAAGTACAGAAAAATAAAAACAGAGTATCTGCCAAAATTCCAATGAGCGCTTAACTTCTTGTCTGGGATGACAACACAGTTTCTTCACTAAAATTTAAAGGCTAGCCTGTTTTTTTATATCTTGCTTTAAAGGGAGCAAACCATAAAGGAAAATGGAACCAGTTGGGTGATAGACCGATCTGTGTTTCTTATTTGTTAGTACATTGCCTCCGGGTGCCCCTAGATCCCCAAGCCTAGAGGCACCACTGCATGAAAATGTTGAATGTTCTAAAAGTCAGTGCTGATTACCACACCCACTGCAGTACTGGAAGTTAAAAACATGTATGAGTTCAAGAGCACATTAAAGCAGAACTTTGGCCAAATGTTGGTTCTTTTAAATTTGGATAGAGTTGGGAAAGCTTGAATATAGACAATAAAACATGAATGGAGTGAAAATCTCTCAAAATGAAAGTTCAGATAGGAAATATGTATCCTCATTTGTGAGGTAATATAAAAATATATATCTTATCAACAAATTAGATTTTCAGGAAATGGCCAAGTTCAAGCACACTGCAAAAAGCTTGAAAAAAAAAAAACAAAAAAAAAAAAACACTTGGCCTGATTACCACAAACTATTAGTGGATTCAGTTCCTAACTTGTTCTGAGATGTCTCGTTCTGAGCCATTGTTCTATGATTCCACACAAGGAAGAAAACAGGGCATAATCCAAAGTATAATAAATAAATAGATATATGCATAATATGGCGACATTCCACGCGCATACATTTAAAAATGGAGACTAGATTGTGAAAATAACATCACAGAGCATTATAACAAATAACACCCCTGTAATCACTTTAATCCTAATAAAACAGATTTTTTTTTTGTACGCATATACAAGTTTGTCTCCAAATCCTTGATCTCTAATCTGGTGCCATCCATCTTGGAGGGTCAAACGCTTTCCCCCTTCCCTCCTATGCCTTGCTATTGGCCTGAAAATGTGTGGGGCAACCCTAGGTTGCTCATAGATTACTTCTTTTATTTATTTTTTACTTTCAATCTGTTTTTATTTTTGAAAAGGCACTTACAAGTATTCAGACTCAGCATTGTACATATTGCAGAAGGGTAGGCCTCCTGCCAAAAGTAATACAGTCAATAATCAACAGTCAACAAACATGGGTATGTAAACATCCGAGTCTCGATCGGTATAGAGCTCTATGTGAGCAACTAGGTAAAAGATTGTTCTTGGGACTTGATCCATCCCAAAACTATTAGATTAGTTGGAAGGATGGAGTGCCCCCCCTCCTCCCCAACACCCCTAAAGGGATTTGACTGTGTCAGAAGAGGAGGAGAGACCCCCAAAGCCCCCAACAACTCTCAAAATGGTAACATCTAAACGACAATAGGATGGAGGCTCTCCTAGCGAGAACCAGGCCTGGGAAGTTATCATAAATAGTATAAAGGACAGAAAGGAGAGAAAAAGGATAGTGAGAAGGGGGGATAAAGAGAAGGGAAGGGGGAGCGTCTTCAGATGGGTGGGGATGAGCGATGGGAGAGTAGGGATTCGAGCATTTAGCAGCGCTACCTCTGGGATTCTGAGGACCTGGCAGTCCGTGACCTTGTATATCATAATGAAGATTTTTCTCCAAAAGGAGCGAAGCCTAGGGCATTTCCACCATATGTGGACCATGGATCCCAGGTGTTGACATCCTCTAAAGCATAGAGGATTTGCCGTTGGGTATATAGTGGCCAATTTGGTATGGGTGAGGTACCATCTGGTTATTCGTTTAACACTGGCCTCCATGAGGGATGTGTTCTGGATACCTTGGAAGGATCTGGCAAGGGCGGCTTGCCAGGTCTCCAGACTGAGATTGAGTTGGAGGTCCGCCTCCCAAGCTGTCATATAGGAAGTCTTGTCCGTTGGGCAAGTGAGGGCTGAGTATATTACAGAGATGACTCCCTTTATTTATTTTTTTGTCTATCAGCCGAGGGGCTGAATTCAATGGATACCCCCATCCACACCACTGATAGAGACATTTTTCCAAACTCTTGATCATTAGATTGACTTTTTTGAGTGGGAATGGCCCTAGATGGATGAAAATTGGGTTGTCCCCCCGCTGAACCCTCCAAATTTCAACCCATGTATAGGCAGCTTTTTTTTTTAAATGTATATTTATTTAAAAAATTTTAAACAGTATAAAAGAGTTGTAAATACGTTACAATAGTCAGTAACATTGGTTAAACATAGTAAGAGCAACATTTTGCAGGTTTCAAAAAAGTAAGGTAAAAGAAAAAACAATTGTAAGTACCATACGAGACAAGGAGGAGGCTACACCATGTATCTGTATACAATAATAATTGCATAATAAAAAAGAAAAAAGAAAACCAAATGTGTGGGTAAGGGTGGGAGGCATTGGTCTGATACGCTATGATATATTAAACACAATATCAGATCTCCCTGAAGCTACTCTAGAAAGGGTTGGCAGAGGGGTCAACAGAGGGTTCTGGGTTGAATAGGGAGGTATCCCAGGGATCCCATATCTTGGAAAATTTAGGCAGGGAATCATGAACTACTGCCGTCAAATGTTCCATCCTACGCATTTGAGCAATGGATGAGACCACTTGTGCTTGTGTAGGAGGTATAGGAGAGAGCCAATGGGCCGGTATTACTCTTTTGGCAGCTAGGAGTATAAAAGCCATCAGTTTTTTAGCACATTTAGGGAAACCCAGGATCGGAATGCCTAGAAGGTAGTGTGTTGGAGTCAGTGGGATAGCTCTCTAATACTGATTGGAGAATGGATTGAACCATAGACCAAAAAGGTGTGATTCGTGGACAGTCCCAGAAGTGGTAGTGCGTGCCTATATCCGGTAGGCACCTCCAGCATAGATGGGATAGTGAGGGATCATATTTATGTAGAACTTCAGGAGTCCTATACCAAAACATCAATACTTTATAGGCAGTCTCTTTCTGCTCTACACATCTCGAGACTTTGGAGATGGAAGTCCAGATCTCCTGCCACTGAGGGAGAGATATAGCAGTGGGTAGAATCTTGGCCCATTTCTGCATATAGAGGTGAGAGTCCAAAGTTGGGGGTAGTGAGTCATGGAGAATCTTGTATATAGCGGATATGAGACCTTTCTGGTGTGGGCCCTGGGTACATAAAACTTCAAAAGGTATTAGGTTTCTCTAGGCTCATGGCAGGAGATATGGAGCAAAAATAGTGTTTAAATTGGAGGTAGGCAAAAACGGACTGTTGTGGAATTTCGAATTTGTTTTGAAGGTCTAGAAAGGGCAAAAGTTTGCGGGTCATCGGGTGGACCAAGTGGCGAAGTTGGAAAATGCCCGCTCGAGATCAAGGAGTCATAGCCACCTTAGACAGGCTGTCAGGTATGTCCGGGTTGTGAGTAACATTTAAAAGGGGTGGGCAGCAGGAAGAGAGAGAGAATTTCTTGTGGCATTTTTTCCAAATATCTAAAGTAAATAGCATTGGTTCTAGGCAGATACGTTTAAGTTGTGACATAGAAGAGGATAGGTCAGACCATAACATAGAACAAGGATGAACGGGGTCGGTGACACTCATCTCTATCTCTGCCCAACGACTCGTCGCAGAATAAGAGGACCAGGAGACCGTTGCAGATAAGTGGACCGCGTAGTAATACCGTACAATATCGGGAGCTCCTAGACCTCCATGTGAGCGCGGAGCAAAGACAACTGTGTGGGCAATTCTATGTGCTTTGTTTCTCCATATAAATTTAGTAAAGGCCCGTTGAATACTTTGAAGCTGAGACATGGGAAGAGCAATAGGTAAGGTTTCGAAAAGATACAGAAATTTGGGGAGTATAGCCATTTTGAGAACATTTATCCTACCTAAAAGGGACAGAGGGCACTCCATCCATTTACGGAGTAGACTGTGCGTTTCTGAGATTAAAGAGAGGAAGTTGGCTTGGTATAGTGTGCGGTAGGACGCCGTTAAATGAATGCCTAAATATTTGAGTGAATCAGAGCGCCAATGATAAGGGAAGGTGTTTTGTAAAGCGACGAGAAGTGGGGGGGGGGGGGATGTGAATGGGGAGTGCTTCAGTCTTAGCTGTATTAACTTTAAATCCTGAAATTCTGCCGAACGTATCTAATAGGGCGTGGAGGTTGGGGAGTGAGGTGTGTGGTTTTGTTAAAGTAAGCAGTATGTCGTCTGCAAATAAAGACAGTTTATATTCCTTCCGTCGCAAAGAGACCCCCTCTTATGTCCGGGTTTTCCTGGATGCATGCAGCCAAGGGTTCGAGGCACAATATAACAGTATAGGCAGCTTTACCGACCAACTGGACCTGAAAATGTCAGGGCCGATATTAATATCGTAAAACACTAGCTGGTGTTTGTACAGCTCCCCCTGACTTGAAGGTTCCTACAGTGTTCTGGACAACGGCGGTTGAATTTAAGCACCTTTATGTGCCTTCTTTAAAGTCCATCTGGTAGTTTACTAGGATTTAAGTCATTACAGGTACACCTTAAGCATCAATACCCTTCTTCAAAATTTTCATATTACCTGCATTTATCTCTAAAAATGACTTCTGGCAAAAAATAAGGTGTGTCCATTTGTCTGGTCTCTATAACCTAAATAGGAAAAAAACAAGGAAACAATTTACAGCCTGCAATCAATTACAATTGTACCTACTAAGTACATTTGCTAATAAAATTCTTTCTTGTCCACTGAGGGATGCAGGAGTCTTTAACCTTCTGGCTATTCTGCCGCCTACATTGGATACCAGCAAAAAGCCATATGCCAACCAAGGTCAACCTCTCCTACTACCAGCATGCCTAATTTAGTTTTTATAGTGTCCTATGATTATTTAGTTCTGCTTCTGTAAGATTAACCTATTTTGCTAGAACTTTTTTTTATTTTATTTTCTTCTTCAACCAAGGCTTTTTTTCTCTAGACCACTGCTGAAGGTTTTCAACCTACTGCTACCTAGTGTGGTCGTTCTTAGTCTAGCACTTGGAGTGCTACACCTGGACCATGGTGGACTGAACGGTGACGGAGTAGCCTGAAGTGATCTTTGGGCACTGGGTTTCTAATGGGGTGCTTTCCTCACTCTTTTGGCAGAATGCTTTCCAGGTCCAGAACCACCAGCACTGCCTCAGCATTTGCCCTGTCTCAGAAGACTCACTCAGGGAGTAGGCTGGTGTGGCCAAAGATCGGGCGCTACCTAATTTCCATAAATACCTGCTGATTTTGCCATGGAAGGTGTTAATTCTGTGGGACTGGGCACTGACATCATTCATTATGAGTATTGTGCACATGCTTTACCGCCATACAGTGGCAATGAAGCATCTCTCCACTGTTGTTGCTTCTTGCAAAAACCTACGTAGAATTCTGATCTTTCAACGGTTTCTGCTGTCCGCCTTCTACAAA
This sequence comes from Lithobates pipiens, assembly GCF_037356315.1. Taxonomy (NCBI): domain Eukaryota; kingdom Metazoa; phylum Chordata; class Amphibia; order Anura; family Ranidae; genus Lithobates; species Lithobates pipiens. The sequence goes on along the minus strand of NW_027507764.1, from coordinate 563,623,211 downwards.
CTGCTCCAGGGCTGCTTGCATTGTGCTGACATCTGTAGCCCAGGGTCATGCACTCCTGTTGCTTCCACCAATCCTGTTTCTAGTCTTGCAATATTTAAAACTTCTAAGACTACAAAGACATTTATTCAAAATGTATCCATTCCCATGGTGGATCAGGCCATTTTCCTCTTTCCTGTCTAAGACCCAAATGATAAGCGGTTGGAAGCCCTTTTCAGAGTTTTTTTACTCACTGGCAGGTCTGGATCCACATCCAATCTTGGCTGTGAGTTTGCTTGGTCAAACCAGATCTGCCTGGTCTAAAACCTTTAAAAAGGGATATCAGTATAGTCAGTGTTTATCGGGCGCTCCAAATGGAGTAATCCTTAGGGGTATAGTCTGTTGCTGTAATAGCTGGATGGTGATGTATCCATTGGGTTGGGTGGTTGGAAAAGAAAAGGAGTATTAAGGGTTAAAAAGGAAGGCAGTCATCCTTCAGAGTGTGTCCAAAACTCTGCAAGACATGTAAGGAAAAAACAGAGAGGGGGAGGCATCGACGTGAGTGTAGTATTAGAATTATGACTTTAATAAGATAAGATTAAAAACACTACAAAATGATGCATGCCTGACAAAGTAAAGTGCAATCCTGGCATTCCACGTGGCTCTGCTGGTCTCACCGCTGTTCTGGATAGCTGGAAAGGATTGGGCAGCTGGCTGGAATGGATCACAAGGTTTCTCCAGGAGGAAGGAACCAGGAAGCTCCACACTGACCAGCATGTGGAGAGTGATGTCACCGGCATCTGATTGGACCAAGGCAGGGCTGGAATCCTGTCAATCAAGGCTGCAGTGGTGAAGGCTAGCCCAATCCTTTCCAGCTATCCGGAACAACGGAGAGACCCGCAGAGCCATATGGAATGCCAGGACTGCACTTTACTTTGACAAGCATGAATCTTCTATCATCTTGTAAGTGTTTTTAATATTATCTTATTAAAGTCATACTTTTAATACTACACTCAGGTCAGCGCCTCCCTGGTTTTTACTTTTAAAAAAGAGATATAACCACCATTGAGAGCGAACTCTTACTTATGGAACGCTTGAAGTAAATGTCTGTAGTGTTAAATTTTAGCTATGATGACTGTCTCATCCCTCACATGTTCCTCATGTAGCTACATATGCATACGACACTTTGGCTAAAATGCTAGACTGCACAACCATTGTGCAAGAAGAGTTAGATCTGCAAGGCCTTTGAGGGCAAAGGCTCTTCGGACTGGCTTTTGATAACATTATCCAGGATGCTACTGGTAGCAAGAACACCCATCTTCCCTAGCAGAAAAGGCCTAAAGAGCAGACTGCCAAGTCGTCTCCCGCTCAATAAAAAATAGTCCCTTTTGCTTCTTTGCGCCCCCAACTTCAACGTTGCTTGGTTCCCAATCCACCCACAAAGTTTGGCATTTAAAGTCTTCCCACTTTTTAGATTTGGTGGACATTTGATGCCTTTTGTGGGTGGGGTCCCAGGACTGCAAAAACTCAAGTCCTCTATGTTTTCCCACTTCCAGCCTTTCTTTGTTTGCACACAGACAAACAGATATACAAAGGTTAACCACTTCCTGACCAACTCATGTACATTTACGGTGGCAGGTTGGCTCCCCTATGTGAATCAACCCGATACGCGTGTTTGACGGGCGCGATGTCCGTCAGCCACCCGTGATCACGGGCATGAGAGCCAGAACAGAGATTTGTGTGTGTAAGCACACAAATCCCTGTTCTGACAGGAGAGACAGATTGTCTGTTCCTACTAATTAGGAACAGCGATCTCTCGCCTCCTCCAGTCACTACACTGCCCCCACAGTTAGAAACACACACGAGGGAACACATTCAACCCTTTGATCTCTCCTTATGCCCCGTACACACGAGAGGACTTATGTCCGACAGACTTCCAAAGGAGTTCCGCCGGAATTCCGCCGGAGTTTTGACAGACTTTTCGGCCGAACGGACTTGGCCACACACGATCACACTAAACTCCGACGGATTCGAACGTGATGACGTACGACCCGACTCGAATAAGGAAGTTCATAGCCAGTAGCCAATAGCTGCCCTAGCGTCGGTTTTAGTCCGTCGGAGTAGCATACACACGAGCGGATTTTTCGAAGGGGACCGGGTCCGGCGGAGTTCCGTCGGGAAAATTTGAAGCATGCTTCATTTCTAAAGTCCGTCAGACTTTTGCGAAGCTAAAGTCCGTTGCAGCCCACACACGATCGGATAGTCTGACGGACTCGGTCTGACGGACTTTGGATGTTGAAAAGTCCGCTCGTGTGTACGGGGCATTAGTGTTACCCCTTCCCTGTCAGTGACATTTATACAGTAATCAGTGCATTTTTTTTTTTAGCACCCATTTGCTGTATAAATGTCAATGGTCCCAAAAAAGTCTCAAATTGTCCACCGCAATGTCGCAGTCCTGCTAAAAATCGCAGATAGCCGTCCTTACTAGTAAAAAAAAAAAATGCCATAAATCTTTCCCCTATTTTGTAGACGCTATTTGCGCAAATTAATCAATACACACTTATTGCGATTTATTTTACCAAAAATATGTATAACAATACATATCAGCCTAAACTGATGAAGAAATAGTTTTTTTTGGGGGGGGGGGGGGGATATTAATTATAGCAAAAAGTAAAAAAATATATATAATTTTTTTTAAATTGTCACTTTTTTTGGTCATAGTGCAAAAAATATAGACCGCAGAGGCGATCAAATACCACCAAAAGAAAGCTCTATTTGTAGGGAAAAAAAAGGACGTCAATTTTGTTAGGGTGCAGCATCACATGACCGTGCAATTTTGAGCTAAAGCGACCCAGTGCCGTCTCACAAAAAATGGTCTGGTCATTAAGGGGGCAAATCCTTCTGGGGCGGAAGTGGTTAAAGACTTCTTGTGCCCCTCAATGGAAAAGAAAGAATTTTACAGGAATTTTGTACTCAACAGAAAATCCTTTACACAGAGTCCACTGAGAGATACAGCTCCCACCCATCTGTGTTTCTGATCTTGCTCTCCATACTGCTTTTTTTTTGCTGTTGGTAGGAGGGGTTATCCTGGGCTGGTGTACAAATATTTTAGTTTACCAGTGTCCAATCCTCCTGTAGGAGGCAAAATATATAAGCCTGACTTGGCCTAAAACATTTCTAAGGTAACCGAAAGGCTGAAGTACAGACTGCTGCAGAGAGGCTGCTGCTTACACACAGGGAGTAGCAGTCCTCACTGCAGCTGAATGCGAGGGGAGAGTGGTTTGTACTAGGGAACATTTTAAGTACCAAAAAGACATTTACATTTTAGCTTTCTAAAATGCATTTATTGAATATAGCCATTTGTTTTTAAAGCTCAATTTTGGTTATAAAGAAGATAAAAGTGTAGTTGTACTTACCTTGCTGACATGCTGGCAAAAAGCAGGAACTGCAATCATCTGGCTGAGGAAGTTGAGATAGGCGGCAACCAGTGCCATGATGCTACATCGGTTAAACATCTGCAGGTTGTCCTCATTACTGATTGCCATGTCCTACAGAAGGAGGAATCACACCAATTATCCATAATTATTAAACAAGAATTCAGGAAGTAAAATGGAGTTTACCCCCTGCACATACTGCCTGCTGTAATACCCCCTGCACCCCTCGCCTGCTGTAAAACCCCCTGCACATACTGCCTGCTGTAATACCCCCTGCACCCCTCGCCTGCTGTAAAACCCCCTGCACATACTGCCTGCTGTAAAACCCTCTGCACCCCTCTCCTGCACATACTGCCTGCTGTAATACCCCCTGCACCCCTCTCCTGCACATACTTCCTGCTGTAAAACCCCCTGCACCCCTCTCCTGCACATACTGCCTGCTGTAATACCCCCTACACCCCTCTCCTGTATATACTGCCTGCTGTAAAACCCCCTGCACCCCTCTCCTGCACATACTGCCTGCTGTAATACCCCCTGCACCCCACTCCTGTATATACTGCCTGCTGTAAAACCCCCTGCACCCCTCTCCTGTATATACTGCCTGCTGTAAAACCCCCTGCACCCCTCTCCTGTATATACTGCCTGCTGTAAAACCCCCTGCACCCCACTCCTGTATATACTGCCTGCTGTAAAACCCCCTGCACCCCTCTCCTGTATATACTGCCTGCTGTAAAACCCCCTGCACCCCTCTCCTGTATATACTGCCTGCTGTAAAACCCCCTGCACCCCACTCCTGTATATACTGCCTGCTGTAAAACCCCCTGCACCCCTCTCCTGTATATACTGCCTGCTGTAAAACCCCCTGCACCCCTCTCCTGTATATACTGCCTGCTGTAAAACCCCCTGCACCTCTCTCCTGTATATACTGCCTGCTGTAAAACCCCCTGCACCCCTCTCCTGTATATACTGCCTGCTGTAATACCCCCTGCACCCCTCTCCTGCACATACTGCCTGCTGTAATACCCACCACACTCCTCTCCTTTACATACTGCCTGCTGTAATGTCCCCCACACTCCTCTCCTGTATATACTGCCTGCTGTATTACCCACCACACTCCTTTCCTTTACATACTGCCAGCTGTTATACCTCTGCACTCCTCTTCTGCACATACTGCCTGTTGTAATACCCCCTGCACTCCTCTCCTGTACACACTGCCTGCTGTTATGCCTCCTGTACTCCTCTCCTGCACATACTGTATTGTTCATGCATGGTCCACCATTGTCGCTATTGAAAATCCAGTCTAGAGCAACGACATGCAGCCGATGCTGGAAGTACATGTAGATATCAGCAATACCAACAGCACCACTGAGATACAACACCCCCCCCAACAAACACGGGGATTGTTTTCGATGGACTGGATAATGGTTTATGATTTAGGAAACTAAATTTCATCTAGTTAGAATTTAGTGTCTTGTTACTTTACTAAACTTTATAACTTATTGCTTGTACTATTTATATGTGCCGTATCATTATATTCAATTAGCTCACCATGATATTTCTTGCCCTCCCGCCTGTTTCCCCCCCCCCCCCTTGTGGGTTTGGGTCCCGGGTTTCTCTCCCGGCGGCTGGTGGGGCTCTTGGGGGGTTGGTTTGGGGGAGGGTGAGGCATTGCATTTAAGTGCTTCGCCGGCCCCTCTCCCCTTGCCCGCATCCCGGCCGAAAATAATTTGCCTAGGGACGGGAGCGCAGACGCTCGTGCGGTTCTTCCGCGCGTGCGCAGGTCGGGCCGGGCGCTGCACGGTTTATGCGTAACAATTTTGTTCGCGGCCTGTGCAGGATGCCTCGGACTAGGGGCGCATGCGCCTTGGGTGCCGACGCGCGCGCACTGTAGAGCCCCTGACCCCGTGACGCTATGCGCCGGCGACTTGGCGCTGGAGTCATTTAGCGGGGTTGGGGGGTATTTATAGCGTGTCTTCCGCTACCCTGTATGCCGAATTTACCCGGTGAACATTGGGGGTGCCGTGAACGGTAAGTCAGTATATCTTGGACTGAGAGCTATGATGGTGCTCCCTCACATAAAGTATTGTTTTATAGATTGATAGATTACCCTTTGAATATTTACACAGATGACTCTCCAAATATAGAGTACTTTGATGCTGCGGATGTTCTCCTATTTTGTACACTGTCTACATTCAGCCGGGCTGACTTGCTTATCTATCGATGGGTGGACACCCCTGCTACCCCCTCCGGGCCCTAGAGATACCAATATACATTCCTTTACGGGTAATCATCTTGATTTCTTGCCCTTACCTTTACTGGATTTCACTAATATCTCTATCACTATACTTTATCCTTTTCACATCCATGGGGCATTTTCTCCTATATCCCCCTCTTTTTCATTTTATTAATTCACATCTTCGGTTCCACCTTGGTTCACTTATACACTGATCATTATGGGGTCGTTTCTTTTTCTTTTGGTACGTGTTCACGCACACTCCACTGTTATATCACTTTTCACTCTTGGGTAGCCTCACTAGTTGGTTTGACCCATTGTGCACACTAATCTGTACCCTTGGATAGCCATAATCACGCGTTTTCTATTTCATGAGCACATCCACTTCCTCCCAACCACATTGGTTTATCTTTGATGGTTGAGATGATTTCTACACTAATTGTCACCCCTAAATGTTTTGAGGCCAGATTACAAACCAATAAGTATCAACAGAAATATCTCTACACAGATTTCGGCTATTACTGGGATTAATACCTCCCCCAGCCGCCGGGGGAGACTTCCCTCGGTCACCTGAACTATCTTGGGGACCTGGGCGCGATGGTAAGACCTTGAATATAATTTCAAACAAATGTCCCCCCTCTTTTTCGATTGTACCTTACTATGTTGTCGTATATTTAATTGTGATTTTTATCTATACATGTATTTTAGATGTTGGTATTTCCTGAGGAAGCTGAAAAAGCGAAACTAGTCGAAATACTTCACCTTCTATACCAGCCCCTGATTATTTGTAATGATTTTATGTTCAAATAAATTGACTTATTATTTTTATAGAACTGTTTTCTCAATGTCTTTATTATCCGTATATGTGCACCGTAATAGTCCCTTGGCTTTCTCTCTTTGTTGATATTTCTGGTTGGGGACCAGATTTTCCAAAAAATTTACTTCATATTAATTTGGGATGATGATGCAGTATGTAATATTGTATGCTTATATACTTTCTATTGCGAGGCCATGTATAATTTTCATAGTTAGAATTTAGATCTACTTTAAATGTGTTTTAGTCCCCAACGTTTTTAGAAGCTTTTAGTGTACTCATTACATCAGAGTTAATTATTGTATAATTAAAAAGCCATTTGTTCTCTTTAGTGTTGTATACACTTATCTTTCATGTTATGTTTTTTTTTTTTTTTTTTTTTTTTTTAGAATGTATTTGTCTTGCTTTGAAAATTAGCTTTCTGCTCAAGCAAACACGTTAGTAAAAATAAAATAATAACTATGATCATAAAGCACAACCGTAATTACCATGTTTAAGTAAAAAATGCTTTTAATAAATGCCTGTGTGTATGAGCCTTAAAACTTTATTCTGAATCAGAGGTGAGGACACGAGTTCTCAAAAGGAATCTAATAAGGGCTAAATGGTTGCATCAGAGCTCTTGAAAGAAGTACAGAGGCAGGGTGCTCTTATATCTTCAAAAAGCTTTGTACAGCACCCCACCACCAGTGAAACTGGAAGCATGGCTGGTGTAGGTGGGGTTATGCCCCTAGGGATGGCCCACTTATTTTATTTTGTGCCTAGTGTTTAGTTCTTTTGTATAGTTCCAGAATTAAAATCCTGTGTACTTCAATGGACGCTAGAGAAAACCGGTACACACAAGGGGTTACCAGATCACAAAAAAACAAGAAAAATTCCCAGCTCTTACCAGCCAACCTGCAACAGACCGGGTCAATCTGGTTTGTTGTAAGCTGGCTGGTAAGTGAGCTGGGAACTTCTGTTTGTTGTTTTTTGATATGTGTCGCCTTTCCATGTGCTTCTTGCTGCCAAGGCCAGTTATAGGTTGTGATAGCTTCCAATTGTTTGTAACAGATCACAAAAAACTGAAGACACAACAAAGAGGTGTACCGCATATTACTGGAGCACAACAGAAGCTGTCTGAAATGCAAACTCTGAGAAAGTAGCTGCTAGAGTTGGGCAAAGGTTCGGCCCGAACATTTCCTGTTTGCCCCTCCGGTGAAAACCCAAATTTGCAGGGCGTTTGGCGGGTGTTCGCCCCACTGAACGCCCAGAAATGCACTGCGTGCTGCACAGTGCATTCTAAGCCCTGATTGGGCAAACCTTTGTCCAATCAGGGCGCAGTAAATAGCTGGTTAAGCAGTGGACCGGTAACCCGTCCACGGCATCCTTAACCACCAAGAAGTCAAATGTTGTCAATAGGTTTCCCCACTAACAGCTGAATAAAAAAACAACCACATTGCCAGCAATAAAAAAGTGAAAAAAAAAAAAGAAGGTGTGGGGGTCCCCCCAATCCAAACCAGACCCTGAGGTGGACGAGCAGGGGGTGGGGAGGGTGCTTTGGGGCCAAGGTGGGGTTCTGGGCTCCATACTCATTCACATGGGGGGGGGGGGGGCTGGACCTGGGGGACCTTATTAAAGGGGGCATCTAGATTCTGATAAGCCCCCTGCACGCAACCCCCACAACCAAAGCCTAGGGTTGTGGGGATGAGACCTTTGTCCTAAAATAACTCACCCCCCCCATGTTGAGGGCATGTAGCCTGGTATGGCTCAGGAGGGGGTGGGGTGGCTGTGGGTAGGCAGTCGCTGGTGGGGGCTTTCTAGGCTGCTTGCTTGGATAAGGGTCTGGTATGGATTTGGGGGGGGGGGGGGGCATTTTTTTTAAAACATTTTCCTATTGCTGGTAATTTCAATGTCATTTAATTATTTATTTATTTTCCTTCTAAAATGTCATTATTGCTTCAGCATGTTCTATACATGCTACAGATACACCACTTTACAGGCAGTCCAAGGGGATCACCCAGGCACTATATTTAAAGGAATTTTTCATTTCAATTGTTGCACTCATTAAAATTACTGCTCCTGTAAAAACTTAAAAAAAAAAAAAATGTTTGCATTGATACATGTTCCCCAGGGCAGTACCCGGCCCGACAAAAACCCTTTCTATGGCCAATTACTTGCATATAAGCCATCAAAATGGGGACCTTTGATTTTTCAAGTTCGGGTCCCATAGGGTTCGCCTTTCAGGTCAGAACTTTTTCTCTGGCAGTTCTGGTGCGAACCGAACAGAGGGTTGTTTGGCCCATCTCTATAGGCTGCACACCAGTATATATTTTAGCCTTTTTTTTTTTCTAATACTTCATTTGTACGTAGATAAGGTCATGGGGTTTACATATATTACTAGAATGAACAATACTTAATGGAAAGTTACATATTAACAGAAGGTTCCAAAAAAGATATTGGCACAGCTACTTAGAATTCACTAACTCACTGTATTTTAGCCTAACATGGCAGAACTAAGCTCCTCCTCAAATTCTGCTTTCCCCGCCCCAAGAAGAATCTTTCAAAACCAACCTGTAGTGCAATAGCCACCCGGATCAGATCGATGACAACTTCTTCATTGCCCAGTTCGATGGTGAACAGAGCCAAGGCTGTATACAGAAGCTCAAAGTTCTTGTGTACATTGTCCTCCTCCTTACAGCCCAGATATATGTGACGGTAGAGCTGCTGGCCGTGCTAAACACAAAAACAGGCAAATACAAAATTAGAAGTTCACTGTCGTAATGGCCAACATCTTTATATTAATAACATATAGCAAAAAGGATCCCTCACTGAACGGGACTTTAATGGCTCAGAGAGTATTTCGTCTAAAAAGGTATTAACTTTATGAAAATCGTATTAAAAAAAAATATAAAAGTATAGAACAATGCAATATTTTAAGATTTCCACATATAGACATTCATGAAAATTCCCAAGGATAAAGTATACTTATACTTGTTTGTACATAGTTTAAACACAAGCAAAGAACACATAACTAACGCGTTTCGGAGACACTTGGCTCCTTCCTCAGAGATGCATTAGGCTATTGCCTTAAAAGGTCGAAACTTTTTTTTTTTCCCCCGCCTTACAGAGTTTACTAATGCTTTAAGCAATAGCAGCTGAAGTTATTTCTGTCTCTGCAGGTTCATTATAATTAAATAAAAACAAATAAATAATAAAAAAAAAAAAAAAAAAAAAAAAAAAAAAATCAATCATCACATTTACATTGCATCATATATCTAATGCCACGTACACACGATCGGAAATTCGGCCAGCAAAAGACAGATGAGAGCTTTTTGTCAGAAAATGCGATCATGTGTATGCTCCATTGGACTTTTGCTGGGCGAAGATCGGCCAGCAAATGATTGAGAGCATGTTCTCAATTTTTCGGTCGGAAAAAGTTCCTATCCGAAAATGCGTTCGTGTGTATGCAATTCCGACGCTCAAAAAAATCACGCATGCTCAGATTCAACTACGAGACGAAAGCTATTGGCTACTGACTATTGAACTTCTTTTTTCTAGTCCTGTGGGTACGTGTTGTACGTCACCGCGTTCTTGGCGGTCGGAATCTGGCGTGACCGTGTGTAGGCAAGACAGCTTGAGCGAAATCCCGTCGGGAAAACCATCATAGCTTTTTCCGACCAAAATTCCGATCGTGTGTACGCGGCATAAGGCTGTGAGACAAACAAATTGACTAATTACTATGTGCGGATGTCTCTTTATTTTGGTGGCAAAAAGTGATGGGAGATCCAACCTTTTACAGTTGTCACTGGTAGAGGACCAATGAAAACACAGACACTATTAAGAAGAGAATTCTCACTTTGTACTAGTATGCCGCAATATATTAAATTGGTGTTTTATTGTTTTTGCTGGCTTAAGACCAGACCACTTTTTGCGATTTGGCACTGCGACGCTTTAACAATTGTGCAGTTGTGCGACGTGGCTCTCAAACAAAATTGATGTCCTTTTCTCCCCCACAAATAGAGCTTTCTTTTGGTGGTATTTGATCACCCCTGCAATTATTTTTTGCGCTATAAACAAAAATAGAGCGACAATTTTGAAAAAAACGCATTATTTTTTACTTTTTGTTATAATAAATATCCCCCAAAAATATATAAAAAAAAATTTCCCCCTCAGTTTAGGCCGATACGTATTCTTCTACGTATTTTTGGTAAAAAAAAAAAAAAAAAAAAACGCAAATAAGCGATTATTGATTGGTTTGCGCAAAAGTTATAGCGTTTACAAAATAGGGGATAGTTTTATGCCATTTTTATATATTTTTTTTTTTTTACTAGTAATGGCGGCGATCAGCGTTTTTTTTTGTGACTGTGACATTATGGCGGACACATCGGACATATTTTTACACAAATTTTGGGACCATTGTCATTTATACAGCAATCAGTGCTATACAAATGCATTGATTCCTGAGTAAATGACACTGGCAGTGAAGGGGTTAACCAAGGGTGGCAGTGTAGGGGTTAAGTGTTCCTAACTGTGGGGGGCTGGGCTTTGTGTTAGTGAACACTGATCTCCCGTGAGACGATCACGGGTATGCCCGTGGCGATCTAGTCTGCGGGACCTGCAAACGGACTCACGGGGGTCCCGACCGGCACGCGAGCGCGATCCTGGTGGCGCGCATGAGATAGCAGGGCGGCATTTAAAAATGGACGTACCTGTACGCCAATATGCCTGCCCGTGCCATTCTGCCGACGTACATCGTGTGCTGGTCGGGAACTGGTTAAAAGAAGTGTCAGCATTTTGACAGGTGCTTTGGTCCCATAGCTAGTGTGGTCAACAGTAACCATCCCCCCGACACTGCTGTCCCATCATGCTACTTTTGAGGTGACAAATAACTACTGTATATACTAGAGTATAAGCCGAGGTTGTCTGCAAATTTTTTAGGCTGAACCCCCCCTCGGCTTATACTCGAGTGAGGGTGCCATCTCCAGCTGTACCTGTGATTACTAAAACAGCGGGTGTCTCCCGCTGTGTCATGCAGTCTGTTTGGCGGCCATCCACTGTAAGAAAACCCTGCATTCTCCTCGTCCGTGATAGACGGAACACTAATTCAGTTTCCCAGCATTGTATCAGTGTTCCGTCCATCACTGATGAGGAGGCGGGGCTTTGTTACAATGGACGGCTGCATAGACTGCATGACGCAGTGGGAGACACCCGCTGTTTTAGTTATCAAAGGTACAGCTACTGATGGGCACAGTGAGGCTGCAGATGGGCACAGTGAGGCTGCAGATGGGCACAGTGAGGCTGCAGATGGGCATTGTTTAGCCAGTGGCTGCTGCATTTCCCACCCTAGGCTTATACTCAAGTCAATAGGTTTTCCTAGTTTTTTGTGGTAAAAGCCTCGGCTTATATTCGGGTCAGCCTATACTTGAGTATATACGGTAATTAGCAGTAATTGTCTCAGGCACCAGACACTTGCCCGACACCAATGCATGTAAAGGAAAGGGTTTGTCAGCAGGACTGCCTGGGAATCATAAAACACTGCCCGACATTGTGCTGTATCCTGTGGGGAACTTCCTTATACCAGAGCTGATTACATCAGCGTGCTCAAGATGCGTGGTTGCTGCTGAGGGAGAGGTATTAACTGCGCTTCATTGAGCTCCAAAATAGAAACACCCACAAATTGGGCTTCAAATACTGGAGGAGCTTAAATGCATTTATAGAAGAGATAAAAATGCTATCTCCAATAGAAATATAGATAATAAAAAGATAAAACGATAATGCTTCCACTGTACAAGACTCTGGTCTGGCCACACACGGAGTATGCCCTCCAGTTCTGGGCTCCAGTCCTCATGTACAGGAAATGGAGCGAGTACAAAGAAGGGCAAGAAAGCTAATAAAGGGACTGAATGATCTTAGTTATGAGGAAGCAATGAAGAGGCGCTTGAGAGGAGATATGATTTCAATGTACAAATACCATACTGGTGACCTCACAATAGGGATAAAACTTTTCCACAAAAAGGGAATTTAAAAGCACTCAGGGCCATTCACTAAAATTAGAGGAAAGACGATTTAACCGGAAACTGCACAGAGCGTTCTTTATGGTAAGAGCAGTAAGAATGGGGAATTCTCTTCCACAAGCAGTTGTTTCAGCAGAGAGCATAGATAATTAAAATTAGATAAGCACCTAAACGACCACAACATACTGGAAAATTGTATACTTACCTTTCCGTAATTTTCCTTTCCTGTCGCATTTTCATGGCAGCATACACTCTGGGTTGTGGCTCCGCCTCCACAACCCGATAGGACCACATAACTATAAGATGATGATACGGCCTCCCCCCCAGCATTCTCCGTATATATAAATCACCTCAAACGGGGGGGACATTGTATGCTGCCATGAAGATACAACAGGAAAGGAAAATTACAGAAAGGTAAGTATACAATTTTCCAGTTTCCTGTCGCATCATGGCAGCATACACTCTGGGGAATAACTCGCAGACTGGATGGGAGTGCAAGAAAATACATTTATTAACAAGGAACAGAAGAGTTGGCTTGAATAACGACCCTTCCAAAATATACTGTTGAAAGCCGTGCAGAATCCACCCTATAATGCGATATAAAGGTGTTTCTGGAAGACCAGGTGGCTGCTTTACAGATAGTCTCCGCCGAGACCCTACAATAGGCTGCCCATGAAGTTGCCACTGCCCTGGTGGAATGCGCCTTTAAGCCCTCCAGAATCTGTAACTTACTCAGTAAATAAGCCTTCTTGATTGCTTTAACCAGCAATGAAGCGATGGTACGAGCTGATGCCGCTTTACCTTTCCTAGGGCCATATGGAAGAATCAAGAGGTTCTCCGATCTCCCCAATGACTCGGTTACTGAGAGATGCTTCAGAATGTTGCCCCTGACATCCAGAGGATGAGGATCACCCTGATCTGTGATAAGGGCTGGAAGGTTAATCTGAATAAAATGAAATGAGGATACCTTCGGTACAAAACGATCTGATGGTTTTAGCACTATCCTGTCCGGGTAGACGACCAGGTAAGGCTCCTTGGCCATCAAGGCTTGCATCTCCGAGACTTTTTGCTGAAGTAATAGCGATCAGAAAATAAACTTTTAACGTCAGGTCCCAAAGGGAGATGTTGTCGAGTGGGAAAAAAGGTTCTTTAGACAGGATTTCCAGGACAACTGAAAGATCCCATGCCAGGAATGAAGGTTTTCTAGGTGTCCTTAGCTTAAGGCAAGCTTTCTGAAAATGGATGACCAGGGGGTCGTGTGCCCATTTTACCCCTGTCATAGCAGATATGGCTGATACCTGGACCTTCAGGGTACTGAATCGAAGCCCTTTCTCTAGGCCTGACTGCAGGAAATCCAGGATTTTTGTGGCTGTCAGAGAAGATATGTCCCAACCTTGTTGTTGGGAAAAGGTGGTAAACCTCTCCCAGATCCTTCAGTATGTGTTGTTGGTAGTCGGCTTCCTGGCCTGAAATAATGTCTCCACTACCTTCTGAGAACAGCCCTGTTCTAGGTACCTAGTCCTCTCAGCCTCCAGGCCATCAGATGTAACCTCTCCGGGTTTGGATGTAGAAGCTGGCCCTGGGAGAGTAGGTCTGCTGACAGTGGGAGAGGAAGCGGATCCGCTGCGTTCAACTGAAGGAGAGTAGTGAACCACGGCCTCCTCGGCCAAAAGGGGGTCACCGCCACTACTAATGCTGTCGACCTCTTGAGCCTCAGAAGAAACCTCGCTATGAGGGGAGTCTGAGGGAAGATATAGCCGAGGTTGTACCAGTACCAGGGATGTTGAAGGCAGTCTATTCCCTCCGCTGAAGGGAAGGGGGTTCTTGATAGGAACCTCTGACATTTTGACGAGTGTAAATGCTTGGGGACTCAGAGACCACTTGTTGGAAACAAAACTTCTGCTGAGTGAATCTGCTAGGAGATTCTCAGTCCCCGGAAATATAGGCCGCTCTCAGATCCAGTAAGTTCAATTGAGCCCACTCCATCACAGGGCGAACTTCCTGCATCAGGGAGGAGCTTCTGGTACCCCCCTGCCTGTTGATATAGGCGATGGCCACTTTGTTGTCCATCTTCCGAAGGACTCGTTTTCCCCCTCAGGTAGGTACTGCCCGATTTTACACCAGTCACCTTTGAAATTGCAGAATCCAGCTTTGCGCCAAAGAGATTCTTGCCGTCATATGGAATGCAGCACCAATTGGATTTTGAGACAGGATCCGCCGACCAGGGTTTTAGCCACAATGCCCGCCTGGCCATTACAGATGCCAGCATGGCCCTTAATGCCAATTTAATCGCATCCACCGATGCTTCCGCCACAAAGTCCCCTGCAAGACTTAGCTCCTGTAGCGCCTTCACAATGCTCTCCTGATCCGAGCCTTCTGAGACCAACCTCTCGGTATTCGCCGACCAGCTGGAAATGGCCCTACCTACAGCTGCCAGTGCCACCGCTGGTCTGCAGGCGCCTCCTGCTGCTAGATAAGCCCCTTTCATATTTGTGTCGATCCTTCTATCCAGGACGTCTCAATGTCACCGCGTCCTCAATTGGCAGTGTTACGTGCCTGGCCAGTCGCATGAGAGATGCGTCTACAATGGGAGGAGAAACGAGAGGGCTCACTTTAGGCCCCTTTAAGGGATATAATTTGGTAAGCCTATTATTTAGGCTCGATTTTTCTCAGGACCTTGCCACTCTTCCTTGATTAAATCATTCCCTGATGAAGTCATGTGATAGGTGACGATACGCGTCGGAATAGGATACCGGAAGTGACGTCCGTACCATGAGTGGAACGCTCGTTTGTTTGTTTTGCAAAGCTGTCTCTGTTACCTGTCTTGTGAGTACCTTTCTAAAATACATTTTAAATAAATTTACATACGTACTTCACCATCGGAGCCTACCCCTCTTTTCTCTATGAGATCCTTGTGGAAACTACTGAGCAGTAAGATCTTTGTGGAAACTACTGAGGTATAAACACCAGCTATGGGGGAAAGCACCTACCTGCCGGGAGTAGGGATACAATTCCTGGATCTTCCACTATTTTGTTGTTCTGCTGTTTACCTTACAGCAGTAAGGTAAGGGGCCACTCCACCTGGTGTGCCGTGAACACTGGAGAGATACAGGAGTTAAATACACTGGTTTTGGCACCTTTATCTGAAGAAGCACTGAATGAGTCACTGGTCACTTTATTCATCTATGTTCACATAAAGACTCAATTTTCCCATTCCTTGCTTACTATTTATTTGCACTGTGTGCCTCACGTTTGAATTACAAATATTGTTTTATGCATTATCTTTGAATTTAATTATTTTTGCGATATTTGGTTATACTCCACCATTGCACTATTGGAGGTTGGGGTTCTTATATACATGTGATTATGGACTAATCCATTTATGAATACTTAAGCACGAGACACTTTATTATTTGTTTACTTTCGTTGCTATGTTTAAGCACTGGACACTTTATTCACTTATTGGATTGTTTACGATTTAATTTGCTTAAGGTACTTTATCTTTTGAACTGTTTTTTTGCACTATTATGTAATTATCTGATATAGGACGAATTTGTTATATTTATAGAATAGTAGGGGGTGCTATCTCTGCTAGTTTTGCAATTTAGCCCTATTTATTATTATGCACTAGGCACTTTATTTTAGTTTAATCTCTGAAGGTAGCGCAACACCATTTATTTGATTTTTGTATATAATTTTTGGGGGTAGGGTATATATCTCTGTCGGTGGTTTGCTGTAACCTACCCTTAGTGATAGTTTATGCCCTTTATGATAGCGCGGAATACTCTAACTCATTCAACTCAGAGTGTATGCTGCCATGATGTGACAGGAAACAGGGATATACAATGTAATACTGACATAAAAGTGCACACACACAGGTTGGACTTGATGGACTTGTGTCTTTTTTCAACTTTACCAACTATGTGACTATGTATGTAACTGTGCAGCGTTTATGTTCACAAGCAAAGAGAAGTATTGAAAACGTATTTATAGGCCAAAAGGGTTGGGTTTTCCTTCCTTTCTTTAACTACTACTGGGAGTGTTTTACACATTTATTTTGTTTTTGCTTTAAAGTGTGATTAAACTCACATCTATAAAAACTATCAATAAACGGTGTATTACACGCTGTTCATAATCAGAGATTCGTTTATTGTATTCTGCAAAAAACCTGGTTGATCCTGTTGCTCTCCATCTCCCCCTACTGTTCATGTCCCCACTGCAGTTAGACCCCTTTCACACTGGGCGTTTTTCAGGCGCGTTAGCGTTAAAAAAAGCACCTGTAAAGCGCTTGAAAGAAGCCTCATCTGCAATCGCAATGTGAAAGCCCAAGGGCTTTAAGAGCCCTTTCACAATGTCAGCGCCCGAAAAACACTCGTAAAGCGCCACTTAAACTAGCAGCGCTTTACCAGCGTTTTTCAAGCGTTATTGTGGCGCTTTTAACCCCTGCTAGTGGTCAAATAAAGGGTTAAAAGCGCCCACAAAACGCTGCTGCCAATAGCTTTTCAGGCGCTTCCCATTGCTTTCAATGGGAAGGGGTGCTTTAGGAGCGTTGTATTCACTGCTCCAAAAGCACTGCAAAGAAGCTGCTTGCAGGACTTAGTTTTGACGCCCTTCCAGCGCAGCGCCTCGGTGTGAAAGCACTCTGGCTTTTACATTGGGATTGCAGTTGCGGCTTCTTTCAGGAGCTTTACAGGCGCTTTTTTTAAAGCTAAAGTGCCTGAAAAACGCCCCAGTGTGAAAGGGATCTCAGTGTGAAAGCACTCGGGCTTTTACATTGGGATTGCAGTTGCAGCTTCTTTCAAGTGCTTTACAGGCGCTTTTTTTAATGGTAAAGCACCTGAAAAAGCCCGAAAAACGCCCTAGTGTGAAAGGGGTCTTAGGGATTTTGCAAAGCTCAGTTTTCAGTGTTCAACCCTGAGCATTTCTTCTCTAGCAGATCTGAGCAGCCCATGTGACTATAGAGTAGAGCTGCACGATTCTGGCCAAAATGAGAATCACAATTTTTTTTCTTAGAATAAAAAAAAAAAGATCGTGATGATTTCACATTATACAAAAAAAAATGGGATAACTTTACTGGTTATTTTTTTTTTTTAATTCGTTAAAGTAATTTTTTCCAAATAAATTGCATTTGAAAGACCGCTGGGCAAATACAGTGTGACAAAAAATATTGCAACAACCACCATTTTATATATATATATGTTTGGGGGGTTCCAAATAATTTTCTAGCAAAAAAAAAAAGAAAAAAGATTTTAACTTTAAAGTTTAAGCCAACAAATGTCAGAAAAAGGTTTAGTGTTAAAAGGGGCGTTCCGGCCGTGACGGGTTTCTTTTTTAAAAGTCAGCAGCTACAAACACTGTAGCTGCTGACTTTTAATAAGGACACTTACCTGTTCAGCGAGCCCGCGATGTCGCACCTCCCCAGAGGCCGATCTGTCCATTGGAACGGTTGTCGGCGCCGTCATCTCAACGAAGAGAAACGGGCAGTGGAGCCTTGCGGCTTCACTGCCCATTTCCCACTGTGCATGCGCGAGTCACACAGTGCTTTGTGAATGGCCCCGTTGTGTTCGGGGATACACACATGTCCCAGATGGCAACGGGGCCGCTCGCTGAAGAGGAGGAAACGCAGCGCAATAGGAAGAGGCAGATTAGGAAGACTGCCTAGTAACAGGGGTTTCTGGTAAGTTAAAAAAAAATATCTAATTTTTAAGAATATTAATGCTATTTTTTTTTTTAGGGTGGCCCTCTGCTTTAAGTGGTTAAACTTTCCTCATTTACACACTGAAGTCTTTTCCTTTGACAAATTGTTACAATGTTTATACTTAAGTTCCACTGCTAAAGAATGTTGTGATTCTTGGCAGACTGCCCGCTTCTTCCTTTCTTTTGAAGGCTGTGGCTTCAGCAGAGCAGAGAGAATTCTCTGCATAGAAAGAATCGGGAAACACTTGTCAAGATCGCAACAAAATCACGATAATGATTCTTGACGATTAATTAGTCACACATTTGGGCATATACAAGGTGGTAAATGATGGCCCACTCCCTCTCTCCCCCTCCATGTCCTCTAGAGTAGCCTTTTCAACCAGGGTGCCTTGAGGGGTGCCTTGGCAAAATGCCTAATAATTGCCCAAAAATGTATACAAGCCAGCAGATGGATCAAGCCTTCCTTTTAGTTACTCAAAGCCACAGGTTTTTATTGTGCACCATTTCAACCTTCCAGCCACCGGTATCCCAACAACCAGTGATGTCATCAGTGTTGATAAGAAGGGTGTTGATTGCCTGCACAGCATCCTTATTTGATCCTCTCCGTCAGCCCTGGGGTCACATTAGCTGAGTGATGGAGAGAAACTAAGGGAGAGGAATACTAGTCAGTACCAGTGTGCAAAAGTGTATTTGCTTTCGATTACTAAATCACCTTTAACGCTGGATGTCCCACATGTGTCAATGCTGCCGCATTATGTAAAACTATTAGAATCGTTTTTTTACATTTTATAGTGGGGTGCGCTTTGAGACTGTCCATCATTTTAACCACTTAAGGACCGAGCCTCTTTCTGAGATTTGGTGTTTACAAGTTAAAAACTGTTTTTTTTGCCAGAAAATTACATAGAACCCCCAAACGTTATACATTTTTTTCCTAACACCCTAGAGAATAAAATAGCGGTTGTTGTAATACTTTTTGTCACACCGCATTTGCGCAGCAGTCTTACAAGTCTTTTTTGGAAAAAATACACTTGTTTGAATTAAAAAATAAGACAACAGTAAAGTTAGCCCAATTTTTTTTTTTATATTGTGAAAGATAATCTTACACCGAGTAAATTGATACCAAACATGTCGCGCTTAAAAATTGCGCGCGCTGGTGGAATGGCGACAAACTTTTACCCTTAAAAAATCTCCATAGGCGACGGTTAAAAAATTCTACAGGTTGGGTGTTTTGATTTACAGAGGAGGTCTAGGGCTAGAATTATTTCTCTCACTCTACGAATCGTGGTGATACCTCACATGTATGGTTTGAACACAGTTTTCATATGCGGGCGCTGCTCACGTATGCGGTCCTTTCTGCTCGTGAGCTCGGTGGGAGGGGCGTGCTTACATTTTTTTTTCTTATTTTATCTTTACACTGTTCTTTAAAAAAATTAATTGTGTCACTTTTATTCCTATTACAAGGGATGTAAACATCCCTTTTAATAGGAAAAAAAGCATGACAGGACCTCTTAAATATGAGATATGGGGTCAAAAAGTCCACAGATCTCATATTTACACAAAAATGCAATAAAAAAAAAAAAAAATGAAAGAAAAAATTTGTCATTTGAATTTTTTTTTACAAAAAATGGCCCTTTAAGAGCTATGGGTGGAAGTAACATTTTGACGTCGCTTCCGCCCTGCATTGGTATGGAGAAGGGCACCGGAGAGCGGCGGGAGGAAGGGCCCCTCTCCCGCAGCCATTAAAAGTGATTTCGCTGAGAATCCGCCGCAGAGATCACCATTATCGGAAACCGGGCTGCCCGCTGAAGAATGGGATATGGGGGTTATGGCAGCTAGCTGTTGTCATAACAAAGATATCCCTCTTCAAGCTGCCGTCGTATATCGGCGTGTGGTGGTCCGGTAGTTAAAGGCTGCCTTTACTGAAAAAAGGTTGAGAAACACTGCACTAAACAGCTCTACACAATGGGGGTGGGATATTACATCTTGATGGAGGCTTCACCCCCCTCTTATTCTAAGAAACAGGCTGGATTGGCGTGACACAGCCTATGACTGGCAGAAGTCCGTCCATTGCCAAAAATAAAGAAAAATGTAATTTTAAATATATATATATATATATATTTGTATGAAAAAATTTAAAGTTTATTGACATAATAAATTTTTACTCTGTATCCCAAAGGCTGTTTTTTTTTCTAAACATGTGAACTAGAAGCTCCTCCTGCCACTGTTTCCCTACAGACAGGCTGGGAAAGAGCTCAGTCACAGGACAGCTATATATCAATTAGGAAAATAGGTAATTCGATGTTTTCTTTTCTATGACAATAATTACAGCGCTATCACTCACATACAGAAAGAGGAGAAAATGTAAATTAAACAGTGTGTGTTTAGTATGACTTTACAGTGGTTGTAAACCCTTACAAACCACTTTGACCTACAGGTAAGCCTAGATTAAGGCTTACCTGTAGGTCCAAGAAATATCTCCTAAACCTATACGGTTTAGGAGATATTTACCTGAAGACAGCCACCGCTGTCTACGGCGCATGCGCCATAGACAGCGTGCGCAGGCGCACTGGGCAAGCCGCAGATCGCGGCGATATGCCGCGAGTGTCGGCTCCCGTGCGCATGTGCGGGAGTGACGTCATCGCTGCTCCGGCGAATCATAGCGCCGGAGACCCACCAAGAAGATGGACGCTCGGAACTACAGGGGACAGCGGTGACATCGCTGGCTCCTGTGTCAGGTAAGTGACACATAATGGACTATTATGCGATGCATAGTAGTCCATTATGCTTTACCTTTGCAGGGAATCAAAGAGGAAGTAAACCCATCAGGGTTTACTTCCTCTTTAAAGTGACACTAAAGGTAATTTATTTTTATTTTACACATAACAAACCTATCATAATTACCTCCACTGTGCAGCTCCTTTTGTACAGAGTGGCCCCGAACCTCGTCTTCTGGGGTCCTTCGGTGGCTCTCTCGGCTCCTCCTTGTATCAGATAACCCCCTAGGAGAAGCGCTCTCCCTGGGGGTTACCTTGCGGGCACGCTCCCAAGTCCAGCATTTAGTGTCCATAGACACCGAATGCAGGACTCGGCCCCGACCCCCAGCAGGCGCGTCATTGGATTTCATTGACAGAGGTAGGAGCCAATGGCTGCGTTGCTATCAATCTATCCAATTAACAGCCGAGAATCCTGGGTAGCAAGGCAGCGTGTTAATCCATGGGACAAGTTGGAGGGGTCAGGTAAGTAAAACGGGGGGCCGGTCACTGACGGGTGTTTTTTCACCTGAATGCATAGGATGCATTCAGGTGAAAAAACACGAACCTTTACAACCCCTATAACGTACATTATTTTTTTGCAGTCATCAGTTTGTGGAGATCACATTCACATGCTTATTTGGAGTTTTTATGAACTAAAGAAAAAAAATTTAAAAAATAAAAAGCACAAAAGCAAAAACTAAATAAATAAAATATTTACCAAGAAGATTATAAGAACTGGCCTTAAAATTCAATAGCAGGAAAGGGCAATCGTATGCAATGTAATGGAAAACCAGACTTCAATCAATTTGCAGCGTAAATAGGCATTTTATGAGAAAAGAATTTTAGGGAATAAATATGAGACGCAGAGAGAAGAAAGTAATAATGGGCTTTAAAGGCATGAATAAATAAAATCTGTGATGTGCTGTCCTACTCCTTTACTAATGGGTAGATTGATAGCCCTATATTTTTTTTTAAATCACTCGTCATTTATAGAAAAAAAGAGGTCGTTATTTCTGACATGACTGCTGGCCCAGATTACCGACCTTCCCAATCTGAGGTTTGTCACAAGGACTAGTGTGTCTGAGTATTGGGGGGGCTCCAAAGGACCGCTCAAGGTCAACCCAATAGGTCTAACATTTCTAGTTTTATTAAATAGGAACTACATTTATAAATGTAGAAATACATTTTACAAAAAATGTCCAACTTTTCTTAAAAGAAAAAATTGTTGACATTTTTTAATTTGTGAACTGCTCAGTGCCAATTGGTTTAAAGGGCAAATATACTTTATTATTTAATAACATAGAAGAGGCTATAAAAATGAAGTTGTGCAGGTGACTCCAGGAGAGAGAGAGAGAGGATTCGGTCATATTGCAGAGGGAAAAGCCTTCAAGCCCTGTTGACCTGAATGATGTGTATTCAGAATGACATTCATTTGTCAATGATTCAGAGTAACAGATGTAAGACGTCTTCCTGTGGCTTTCAGCTCTCTGGCCAATTTCACATTGAGATGACTTAAAAGGACATCCTAATAACATTTGGACTTCATCGAGAGTCAAATATGCTTTTCTATATTACAGTCAAGAAGATTAGTTGACTGGCTTTAAAACTTTTCATGACTAGAGGACATTAAAGGGATTGTAAAGCAAAATTTTTTATTTTTTTAAAATAACTAACATGTCATACTTACCTCCACTGTGCAGCTCGTTTTGCATAGAGTGGCCCCGAACCTGCTCTTCTGGGGTCCCTCGGCGGCTCTCTCGGCTTCCTCCCGCAGGTGCTTCTCACATTCATGCGAGCTCCCTCGCATTGGTGAGAAGCACCTGCGGGCGCGCTCCCGTGATACAGCTGTATCACAAGGCCCTGCCCCCGGCGCGCTGCGTCATTGGATGTGATTGACAGCAGCGCGAGCCAATGGCTGCGCTGCTTTCAATCCATCCACTCCAGCCAATCAGCGGCCAGGCTGAGCGGCGAAGAGGACGGCGGGGGCGAGCGCGGGATTTTCGAGGTGTCAGGTAAGTAAAACGGGGGGGCTGGGGGAGCCGGCACTGTCAGATGTTTTTTCACCTTAATGCATAGAATGCATTAAGGTGAAAAACATTTACCTTTACAACCCCTTTAACCACTTAAGCCCTGGACCATTTTCCAGCTAAAGGACCAAGCCCCTTTTTGCGATTCGGCACTGCGTTGCTTTAACTGACAATTGCGCGGTCGTGCGACGTGGCTCCGACACAAAATTGGCGTCCTTTTTTTCCCCACAAATAGAGCTTTCTTTTGGTGGTATTTGATCACCTCTGTGATTTTTATTTTTTGCGCTATAAACAAAAATCGACAATTTTGAAAAAATATATATTTTTTACATTTTGCTATAAAAAATATCCCCCAAAAATATAAGAAAAAAAAATTTTCCCCCCAGTTTAGGCCGATACGTATTCTTCTACATATTTTTGTTAAAAAAAAAAAAAATCGCAATTATTGATTGGTTTGCGCAAAAGTTATAGCGTCTACAAAATAGGGGATAGTTTTATGGCATTTTTATTAATAATTTTTTTTTTTACTAGTAATGGCGGCGATCAGCGATTTTTATTGTGACTGCGACATTATTGCGGACACATCGGACAATTTTGACATTTTTGGGACCATTGGCATTAATACAGCAATCAGTGCAATTAAAAATGCACTGATTCCTGTAAAAATGTCACTGGCAGTGAAGGGGTTAACCACTAGGGGGCAGTGTAGTGGTTAACTGTAGGGGGCGTGGCCTGGCATCTGACGTCACTGATTGTCTTTCCCTATAACAGGGAACAGACGATCAGTGACAGGCTCAGTAGGAAGCACAAGGAGAGGTTTGTTTACACAGACCTCTCCTCGTTCTTCAGCCCTGTGACTCGATCGCGGGGCACCGGCGGCGAACGGCTCCACGGGACACCGGCGGCGAACGGAGCTCAGGGCTGGGTCTTGAGTGCGCTGCCAGCGGCACGCTTGCGACCCACGGCTGGGCACTTAAAGAGCCACGTACAGGTACGTGATTGTGCCCAACCGTGCCATTCTGCCGACGTACATCGGCGTGAGGCGGTCCTTAAGCGGTTAAAGCCTAGCTGATTGGGTCACATTTGGCAGTGTTGCTGTACGTTGGTTGAGTATAACTTGCATACCTAAAAAGTTTGTATTTTTTTTTTTTTTTTACCACTTCCGGGCCTATTCTGGCACTTCTCTCCTACATGTAAAAATCATCATTTTTTTTGCTAGAAAATTACTCAGAGCCCTCAAACATTATATATGTTTTTTTTACCACGACCCCCTCCCTTTAGAATGTAAACTCTACGAGCCGGGCCCTCCTGTACTGTAATTGTGTTGTCCCCCCTATACATTGTAAAGTGCTGCGTAAAACTGTTGGCGCTATATAAATCATGTATAATAATAATTTTTAGCAGACACCCCAGGGAATAAAATGGCGGTTATTTGCAACTTTTTATCTTGCATGGTATTTGCGCAATAATTTTTCAAACGCCTTTTTTTTTGGGGGGGGGGGGAGGTTTCATGAATTAAAAAATAACAAAACAGCAAAGTTAACCCAATTTTTTGTATAATGTGAAAGATGATGCTACGCCGAGTAAATAGATACCTAACATGTCACGCTTTAAAATTGTGCACACTCATGGAATGGCGTCAAACTTCAGTACTTAAAGATCTCCATAGGTGACGCTTTGAAAATGTTTACAGGTTACCAGTTTAGAGTTACAGAGGAGGTCTAGCTCTAACGCTCACGGCGATACCTCACGTGTGGTTTGAACAGCGTTTACATATGTGGGAGGGACTTACATGTGTGTTTGCTTCTGAATGCGAGCTACCAGGACAGGGCAGTTTTAAAAAAAATATATTTAATTTTAATTTTACTTAAAGAGTGCCACCTGCAAAAAAAAATATTAAAAGTCAGCAGCTACAAATACTTCAGCTGCTGACTTTTAATAAATGGATACTTACCTGTTCCAGGGTCCAGCGATGGCAGCAGATGACAAGCAATTGCTCGTCTCTTGGCTGCCCCCGCGGCCATCCTCTGTCAGGGAATCAGGAAGTGAAGTGTTGCGGCTTCACTGCTTGGTTCCCTGCTGCGCATGCGCGAGTCGTGCAGCGCAATGACACTGGTCCCCGCTGTGTCCTGGGAACTGTGTGTTTCCCAGAACCCAACGGGGGGGGGGGGGGGGTTTGGTGTGATCTTGTGCGGCTAGCTATTCCCAGAAGTGGGTGCAGATACCTGGATTATACAGGTATCTGCACCCGCCTCTCCCCTGAAAGGTGTCAATTGTGGCACCGGAGGGGGGGGAGGGTTCCGATGAGCGGAACTTCCACTTGAGGGTGGAGGTCCGCTTAAATTTTTTTATTTTTACATTTTTTTTATGATTCCTTGTAATAGGAATAAAAGTAATGTAAAGCATGAGATCGAGAGAAAAAAAATTCACAATCTCATGCTGACAGCGGCTTTGTTTACTTCTGGGTTATGACATCACGCCCGGGCCTCTGACGGTCATAGAGATGACGGGTGACCATCTGGTCACCAGAAATCTCTATGGTCATCATTTGGTGCCTGCTGATTCTTTCTCTGGGCCCCCGATGGCATAGGAGAGCCCGGAGAAGCACCGGATGGCAGCGGGAGGGGGGGTGGGGGGAAACGTCCTTTCCCGTTGCCTATAAGAACGATCAAGCGGTGGAAATGCCGCTATGATCATTCTTATCGTGCACAGAATCGCCGGCTGCAAATAATGATATCTGAATGATGCCTTTAGCTGCACCCATCATTCAGATATCGCCGCACAAAGTCAAGGACGTCATATGATGCCCTAAGTACACTCAGGATTTTTTTTTTATTTGGCAAGCCATATTAATAAAAATCCTGCTTTTTAAAAGACTGTTGAAATATACACTCACCGCCCCCCCCTTTTTTTCTTCTTTTTTTAAGGTACACCTTCTAGTACCGGGTTGGACCCCCTTTTGCCTTCATTCTTCGTAGCATAGATTCACCAAGGTGTTGGAAACATTGCTCAAAGATTTTGGTCCACAGTGACATATCACCATCACACAGTTGCTGCAGATTTGTTGGCTGCACATCCATGATGAGAACCTCCCGTTCTACCACATCCCAAAGGTGCTCTATTGGATGAGATGTGGTGAGTGTGGAGACCATTGGAGGACAGTGACCTCATTGTCCAGTGGTGAGATGATTGGAGCTTTGTGACATGGTGCATTATCCTGCTGGAAGGAGCCATCAGAAGATGGGGACACTGTAGTCATAAAGGGATGGACATGGTCAGCAACAATACTCAGGTAGGCCGTGGTTTATAAATGATGCTCAATTGGTACTAAGGGGCCCAAAAAGTGTGCCAAAAAAAATCCCCCACACCATTACACCCCCACCACCAGCCTGAACCTTTGATACAAGGCAGGATGGATCCATGCTTTCATGTTGTTTACGCCAAATTCTGACCCCACCATCTGAATTTCGCAGCTAAAATTGAGATGACTCAGACCAGGCAATGTTCTTTCCAATCTTCTATTGTTTTGGTGAGCCTCTGCAAATTGTTGCCTCAGTTTCCTGTTCTTAGCTGAAAGGAGTGGTGCCCCGATACGGATTTCTGCTGCTGTAGCTCATCTGCTTCAAGATTCGATGTGTTATGCATTCAGAGATGGCAAAATGTTCCAGCATCTGCACCCTGCGCTGCCGATTCCCCCCCTCCCTGTGGGATCCTCTCCCTGAACCCGCTGTCACAAATTGACTACAGCGCTGCTGTGCGTTATGGCCACATCATTCATTCACAGTTTACTGTAAATGGATAGACTACAAGTACTGTACTGCCGGCTTGAAGTTCCTGATGAACTATGAGTATGCTGGTGAGCGCCCTGGAAGTTCATTGATTCCCAATGTACAGGCAGGCAGCTATCCTGAGAGTCTAAGGAGCCTGAGATTGCACTCGCGATCTGCAGATTGCAGGTACACTGCTCTGCGTGCTCCTTAGGAAAAAAAAAAAATGATTATAATAAACGTACATTTTTTTTTTTTAGCTGAAAAAAATGTTGATTTATTTTTTATATACTGTATATTTTTTAATTTAGTCTTTAATGATAATGATAAATGTTTTAGTGGACTCTCAAAGGGAAGTTGGTGACACACAGAGATTTTGAGATTCTGCATTCATCAATATGCAGATTTATGGAAAAAAAAAAAAAAAAAAAAAAAAAAAAAAAAAACACACTAGGTAGGATTCCTAGCCACAGTTCCTGATAGCATGAGGACCTGTAACCTGCAAGAACTAATGCCTTTCCCTTGTAATTGTCAAACATTTCAAGAGGGGACTGGATAACGCTACAAGCCAAAACCCTTTAAATATATAGCATGCTTTTATTTGCATATTAATCAACTTTACTGCACAGATGGGACCTCACAAAGATAACCTTCGTACTCCGAATCATTAATCTTCCACTGATAACTGAGGAGGTGAGCTGAAAAGTTTATTGTTGCTTGATTAGTGTATTTTTTGAAGTATAATCTTACAATAACACCAAGGTTATAAGAAAATCGCATCCTTTTTGGTTTTGAGTTTAACCACTTCAATACCGGGCACTTTCCCCCCTTCCTGCCCAGGTCAATTTTCAGCGCTGTCACTTTTTAAATGACAATTGCGTGATCATGCTACACTAAATTTTTATCATTTTGTTCCCACAAATAGAGCTTTCTTTTGGTAATATTTGATCACCTCTGCGTTTATTTTTTGCTAAACAAATAAAAAAAAAAGACTGAACAGTTTGAAAAAAAAAAGTTTTTCTTTGTTTTTGTTATAAAATCTTGTAAATAACGCTTTCTCCTTCACCGATGGGCACCGATAAGCTGGTACCGATGAGGTGGCACTGATGGGCACTTATGGGTGGCACTGAAAGGTGGCACTGATAGATTTAACTGACAGGCATCACTGGTGGTACTAGCAGGCATTTTTCTTTGACACTGGTTGGCAGCTGCCTGGGCACTGATTGGCATTTCCCTGGTGGTCTAGGGTGGCATACCTGGTGGTCCAGTGTGGTGGCCATCCTTGGTGGTCCTGGCGGCATCAGCACAGACCCCCCATCAGGAGAGCAGCCGATCAGCTCTTCTCTACTCACGTCTGTTAGACATGAGTGAGGAAAAGCCTATCAGCGCCTCTTCCTCTGATTGGACACGGCTGATCACGCGGTAAAGAGTCTCTGTCAGACAGTTGACAGGGGAAGAGAATGTTTAAGCAGTGAAAGGTGTTTTAACATGTGTGAGACATG